>NW_027601274.1:0-747000 GCF_053455715.1 Rhinoraja longicauda | reverse complement strand
TCTTCGGTATGTTTCAATGAGCCCCCCCCCCTCATTCTTCTAAACTCCAGTGAGTACACGCACAGTGCCCCCTAAAACGCGGTGCATCCATTCACCGCATTCTCGGATGTGCAGGCCAAACCGAGGGGTTGTGGTTGCGGTGGTAGATACGGTGTCCCCAACTATTGATTGTGTGAGATCAAATTGATGCTTACATCATCAAGGGTCCCGGAGCTACACTGCACGGCAACAGACCTCTCGGACCATCATGTCAATGTCGACACAGTGTAACTGTCCAATGTGCCTGCATTTAGCCGATTGCCCTTTAAACCCTGTCCATCCATATACATTTTGGAAAGCCCCCTACACACTAGAACCCAGGTATCCGTGACCTGGAGTTTGTAACCAACACTTGATTAGTGCGGGTGAAGGGGTTATGTCGAGAAGTCAGGAGAATGGAGTTAGGAGGGGGAGATAGATCTGCCATGATGGAATGGCGGAGTGTACTTGATGGGCAGAATGGCCTAATTCTGCTCCTGTCACTTATGAACCTACGCGACGTGGATTTGTCCAGCGTTGATATTGCCGGACATGAATTCTGCGCTGTCGTCAGTGTTGTGTGTCCACCAAGTTTTCTTTTTGATGGATTTAGTGCAGAAGTTATATTGCAACTATTTTGCCGTTGAAATTGCACTGAAAGGCCCGGAGTCATGTGGACACATGGCAATTTAAATTCCATAGTAGCCTGCATTAACTTGCATTAATGCTGAATTGTTAACCTAGGTTTCAGGATTATCAATCGGATAATTTATTGGAGGCACGGTCAATGTGTGGTTATGTTTTTCCATCGTGCCTCCCTTAAGAACTTTAAAATGCCATCAGCATTAGAGAAACTTCCTCAACCCAGTTCGCACCAACTTCTCCTTCTCACTTAGCAAACAACTAAAAATGGCCTGTTTCCTTTATCATCGTTGCTTTTTTTGCATATATATCATTCTTGTGTTCTATATCTCTCTACTTCACCGTCTATTTAAAGGACATTTGTTATCCCTCGTTTCCCTTTCCCCTGACTTTCCATCTGAGGAAGGGTGTATCCGAGGGTGTACCCGTAACGTCACCCATTCTGTCTTTGCCGCTGAGTTACTACAACATTTAGTGTCTATTCTCAGTTTGTTTGTGCGAATGAGTGGAACTAACATCGCTGATGCGATTGTCCCACCGGGGTTGCCCGATCCATTTATTGCCTTCCGTGCTCTAAACACACATTCTGTTCAAAACAACAATTTAGGCACTTCATATGGAAGTATTCCGACAGAAAATGCATGAGGCGCCATCCGGCCTGATTTATGCGATTTATTACCCCTTGCTGGCCGTTGTTGGTATTCCGGGTAAGTTTGACCATAACACTTGGTGTCTCCGTGCAGTTGTATGGAAGTTGCGTAAAATAATTCATTAACCTACGTTGCGTAAAATAAACGAATTAACCTACAAACCTGTATATCTTTGAAATATGGTCGGAGAAAACCCACGGAGGTCACGGGGAGAACGTACAAACTCCGTACAGACAGCACCCTTAGTCGGAATCGAACACGAATTTTCTGTAAGCGTTGTAAGGTAGCAACTCTTAGGCTGCGCCATCATTGATTAGATACGCGTTTTCATAGTGTTGCAAAATAATTTAGACATGTGAGCTGACAAGCGTTTTCCTTTAAATGTTATGTCATATCGGTGGTAAGATCGAGGGAACGTGGAATAAAAGTGGCTGTCAAAAATACAAGAAAAATGTTCCACACTTTTTTAGAGGCATAGAGTCATAGTGTGAAAACAGTGTGAAAACAGGCTCTTCGGCCCAATTCGCCCATACGGGCCAACAGTGTTCCACTGCCTGCGCTTGGTCCTACTTGCCTGCGCTTGGTCCATATTCCTCCAAACCTGTCCTACCTATGTACCTGTCTAACTGTTTCTTAAACGATGGGATAGTCCCAGCCTCAACAACCTCCTCTGGCAGCTTGTTCCATACACCCACCACCCTCTGTGTGGAAAGGTTCCCCCTCAGATTCCTATTCTATCTTTTCCGTTCACCTTGAACCTATGTCATCTGGTCCTCGATTCCGCTAAACTCTAAAAGAGACTCAGTGCATCTACCCGGTCTGTTCCTCTCATGATTTTGTATACCTGTATAAGATATCCCATTATCATCCTGCGCTCCATGAAATACAGACCCAGCCTACTCAACCTCTCCCTATAGCTCACACCCTCTAATCCTGGCTACATTCTCGTAAATCTTTTCTGAACCCTTTCAAGCTTGACAATATATTTCCTATAACATGGTGCCCAGAACGGAACACAATACTCTAAATGCGGTCTCACCAACTTCTTCTACAACTGCAACATGACCTCCCAACTTCTATACTCGATACTCTGACTGATGAAGCACAAGGTGCCAAAAGCATTTTTGACCACGTTATCTACCTGCGACTCGACCTTCAAGGAACCATGCACCTGTATTCCTAGATGCCCCTGATCTACAACGCAACTCAGAGGCCGACCATGTATTGTATAGGTCCTGCCCTTGTTCGACGTCCAAAAATGCAGCACCTCACACTTCTCTGTATTAAATTCCATCCACCCATCCAGTCCATCGATCCAGATCCTGCTGCAACCGTTCACAACTATCTTCACTATCTGCAAAACCACTAACTTTTGTATCATCAGCAAACTTGCTGTATGTTCTCATCCAAATCATTGATTTTGACTACACTTGCGGATGCATGCGGGCTAAAATCTTCAGTTGCTGTGTTTCCATTCTAGAATGTTAAGGTCTGCTGCTTGGCCATTCATTTCTGTTTTCTTTTCATAGCTTGTTCATTTTGGTTATTTACGTTTGAAAGTTTACAATTGACATCAAGTGCTGGAGAAGCTCATTGGGTCAGGCAGCATCTGTGCAGGGAATGGACAGACGACATGTACCTCTTTGCCACTATCATTGGTGATCCTCGGACTCTCCTTGTTCGGACTTTACTGGCATTGCCCCGCACTAAACGTTATCCCCTCGCCGTGTATCTATACACTGTAAATGGTTCGATTGTAATCGTGTATTGTCTTTCTGGATACCACGCAACAAAAGCTCTTTGCGCTGTTCCTCGGTACACGTGACAATAAACTAATGTAAACTAAACCTTTCGGGCCGGGATTTCTTGGAGGCTGATGACACCTACCACGCAATCATCTGTTATCATTCGAGGAGAAAGCAAAGCAATGGAAAATGTCTGAAATATGTGTATATCTATTGATTAAAGTTTAAGATTTCCTCCTGTCTCTTCCCTGTCTCTGCTATCGCGATTCTATACCGGGGGAAGTGCGGAATTACCAAATGCATCACTTACTACCTCGTGGCCATGGCAGCGGCGGATCTTGTGGTTGTAGCCACCGGCGTAATACTGCATCGTATCATTGGCATTTACCTTCCTGGAAACTACCTGTCTATTACTCCCGTCTGTCGGGCCAAAACCGTACTCATTTATGCAAACACGGATGCCTCGGTTTGGCAAACATTTGTCAGAAGATGAAACCCAGATATTGCACGAACAGAACGGCCACTGCGATCATCGGCACCGTGGCGATCCTGCGCTGTTTAAAAATATCCCCTAGTACTTTGTGCTAGACGCCATGTATATAAGGAATCATTTACCCTGTTACTGTCGCATAAGGCCGGTCTTTTACACCTCACGTGTCTGGCAAGCATTTTCTTATTATGGTTGGATAGCTACTCCCTTTCTTCCATTTTTTATTATTTGTCTTCTCAATGCTTCGACCGTTAGATATATAATATTGGCCAACAGGTTTTGCCGTGCACTGAAGGAAAATAAAGGGACTGATAACAATCCTGTCCCACAGGGAGAAAATCGGAGAAAATCCATCATTTTACACTTCAGTATATCTGCCAATTTCATACTGTTGTGGCTTACCTTTCCGATACATTACCTGTGTTATAGGATTGCCAATATTTATTATTTTACTGGTTACGGCTTACCTTTGCGACACATTACCTGTATTATAGGACTGCCAATATTTATTATTTTACTGATTACAGTGATCCGGTTTATATCCTGCAAGAGACTGGATATATGTTCCTACTTCTGAGTTGTTGCACGAATACGTTTATTTAGACAGTGACTCGGAATAAGTTTAGAGAGGAAGTAAAGAAAATATTCATTTCGCCAATAAATGAGATTGTAAGTGCTTTTAAATAACCCGCCTGAAAATGGATGTTATAACAATACCGCGGTTAGTAAAATACGGAAGAATTCACTGGAATTTAGAAGGATAAGAGGGCACCTTATGAAAACATATACAATTCTGAAGGAATTGGACTGGTTATATGCAGGAAGAATGTCCCCGATGTTGGGGGAGTCCGGAACCAGGGGTCACAGTGGAAGACCATGTTCACAAATGCTTGACCTTCCCTATGCATTATCATCCATACAATGGTTATTTTAGGCTCTTCACTCTTATCACACAAATGCTTCTTAATAATTTCCCCGGTGATGCTAAAGATAAAATTAAAATAAACAAACCGTGAAATTTCTTGATAGAATTTGTCGCATTTGCTTGGCTCAATTTATCACAATTGATACCACAAACATTTTCATTTGTAAGAACATGTTTTATAAACAGGATGTGTTGGAAGGAACTGCAGATGTTGGTTTACACGGAAGATATACACAAAAATGCTGGGGTGACTCAGCGGGTCAGGTAGCATCTCTGGAGAACAGGAGCCACAAAATGCTGGGGTAACTCAGCGGGTCAAGCCGCATCTCTGAAAAAAGGAGACGGAAATGCTCGACAAATCGTGCCCAAACCGATGGGTTACTATAGCATTTCCTCTGTATCTTAAAGGGGAGCATACCACAGAGAAAAATGTTGGATGATCTTAATTTTAACATGCTGTTACCGTCTTAAACCGCAGGCTGCAGCACCCATCAGTTACCGAGGCCCTAATACCAACTCCACGCCGTTCCGTGGGGAATATTAGGCTGAGGAGAAAGTAGCACCTTTGATACTTTCGTGTCTCTTAAACTCAGTTAACCACTCCCAGATTAGTAAGAAGTAGATTCGGCGTCCTGGTACATATTCCATCTCCGTGTTCCCATCTCATTCCAGGCAACGCCACACAAAATAAAACAGAGCAGAACCCTATAAATAGCGGAAGACACGTGTCTTGGCAAGTGATTCGCACGGAAGGCAAGGGCGGCCTGGGTTCCCCGCATTATGCTTGGCAATACTGATATGGAAATAGCATCCGTGAATTTCATTGTGGACATTTTAAAATGGCTTCTATCTTATTCAGCGTCCGCGTTTGTCATTGTTGGTTGTGAGCAGCAGTTTTCATTGTCGTAGTTTACGGCAACACGGAAGAGTCACGGTAGAGTTGTTGCCTGACAGCACCAGAGAACCGGGTTCGATCCTGACTGCGGGTTCTGTCTGCATGGAGTTAGTACATTCTCCCCGTGACCTTCGTGGGTTTTCTCCGGGTCCTCCGGTCTCCTCCCATACTCCAATGACGTACAGGTTTTTAGGTTAATTGGTACATTTGTAATTTGTCCCTGATGTGTGTAGGACGTGTTATTGTACGCGATAACGATATTGTGCGGGATAACGTGTTATTGCGCGGGATCGCTGGTCGGCTCGGTCTCGGCGGGCCGAAGGGCCGGATTCCGCAATAAATTAAACTAAAATAAATGTAATTAGGCTAAACTCATCTAAACTAAACCACACTAAGAGACCACCATACGTTGTCCTTAGTATCCCTTTGGTAGAACAAAATTAGCATAATATAGAGCTTATACCGTAGGCACAAATTCCATATCCGCTATTTTAGTCATATGTTTTGATCGTTTGATGGTTAGATTAATTGAGTATAGTGTCAGGCGACGACGATCGACACCAGAAATTCAGATTGTGATCCAAGAGCGGTCATGGAAGTTGACTTAGAATTTGACAGAGAAACAAAAAGGATTCGATGCTTTCTTCTCTTAAAATGAATCAATCCCACTGCTTCCTGGCGTTGAACTAAAATTGCTCCCACTCATATAATTCTTCAACAAGGGGAGAACGCAAAAAAACCAAGCAACAATGATTGAAATATGAAGGAATGGCAAAGTTAAAATGTTATGCCTGTGCAGTGACCGGTGTGGGTCTGCACTATCGAACAAGGGGATTGCCAGGATTAGTAGCAGAGGCGGATCCCTAAGTAACGTTTGATAATGAGTTTGGTACGTATCATAAGGATCTCTACACTAAAACGAAATAAGAAAATTGAGCGTTGTGAGAAGTTAACCTTATTGATGACTGCTAGGACATGACGGGCCGAATGACTCCTTCGGTGATGCAGGCATGTTCTAATGCCGTGATATCTTGGACTCTGTCATATTTTCAATTTCGCGGATTTTCCAACCAGAACGCCATTTTTCATAAAGTTCGGAACTGGCTCATCGCACTCATTCAAAGGTCTTTCCCTAAATCCATCAAAGGATGGCATTGATTCTGTGATATTGTAAATCGTTGTTAATTTGTTGCCGGATGGATAGTCGTCAGCACAACCACTGTTGCTTTCAGTATTTGACATGTAATGCAATGAACAAATGTAAGTGTTGAACCAATGTTACCACCAATGTTATGATCCAGCAAGCGCTGGAACTGGCGCCGCTAAATATGAAATCTAACCTTCTCCATGGTGGTTCTAAAATGGATAGAAAGTGACTGTTCCTCAGACGTCCATCGAGGCAGCTTTTCCGGCAAAAACATGCATGAGCCGCCAAGTGGACAGGTCTAGGCAATCTACTATCCAATCCTTGCATCTCTTGGGATCGCAGGTAACCTATCGAATCGGGCAAAAGCCTGTTTCATTGTTCTCATTGTGTGTCTTGTTATATTATCTGTGTAGGAAGGAACGGCAGATGCTGGTTCATGCCGAAGATAGTTTCAAAATGATGAAGGAACTCAACGAGTCAGGCAGCATCTCTGGAGAAGAGAACATTTGGTGGCGCATCGGGTCGGAACCCTTCTTCCGGTTTTCGATTATCTGCCCGGTGGGTGATTTGCTGCACCTTCATTTTCCATGAATTATATTTTCATGGGAATTGTTGAATTTGCGAATTGCACAAATTGCAGTTTATGTAGAAACCAATATCAATTGAATTCATTGTACTTATCTGTGCAAGTTTAAGGTTATGGTTTTACATTTATCACATTCGAAAATTACAATTTAATTGTAACATTTTCTTTGAGTTCGATGGATGATACATGTACCATGATAGAACGTGGTGCATGGTGGAACATGGTACATAGTGGAATGTAGTGCATGGTGGGACATGGTACATCATGGAACGTGGTACATGATGGAACATGGTACACGGTGGAACGTTGTACATGATGGAACGTTGTACATGGTGGAACGTGGTACATGGTGGAACATGGTACATGATGGAACGTGGTACATGCTGGGACATGATACACCGTGAAACGTGGTGCATGGTGGAGCGTGGTACATGGTGGAACATGGTACATGATGGAACATGGTACATGGTGGAACGTGGTACATGGAGGGACATAGTACAGGTTCGCAAATTAGTAGTGGGAACCACAGATTCACCACCCTCTAACTAAATAAATTCGTCCTCATCTCCTTCATAAGAGGACCTCATTTAATTCTAAGTGAATGACCTCCAGTCCTAGACTCTTCCCACGAGTGAGAACATCCACACCACATCCACTCTGTCCAAGCCTTTCACTGTTCTGTACGTTTCAATGAGGTCCCCCCTCATTCTTCTAAACTCCAGAGAGTTCAGGGCCAGTGCCGTCAAAAGCTCATCATATGTTAACCCATTCATTGCCGGGTCTATTTTTGTAAACCTCCTCTGGACCCATGATTCCAATAAATCAATTTACAGTGTTTGGATACATGATACAAGAATAACGTTTCGTGCAAGCTAAAGCCAGAAGAGTGCGGTCGAGGCCAGTCCGAGAGTCACCAAAGAGGTAGTTACTAGTTCAGCAATTCTCTCAACTTATGGTAAGATATTTTAATTGTTTGACAGCAGATGGGCAGAAACTGCCCCTGAATCTGGAGGTGTGCGTTTTTACACTTCTGTAGCTTTTCCCTGATGAGAGAGTGGCAAAGGACGCGACTCGTCTTTGCTCGTCACCTGTCGTGAGGAGCACAGTGACTGAGGGACACTGAACGGATATCCATATCCATATCTACCGGACGGGCCTTCAATGGCTGCCTCGCCAGCAATCTGTCTGTCCCTTCCTTCTTTGTTTTTTTTTAATATGTGTTAAATGTATGGTCTCGTGTTCTTCAGCTTGTTTTATGTGGAGTGTGGCGGGGGATTGCGGGAAACCTTTTTAAATCTCTCACCTCGACGGAGATGCGATTTTATTTTCGTATCGTATCTCCGTCCGCACTGCGGCCTAACATCGAGGAGCTGGAGGCCTCTGCTGGAGACCGACTTTAGGAGCTCCAACCGCGGGAGCCTGCGGACTTACCATCGTGGAGCTCGCGGTCTCTGGTTTGAGACCGACCTATGGAGCTCCAAGCCGCAGGAGCTTCGGTCGCCCCGACGTGGGGGGCATCGATCGCCCCGACTGCGGATGGTTCGAACTCCCCGACCGCGGGAGAATAAAGAGGAAGTAGATTAGACTTTATTGCCTTCCATCATAGTGAGGAACGGAGGGGATCCGCTGTGGTGGACGCTTATGTCAACGTTTATGCCGTTGTGTGTCTTGTTCCTTTCTTTTAGTATGGTTGTATGGTAAATCGAATTTCACCGTACCTTAATTGGTACATGTGACAATAAACGGACCTTGACATTGAAACCATGAAACCTATAACTGGTTGAGGAAGGGATAGAAGCGGATAGAATTACGACTTCTACAAGCCATAATGATAAATAAGTGAAGAAGAAGAAGGCATGAGATGGTTATGGGCCAAACACAGGCAAATGGGACTAGCTCATTATGTCAGCTTTGTCGGAATTAAACAAATGGAGCGACCGGCGTGAATTATTGCTGTGTAGGTCCATGACTCTAGGTATCTACGACTTGCATTTCCAACTCGATTTCTCGTGCTGCCTGTATTTTCTCTGTTACCAACACCAAAGAAATCCATCCAGAGCACATCATTTTTTATTGAATTCCGCAATTAGTACAAAAGGATATTTCAACAGAATCTTCAGCTGTTCTCTGAACTTTGTCTGGGTCGCGGTGTATATAGCAGTGTTTGTACAGCAGCTGAGCAGCTGCAGCATGAATCCTATTTCCTGTACAAACACTGGTAAAATTACGGACTGAAAGCCCAACCACCACAGTCTGAACCATATGGTGTACACGAGAAACACCGCCCAGAGCAGGATGAAATTCCACGAGATTGCAAAGAGTAAAATGATGGATTTCCTTCTGCTGACCACTTCCGGGTCAATGGGGCTCCTCCCGCCGCTGTGTGCCCGGAGCCTTCTGCGGGTTCTGATCGCTGCTACAATGTGCCTGACGGTAAAAACGTTAAGCAACAGGATCAGGGCGAATGGCAGGCCGGGGCTGAGGAAATAATGGAGAAGTTCGACTGACGCCCAGATCGGTGATTCCATAAACCGGAGATATATACCACAAAACCAGGGGAAATTTACATAGGCATATTGATCAGTTAATGTAAAGTACCAAGTGCTGTTCTTCAAACAGCTCAGCACGGTAACTGTTCCCAGGACAACAGCCGCCGTTCTCTCTGTACAATATTTGCCTTTCAGCTTCTGGCAATTAATGGTGACAAATCGATCAAAGGTGAAGGTGACGGTGAACCAGATGGAACAGTCCGTGGCTGTGTGCAGCAGCGCGGCATGGATATTACAAATAGGGAGATCGAGCATAGGAAGGAAATGCACAACAAAAGCTATGGGGATCTGCCGCAGTATCAAATCCAGGATGATAACCAGTAAATCAGCCGCCGCCATGGCTACCAGGTAGCGAGTTACACACCTGGAGAGACCGCACTTTCCCCGGGAGAGGATGACAATCGTGACAGTGTTAACTATGAGGAAGGAAAATAAACAAACTTTTAACATTGCTCCGAGAAAAGAGTTACTCCTCGAAGAGGAAATATAATGTTCTCTTCCAAAAGGCACGACCGTATCCAATAGAAGGTGAAATTGTTCAGTTTAGTTTAGTTTAGAGTTTAGTTTAGTTTAGTTTAGTTTAATATAATTTAGTTTAGAGATACAGCGTGGAAGCAGGCCATTCGGCCCACCGAGTTCGCACCGTCCAGCGAACACATACACTCTCATAAATACTGGAGACAATTTACATTGTTAACCGAAGCAAATTGAACGACAAACCTCCACGTCTTTGGAGTGTGGGAGGAAACCGGAGCACCCGAGGAAAGCCCACCCATTCACTTCGAGAACATACAAATTCCATCCAGACAGCACACATCGTCAGGAGCTTTGACTACACCGCTGCGCCAATGTGCCAACGGTCAGTTTGTAGCATAAATCGCTGGAGAAACCTAACCACTCTGTGAACGACACAACTGCATTGCTTTCATATTCGTGTAAAGAGTAGAAACATTGTGGGTGTGGTCAGAGCACGACTCGGTGTGAGGTGGGGGATTCCTTTAATGTTTGTTCAATCGGTTGTGAATAATGAATGTCGCAAGAATGAAGTTACAGTTCAGACTCGATTTCGATCCTGATCTCTGGTGCTGCTTGTGTTGAGTTTGCATGTTCTCCCTATGACCGAGTGGCTTTTCAAAGGGTGATCCGGTTCCTCCCACATTCCAAAGACGTGAGGGAATGCGGGTTAATGGGCATCTGCAAATTGTATCTGTGTGCAGGAGTGGATGCGAAAGTGCGATAACGTCGAACAAATGTAAACAGGCGGCGTGGCAGAGAACAGAACCTTCGGACCACCACTTCCTGAAGACCACGTTCTCACAAGTTCTATCCCACTTTCTCCTTCACACTTTAGACTCTGAACAATTTACACGGGAAAGATTAACTTACAAACCAGCGCGTCTTCAGGATATGGGACGAACTCAGAGCACCCGGAGGAAACCAAAGACCATCACCTACATAACAGGGTCGCGCTGGGCCAAGAGTGCTGTTCACATTCTGTGTCAAGAAACTAAACTAAACTAAACTAAACTAAACTAAACTAAACTAAACTAAACAAAACAAAAACCAAAGATTTCCTCCTACACTCCAAAGACCGGTTTGGGGGTAAATTGGCTTGGGAAACTGTAAATTTCCCTGGTGTGTGGAGGTTAGTGTTAATAAGGAATAGGAGTAGAATTAGGCCATTCGGCCCATCAAGTCTACTCCACCGTTCAATCATGGCTGATCTATCTCTCCCTCCTAACCCCATTCTCCTGCTTTCTCCCCATAACCCCAGACACCCGTACCAATCAAGAATCTACCTCTCTCTACCTTAAATATATCCACTGACTTGGCCTCCGCAGCCTTCTGTGGCAAAGAATTCCACAGATTCACCACCCTCTGACTAAAGAAATTCCTCCTCATCTCCTTCCTCAAAGAACGTCCTTTAATTCCGACAGTGACCCCAGAATCAGGTTTGATCCTGGGTTGAAGACTTGAGGCAGTGGATCAATCATTGTGATAGGGTATGTCCTTTTTCTCAACATACCGAACAGTGAATGGCCTGGATAAAGTGGATGCGGAGAGGGTGTTTCTACTAGGACCAGAGGACACAGCCTCAGAATAAAAGGACGTACCTTTAGAAAGGAGATGAGCGGGATTTGGACCAAATGGCTTAACCCTGCTCTTATGATCGATAAATATCTTAATGTTATTTTTTTAGGTCAGTTCAGCAAGCAAACAAGTTTGGTTTACAACCTACCTGAATTTAAAAGAGAGTTAGATAGAGCTTTCGGGGCCAGCGGAATCCAGGGATAAGGGGAGAAGGCAGGCACGGATCACCGATTGTGGATGATCAGCCATGATCACAATGAATGGCGGTGCCGGCTCGAAGGGCCGAATGGCCCCCGCCTGCACCTACCTTCTGTGTTTCTATGTTTCTATCCCTCTGCACTAGTAGCAGCGGTTTTCTTGGGACGAACCCTGGTATTGTCAAGCATTGGTCCGCTCTGGCAGCAAGAATAAACTGCAGGTGCTGTAAAAAACATAAAGGGGAAAGTGAAAGAGTGGTTGCAAGCTGCAAGTGAGGCAGCGTCGGGGAGGAGAGAAACTAGTCTGCTGTTCTGCGGGGATCGGTGGTGATTGCGCTCGTTGGGCCGAAGTGCCTGTTTCCACGCTGTGTCTCTAAACTAAGCTAAACTCTCGTAGCTGCGCCATTGTAAGGCCCACTTGTCAGGACCAGGTTTTGAAGGGACAATCAATTTTGTCTACCCCAACAAATATACTGCATGTAGCTTTTTCTGTGCTGTACACATGCGGAGTTGTCAATATTGAGAGCACTCCACTGTTTGGGAGATGTGATTTATTTCATCTTGCGCCTTTCGGGATCTCAGAACAATGAATGTGTGACTGTAATAATCTACACGTGAGATTGAAAAAGAAACAATACACACCTGAGCAAAAGAGTCCGATATCAGTTTGAATTCCTAGTTTACAAAACGACGGCATCCTTATATTGAAGCACGATATGAAGAAAGAATTTCTGCATCAAAATACATACCGGGGACAGCAACGACGGCGAGCAGCGGGTAATATATCTGTTGTGCTTTCAGAAGGAACAGATAAAGACGAATTTCGTTGAAACTCCTCGTTGGCTCCATGTCGGCGTAGCCGCTGGAATCGATTGAAGCCGCAAGTGTTGCTCTCATCAACACTATGGAATAACGCCACGAATAAATCCCTTATTATTAGAAAGGAAGATGTCCCCAATGGCGCAATTACCAGCCAGCGTGACTGATATTAATTCCAGTCAAGGAACATTAACACCTTCCTAGCCAACAACTTTTTTTTCTGTGTACAACAAAAACACTACAAAAAAGGCCTTCCACACACATGACGTCGTTTGTGTTTAGGAACATCCACAGTATCAGTGGAAACTTGTATCACTGCGAGTAAAATTCAAAGGGGTGGGTTAATACAGCCCAGTATTACAAAAATAGGAAATTGAGAAGGCTTATCAAGCAGTGCTCCGGGGTTTACCGAATCAGCAGATAGATTCAGAGCCACTCATTCTTTATGGAAACCGGTTTTAATGGCAACAGAGACTTTCACTTTGACGAAATATGGAATGAGATTATTGATGCTCCGTGAATTTTTCTGCGAATGCGAAGAATCTCGAGAACTGGTTAACCCGTGCTCCGTTCTCTGGTGTCATAGAGTCATAGAGTCCTACAGCACAGAAAGAGGCCCTTCGGCCCATCGTGTCCGCGCCGCCCGTTACCAAACACAGTCTAATTTTAATCCCATTTTCCCGCATTTGGACCGTAGCCCTGAATGTTGTAGCATTTCAAGTGCCCATCCAAATGCCTCTTAAACGTTGTGAGTGTTCCCGCCTCCACCACCACCCCAGGCAGTGAGTTCCAGACTCCAACCACCCTCTGGGTGAAAAAGCTCTTTCTCACATCCCCCCGAAACCTCCCTCCCCTTACCCTGTATCTATGTCCCCTCGTTGTTGACTTCGCCAGTGGAAGAAGTTCCCCGCCATCTACCTTATCCATGCCCCTCATGATCTTGTACACCTCGATCATGTCCCCTCTCAGCCTTCTCTGCTCCAGGGAAAACAACTCCAGTCTGCCCAGTCTCTCCTCATAGCCGAGGCCCTTCATCCCTGGCAGCATCCTGGTGAATCTCCTCTGCACCCTCTCCAAAGCTATCACATCCTATCTATATTGTGGTGACCAGAACTGTACACAATACTCCAGCTGTGGCTGCTGGTGGTTTTAATTTTAATTTTATTTTAAGAACGCAGCAGGAAAACAGGTCTTTCGGCCCACCGAGTCCGCACATGGAGTGCAATTTTGGTCTTCCAATTTGAGGAAGAACATTATTGATATTGTGGGAGTGCAGCGTAGGTTCGCCAGGTTCATTCCAGGGATGGCGGGACTGACACATGAGGAAAGAATGGAGCGACTGGATGTGTGTTCACTGGAATTTAGAAGGAGGAGAGGGGGCCTTAGACAAAAATATAAAATTCTTAAAGGATTGGAAAGGCTAGCTGCAGGAAACATGTTCACGATGTTGGCGGAGTCCAGAAACAGGGGTCACAGTTTACGAATAAGCGGTCGGCCATTTAAGACTCAGATGAGGAAAAGCTTTTTCACCCAGAGAATTGTGAAGGTGTGGAATTCCCTGCCACCGAAGGCAGTGGAGGCCAATTCACTGGAGAGTTAGATTTAGCTCTTACGGCGAAAGGAATCAGGGGGTATGGGGAAAAACCAGGAACGGCGTACTGATTTTAGATGATCAGCCATGATCATACTGCATGGCAGTGCTGGCTCGATGGACCGAAAGACCTACTCCTGTACCTATTTTTCTATGTTTCAGTGAGTCCACGCCAACCAGCGATCCACACACATTACCACTATCCTATAATGTACAATTATCCCAAGCCAATTTTGCCAAGCCAATTAACTCGACACATAAATCGAAGATCTTGGAAGAAACCCAAGCGGTCACGGGGAGAACCTACAGAAACTGCGTACAGACAGCACTCTTGATCAGGATCGATACCAGTCTCTGGCGCTATAAGCGGTGTGAGGCAGAAACCCCACCGCTGCGCCACCGCGCCACCCTCACAGTGGTGACTGATAGGTAACATAATTGTGAATGGTGAGCGCTTTAGAGAGCTGGTTCTGGCGCGGTGTACTAAAATTATCACACACTTTCTCCCTCACCGCTATCCGGGGGTGCAAACACCTTTCCACGCGAAGCAAAGGTTCATGCCAATATTCTCAACCTCGTTTCCATTTGTTGCCCCTTTTAACTATTTCTCCACGGAATTTGTGGCATTCTTTGTTCAATCAGATCACCGTGCAATTCATTTGTCATTAGTCATCACCACATGGCAGAAACACACACTTCCATACACAATATTGATACCTGCATTATTTCTTGCATTTCATCCATTTCTGGACTCCTGCCCTCGCTCCTCCTCCCTCGAAAGCAAAGAGAGACAGAGTTCTTTCGTTCTCAACTTTCACTTGCCATACCATGCACAACATAGAAACTTAGAAAATAGGTGCAGGAGTCGGCCATTCGGGCGTTCAAGCAACCACCGTCATTCAATATGATCATGGGTGATCATCCAAAATCAGTACCCCGTTCCTGCTTTTTCCCCCATATCCTTTGATTCCACAAGAGCTAAATATAACTCTCTCTTGAAAATTTAGTTTTTGCCTCCAATTGCAACGGTACTCAATGCGTCGACTGCATTGTGGTTCAGCGGTAGCGTTGCTGCCTTACAGCGCTTGTAGCACCAGATAAGGGGATCAGATCCCGACTACGGGTGCTTGTCTGTACGGAGTTTGAACGTTCACCCTGTGACCGCGTGGGCTTTCTCCGATATCTCCGTTTCCCTCCCACACTACAAGGACGCAGAGACTTGCAGGTTAATTGGCTTGGGGTTGTATACGGTATTAATGTAAATTGCTCCCAGTATGTGTAGGATAGTGTTAATGTGCAGGGATCGCTGGTCGGCGCTGACTCGGTGGAACGAAGAGCCTGTTTCCGCGCTGAATCTCAAACCTAAAACTAAAAACTAAAAGCTAGCCAAGTCTCCGCCTCGCCGCACTTTCCGCATTCTGTCTCTCGGTGATTCCCTTGTGCGCTTTGTCCACCCCACCCAGGCCTTTCTCGCTAACCCACTACAACCGCATGAGATGCAAACACCGTTACCACAGTTCCGCCCTCACCATCACCCAGTGATCTTAACAACGTTCCAATTCAAGCAACAACGATTTACGGCAATGTTGCTCACCGTCGTCTGAGTTCCGTTTTCTACCTTGGTAACTGCGTGAGATGAACAACTAGAAAAAGCTGCAAGTTCAGGTAAAGGAGGGGAAGCAACAAATGCAGTTCAAAGGATGGCTCCGTCTTCATTTAAAAAAATCATTAACATGCGGCAGAAGCTGTGAGCGCAGGAGACGCAGGAGGGGTTTAAGAGACTCGGAGACGCCAAGGGCTAATCTTTCATGTTACGTTGATGCAAGAGTACGAGTAATGAGCAAATTTGCTTGAGGAGGCCATTGTACAGGAAGGCCCAGCGTGGGGGACCGCCATGAATGGGTGGGGGATAACGATGGAGACCCGTCGTGGGGGATCGGCCGGTTTTGAGTGATAGAGTGGAGGGGGGGGGGGGCAATGAAGGATCTGGCGCGGGATACTTTGCACCTCTGTCGGCGCCCTTTATGTGTCGACTATTTGCCTACCTTGGGTATGCAACCAAATAATTTCACTGTGATTTGCCACGTGTGAAAACAACATATTCATGGGATGTATGTAATTTCACCTCGCTGTCCCATTCCCCTTTCTAATTCCCACTGCCATACAGAGTGAACAAAAACATAAAAAAACTGGTCGCCATGGCCAATCGAGGTGGTGTACGATCCAATTGCAACTTCGCTCAATTTTCCAATATCTGCTAGCTGTGACCTGCTGTGCTGCTTTCTCTCTCTCTCTCGCTCATTGATCGACCTGCGTGTCTCCAACATTTGTTCCTGTTTCTATGGGCCTCTCCTGAAACATCACCCACCTTCGTCACTCTACCACTCCTGCTTCCAATTAGCCACCCATTTTACCCACTGGCACACTGGAGGTCCATCTGCCCTTACAGCTCTCTCTCTCTCTCTCTCTCTCTCTCTCTCTCTCTCTCTCTCTCTCTCTCTCTCTCCCACTCTCTCTCTCTCCCACTCTATCTCTCTCTCTATCCCTTCTTGCGTTTGAGGCAGCAGAAATTATGCAACGCCCTCCAGGCGCTGTAGCCAGTGCAATGTGCTGTTGTCAAGGGCCGTGAGGTCTACCCCTCCACCAGGGGGACGGAGTACAGTGCAGTCGAAAATGACATGCTGCGCTGTTTGCTATTGTTGATATCAGGCCCTTCAGCACGTTATTCAACTAAACCCCCTCACACTGGAGTCAAGCACCACACGAATTTGATCTTGCTTTCTGGGATGGTAGACTCCGAATGAGGGAAGATACCAACACTCTTGTTCAACTCTGAGTGGTGGGGGTACCTCTGCGTTCTGACTGCTGAGCATTTTGTCCATGAACTCCAAGTAGTGTGTCTTCATCTGTGTGTTTGTCCAAAGTCCGACGGAGAGAGGTGAGTCTGTTGTTAGCGTACTCTCGATTATTGGGCAAACGCTGCCTGACTGACTGAAACGGCAGAGGTGCGACCCAGCAATTTGAGTTATCTTGGTAGGACGCAAGACTGACTGCCCCAGGTTCTCTCCACATGTGGTCTCCTGTAGACCGGCCATGGACATCAACTCTGGATCATCCTCACAAAGAGGTGAATAGGTGAACGTCTCCTTCACTGTAACATGGCTTGTCGACCCTTTCCCTGAATGCAGGTTTTGTAGGTGTCCACTTGGGTAGGTCTATGTGCTCCACCAAGACATACATCACCAACAACTACCCATCCCAGATCCAGCTTCTGGGCGAATGGGGCATTGTTGGGACCGCTAATTTGCTTCCTCACATTATGCACCTGAAGAATATCTCTTCCCAATAGGAGCAGTATTTTGGCGTTTGGATCCAGTGGAGGAATCTCATTGGCAATGCGTCTGAGATTGCTGTGGTGACGCGCAGCATTTGGAGTGGGGATCACGGCACTTGATTGCATTCTAGGAGCGGAGGAAGAGGGAGCAATGTCTTCTCATTAACAGACTCCACCATGTAACCGGAAGCTCTTCTACCTGCAGTCTGTTTGAGCCCAGCGCATGCCGCAGCGTATATGGCTCAAGGTTTCCTTTGATCTCAAAGATATTGAAGAACTCTGATTTTGCGAGAGAGCCGTTGCTCTGTTCATCTAAGATGGCGTACATCATGCGTGCCTCTTGACGACGTCCTTCTGGATAGACTGAGATGAGACATATCTGAGCACATGCTCCCGCGCTGACCCCTAAACCGCACACCTCAGTGCATCTGGAGATGATCTCCTGGTTTGCTGCTACCTCTTCCTCCCCGCCATGCGCAGGTGCGGGGGGAGATGGCTTGGACTTCCAGGGGGACTGGGCCTGGATGTAGAGCAGAGAGGTGTCTGTCACTGTTGCACTCAGTACATTTCACTTCTGCTTTACAGTTCTTGGCGAAATGACTTGTGGAGGAGCATCAGCGGAAACAAATGGAATGTTCCTTCAGGAAGTGTTTGCGGTCTTCCAGGCTCTTTTCTCTGAAGGCTCTGCACTTCTTTAGTGGATGAATTTTAGCATGAATGGGACACAGCTTGGCTGGGTCACGGCATTTCTGTATCTCGGGAATTGTTGGAGATGCGTGTGTCATGTGGACAGAGATGAGAGTTTTACCATGTCTCTCTATTTTCTCTCTTTTGACAATTGCTGGATTGGGGAAGCAGAGATTAAAGCTGGGGTCCGTTCTGATTTTTGCCTCCAAGCGGATAAAGTCGGCAAACTCTCCAAGTGGGGGGGGGGGGGATGTTGTGCTGGAGTTTATACTTAGACTTAGGTGGTTCAACTTTCCTGGATGTTTTAAGGAAGCTTCTCAACGATCGGTGCAACTCCCCTGGAGGTGTCAAGGTAAGACAGACCGGGTAGATACCCATCGAACTTTGCCACTTCGTTTTCTGGCAGCAGGTCCCGATCTCACGTAGCTTGTATGGCTCTCTGATGGTGATCCTGGGAAAGTTCTCAAGCTTGGTAAAGAGGGCATGCTCAGGTGGACCATAAGTTTCTTGAAGCGTCTGCCAAACCATCGTCAAACCTGCTGATGGACGTCTGATGTTGACAGCCTTAATTCTTGTTTCCTGCTCTGAGGATTCCTTTCATATCATATCATATATATACAGCCGGAAACAGGCCTTTTCGGCCCTCCAAGTCCGTGCCGCCCAGTGATCCCCGTACATTAACATTATCCTACACCCACTAGGGACATCTTTCTTTTTTTTAACATTTACCCAGCCAATTAACCTACATACCTGTACGTCTTTGGAGTGTGGGAGGAAACCGAAGATCTCGGAGAAAACCCACGCAGGTCACGGGGAGAACGTACAAACTCCTTACAGTGCAGCACCCGTAGTCAGGATCGAACCTGAGTCCCCGGCGCTGCATTCGCTGTAAAGCAGCAACTCTACCGCTGCGCTACCGTGCCGCCATTTCCTAGCCATTTTATCAAAAGATCTAGCTCTTCTCCGGGTGAAAGGACCAGGCCTGCTCTGGCGCTTTGGAAGGAGGATTTCCAAGCCCCGTAATTATCGGGCTTGTAATTAAAGGCCGTCAATCTCGTTTTTGCAAGCTGGCTGCGGGCGAGGTAACTGGCGAGGCCTTTAGTGGTGGGATTGAAATCGTTGATGGTTCGAGTAGAGTCGATAAAGTCACTGAGCAGAAAGGTTGAAGTTTGCTTTCTATCCTTCAATTTAGGCTACATGTTTCCTTGGTCATTACTGGGACTGTGATGCCTAAGAAATGATTTGGCCAGAATAGACTTGGTCTGGTGGGCGGGCGGCAATGAACCAAATAGTATGCTTTCACTCTCGATATCATGATTGGTGACGTGTCGGCTTGACTTTATGCTGGCTTGCTCTATGATGTAGTCCAGGGTACGCTCGTGTTGGTTTTGAGAGTGAACAGGGCTTGGCGATCTATTACGTGACCCTTGTTCTGCCAATAAACCCACTTCGATGGTGTCGGCCTCTGCAATGGCTGCTTTCATCTCTTTCTCTTGTTGCTAAGGTTGCCTGAAGCAGAGCAGCCTCGACCTGAATGCTCGCTATCTCTCTCTGATCGAATGCTGCTTTGGTTTCGGCTGCATTTGTTTTAGCCAGAGCTCTAAGGGCGGCCCTGCTGGAACTGGAACTGGCTAAAGAGCGGTAAGAACGAACACTGAGAGACTTGACTTAATTCTGTGAAACGTTGCCTTGGTTGCCTGTTGCCATGGCTTTGAGGTGTCGACGGACATTGTAACGATGTGAGCCACCTTTAACACAGCTTGTCGTGTTGCTGTCTTTTCACTATAATGGACTCACCGAATGTTCCTATCCAGCTATCCAACAAGCTAAACAATTGATCCAATAAAGACCAGTAGAGACGAGCTGTTGTTTGATGCTTTACTGTATTCAAATGTGAAACTGTAACGTTTAGGCACAAAAATAAATAACAGGGTTTAGTCACGTTATACCTTTAGTATAGGAACATATAAAGATGATGTCAATAAATATAATTACTTACAGACATTGCGTTTAACAAATTCTGTGATAAAAGGATGGCAGCAGATTAAACACATGTGAATTACACTGTCTACACCATGAGGTTACCCCTTTTTGAGCTGCCCTTCCTTGTTTATGACAACTTCCTTTCTATCAGGAAATGAAACTTAAAGCTGCTGTACCAGAACTTCCAGCAGGGAACAATAATGTATTTAAACAAAATACAGTCCAGTACAGTTTACGTTCCTTAACCCATGTCAAAACAGTTGTCCCATTGCCGACCCTGTTGAAATTCACATAATTCCATTCGCAGATATCACTCTGACACTTAATTTATGCTTCGTACAAAGTTTCCATTCGCACACAGAAAGTCTACGCTGAAGATAGACACAAATAATGCAACCCACTCTTTCCACACCAATCGTGTTATTCAGGATACATGGGCATCATGATGACCATGCGTAAACTGCGTAGAAAAAAACCCCTGCAGATGCTGGTTCAAATCGAAGATAGACACAAAATGCCTGAGTAACTCACCGGGTCGGGCAGCATCTCGGGAGAGAAGGTCTCGGTGACGTTTCGGGTCGAGACCCTTCTTCAGACTGATGTCAGGAGAGGGGCGGGACAAAAATAGGATGTAGTCGGAGACAGGAAGGCCTGTGGAAGAACTGGCAAGGCGGAGGGGATAAGGAGGGGAGGCGGGGACTACCTGAAGTTAGAGAAGTCGATGTTCCAGGCGTACACTGGCCCTATCCCCGAACTCGACCTCCGCTACATTGACGACTGCACTGTTGCTACTTCTTGTACCCTTGCAGAACTCACTGACTTCATCAATTTCACGACTAATCTCACCATCTCCCTACCGTTTTTGGATCTCACCATCTCCATCACAGGAGACAGACTAGTGACCAACACAACTACAAACCCACTGACTCCCATAGCTGTCTTGACTACATTTCTTCCCACCCTATTTCCTGTAACAAACTCTATCCCCTCCTCCCAATTCCTCCGTCTACGCCGCATCTGCGCCCAGGGTGCGGTGTTCCATACGAGGGCATCGGAGATGTCCTCATTCTTTAGGGAACGGGGTTTCCCCTCTTCCATTATAGATGAAGCTCTCACTAGAGTCTCCTCAATATCCCGCAGCCATCCCCATTCGTGACAAGGATAGCGGCCAGCTTGTCCTCACCTTCCACCCCATCGGCCGTCGCATACAACAAATTATCCTCCAACATTTCTGCCACCTCCAACGGGATCCCACTACTGGCCACATCTTCCCATTTCCGCAGAGACCGTTCCCTCCGAATGTCCCTGGTCCACCCGTCCCTTCCCACCCAGGCCACCCCCTCCCCAGGTACTTTCCCCTGCAACTGCAGTAGATGCAACACCTGTCCCTTTACCCCGCCCCTCGACTCCATCCAAGGACACAAACAGCCCTTCCAGGTGAAGCAGAGGTTCACCTGCACCTCCTCCAACCTCATCTATAGTATCCGTTGTTCCAGATGTCAACTTCTCTACATCGGCGAAACCAAGCACAGGCTTGGCGAAAGTTTCGCTTTACCCCCTCGCTCAGTTCGACTTAATCAACCCGATCTCCCGGTGGCTCAGCAATTCAACTCTCCCTCCCATTCCCAATCTGACCTTTCTGTCCTGGGCCTCCTCCATTGTCAAAGTGAGGCCCAACGCAAATTGGAGGAACATCACCTCATATTTCGTTTGGGCAGTTTACACCCCAGCGGTATGAACATAGACTTCTCTAACTTCAGGTAGTCCCTGCTTCCCCTCCCCAGTTCTCCCAATAGTCTTACTGTGTCCGACTACATCCTATCTTTGTCCCGCCCCCTACCCCTGACATCAGTATGAAGGTCTCGACTGGAAACGTCACCCATTCCTTCTCTCCGGAGATGCTACCTGCCCCGCCGAGTCACTCCAGCATTTTATGTCCATCTCTGGTATCATTGATAGCTACAATAACATAGAATAAAAAAATCTGGAAATAGTCCTCAGCGAGAAACAGAAAGTGGGTTAATATTCCAGCCCTAAATCCTTTCATCTTAATCTGAACCTGAAGAACGAAAGCCCGCTCTGTGTAGCTGAATAAAAGCTGGTGTGTGGGTTTCCAGCAGTTCCAGTGTGCTTTAATGTGCTCAGCTGTGAACGATAGCAATGTCAAGTTTGCGCCACCTGGTGGTCACCGAGGCTATGAAAGGTCGGTATGAATGCCCCCGTTAGCAACACAGAACGATATCGATGTAATTTTAGATGGAAGTTCGCGTCAGATTTTCACTTATGCTTCGGAACCACAGCCAGAGAAATACCGCCCCATCGTATCGTTATCTCAGGGCGAGAGTGAGGACGTTTCCGTCCAAGGTTGCCTCATTCTGAGTATCAAATAGAAAGAAGAGACTTTCCACATGCATGCAGTCACGCAGCTCGCAGTGTCGATTGAGTATCGGTTGTGTGGCGAGGGCTGGTTTGAGCGGACGGAAGGCGGAACAAAGCGTCCGTATCTTATATTCCCCATGAAAATATACCAGGACACACAGGGTTTTCCTGCTGTTGACTTACCGAAATGGAAGTGGTGTACATAAAATAACAGAGGCGATGGTGTTTGGCGGGTTGGGGCGAGGAGGGGGTATGCAGATGAGTGCAAATGAGCGAAGGGTGTGAGTGAAATCTAGATGTGGAAACGTCAACGTTTTTCACATTCTTTGCTCTATGTTGTGAACAGGCAAAAGGAACTTTACGAGGCACCGTCATCTCCTCCCAGTATTTCGTGCTGCTCACAGCGCATGAGCACGCATTTGTACAGCAGCTCGACAATCGTAATTCCTCGCAATATGAAACACCCTCCTCTGAAGTTAGTTTGAGAGGAAAACTCAAGGGTCAATGGTTTTTAATTGTCACATGTACCGACAATGAAACGATAAATGTGCCGGAAGGATCTGCAAATGCTGGTTGAAATCGAAGATAGACACAAAGTGCTGGAGTAACTCAGCGGGACAGACAGCGTCTCTGGAGAGAAGGAATGGTGACGCTTCGGATCGAGACCCTTCAGACTGATAAAAAAACATAAATTTCTGACTTGCAGCAGCATTACTGCTCGTTTACGCAAAATTAAATATTTGTTTGATCATTTGTTATCAAGAAGAAATATTTGTTTGATCATTTGTTCAATATTTGTTTGACCATTTGAATATTTGTTTGATCATTTCTTATAAAGAAGAAATCAATAAATTGCTAACCACACTAACAGTACATTAACTTTCTCAAATGGTCTTCAGTGCAACCAAAGCTACTTCTATTCAACGTCACCGCGCAAGTATATGTGTAACTGCAACAGCTCAACGTTTGAATATGAATCCAATTTCCGTCAAAAGGGAGGGAGTTTTGATTGAACTCAGGTTAAGAAGAAGACTTATGGGACCAAGTGTACAGAACACAGACCCAACATTGGCGGTAGCGCTACAAAACACCCGAGGGAAAGAAAAACAGTGAACAATTGTCAGGTCGTCGTCAGAGTGCAGGTGAGAAAATTACGAGTTATCGAATAGTCAGGCTGCGCGGGCATTGTCGTTATTTAACGCATCGCGCAAGTACGGTGAAGGGACGTGCCACCGCTTTCCTCACTTCTTCTCTGAACTTAGTTTGACTCACGGCATAAATGCCGGTATTGGTGCAGCAGCTGAGCAGTTGCAGCATGAATCCAATCTGCTCCACAAAAATGTTGACGTCCGCAGACGGGTAGCCCAGAAACACCACTCGATTACTGATAGCATACACGACATACAACGACCACAGGGCTATGAAATTGCTGGAAATGACGAGGAGCAAAATGACGGATTTCCTTCGGCTCTCCATCTCCAGGTCTCTGGGACTCTGGCCACAGTCCCTATTGTTCTGAACCCGGAGTCTCCTGCGCGCTCTGCTCGCAGCTACGATGTGCCGAACAGTTAAGCAGTTGAGCAACAGGATAATGGCGAATGGGACTACCAGGGTGAATATATAATGGAGAAACTCAATTGCTGCCCAGACCTCTGAGGAATAAATCTTTCGCTCTAAAGCACAAAACCAGGGATGGGTCATCAGCAAATATTGACCAGTCAACATGAAGTACCAGAAAATGTTCTTCATACAGCTCAGCAGAGTAACTGTCCCGAGAACAATCGCCGCCGTTCTTTGGGTGCAATATTTGCCTTTGAGCTTCTGGCAACAAATGGCGACGAAGCGATCGAAGGTGAATGTGAAGGTGAAGAGCAGGACGGCGTGGATGTTGCAGATGGGAATCGACTGAACGAAGAGGAAATCCTTCCAATAGAGAGTGGGGATGTGTCTCAGTATCAGGTCGAGGATGACAATCAGCAGATCCGCTGCCGCCATAGCCACAAGGTAGCGGGTTACGCACGTCGATAAACCACACCTTCCTCGGGAGAGAATCGCAATCGTCAGAATCGCAATCGTCATCGCGTTTACTGTAGAAAATGCGTAATGAATTGGAAAACATTACATAACGTAAATAACCCTTATGAACAACATGAAATTTGCCGGTCTCTATACTTTGACCAGAGCAAAACAATGGATAGCCATTCCCCTGCAATAAAGAGATGTTGTGGTATATGGTAAATAACCACGTTTGCCCATGAGATTCAGTTGTGCAAGTTTGGGTAAAACAATTTAACTGCTTCTGTTGGATCCCTAGTGCAGTTGTGGGGAAGTTGCGTAACGTCGTTCATTTTATCTAATTGTAGGAATAATGTTTAAAATAAGTTCTATTATCCCAATAATATATTTTACTATTCGACGATATTAGTTTAGTTCCGCTTAGAGATACAGCGTGGAAACAAGCCCTTCGACCCATTGAGTCCGCACCGACCAGAGAACCCCGCACATTAACATTATTCTACACCCTCGGAACAATTTACTTTTATGCCAAGCCATTTAACCTAATAACCTGCACGTCTTTGGAATGTGGGAGGAAGCCGAAGATCTCGTAGAAAAGTCACGCAGGTCAAGGAGAGAACGTACAAACTCCGTACAGACAGCATCCGTTGTCGGTATGGAACCCTGCCGCTGCGCCACCATGCCCCCCTAATTAAAAATCGATTCTATCTCTAACCCTTAATGTAAACCCGCTGCATCAGTGGACATGAAGTTAAAGCAGCAAATTCTAATGAAAAACACATCGAGGTCCAAATCTATCAATATTTGGCAATTTCTGCAGCTGCTCAACTTTCTAACACAAATGCATTATGGAGGGGCATAGGTTCGAGAAGTGAAACAGTTATTTTTACACCAACACAAAATAACTCGAATAAACGGTCCGCTATTCTATGTCCGATTCGCCATGCGATAGGATCGGTGCTGATTTGCTGGCATGGGCCAACTTTAGTTTCGTTTATTATTGTCACGCGTACCGAGGCACGGCGAAAAGCTATTTTTGTTGCGTGCTATCTAGTCAGAGTAGTAAGACATCTTGATTGCAAATCTTGAAAAAATACATTTATACAACAAGTATTTGCTTAATAATGAAACAGTATATCGACAAACTGAAAAGCAATAGACAATAGACAATAGACAATAGGTGCAGGAGTAGGCCATTCAGCCCTTCGAGCCAGCACCGCCATTCAATGCGATCATGGCTGATCACTCTCCATCAGTACCCCGTTCCTGCCTTCTCCCCATACCCCCTCACTCCGCTATCCTTAAGTAAAAAGAATTGAGGATAAATTATATCAGAGAAATAATCGTAAAAGCAGAATTTTGCTGAAACGTACGCCACACTGCACACATCTTTCATTTAGTTTAGATGCAGCGCGGAAATCAGCATTTCGGCCCACCGACTCCGCGCCGACCAGCGATCCTCGTACACTAACACTATCCTGCACACACTGGGGCCAATTTGCAATAATGCCAAGCCAATTAACCTACACATCTGTCCGTCTTTGTAGTGTGGAAGGAAATCCGAGATCGTGGAGAAAAACCGCGCAAGTCATGGGGAGAACGTACAAACTCCGTACAGACAGCACCCTGAGTCAGGACCGAACACGGGTTTCTGACTCTGTAAGTCAGCAGCTTTACCTCGGCGCCACTGTGCTGCCTCTGGAGGCAACCCCGCTCACAGATGCTTACCAGGAACGCTAACAACTGCGAGCAGGGGATAGTAAACACGTTGAATTGCCCGAAAAGCTTCTTTAATCCTTATCACTTCCAGCCAGTGTGAAGTGATCTTGGCTGATTCTATGACTTCCATGTCTATACCGGTTGTTTAAGGTACATCTGTGATCGTGTGAAGCGACTGAGTACAGTGCGCCCCTTATTTGTACACGTGGGAAATCCACGAGGGACAACCTTTGGCGTCATTTTAATTCGAATTATCTACAACCACTGAACAAACAAAATGCAAATCACCATGTGTGGGAAAGAACTGCAGATGCTGGTTTAAATCGGAGATCGACACAACATGCTGGAGTAACTCCGCGGGACAGGTAGCATTTCTGGAAAGAAGGAATAGGTGACATTTCGAGTTGAGACCCTACTTCTTGAAGAAATACAGATGGTGATGAGTCAAAGTATCGATGTGAGATGGATCGATTGACAAATGGTGCCAACACAGCAACCTGGCTCTCAATATCAGTGACCAATGAACTGATTGTGGACTTTGGAAGAGGAAGGATCTCAAGAAGAAGGGTCTCAACCCGAAACGTCACCCATTCCTTCTCTCCAGAGATGCTGCCTGTCCGGCTGAGTTACTCCAGCTTTTTGTGTCTAACTGCAAATCACTGACGGACCACCACACTCCCATGATTGCATTTTCGTTGACTTGTTCCAATCAAACTAAAACTGCGGGCGAAAGAACGAGAACTTGTGCATGGATACAACATAGAAACATGGTTGGGGCGGTCACGGCGGCGCAGCGGTAGATTTGCCGCGCCTGAGACCCGGGTTCGAAACCGACCACGGGTGATGTCTGTACGGAGTTTGCACGTTCTCCCCGTGACCCGTGTGGGTCCGAGATCTTCCGTTTTCGACCCACACTCAAAGACGTGCAGGTTTGTAGGCTAATTGGCTTGGCAAATGTAAAAATTGTCCCGAGTGGGTGTAGGATAGCGCTAATGCGTGGGGATCACTGGTCGGCGTGGACCCGGTGGGACGAAGGGCCTGTTTCCGTGCTGTATCTCTAAACTAACCTAAACTAAACTTAACTAGTAGAACGCTCGCCTCGGTGTCAGAACCAGAACACTGACTCATCTTAGCACAGTCAGATCCTAAAACCTTTCACCTGAAGCTTGCTTCTCTCACTTCATTAACGTTAAACATAGGACTGTATATCTGGGACCAGGATCACCCTCTTAACAGTATACGCTATCCTGTACTTGATGAAATGGTTTCCAGCAACCTCGGAAGACCGATTTCACTTCTTGAAATCCAAGAAGCCATTAAAGCCATGCAAAATGGTAAATCCCCAGGGCCTGACGGATATACAGTGGAGTTTTACAAGACATTTTTTCATCTTCTAGGCCCCGAACTACAAATTATGTACAATGAGTCGTTCCAGAAAAGCCAGTTGCCAGAAACATTGTCTCAAGCCTCTATTTTCTTGTTGCTTAAGAAAGATAAGGACCCGCTTCTGTGTAGTAGCAGAAGACCAATTTCTCTTCTCAATGTGGACCAAAAGATCTTGGCCAAAGTCCTTTATAACCGTCTTCGACACGTGGTCCCAGATTTAATATCAACGGACCAAACAGGCTTTATCCAGGGGAGGCACTCCTTTTTTAATACAAGGCGCCTGTTGGACATAGTTCATGCTCCAATTTCTGAACTCCCTGAAATTGTCCTCTCGTTGGACGCTGAGAAGGCCTTCGACAGGGTAGAGTGGACCTATCTTTTTTTTGTTCTTCAGAAAATGGGGATTAATGAAGATTTTATTTCATGGATTAAACTTTTATATTCAGCCCCTGTAGCTTCCGTTATCACTAATGACTTACACTCACCTTTCTTTCCCCTCAAACGAGGTACTAAACAAGGTTGTCCTCCATCACCGTTGTTATTCGCAATCGCCATAGAACCTCTGGCTATCTGGCTCTGTAGCGAGGTTAGGTTCGAAGGCATTGTCAGAGGGGGGGTCACCCACAAAGTGTCTTTGTACGCGGATGATCCACTTTTATTCATATCTAACCCCAACTCTTCCGTTTCAGTTATTATATCTATCCTTGAGCAGTTTGGTAGATTCTTCGGGTACAAACTGAACATTCAGAAAAGTGAGCTTTTTCCGATAAACCCCGCAGCCACAAGAATGCCTCATTCACTTTTCCCTTTGAAGCGCATGGATAGTGGGTTTAAATACCTTGGCATTGTCATCACTAAATCCTTCTCCCATATTTTTAATGCAAATTTTCTCCCCTTACTAGAACGTTGTAAACAAGATTTTAACCGTTGGTCTACTCTGCCCTTATCACTGGCCGGTCGCATTAACCTAATTAAAATGGTTACTTTACCAAAATTTTTATACCTTTTTATAACATATAACATATAACAACTACAGCATGGAAACAGGCCTGTCCGGCCCTACCAGTCCACGCCGACCATTCTCCCTGACCTAGTCTCATCTACCTGCAGTCAGACCATAACCCTCTAATCCCCTCTTATCCATATACCTATCCAATTTACTCTTAAATAATAAAATCGAGCCAGCCTCCACCACTTCCACCGGAAGCCCATTCCATACAGCCACAACCCTCTGAGTAAAGAAGTTCCCCCTCATGTTACCCCTAAACCTTTGTCCCTCAATTCTGAAGCTATGTCCCCTTGTTGGAATCTTCCCCACTCTCAAAGGGAAAAGCCTACCCACGTCAACTCTGTCCGTCCCTCTCAAAATTTAAAAAACCTCTATCAAGTCCCCCCTCAACCTTCTACGCTCCAAAGAATAAAGACCCAACCTGTTCAACCTCTCTCTGTAGCCCAAGTGCTGAAACCCAGGCAACATTCTAGTAAATCTCCTCTGTACCCTCTCCATTTTGTCGACATCCTTCCTATAATTTGGCGACCAGAACTGCACACCATACTCCAGATTCGGCCTCACCAATGCCCTGTACAATTTTAACATTACATCCCAACTTCTATACTCGATGCTCTGATTTATAAAGGCAAGCATACCAAACGCCTTCTTCACCACCCTATCCACATGAGATTCCACCTTCAGGGAACAATGCACAGTTATTCCCAGATCCCTCTGTTCCACTGCATTCCTCAATTCCCTACCATTTACCCTGTACGTCCTATTTTGATTTATCCTACCAAAATGCAGCACCTCACACTTATCAGCATTAAACTCCATCTGCCATTTTTCAGCCCAACCTTCCAAAAGGCCCAAGTCTCTCTGTAGACTTTGAAAATCTACCTCACTATCAACTACTCCACCTATCTTAGTATCATCTGCATATTTACTAATCCAATTTGCCACACCATCATCCAGATCATTAATGTAAATGACAAACAACAGTGGACCCAACACAGATCCTTGGGGCACTCCACTAGACACTGGCCTCCAACCTGACATACAATTGTCAACCGTTACCCTCTGGTATCTCCCATTCAGCCATTGTTGAATCCATCTTGCAACCTCACTATTAATACCCAACGATTTAACCTTCTTAATCAACCTTCCATGTGGAACCTTGTCAAATGCCTTACTAAAGTCCATATAGACAACATCCACAGCCTTGCCCTTATCAATTTCCCTGGTAACCTCTTCAAAAAATTCAAGAAGATTAGTCAAACATGACCTTCCAGGCACAAATCCATGTTGACTGTTTCTAATCAGGCCTTGATTATCCAAATAATTATATATATTGTCCCTAAGTATCTTTTCCATTAATTTTCCCACCACAGACGTCAAACTAATAGGTCTATAATTGCTAGGTTTACTTTTAGAACCTTTTTTAAACAAAGGCACAACATGCGCAATGCTCCAATCTTCCGGCACCATCCCCGTTTCTAATGACGTTTGAAATATTTCCGTCATAGCCCCTGCTATTTCTGCACTAACTTCCCTCAATGTCCTAGGGAATATCCTATCAGGACCTGGAGACTTATCCACTTTTATATTTTTCAAAAGTGTCCGTACCTCTTCTTCTTTAATCCTCCTAATTTCCATCACTACTCTACTTGTTTCGCTTACCTCACATAATTCAATATCCTTCTCCTCGGTAAATACCGAAGAAAAGAAATTGTTTAATATCTCCCCCATTTCTTCCGGCTCAGCACATAGCTGTCCACTCTGACTCTCTAATGGACCAATTTTATCCCTCACTATCCTTTTGCTATTGACATATCTGTAGAACCCCTTGGGGTTTGCTTTTACATTACTTGCCAAAGCAGCCTCATATCTTTTTTTCGCTTTTCTAATTTCCTTTTTAAGATTCCTTTTACATTCTTTATATTCCTCAAGAACCTCATTTACTCCCTGCCGCTTATATTTATTGTATATCTCCCTCTTTTTCCGAACCAAGTGTCCAATTTCCCTGGAAAACCACGGCTCTTTCAAATTATTATTCTTTCCTTTCCACCGAACAGGGACATAAAGACTCTGTACTCTCAAAATTTCACCTTTAAATATCCTCCATTTCTCTATTATATCCTTTTCATAAAACAACAATTTCCATTTCACTCCTTTTAAATCCTTTCTCATCTCCTCAAAATTAGCCTTTCTCCAATCCAAAATCTCATCCCTTGGTCCAGATTTGACCTTCTCCATAATGATATTGAAACTAATGGCATTATGATCACTAGACCCAAAGTGCTCCTCAACACATACCTCCGTCACCTGACCCATCTCATTTCCTAACAGGAGGTCCAACACTGCCCCTTCTCTGGTAGGCACCTCTACGTATTGCTGCAAAAAACTATCCTGCACACATTTTACAAACTCCAAACCATCCAGCCCTTTAACAGAATGTGATTCCCAGTCTATATACGGAAAATTGAAATCACCCACAATCACCACTCTGTGCTTACTACTAATATCTGCTATCTCCTTACATATTTGCTCTTCCAATTCTCGTTCCCTATTTGGCGGTCTATAATACACCCCTATAAGTGTTGCTAAACCTTTCTCATTTCTGAGTTCCACCCAAACAGCCTCCTTAATCGAGCCTTCTAGTCTGTCCTGCCAAAGCACTGCTGTGATATCCTCCCTGACAAGCAATGCAACACCCCCACCTCTTGCCCCTCCGATTCTATCACATCTGAAACAATGAAATCCTGGAATATTTAATTGCCAATCGCAACCCTCCTGCAACCATGTTTCACTGATCGCCACAACATCATACTTCCAGATGTCAATCCAGGCTCTAAGCTCATCCACCTTTCTTACAATGCTCCTAGCATTAAAATATACACATTTAAGGGACCCATCATTTCTTATTCTCAGTTTATTTCTTTTCCCTTCTTTCTCTCCTACATATTGGGTCTGAGTGTTTCCCTTTTCTGCCTCCTGCCTCACACACTGCCTATTAGCTATCTGTGTTTGAGTCCCTCCCCCCAACCGTACTAGTTTAAAGTCTCCGCAGTTATTTTAGCAAATCTCCCCGCCAGGATATTGGTTCACCTCGGGTTCAGATGCAACCCGTCCTTTTTGTACAGGTCATACTTCCCCCAGAAGAGGTCCCAATGATCCAGAAACTTGAAACCCTGCTCCCTGCACCAGTTCCTCAGCCACGTATTTATCCTCCACCTCACTCCATTCCTATTCTCACTATCGCGTGGCACAGGCAGTAAGCCTGAGATTATTACTTTGGAAGTCCTTTTTTTTAAACTCTCTTCCTAGCCCCCTGAATTCTCCTTTCAGGACCTCTTCCCTTATCCTACCTATATTGTTGGTACCTATATGTACCACGACCTCTGGCTCCTCTCCCTCCCCTTTCAGGATATCCTGGACACGCTCAGACACATCCCGGACACCGGCACCAGGGAGGCAAACCACCATCCGGGTCTCCCGACTGCGTCCACAGAAACGCCTATCTGACCCCCTCACTATAGAGTCCCCTATTACTACTGCTCTCCTCTTCCTTTCCCTACCCTTCTGAGCAACAGGGCCGGACTCCTTGCCAGAGGCCCGGGCACCGTCGCTGCCCCCAGGTAGGCTGTCCCCCCCCAACAGTACTTAAACAGGAGTACTTATTTCCAAGTGGTACAGCCACCGGAGTACTCCCTAGTCCCTGCCTCTGTTCCTTGCCCCCCCTAACAGTGACCCACTTGTCTACCTCCCGTGGTCTAGGAGTGACCACCTCTCTCCCGAGTGACCAGCATCTTCATGAGTGAATAACTGCAGGGCTGGATAACAGTGCAGCTGATGTGGGTTTGGGGAAAACATGCAAAGCAGACAAACCAACACCTATTCTGTGTCTGTGGAATGAAGAGTCCATTGTTTCCAGTCAACTTCCTCTAACAACCGCAGATCAGTGAAGGGTCAGCACTGAGCAGGGGGCTGCAATTGTAACAGACAAATGTATTAGAGAGGAAATGCACTGTAGGTCCTGTATAAATACTGCCTAATGACCAGCTGAACATTACTACACAGAGGGCCATACTGGAACAGAAATGGAGATGTGTTAACAGAGGGAGTAGTTGTAATATAAACACTGCTAGTGGACTGAGTATTGGAAATGTAATGGACAGTGCGAGCTAGAGAGGGTGCAGCCACAGAATAAATCCCAGCCACGTTAGTATAAGAAAATAACTGCAGATGCTGGTACAAATCGATTTATTCACAAAATGCTGGAGTAACTCAGCAGGTCAGGCAGCATCTCGGGAGAGAAGGAATGGGTGACGTTTCGGGTCGAGACCCTTCTTCAGACTGGGTCAGTATGTGACACTGAGCTGTCTATATGGGAACTGGAACAGAGAGGAAATTGGAGAGAATTTTATCAGATTTATTCTCCACTCCAGCATCATCACACGTGGCAGCATTGTGCTGTGTGGTGGATCTACAGTGAACAGAGGGGGCTGCAAAAGGAAACTGGCAGGATCATTCCTGTTGTACTAAAACATGTCGCATCAGATATTGGTGTCTGTGCTCCGGTCCCAGAACAGACAGTAAACAGGACATTGGCAGCTGAAGCACAACTACGGCCTGCAAACTGACTCTTTGGCCCAACTCCCGTTTGCCTCTGCATGACCATAATTATCCCTCTAATCCTTTTCGATCCATGAACCTGTCCAAAAGGCTTTTAAATGTCATAATTGTTCCTGCCTTTACCACTTCTGCCAATTCATTCCATACATCCATCACCCTCTGTGTGAATAAAACTTTCTCTCACGTCCTATATAAATCTTTCCCTGCTCACATTAGGACATAGAATAGCACATCACAGAAACATCCCTATGGCCCACAATCTCTATGCCGAATGCAGCACGATAAAATTAATCATATCTCCTTGCAAAAGATGTTATAGAGGTATATAAAAACATGAGGGAAATAAGTAGGGTAAACGTGCATGGTCTTTTCCCAAGTGTTGGGGAATCAAGAACCAGTAGACATAGGTTTAAGGTAAGAGGGGAAAAAATTAACAGGAACCTGGGAGCAATTTTTTCACTCAGAGGATGGTGGGTAAATGGAACATGCTGCCCGTGGATGTAGTTGATGCAGGACTATAATGGCATTAAAAAGATACTTGGACAGGTACATGGAAAGGTTTAGAAGGAAATGGGCCAATGGGACTACCTAAACTAGGGGATCTTAGCCGACATTAATGAATTGGGCCGAAGGGTTTTTTCCCTGCTGCATGACGACATATGATCAATATCCCTCCATTCCCTGCAGGTCCACGAGCCTATCTGAAAACCTCTCCGATGCCACTATTGTATCTGCTTCCTCACCACCCATGGCAGGATGTTCCAGGCACCCATCACTCTGCGTTAAAAAAAACTAAACCTACACATCTACTTTAAACTTTGTCTCTCTCACCTTAAATCTATTCCCTCTTGTGTTTGACAATTTCACATTGGGAAAGAAGGTCTAACTGACTAGTCTCTGTATACCTCTCGTAACTTTATATACTTCCATCAGCTATCCTCTCCTTGTAGGTAATAGCCCATAATCCAGCCAGACATTATACCCATGGCCTCCAGCTTTAGTCAGCCTATAGAGGCCTCCAACCTCTGCCTTGGTAAAATGAATGCAAGCATCAATCTTATCTATGCCCCTCGTAATTTAATAAACCTCGGCAAGGTCACCCCACAGCCTCCTTCACTCCAAAAAAGAAACAGCCCCCACGCATCCAGGCTCTCCTCACATCTTGAGCACTCCTGTCCCGGCAACATCCTTCTGCAACCACTCTATCTCAATCATATTCTTCCAAATACATGGTGATCAGAAATGCACATGATACTCATGTAGACTCACTAATGTTCTATCCAGATGTAACATGATGTCAATAGACAATAGACAATAGACAATAGGTGCAGGAGTAGGCCATTCAGCCCTTCGAGCCAGCACCGCCATTCAATGCGATCATGGCTGATCACTCTCAATCAGTACCCCGTTCCTGCCTTCTCCCCATACCCCCTCACTCCGCTATCCTTAAGAGCTCTATCCAGCTCTCTCTTGAAAGCATCCAACGAACTGGCCTCCACTGCCTTCTGAGGCAGAAAATTCCACACCTTCACCACTCTCTGACTGAAAAAGTTCTTCCTCATCTCCGTTCTAAATGGCCTACCCCTTATTCTTAGACTGTGGCCCCTTGTTCTGGACTCTCCCAACATTGGGAACATGTTATCTGCCTCTAATGTGTCCAATCCCCTAATTATCTTATATGTTTCAATAAGATCCCCCCTCATCCTTCTAAATTCCAGTGTATACAAGCCCAATCGCTCCAGCCTTTCAACATACGACAGTCCCGCCATTCCGGGAATTAACCTAGTGAACCTACGCTGCACGCCCTCCATAGCAAGAATATCCTTCCTCAAATTTGGAGACCAAAATTGCAAACAGTACTCCAGGTGCGGTCTCACCAGGGCCCGGTACAACTGTAGAAGGACCTCTTTGCTCCTATACTCAACTCCTCTTGTTACGAAGGCCAACATTCCATTGGCTTTCTTCACTGCCTGCTGTACCTGCATGCTTCCTTTCATTGACTGATGCACTAGGACACCCAGATCTCGTTGAACTCCCCCTCCTCCTAACTTGACACCATTCAGATAATAATCTGCCTTTCTATTCTTACTTCCAAAGTGAATAACCTCACACTTATCTACATTAAACTGCATCTGCCATGTATCCGCCCACTCACACAACCTGTCCAAGTCACCCTGCAGCCTTATTGCATCTTCCTCACAATTCACACTACCCCCCAACTTAGTATCATCTGCAAATTTGCTAATGGTACTTTTAATCCCTTCGTCTAAGTCATTAATGTATATCGTAAATAGCTGGGGTCCCAGCACCGAACCTTGCGGTACCCCACTGGTCACTGCCTGCCATTCCGAAAGGGACCCATTTATCCCCACTCTTTGCTTTCTGTCTGTCAACCAATTTTCTATCCATGTCAGTACCCTACCCCCAATACCATGTGCCCTAATTTTGCCCACTAATCTCCTATGTGGGACCTTGTCGAAGGCTTTCTGAAAGTCGAGGTACACCACATCCACTGACTCTCCCTTGTCAATTTTCCTAGTTACATCCTCAAAAAATTCCAGTAGATTTGTCAAGCATGATTTCCCCTTCGTAAATCCATGCTGACTCGGAATGATCCCGTTACTGCTATCCAAATGCTCAGCAATTTCGTCTTTTATAATTGACTCCAGCATCTTCCCCACCACTGATGTCAGACTAACTGGTCTATAATTACCCGTTTTCTCTCTCCCTCCTTTCTTAAAAAGTGGGATAACATTTGCTATCCTCCAATCCACAGGAACTGATCCTGAATCTATAGAACATTGAAAAATGATCTCCAATGCTTCCACTATTTCTAGAGCCACCTCCTTAAGTACTCTGGGATGCAGACCATCAGGCCCTGGGGATTTATCAGCCTTCAGTCCCATCAGTCTACCCAAAACCATTTCCTGCCTAATGTGGATTTCCTTCAGTTCCTCCATCACCCTAGGTTCTCCGGCCCCTAGAACATTTGGGAGATTGTGTGTATCTTCCTCAGTGAAGACAGATCCAAAGTAACGGTTTAACTCGTCTGCCATTTCTTTGTTCCCCATAATAAATTCCCCTGCTTCTGTCTTCAAGGGACTATTTTTCCTCTTCACGTACCTAAAAAAACTTTTGCTATCCTCCTTTATATTATTGGCTAGTTTACCCTCGTACCTCATCTTTTCTCCCCGTATTGCCTTTTTAGTTAACTTTTGTTGCTCTTTAAAAGAGTCCCAATCCTCTGTCTTCCCACTCTTCTTTGCTATGTTATACTTCCTCTCCTTAATTTTTATGCTGTCCCTGACTTCCCTTGTCAGCCACAGGTGTCTCTTACTCCCCTTAGAGTCTTTCCACCTCTTTGGAATAAATTGATCCTGCAACCTCTGCATTATTCCCAGGAATACCTGCCATTGCTGTTCTACCGTCTTCCCTGCTAGGGCCTCCTTCCAATCAATTTTGGCCAGCTCCTGCCTCATGCCTCTGTAATCCCCTTTGCTATACTGTAATACCGACACTTCCGATTTTCCCTTCTGCCTTTCCATTTGCAGAGTAAAACTTATCATGTTGTGATCACTGCCTCCTAATGGCTCTTTTACCTCTAGTCCCCTTATCAGATCAGGATCATTACACAACACTAAATCCAGAATTGCCTTCTCCCTGGTAGGCTCCAGTACAAGCTGTTCTAAGAATCCATCTCGAAGGCACTCTACAAACTCTCTTTCCTGGGGTCCATTTCCAACCTGATTTTCCCAGTCTACCTGCATGTTGAAATCTCCCATAACCACCGTAGCATTACATTTTTGACACGCCAATTTTATCTCCTGATTCAACTTGCACCCTATGTCGAGGCTACTGTTTGGGGGCCTATAGATAACTCCCATTAGGGTCTTTTTACCCTTACAATTTCTCATTTCTATCCATACTGATTCAACATCTCCTGATTCTATGTCACCCCTTGCAAGGGAATGAATATCATTCCTTACCATCAGAGCAACCCCACCCCCTCTGCCCACCTGTCTGTCTTTTCTATACGTTGTCCTTCCTAACCCTTCACTCAATGTCCTGTCCAATGAAGGCAACAGCGCCATATGCCTTCTTCACACTAAATGACAGGACCCAGGAGAGTAACACTGTAAATGACAGAGCCCAGGAGTTTAACACTGTAAATGACAGGACCCAGGAGTGTAACACTGTAAATGACAGGGCCCAGGAGTGTAACACTGTAAATGACAGAGCCCAGGAGTGTAACACTGTAAATGACAGAGCCCAGGAGTTTAACACTGTAAATGACAGAGCCCAGGAGTGTAACACTGTAAATGACAGGGCCCAGGAGTGTAACACTGTAAATGACAGGGCCCAGGAGTGTAACACTGTAAATGACAGGGCCCAGGAGTTTAACACTGTAAATGACAGGGCCCAGGAGTGTAACACTGTAAATGACAGGGCCCAGGAGTGTAACACTGTAAATGACAGAGCCCAGGAGTGTAACACTGTAAATGACAGAGCCCAGGAGTTTAACACTGTAAATGACAGAGCCCAGGAGTGTAACACTGTAAATGACAGGGCCCAGGAGTTTAACACTGTAAATGACAGGGCCCAGGAGTGTAACACTGTAAATGACAGGGCCCAGGAGTGTAACACTGCAAATGACAGGGCCCAGGAGTTTAATACTGTATGGAGGATGGTGACGGCAGAGGCTATCACAACATTTCAGAAGTATCGAGATGAGCACTTGAATCACCAAGGCCTAGAAGGTGACAGATCATATGTTGATATCTGGGAATGATATAAATTGATACTTAATGATCAGTATGGACAAGGTGAACTGAATGGCCTGTATCCGTGCTGTATGACACTTTGACTCTATCAGTTGAAGCCTGGGGCAGATCAGTTATGATTGCATTGACACAGGGCAGGCAATCTACTTTTGTTCCTGTTTTACTGTGTTTCTGTGAGAAGACACTGAGTGATCTTGGCAGTCATTGATGGAGGATTCTAATTCAATGATAAATAATGCAGTGGTGGAACAGCAGAAAAGGACACAGGAAATTCACTCCTTGGTCGAGCAGGCCAGAACTTTATAACTCGGGAGTGCAGGAAGATGAGGGGTGATATTATAGAGGCGTATCATTTCATGCGAGGAATACATAGTATAAATGCACAATCTTTTCCCCAGAGTAGGGGAATCAAAACCAGAGGCCATGGATTGAAGGTGAGGAGGGAAAGATTGAATAGGAAGGAACCTGAGGGGCAACTTTTTTTTTAAATGCAAAGGGTGGTAGGTATATGGAACGAGCTGCCAGTAGAGGTAATTGAGACAGCTACTTTCACAACAAGTACATGGATAGGATAGGTCGTCGTGGACATGTTGGGCCAAAAGGCTTGTTTCCACACTGTATGACTCTATGACTTTCCCAGTCCGAGCTCCCTCTCTCACCTCAGCCTTGCTTCCATCCATTGCTGAATGTTCCTGTGACTTTTCCCCGGCCGTTTTCTCTGCCTCAGACATGGAGAGTCCATTGTTCTCAGTCAGTGAGCTTCCTAAAACATACACAATACTAAGAAGCATCATTGGACAGAGGGCTCTGACTATTGGATCTTTAATGGATAGAGGATGTTGAAGAATATCTACTGGACACGTCCATACAACACCACGGGCAATGCAATGGATCTTCTATAACTTTAATGGACAATTATAATCGAACTGCCCACCAAAGAAATGTCCAATCTAACCAACACCAATTCCATGCTTAAAAATGACACCAGCTCCTCCCACGCTTCTTCATCTAATCCCAGTACACTGAGCATCCATTGCAGTCCCCATTTAGTTACTCAACCTGCCTTTGAATACTTGCACACACAAGAACCGCGCCAGTGGATATGCAATGTACATAGAGCATTGGATAGAAAACTTCCACAGGACAATCACTGTGCCAGACATTGGTCACTGGGCTTGGGATCAGTAACGGGCTAACGGCACACAGGGCCTGGGCAGCTGAAGACAAAGCCATTAATTGTGAAGCTGTTAAATTTGTGGATAACAGGTCAGAATTAGAGTGGCTGAGAGAGCCAACCACTGAAGGTAATGGTGGGGGATATGTGATAGGAAGGGACAAGGCCATGGAAGGCATTTAAAACCAGGTTATGAATTTTATGACCAGGATCAGCAGTAACAGGTGAATGAGATTGGCACAAATTGGGAAATAGGGAAAATTCTGCCTTTGCTTTCAAACTGTAATAAATAAACTTTCCATTTCTCTCCCCTTTCACTGCCCCCTAACACCGTCTGCAACTCAAACACCTCCTTCTTATGCCCATCCATTCATTAGTTTGTCTCTCTCACTCTGTGCCTCTCCAGCTGTTGTCTCTTTCACTGCCCATTGGAAAATCCCTCTCTCGTTCCACATTCCCAACTTTTGTTCAGTTTGCCACTGTGAAATTTGGCCAGTTATCTGGGATCCTGAAGTGCAAGATGCCTTATTCTCATTGAACTGCCATTATAAATATGACAACAGAACAGGGGAGAATGGAACAGTGGAGCATTTCCATTGGAACTGCAATGTCCAGTTATGTCAGTGTGAATTATTAAGATACTGCACGGAAACAGGCCAATCAGTCCAATAATTCAGAGATAAACACAAAAAGCTGGAGTAACTCAGTGGGACAGGCAGCATCTCTGCAGAGAAGGAATGGGTGATGTATTGGTTCTCGACCCATCTAAAGAAGGTTCTCAACCCAAAACGTCACCCATTTCTTCTCCCCAGAGATGCTGCCTGTCCCACTGAGTTACTCCAGCTGTTTGTATGTATCTTCAGTTTAAACGAGCATCTACAGTTCCTTCCTACACTAGTCCAAAATTTCAAACTGCCTTGAAAACCTTTTGCCTCCCATCCCCCCACTCCACCAACTCTCCGTTTGTCCTTTTTTCATCTGTGGCGTAGACAATAGAAAATAAACAATAGACAATAGGTGCAGGAGTAGGCCATTTGAGCCAGCACCACCATTCAATATGAATATGGCTGATCATTCTCAATCAGTACCCCGTTGCTGCCTTCTCCCTATAGCCCCTGACTCGGCTATCCTTAAGAGCTCTATCTAGCTCTCTCTTGAAAGCATCCAGAGAATTGGCCTCCTGAGGCAGAGAATTCTCTGCCTTCTGAGGCAGAGAATTCCACAGATTTACAACTCTCTGGGTGAAAAAGTTCTTTCTCATCTCCGTTCTAATTGGCCTACCGCTTATTCTTAAACTGTGGCCCCTAGTTCTGGACTCCCCCAACATTGGGAACATGTTTCCTGCCTCCAACGTGTCCAATCCCTTAATAATCTTATATGTTTCAATAAAATGCTCTCATCCTCCTAAATTCCAGTGTGTGCAAGCCTAATTTGCATCTGTGGCCTTTCACAAAATGTTACCTGTGCCCGATATGAAAAGTACTTTGTTTTCCGTCTAGATGTTTCTTGTTACAAACAGGATTGTGGGAATGGTGGCAAATTAATCTGCAGTGCTTCCATTGGAAATGTTATGATGGCAGATTTGAATTTGGTACACAGAAACAAGTATTTAAGCCCTTCCACTCAAACTCCTATGAAAACTGCCTCTATCTGTCCATTCCCTCCTCCTATCCCTATCCCCACCCCTCTGCCACTCCTTTTCCATAAATTCTCGTTTCCTTGTTGCTCAATTTGCATCTGAGCCCTTTCATCAATGGTTACCTGATTCCTTTGTGTGAAAAGTCCCTTCTTCTCAGTCTATGTATTTCCTGGTAAAAACACGGATGATAGAGCAGGGAAGTTAACCCATTAGTAATGTAATAATAATAATAATAATAAACATTTATTTTTTATAGCGCTTTTCCAAATGCTCAAAGTCGCATGACAAAAACACTCAAGACATAAAAACAAACAAACAAACTGTCCTGTAGTGGTTGCAAAAACAAGGGTGTTTTGTATGGAAGTTACTGCAGAGGAACAGGCCATTCAGCCCAACAACATTGACTTGTTTTATACTGCACACCAACATCCTGCAATGTGAAAGCACTGTGCACTCAGCTGTGTTGTGGGACTGCAGCGAACAGAGGGGACTCGACAAGGAACATCCACACAATCATTCCTCGTTCACTAAAAATTACATCAGTTTATCTAAAGATCTGAATTGGAGGCAGCCATATATCTTGGACCATTAAAAATTATGGAGAGTGCTGCAACGAGGGGGACAGATGGGACCACTAAACAGTTTGAAAATCAGCATGAGAACATCGTGACTGAGCTCAACACAGAGGAAATAGTGGAACAAGACTTAGCACATACTGGAAAACAGGGATCATCAGTTATTCACTCAAGCTTCCAAGGATACTGATTCTCAGTCTGTACAACCACTTGTCACTCTCTCCTGTTCCCTCATATTCCAGTCCCCATTTCACCAATTGCCCCCTTGATTCTTTATGTTGAATTTTGCTCAGTTTGCATCCTTCCATTCACCAATGTTACCTGCGCTCCTGATATTGAAAGTTGCTTGTTCGCACTTTCTTCAGTCTGACCAACCCAAAATGGCTTTCCATTCCTTCAGCAAACTCTGCCTGAGCCGTTGTATTACTCCAGCATCTTGCTCAAGATTCCAGTAATTGTTGTTCCCGAATCTTGCTCTCATTTTGCCAGGATGGTTGAAGAGGGCAGAATTGACCAGGACATGTGGTTCCGTTTGACCTGCAATGGCAACAAAGGGAAGATGAATTATTTATGTCTCTGCATATAAACAGGCCGTTCTGCCCAGCAGCTCCATGACATGTTTTACATTCCACATCAACCTCCTGTAACGTGGCAGCTCTGGACACTCAGCTGTGCGGTGGGACTACAGTAACAGAGAGGACTGGAAAAGGAACATCCACAAAATCATTTGTTTTGCACATTGGTGTCAGTGCTCGAGAACTATGATGAGCAGACACCACATGGGGCCTTGGCAGCTGCAAAACTGCCAAGAGTAGAAAATGGTGTTGGGACTTTTGAGTTCAAAGGGAGAGAATGGATAAGCTGTCTATTTTCCCTGGAGCAAGGACAAAACCTGAGCAGTGTCTTTATGGAGGCTTATAAAATTGTGAGGAATGTTAGTAAGCTGGATAGTCACAATCTCTTTCTCCGGATAAAAGTCATAGTCAATTCTTTTAAGTCATAGGTTTAAGGAGTGACACATAAGTTTAAGGACTGACACAGATCGAGAGAATGGGTTTAAACCGGGCGAACGGAACTTAATGAAAAACAATGCGAGGTTAAGCACTTGTGTGAAGTATGAAAAGGCAATAGAAATTAAAAGTGGGTGGAGTGCAGACAGATCGAGGTGTTCTTGTGCACGAGACACCTGACAGTCGACATGAAGGTGCGACAAACGTCAGGAACGTAAGCAGGGTCTTCCGGTGGCGTTATGGACTGAGCAAGTCGCACGTCAACTAGCTCCGTGAACATTTCGATCTAAGAAGAGAGGAACGGGACGGGCCCGTTGCAACTTACCGGCAATTTTCAACAAAGGGTGGGTGACGTCATCAGATCGCGACTTTTAATAGTAAATGTCGACAAGTCGCACCCCCCCGTTAAAAACCGTTAAAAAAGGAACGGGTAAAACAAGACCCGTGGAAGAAGAAGAACCAAGACAGATGGAAGCCTCTGCTACAGCTCAAACCTCAGCGTCGACTCAGGAAGAAATTGCCAAACGAACAACCCGGAATCCACAGCCTAAAAAAATTGGTTTGGAAGAATTTCGCAGCGTTGTGGGTGAGGAGCTTTCAGGTATGAAGTCTCAAGTGGCAAATATGACAGTTGAACTACAAGAGATGAAAGCTGAATTAGTATCACTTAAAGGAATGAAGGGGGAAATACTATCTACTATTAAGGATCAGTTGGCTAAATCAAAGGCTGAAATGTGTGTAATTATGAATGAACACATGGAGGAAGTAACCTCCAAGTTACAAAAGTTGGACTCTGATTTTTCCGGTAAGCTGAACCACATCACGGCGTCAATAGAACAACATGATGAGGCTATAGGTGAGTTGGAAACTTTAGCCGAGACGAGTGCTGAAACAACAAAAGTAGTACTGTCGGAGACTCAGCGTTTTTCTGATTTATTGATGAGATTAACCGAAAAATGTACTGACCTAGAGAGTCATTCAAAACGACAAAATTTAAGAATCCTTGGAGTTAAAGAAGACAAAGAAAAAGATAAAAACCTTCGTGATTTTACTGCTGAGTTGTTACAAGTAGTTTTGAAAATGGATTCAAAGCCCTTGTTGGATCGAGCCCATAGAGCACTGAGAGCACGGCCAGGTGCTAATGCGCCTCCAAGGCATTTGATTCTGAGGGTGCATAATGCTCACGTTTTAGAAGATATGCTGTCAAGAATTGCTAGTAACAGAGCTTTATTATTTCAAGGCGATGAGATTCGCATCTTCAGAAGACTACCCCTCTGAGGTGGTTAAGAAAAGAGCACTGTTTAATGAGACAAGATCTATTCTCAGGAAGATCCCAGCGCTCAGATTTGGTATGTTGTATCCAGCAAAACTTCGAGTGACCTACAATCAAAATGAATCCTTTTTTACTGACCATAATAAAGCACTGGAATTTGCTCGGGAGATCGAAAGGTCGCTGAAGGCTTGATTATGATTTCACGGCTATCTTAATTGGCAGACATCTGATTGGACTTTAAAAATATTAAAACTTAAAGATTTAAGTTTAGTGGATATACTATACGAATATTAACCGTAACTAATTACTATTAATTAAAAAACATATATATTTTTATTAATCATTACTAATAAGAAGTATAAGTAATATTTGATTTATGTAAACTTTACTTTGAATACTTAATTAATACACCTTAGACAGAAAAATCGATTTATCATAGACTAATTAGTGTCGGGCCTGCCCCGTTTATCTCTCTTTTTAAAAAAAAAACAAACAATAACTTTGTTAAAAAACGGAGCTAGTATTAATTTTTTTTTTACATCTCACGGAAGTCCTTAGATTTGGCTAACACTAACTGCACTAATTGTAGTTGTAGTTTTAGTTGTCTCTTCTTCTTTCCTGCACTCTTTTAACCTTTTATATATTGATTTTTTTTTTAGATTTAACTTTTATTATTATGTCATTTTTCAGAATTTATATACTTTTGGGAGATATTTCCGGGAAACACTCTACGTAGTACAAAAGATCATCCACCCTTCATTCAAGAAAAATGTTGTAGTCCGGGTGCCAGACCATTTGCTTTATTATAGACTATTTATCGGTTAAGATGCAAGATTCTATTAGGAAAACAGGGGGTAAAGGTATTACATTTTGTAGTTGGAATGTCAAGGGTGTTAATGAACCAATTAAAAGAGGTAAAGTACTTTCACATTTAAAATCTATTGATGCAGACATAATGTTCCTTCAGGAAACTCATCTAAAAAATGTAGCACATAATAGACTGAAAGGCAAATGGATTGATAAAGTATTTCACTCATCGTTTCCCTTTAAATCAAGAGGTGTTGCTATTTTAATTCGTAAGGGTATACCATTTATACATACTTCCTCTATAGTCGACACTGAAGGTAGATATGTTATATTAGTGGGAGAACAATATTCTACAAAATTGATATTGGTGAATGTCTATGCACCAAATTTTGATAATCCGTTATTTATTTTTTTTAAATTTAATACCATTCCAGAATTTGGACAATATAACTTGATAATTGGAGGAGATTTAAATTGTACATTAGATCCTTATTTGGATAGATCTTCAACTCAAAGGAAAACAAAATCCAAGTCGTGTGAATTATTAAACTCTTATATAAATAGTGCAAATATAAAAGATGTTTGGAGGATTGATAATCCTTCAGGCCGAGAGTATTCATTTTATTCACCTGTGCATAAAACTTATTCAAGAATTGACTATTTCTTGGTGGACTCCAAACTTATTCCTTATACGTATAATTCAAAATATCATAATATTATTATATCCGATCATGCCCCTTTAACATTTAGGGTAAAACTCCAAGGAGTAACGGGGAAACAGACTAATTGGAGATTTAATCCGCAAATCTTAAATGAAAAAGCATGTTATGACTATCTTAAATCGCAATTTGAGACTTTTTTTTACGCAAACGACCTTCCTGAAACACCTGCGTCCCTGCTTTGGGAAACATTTAAAGCGTTTGTGAGAGGATGTATTATTGCTTTTCAAGCGTCTCAAAATAAGAAGAAGCGAGCTGAACAACATGACCTAGAAAGTCAGATAAAACAGTTAGACATAACAAATGCCATCGCTCCCTCTATTGAAATACATAATAAAATTGCAGCTCTCAAATATAAGTTAAATTATATTCTCTCAGCACATATTTTAAGGCTTTTTCAATATACTAAACAAAAACATTTTGAATTTGGAGATAAACCACAGAAATTGCTAGCACGTCAACTCCGTAAATTAGAAGATGATTCTACAATTCATAAAATTAGATCAGAAAATGGAGATTTGCTTAAACTACCTAAGGATATTAATCAGAGATTTTTGCAATTTTATCAGTCATTATATTCATCAAAAATAACAGATACTTCTGCGCAGATGCAAAACTTTTTGCAGGAATGTAACCTTCCTGGTTTGAATGTGAGTGATAGAAATTTACTGGGAGCAGAAATAACTATGAAAGACGTTGAAGAGACCATTAAATCCATGAAAAATGGGAAGACTCTTGGCCCTGATGGCTTAAATAATGAATTTTATAAAAAATTCAGTGATTTGATCTCTCCACGTTTGCAAACTGTATATAGTCACGCCTTTAAACAACAGAGATTACCACAAACTCTGACTGAATCAACAATAATCCTCATTCCTAAAAAAGATAAGGATTCTGAAGACCCTGGTTCGTATAGGGCGATAGCTCTTTTAAATACTGATCAGAAGATGTTAGCGAAAATCTTAGCTCAGAGATTAAGTCTAGTTATAGATAAATTGATACACCCCGATCAATCAGGCTTTATAGCCAAACGATATTCATTTTTCAACTTGAGACGCTTGTTCAATATAATTTATTCAAATAGACTATTAAATGAAGATTTAGCAATCATCTCGCTAGATGCTGAAAAAGCATTTGATCAAGTAGAATGGCCCTATCTTTTCTCAGTGATGGAAAAATTTCAACTAGGTGAAAATTTTTGTTCATGGGTGAAACTTTTATATACATCCCCAACAGCTAGAATATTAACTAATCAAATGCTGTCATCTAAATTTCATTTATCTAGGGGTTGTAGACAAGGATGTCCACTATCACCGCTTCTATTTGCCCTTATTATAGAACCACTTGCTGAGAGTATTAGATCAAATTCAGATATTCATGGCTATAACACTAAACATACAACCAATAAAATTTCTTTATATGCGGATGATGTATTAATATATATTACAAAGCCAGAAATTAGCATTCCGAATTTATTAAATCTCATAACTCAATTTGGTTCATTTTCAGGTTATAGAATTAACTGGTATAAAAGTGAAATTATGCCAATAATGGAGCATAATCCGGCCATACTTCAACAATTTCCTTTTAAAATTGCCTATGAAAAGTTTAAATATCTTGGAATTTACGTGACTAGGAAATATACTTCTTTATTTAAATTAAATTTTCCTCCTTTACTTACTAAATTACACAGAAATATCCAATTTTGGAAAACACTCCCTATATCATTAGTTGGTCGTAGTAATGCTATAAAGATGATCTTTCTTCCACAGCTACTATACTTATTTCAAGCAATTCCGATCTATCTTCCAAAAAAGTTTTTTAAAAAAATTGATTCAATTGTTACTAATTTTATTTGGGACTACAAGACTCATAGAATAAATAAAAGACATCTATGTAAGTCTAAAATTAATGGAGGAATTGCTTTACCTAACTTTTTATTTTATTATTGGGCGGTTAATATTAAAAATATAACCTGCTGGTTGGATGATTCTGATCAACAACCGGATTGGTTAAAGATGGAGAAAGAGGATTGTTTACCATTCGATATTGGTGCGATCCTCTTAGCTCCAATAAATTTAAATAAAAAAACATTATACACAGTGTTATCCGTACCTGGAAACAATTAAAGCTTACGTTAAAATTGAGTAAATTATCGGTTTTCTTCCTATTGCGAATAATCCTTCTTTTAAACCGTCTGTCTTAGATAGAGGCTTTGCTCAATGGAAAAGTTATGGAATTAAAAGGGTGGGAGATCTTTATCATAAGGGAACTTTTCTTTCTTTTCAGGATTTACAGCAGAAGTACGGATTACATGTTAATAATTATTTTAGATATTTACAACTTAGAGATTATGTAAAATCACACACGCAAGAATATAAGTTTAGAGGTCCAGAAACACTTGATGTATGCCTGAATCGACATTATAATTCAAATAAATTAATATCCTTTATTTACAATACTCTCCTTGACACTGACATTCCGTCATCAGAATCTTATAGACGAGCATGGGAGGACGAATTGAATCAATTTATAATGCAAGATATATGGGATGAAAGTTTACAACATATACATCAATGTTCATTGAATACTAGACATCCCTTAATACAATTTAAAATAATACATAGATTACATTATTCGAAGACGAAATTAAATAGGATTTTTCCTAGTATCTCTCCTATTTGTGATAAATGTCAATTTCAAGAAGCTAATTTAACTCATATTTTCATAACTTGTATAAAAATGCAAAACTTCTGGTTGGAGATTTTTAAAATAGTTTCTAAAGTTATTAATAAAAAATTAGATATGGATCCAAAATTAATTATATTAGGATTATCAGAACATACTACAAATTTTACAGTAAGTCAGGTACATTTTCTTGATTACAGTCTAATAACTGCGAAAAAATTAATACTTAAATTTTGGAAAAAAACAATAACCCCCACAATTAAAATGTGGACTACGGAAATGACAGAGACCCTGCATTTGGAAAAAATAAGGTTTGCCTTAATCGACAAACCTGAGTTATTTTTAAAAATATGGTCTCCATTTATTGAATTTTTAGAAAAGTAAATGGGTTTGGCACAGGACTAAAATAAAAAATGTAAATTAAAAGTTGAAACTTGAGTTAGGGGTTGGATGTACAACTGTGGTTATTGTCTCCCGGATCTACTCCCTTTAATTTTTATTGTTAGATCCTTTTTTTTTTTTAACCCTCTTATTCTCTCTCCCCAAGTTTATAGTTTATTTTTTTTAATTTTTACTTTCTCTCTTCAAAAATTTAAATATTGAAGCTATGTAAGAACTTTGTAACAAATGTGTTTTTTTTATTTCTATTTGTACATATGCTTTTCAAAAAAAAAAAAAAAAAAAAGGAACGTAAGCAGCACATTGAGGTTTATTGCAAGCGGGGTTGGAGATGAAAATACAGTTTAAGTTTAGCCATACCTGAAATACTATGTGCGATGTTGGTCTCGTTATTTAACAGTATATTTGCATTGAAAATAGCCCAAATGAGATTTCAGGGATAAAGCTTTTATACTACCACAAATGTCTAAAAGTGTTGGTTTGTGTTGTTTGGAGTTGACAAGGATGCGGGATGGGGGGTGAGCCACACACGGTCCCACAGCAGCAGAACAGTGTAGTTGTTGGGACAGAGTCAGAGATAAACAGCATGGAAACAGGACCTTTGAGTGCACACCAACCATCCTTTAAAAAAAATCCTACCCTCAACTATGTCATTCCCCCCATTTTATCTTTGGGCTTTTTTTGTTTTTCACTAATATTGTTTTAAATAACGAACTGAAAATTTATTTGTTTTTATGTTATCGTTTAGACGTATTATGGTACTTCAAATAAGAATTTCATTGCGCCGTTTCGGTAAATATGTTTCAATCTCTCCCTTCTCCTATTCCCCCATCCTCTCCCCCACCCCCTTTCCCACTGCCTCTTCCCATTCTACCCACCAAAATTGCTCCATTCACCACAACACAGAACAATGTAAAAGATAGAATTAAAAGAAAGTACCATCAATGATGTTTTGGGAGCTGAGAGGACTCCCACAAGATCAAAGGGAGAATGTGTAAATTCCACACAGTCAGCACCCGAGGTCTCGTTCGAAGCCAGATGATGGGAGAGCCGAGGCAGCAGCTATATCAGTGTAAGAAAATAACTGTAGATGCTGGTACAAATCGAAGGTACTTATTCACAAAATGCTGGATTAACTCAGCAGGTCAGGCAGCATCTCAGGAGAGAAGGAATGGGTGAGGTTTCGGGTCACGACCCTTCTTCAGACTGATGTCAGGGGGGCGGGACAAAGGAAGGATATAGGTGGAGACAGGAAGATAGAGGGAGAACTGGGAAGGGGGAGGGGAAGAGAGGGACAGAGGAACTATCTAAAGTTAGAGAAGTCAATGTTCATACCGCTGGGCTGCAGGCTACCCAAGCGAAATCTCCCCTCATCCTCCTACGCTTCATGGAACAAAGACCCAGCCTACTCAACCTCTCCCTTTAGCTCACACCCTCTAGTCCTGGCAACATCCTCTGAACCCTTTCAAGCTTGATAATATTTTTCCTGTAACATGGTGCCCAGAACAGAACACATTCTAAATGCGGTCTCACCAAGGTTTTCTTCAACTGCAACATGACCTCCCAACTTCTCATTTCACTTGGGCAGCCTGCAGCCCAGCGGTATGAACATTGACTTTTCCAACTTTAGATAGTTCATTGCAGAACTGAGAGAACTGAGGCAGGTGAGCGGCTGGAACTAGGTATGGAAGGTGATAAAGAAAGCTCACTAGGCGGGATAGCACAGCAGGAAGCAACGTTGGACTGTTGTGAATTTGCAGAATTACCCAGAGAGCAGAGAATTTGTGAATTTGTGGAATTCTCTGCCACAGAAGGCAGTGGAGGCAAATTCACTGGAAGAATTTAAAAGAGAGTTAGATAGAGCTTTTTTTAGATTTAGATTTAGAGATACAGGGCAGAAACAGACCCTTCGGCCCACCAGGTCCGCGCCGCCCAGCGATCCCCGCACACGAACACTATCCTACACCCACTAGGGACAATTTTTACATTTGCCCAGCCAATTAACCTACATACCTGTACGTCTTTGGAGTGTGGGAGGAAACCGAAGATCTCGGAGAAAACCCACGCAGGTCACGGGGTGAACGTACAAACTCCATACAGACGGTGCCTGTAGTCAGGATCGAATCTGGGTCTCCGGCGCTGCATTCGCTGTAAGGCAGCAACTCTACCGCTGCGCCACTGTGCTCTTGGGGCTAGTGGAATCAAAGGCTATGGGGAGAAGGCAGGCATGGGTTAGAGTCATAGAGTGATACATTGTGGAAACAGGCTCTTCGGCCCAACTCTCCCACACCGACCAACAATGTCCCAGCTACCCTAGTCCCACTTGCCTGCACATTGTTCATAACCCTTAATACCTGTCCTATCCACATACCTGTTCAACTGTTTCTTAAACGATGGGATAGGCCCAGCCTCAACTACCTCCTCCGGCAGCTTGTTCCACACACCCACCACCCTCTGCGTGAAAAAATAACTCCTCAGATTCCTATTAAATCTTTTCCCCTTCACCTTGAACTTATGTCCTCTGGTCCTCGATTCCCCTACTCTGGATAAAAGACTCTGTGCATCGACCTGATCTATTCCTCTCATGATTTTGTGTACCTCTATAAGATCTCCCCTCATCCTCCTACGCTCCATGGAACAAAGATCCAGCCTACTCAACCTCTCCCTTTAGCTCACACCCACTAGTCCTGGCAACATCCTCTGAACCTTTTCAAGCTGATAATATCTTTCCTATAACATGGTGCCCAGAACTGAACACAATATTCTAAATGTGGTCTGACCAAGGTCTTCTTCAACTGCAACATGACCTCCCAACTTCCATTATAAGAAAATAACTGCAGATGCTGGTACAAATCGAAGATATTTATTCACAAAATGCTGGAGTAACTCAGCAGGTCAGGCAGCATCTCAGGAGAGAAGGAATGGGTGAAGTTTCGGGTCGAGACCCTTCTTCAGACTGATGTCAGGGGGGGCGGGACAAAGGAAGGATATAGGTGGAGACAGGAAGATAGAGGGAGAACTGGGAAGGGGGAGGGTAAGAGAGGGACAGAGGAACTATCTTAAGGTGGAGAAGTCGATGTTCATACCACTGGGTTGCAAGCTGCCCAGGCGAAATACGAGGTGCTGTTCCTCCAATTTTCGGTGGGCCTCACTATGGCACTGGAGGAGGCCCATGACAGAAAGGTCAGACTGGGAATGGGAGGGGTAGTTGAAGTGCTCGGCCACCGGGAGATTAGTTTGGCCAACGCGGACCGAGCGCAGGTGTTGAGCGAAGCGATCGCCGAGCCTGCGCTTGGTTTCGCCGATGTAAATAAGTTGACATCTAGAGCAGCGGATGCAATAGATGAGGTTGGAGGAGGTGCAGGTGAACCTCTGTCTCACCTGGAAAGACTGTTTGGGTCCTTGGATGGAGTTGAGGGGGGAGGTAAAGGGACAGGTGTTGCATCTCGTGCGGTTGCAGGGGAAAGTGCCCGGGGATGGGGTGGTTTGGAGGGTTATCTTGCTATGGAGGGCGTGCTGCGTAGGTTCACTAGGTTAATTCCCGGAATGGCGGGACTGTCGTATGTTGAAAGGCTGGAGCGATTGGGCTTGTATACACTGGAATTTAGAAGGATGAGAGGGGATCTTATTGAAACATATAAGATAATTAGGGGATTGGACACATTAGAGGCAGGAAACATGTTCCCAATGTTGGGGGAGTCCAGAACAAGGGGCCACAGTTTAAGAATAAGGGGTAGGCCATTTAGAACGGAGATGAGGAAGAACTTTTTCAGTCAGAGAGTGGTGAAGGTGTGGAATTCTCTGCCTCAGAAGGCAGTGGAGGCCAGTTCGTTGGATGCTTTCAAGAGAGAGCTGGATAGAGCTCTTAAGGATAGCGGAGTGAGGGGGTATGGGGAGAAGGCTGGCTCGAAGGGCTGAATGGCCTGCTCCTGCACCTATTGTCTATTGTCTATTGTCTATTGTTAGGAAGGGACGAGTGGACCAGGGAGTTACGGAGGGAACGGTCTCTGCGGAACGCAGAGAGGGGAGGGGATGGGAAGATACGGCCAGTGGTGGGGTCCCGTTGTAGGTGACGGAAATGTTGGCGGATGATTTGTTGGATCCGCTGGCTGGTGGGGTGGAAGGTGAGAACGAGGGGGATTCTGTCCTTGTTGCGAGTGGGGGGAGGGGGAGGAAGGGCGGAGCTGCGGGATGTAGAAGAGAGCCTAGTGAGAGCCTCATCTATAATGGAGGAGGGGAAGCCCCGTTTCCTGAAGAATGAGGAGATCTCTGACGCCCTAGTGTGAAACACCTCATCCCGGGCTCAGATGCGGCGTAGACGGAGGAATTGGGAGTAGGGGATAGACTTTTTGCAGGGGACCGGGTGGGAAGAAGTGTAGTCCAGATAAATGTGCGAGTCAATGGGTTTATAGTAAATGTCCGTCACTAGTCTGTCTCCTGTGATGGAGATGGTGAGGTCCAGAAACGGGAGGGAGATGTCGGAGATAGTCCAGGTATATTTAAGGGCAGGATGGAAATTGGAAGTGAAGTGTATGAAGTCAGTGAGTTCTGCATGGGTACAAGAGGTAGCACCAATGCAGTCGTCGATGTAGCGGAGGTAGAGTTCGGGGATGGGGCCGGTGTACGCCCGGAACAGGGATTGTTCGACGTACCCGACAAAGAGGCAGCATAGCTCGGGCCCATGCGAGTGCCCATAGCTACGCCTCTGGTTTGGAGGAAGTGGGAGGAGTCAAAGGAGAAGTTGTTAAGGGTAAGAACCAGCTCTGCTAGGCGGAGGAGAGTGTTGGTAGATGGGGATTGGCTGGTTCTACGGTCGAGGAAGAAACGGAGGGCTTCGAGACCATCCTTGTGGGGGATGGAAGTGTAGTGACTGGACATCCATGGCAAAGATGAGGGAGTGGGGGCCTGGGAACCGGAAGTTATCGAGGAGATGGAGAGTGTGTGAGGTGTCTTGGACGTAGGTGGGGAGGGATTTAACCAGGGGGGATAGGATGGACTCGAGGTAGGTGGAAATAAGTTCGGTGGGACATGAGCAGGCAGAGACAATGGGTCTGCCGGGACAGTTCTGTTTATGGATTTTGGGTAGGAGGTAGAATCGGGCCGTGCGGGGCTGGGGAACTATAAGTTTGGAGGCATTGGAGGGTAGATCGCCGGAAATGGTGAGGTCCGTGATGGTGCTGATGATAAAGGTCTGGTGTTTGTCGGTGGGGTCATGGTCCAGGGATAAGTAGGAAGAGGTGTCTGAGAGTTGTCGTCTGGCCTCGGTAGACTTCTATTCTCAAGACTCTGACTGATGAACGCCAAAGTGCCAAAAGCCTTTTTGACCACTTTATCTACCTGCGACTCGACCTTCAAGGAACCATGCACTTGTACTCCTAGATCCCTCTGCGCTACATTACCCAGAGGCTTACCATTTACTGTGTAGGTCCTGCTCTTGTTCGACAACCCAAAATGCAACACCTCACACTTCTCTGTATTAAATTCAATCAACCATTCCTCCACCCACGTGGCCAATCGTTCCAGATCCTGCTGCAATCATTCACAACCATCTTCACTATCTGCAAAACCACTAACTTTTGTATCATCAGCAAACTTGCTGATCTTGTCCTGTATGTTCTCATCCAAATTATTGACGTAGATGACAAACAGTAACGGGCCCAGCACCAAACCCTGTGGCACACCAGTAGTCACAGGCCTCCATTCTGAGAAGCAACCTTCCACCATCACCCTCTGCTTCCTGATTACTTCAGGGTTACTGATTGTGGATGATCAGCCATGATCCCAATGAATGGCGGTGCTGGCTGAAAGGGCTGAAAGGGCTGAATGGGCTGAATGGCCTCCTCCTGCACCTATTTTCTATGTTTCTTTGCTTCTATTGAATTGCATCTATTTAATGTGAGAGGCCTGATGGGCAAGTCTTGGATAGGTACATGCGACTGGGACATTTAAACATTACAAAAACATCGCTAAGAGAGGTACAGAACTGGCAGCTTAATGATCTCGGGTACAGGTGCGAGAGTTACAAGATAGAGGTGGGGGTAAAAGAGGAGGGGATGATGCTCGGTTGATTAAGAAGAATGTCACAGCAGTAATCAGATGACATTTCTGATGGGTCTTGCAGTGAGGTTATAGGGGTGGAGCTGAGAAATAAAAAAACAGATGATTAGCTTGTTGGGAGTGTACTATAGGCCCTTAAATAGTCAACGGGAATTATCAGAACAAATGTGCGAGGAGAATTCCGACAGCTGATTAATAGGGTCACCACCATCGGCAATTTTAACTTTCCCAATATAGACTGGGACTGACAGAGTGTCAAGGGCTGCGATGGGATGGAATTTGTCAAATGAATTCAGGAAAGTTTCTTTAGGTAATACAGTGCATTCAGAAAGTATTCAGACCCCTTCAGTTCTTCTACATTGCGCTCTGTTACAGCCTTATTTTAAAATTGATTAAATTCACTTTTGTTATCATCAATCTACACACAATACCCCAGAATAAAAAAGCGAAAACAGGTGTTTTGAAATTTTTGAAAAGTAATTTGAAAATAAATAACTGAAATATCATATTTACATAAGTATTCAGACCCTTTGCTATGACACTCAAAATTGAGCTTTTGTTCATCCTATTTCTATTGATTATGCTTGAGATGTTTCTACAACTTGACTGGAGTCCACCAGTGGTAAATTAAATTGATTGGACATGACTTGGAAAGACATCCACCTATCTACATAAGGTCCCACAGTTGACAGTGCATGTCAGGGTAAAAACCAAGCCATGAAGACGATGGAATTGTCCTTAGACGTCCGAGACAGGATTGTGTTGAGACGTATCTGGGGAAGGGTATAAAACAATTTCTGCAGAATTGCAGGTCCCGAAGAGCATAGTGTCCTCCATCATTCTTAAATGGAAGAACTTTGGAACCACCAGGACTCTTCATAGAGCTGGCCGCCCGGCCAAACTAAGCAATCGGGAGAGAAGGGCCTTGGTCAGGGAGGTGACCAAGAACCCAATAGTCACTCTAACAGAGCTCCAGAGTTCCTCTGTGAAGATGGGAGAATTTTCCAGAAAGACAACTATATCTGCAGCACTCCACCAATCAGGCCTTTATGGTTCAATGGCCAGACAGAAGCCACTCCTCAGTAAAAGGCACATGATAGCCCGCTTGGAGTTTGCCAAAAGGCACCTAAAACACTCAGACCATGAGAAACATGATTCTCTGGTCTGATGAAACCAAGATTGAAATCTTTGGCCTGAATGCCAAGCGGCACCGCTCATCACCTGGCCAATACCATATCTACGGTGAAGCATGGTCGTGGCAGCATCATGCTGTGGGGATGTTTTTCAGTGGCAGGAACTGGGAGACTAGTCAGGATCGAGGGAAAGATGAATGGAGCAAAGTACAGAGAGATCCTTGATGAAAACCTGCTCCAGAGCATTCTGGAACTCCGATTGGGGCGGGCGTTTATGATTAAAAAATGAATTTAATCCGTTTTAAAATAAGGCTGTAACGTAGCAAAATGTGGAAAAAGTGAAGGGGTCTGAATACTTTCTGAATGCACTGTATGTAGAGGCCACTATTGGAGAGGGCAAAGCTTGATCTTCTCTTTGGAAATTGGGACAGGCAAGTGCCTGAAATGTCAGTGGATGAGCATTTTAGGGCCAGTGACCAGTTCTGTTAGCTTTAAAATAGTTATGGATAAAGAGAGGGTGGGCCCACAGTTAAAATTCTAAATTGGGACTAGTGTAACTTTGATGGTATGAGACAAGTACTTGCTCAAGTTGATGGAGTAGGTTGTTTGCAGGCAAAGGAACATCTGGAAAGTGGGATGCTTTTAAAAGTGTGATGGCATGAGCTCAGAGCATGCATGTTCCAATTCGAGCAAAGGGCAAGGCAGGTGGGAGTAAGGAAGCCTGCATGATCAGAGAAATTCACAGATTTTCCTTTTGATGTTTGGTTTACCAGGGCAAACACTTTAGAGGTTTTCCTTCCTCCAAATAAAGCAATAAAATAAGGTTGAAAGGGTAACAGGATATTTGCTTATCTGTAAAGGTGTAGAATTGGGTTGTGTTTACTCTGCTGTGCTTTCGGAAGTGTGCGATGTATAGTTGTTTAAGACCATTTGGAGGAAGGAAAACCTCTAAAGTGTTTGCCCTGGTAAACCAAACATCAAAAGGAAAATCTGTACATAAGAAGCAGAAGATTTATTTTGTTCGTTGAGCAATCTCTTAAAATTGCTCCCAGTGATCACTGTATTTGGCGCTTTTGAATAAAGTCTTGATTGTATTGCCAGGTCTTTGTGTTGTGTTTTAAAGTTTTCTTTAACAAGGGGGAGCTGGGCAGGCTAGGGCTTTATTACTTTGAGCTTAGGAGGCTAAGAGGTGATCATATGAAGGAAAATACATTATTGTCTATCTAGTCTGAGCATTTGACAGCACTGGGCCTCCACTCGCCGAAGTTTAGAAAGTTGAGGGGGGACCTCATTGAAAATTACAGAATAATGAAAGGCATAGATAGAGTGGATGTGGAAAGCATGTTTCCACTGGTGGGAGAGTTTTGGACCAGAGGTTATAGCCACAGAATGAAAGGGCACTCTTTTAGAAACGAGGTAAGGAGGTAGAGATCAGTCATGATTGAATGGGGAGTGGTCTCGATTGACTAAATGGCCCAATTCTACTCGTGTAACTTGCGAACTTTTATCCTGAGTAGGGAACTCAAGAACCAGAGGGACTTAAGTTTAATGTGAGAGGGAAAAGATTCAATAGAAATCTGAGGGCAGCATTTTCACACAGAACGAGCTGGCAGAGGAGGACCTTAAGGCAGGTGCTGTAAAACATTTAAAAGACATTTGGACAGGTGCTTGGATAGGAAAGGTTTAGAGGGATATGGGTCACATTCTGGCAGGTGGGACTAGTGTAGATAGGAAATCTGGTCTGGATAGGATAGTTGAACAGAAGAGCCTGCTTCTGTGCAGTATGACTCGAGGTCGGATTAGAGATAGTCAGCATTGCTTTGTCCATGGGAAATCCTATCTCACAAACCTGACAAGTATATTTCGACGATGAGGGCAGGACAGTGAGCAGGGCAGTTTATATGGACTCTAGAACACCATTGACAAGTTGCCATATGGTAGACTAGCGTGGAAGGTTAGATCACATGGAATCCAAGGCAAGCTAGACAATTGGATTCAAGATTGGCTTGGAGGAAGTAGTCAATGTGTAGTTTTGGAGCACTGTTTTTCTCATTGGAGGCCTGTGACCAGTGGAGTGATGCAGAAGCTGGTGCTGTTTCCACTGTTGTTTGTTATCTACATTAACAAATTGGATGACTGTGTAGCTAAATTTGTTGGTGAATTTGCAAATTATGGTAATTACACCATAATTGTTCAGGCACATTCAGGGAGAGCATGGTGATGCTGGAATTCTCCACCCTGGAGGTTAGATTGTTGATGATAAATAGGTCACAGGTCAGTTTTTCAAAGATCAGGGAATGGAAAGCTATGTGCACTTGGCACAGAAGAGGAGTTGAGGTGTGGAGCAAATTGGCTCTGGTCACATTAAATTATGGGGCAGGTTTGGGGAGACAGGTGGCCTACTCTCACTTCTACCCTTTTGTGTTGTGGTGTAAAAGGGTAGAGTGCTTTGGGAGGTGATTCTAGGGAAGAGGGTCTAATCTGCCATGTCTGGATGATCTAAATTCAAAGAGATAAAGGAAAAGGTGAGATCTTAATGAGGGGTAAGCAAGACAAAACACACACCCATCTTCCAGTCCCAGCTCCCTCTTACCTCAGCCTTCCGTGTGTCTGTTGCTCTAATGTTCCCTGTGGCCTTTCACCAGACCTTGCCTCTGTCTCTGACATGTAGAGCCCATTGTTCTCGCTCTATCTGCTTCCTGAAACAAACACCACATCAGTCAGGGACGCGACAAATCTGGCTGCTGGAACTTGAATGAATGTTGGAATACAAAGAGGCATGCAGCACCACAAGTCCCCTTTAATTTTTCCCCTCTCACATTAAACCTACAGACCCAAGTTTCAGAACTTCACCCGATCTGTGCTCACGTGATTTTATAAACAAAAGGTCATCCCCTGAGTTTCTTCGCTCCATGGAAATCAATCCCAGCCTATCCAGCCTCTCCTTCTCACTCAAACCCTCCAATCCAGGTAATCCATCAATCTATGTTGCATCTTTTGCGGTTTACTAACACCCTTCCTGTAGCAGGGTGATCAGAACTGTACATATCACAGCAGGTGTGGTCTCCCCATGTCTTGTACATTGAGACAGGATGCTGCAGAGCGGACTAGAGACAGATGACCTCTGGTGCTGTCTGCACCCCCTTTACCTCCCTGGCCAGGCTCAGTCTCCCAGCTACAACCCCCTCCGTGTCTCCCTCCTAATCTCCCCCTCCCCAGTTCCAATCCCAATGCCCCTCTGTGTCTGCCTCACGTGTCCTAAACCCTCACCATCCCCTCTGCCCCCCCCCCTCGATCCTGTGCCCATCCCCCTGCCCCCTCCCCACCCGCTCCACTCCCATAACCCTTGCTATCTCCTCTCCATCCTCCTTGTTACCCCTGCGCAACCATCCTCCCCTCCAGCCCCATGCCCTCCCACCCTCCCTCCCACCCTGCCTACACCCCTCACTGCCCGTCCTTCTCCCACCCCACTCTCCCCCCACCGCTACGCCCTTCTCTCCTTCTCAGACCCCACCCTGCGCCACTCGGCCCCACCTGTCGTCTCTCCCCGCTCCATCCTCCGTCCCCTCGGGCGCTCCCTCGCTCTCCGACCGTTAAACCGCCATCCTCGCGGAGTTCGCGGTCGCCATGACGGCATGACGTGGGGCGGGGCTTGCGATCCACCTGACGGCGTGACGTGCGGCGGGGCTTGCGATCCACCTGACGGCGTGACGTAGAGCGGGGCGGGGCTCGCGATCCACCTGACGGCGTGACGTCGTTTAGACTCACGGTCTCCATAACGACGTGACGTAAACAGAGGTCGCGGTCCACCTGACCCTGGTTGATTCTGATTCTGGTTGATTACTGCGCAAACACCTCATAAGTGGTGATCTCGCGCAGGTCGGAGTGATAGACGAGTGATTAAATTTTGATTTATTCACAAAATGCTGGAGTAACTCAGCAGGTCAGGCAGCATCTCGGGAGAGAAGGAATGGGTGACGTTTCGGGTCGAGACCCTTCTTCAGACTCGGGTTAAATTTTGAAGTGGGCCTTTTTGACCGGAGGGCTGGACTCAAGGTCTCCCTGACGACGTGACGTAAACAGGTGTCGCGGTCCACCTGACGGCGTGACGTGGGGCGGGGCTCACGGTCTCACTGACGACGTGACGTAAACAGGGGTCGCGGTCCACCTGACGGCGTGACATGGGGCGGGGCTCACGGTCTCCCTGACGACGTGACGTAAACAGGGGTCGCGGTCCACCTGACGGCGTGACGTGGGGCGGGACTCAGGACCACCTGAGGGCGAGACAATAGACAATAGACAATAGACAATAGGTGCAGGAGTAGGCCATTCAGCCCTTCGAGCCAGCACCGCCATTCAATGCGATCATGGCTGATCACTCTCAATCAGTACCCCGTTCCTGCCTTCTCCCCATACCCCCTCACTCCGCTATCCTTAAGAGCTCTATCCAGCTCTCTCTTGAAAGCATCCAACGAACTGGCCTCCACTGCCTTCTGACGTCTTGGGAATCTTATAGAAACGTAAAAAATTCTTAAGGGGGTGGACAGGCTAGATGGAGGAAGATTGTTCCCCATGTTGGGGAAGTCCAGAACAAGGGGTCACAGTTTAAGGATAAGGGGGAAGTCTTTTAGGACCGAGATGAGAAAGTTTTTTTTCACACAGAGAGTGGTGAATCTGTGGAATTCTCTGCCACAGAGGTAGTTGAGGCCAGTTCATTGGCTATATTTAAGAGGAGTTAGATGCGGCCCTTGTGGCTAAAGCGATCAGGGGGTATGGAGAGAAGGCAGGTACGGGATACTGAGTTGGATGATCAGCCATGATCATATTGAATGGCGGTGCAGGCTCGAAGGGCCGAATAGCCTACTCCTGCACCTATTTTCTATGTTTCTATGAATCCCGCGGGCTACCTGACGCGTGACGTAGAGGGGAAATCCAATGGCTACCTGACACGTGACGTAGAGGGAATCTCGCGAGGAGCCCGGCCTCCGCCCCTTAGAGAGATCGGGGGGAGTGAGGAGCGGTGGGGGGGGGGGGGGGGCAGCTCCACCAGCCGAGTGTCCACATGGTCCTCATGTGCACCAGTGTGTATCCGCTAGCTGTGTGTCCACTGGATCCCAGTGTCCCCAGTCATGGATATGCAGTGCCAAAGTCCCATCACCTGAGTGTCCACAGGGTCCTCATGTTCACCTACTCTTTACAATGGTGAACTAAAGACCGTTGGGTGGGTGGCTGCTGGGTGCAAGTCCGACCCTGTGTCCGGATCTATGAACACAGGAGCTTTGTAGATGCTACAGGATTCCACAACCTCGCCTGTGAGTGGACGGTGGTCTTACTGTGTCAGTGGGTGCCCGGACATAGAAGCTGAGTTTTGCTCGACCGCCCGTCTCCCTGGAATCTCAGCCGCAGCCGCTCACCAGCCGCACGTTCCTGGGGAAGTCTGAAGAAGGGTCTCGACCCGAAACGTCACCTATTCCTTCTCTCCGGAGATGCGGCCTGTCCCGTTGAGTTACTCCAGCATTTTCTATTTTCGATTTAAACAAGCATCTGCAGTTCTTTCCTGCACATGGTATGATTTGTGTCATGTGATATATTCTATATCTTATTAGTCTCGTGAACATGTGTGAGTGTGCGCAGTGTACTTTCGTGAAATAAAGACGACCCGCACTGGGAACAGCGTGTACTGAAAACCTGTGCTTGTTTCTATCTACATGCTGAAGCCGTAATATCTTACAATGGCGGCGAGGATCTTCGAGTTTGTGAACTCAACTTTTAAATACAGTGCAGGACTGTTTTGCAATATGCAGTATTGTTTAACATTTTAAACAGCAAATACGAAGCTGAGTAGCAGTTGTTTGCGAACTGGGCACGATAGGCCACAGATCCTTCTTTGCATGGTATTGTCTTTCAAAACAACAGATGGCGGCGCTGCCCTAGCAGCTGCGGCTTACCTGCGGTCCGTTTGTCTTCGTGTTTTTTTGCTGTTTTTTGTCTTAATTGTAGTGTTTAGATGTGGTGTAGTGTTTTTTGTGGTTGTGTACTGTGTGGGGTGGGGGGGGGGGACTGTAAATTTGTAAATTTGTCTCTTCCAAACGGAGACCCGACCTTTTTTTTCTGGGTTTTGATGCTCACTTGATGCTCAAAACTTGATGCTCACTTCAACCCTAAGCCCATAGGGATTGCGGAAAGTTATACATTTCACACAAGAAACCAGAAGTCTGTTGAGACTGTGGGTGAGCACATTATCTCATTGAAGAAATTGTCTCTACACTGCAATTTTGTGACATTTCTGGATCGAGCTTTGCATGATAGATTTGTATTTGGGTTGCTGGATGAGCGAATCCAATCAGAATTACTGAACACACCAGCCCTAACCTTTGATTTGGCATGCAAAACTGCTTTGGCCATGGAGATGGCATGTCAAATTGCACATGAGTTTCCACGACATGCTGGCATAGTCAACAGTCAAAAGGAAGTTCCAAAACACAAGCATGACAAGACAGGGAAAATGCCTTCACAGCAAACCTCTGCAGATGTGTGCTATCAAACCTCTGGTCAACACACAGCAAATCGAAACAGAAACATAGAAAATAGGTGCAGGAGTAGGCCATTCGGCCCTTCGACACTGCACCGCCATTCAATATGATCATGGCTGATCATCCAACTCAGTAACCTGTACCTGCCTTCTCTCCATACCCCCTGATCCCTTTCGCCACAAGGGCCACATCTAACTCCCTCTTAAATATAGCCAATGAACTGGCCTCAACTACCCTCTGAGGCAGAGCATTCCACAGATTCACCACTCTCTGTGTGAAAAAAACCTTTCTCATCTCGGTCCTAAAAGACTTCCCCCTTATCCTTAAACTGTGACCCCTTGTTCTGGACTTCCTCAACATCGGGAACAATCCTCCTGCATCTAGCCTGTCCAATCCCTTAAGAATTTTGTACGTTTCTATAAGATCCCCCCTCAATCTTCTAAATTCCAGCGAGTACAAGCCGAGTCTATCCAGTCTTTCTTCATATGAAAGTCCTGCTATCCCAGGAATCAATCTGGTGAACCTTCTCTGTACTCCCTCTATGACAAGAATGTCTTTCCTCAGATTAGGAGAACAAAACTGTACGCAATACTCCAGGTGTGGTCTCACCAATGCCCTGTACAACTGCAGCAGAACCTTCCTGCTCCTATACTCAAATCCCCTCGCTATGAATGCCAACATACCATTCGCTTTCTTCACTGCCTGCTGCACCTGCATGCCTACTTTCAATAACTGGTGTACCACGACACCCAGGTCTCGTTGCATCTCCCCTTTTCCTAATAAGTGCCAGTTCAAGGACTCTTAAGTGCTCAACTGTTATAAGAAATGCCATATTGCATCAGCATGTAGAGCACCATCCCAGGACAAAGCAAAACAAAAGGCTCGACAAAACCAAATGCGTGGGATTCACAATCTCGAAGAACACTCAGCGAGTAATGAACTTGGGCTGTACGGCATCTCTACTACGAACGGTGGTCTGGAAAGGACGACTTTCAGACAAAGGTCAAAGTGAACAATCAGTAGATTACTATGTGTATTGATACCGCTGCTGATAGCACAATTATAAGCAAAGACACCTATGAATCCAAGTTTAGCAATATACCTATCACAGAAACAAACGTTCAGCTGAAAACGTACTCTGGAGAAGTATTGGAGGTATGTGGAGAGATAGTTTGTGATGTACAACACAATGGCAAGAATTTGAAGTAGCCAATAGTTGTCGCAAGTTATGTCAATAGGCCAACGTTGATAGAAAAAAATTGGCACTGCTTACTGAAACTGGACTGGAAATCTGTATTCCAAGTCGAAGCACAAACACAACTGGATCAGATGTTGCAGGAACATCATGCTGTCTTCAATGACAGCTACAATTGGAATAAAGGGTGAGCAAGCACACATCAGGGTTCGACCCGATGTGGAAACTGTCTACTATAGACGACGACCGGTACCATATTCGCTGAAAAGTAAAGTGGAAGCTGAAATTAAACAGTTGGAACAAAACGGTGTACTGGTTAAAACAGATCGCAGTGATTGGGCTACTCCAACAGTAGTGGTTCCGAAAGGGGACAACATAGTGAGATTGTGTGGAGACTACAATGTGGCCATCAACCAGGCAGTAGATGATGAACAGCATCCAATACCAACCTCACAAGATTTATACACTGAACTTGCTGGTTCCAAGGTATTCTCTAAGCTAGATCTGTCACATGCATATGCTCAGCTAAATGTTGATCGTAAGAGCCAGCTGTACCTCATGAATCAAGAATGCACCTACAACGGCATCTTAATAAAAGGCACAACTAAGATGATCCCTGACTCTTATGCATTTATTGGACGGAGTTTGGCTGGCTGTTAAATTATGTCGCCAAATAATGAGAACAGTACAGTGAAAAGATGATGCTTTCACAAGCTTAAAGGAAAGGATGTAATGTTTCATTTCACTACACATTTATGTGTATGTGACAAATAAACAACTATTGACTATTGATTATTGACTATTGGCTTCCTTATCTCCGTCTACTATTTCATGTTTACATTTACCATCCACCCTTCAACATATTCCTGGACACGTCTAATTTTACTTTGCCGAAACCCACGAACATCTTCTGCACCTGGTCAACGAGAGTTGCCAATTGTCACATTCAAGCACCCTTTCGTTTCCTTGTTCAATTCCAATCAAAATTAAGTAAGAAAGGATATTAATATTTTCTTCCACAGTTCCTTCCTTGTTGATCTTTATGATCAACACTTATATTATTATAAGAAAGTATTTTAATATTTTCTCTCCTTGATCAGTTGCAAAAATGGAGGCATACGTGTCCGAATATAATTTTGGTTGGAACCCGTCCTTGGGCTTGCAAAGGGATTCCTCCTTCAGCAGGCGAAGGGATATGGGCACAAACCCAACATTCTAATCAGATAAGGAAGCCTGTTTTTCTTTCAGCTGCGAGTTCACTGTGTTCTGTGTGAACGTTGTTAGTTGAATTTCATACTCCAACTTCTACCTTCATCCTGTTTCTCATAACTAGATGCTTCTCTTTGCTCTCATGTCCTCTATGACCCCATATAAAGTTACTATATCCATAAGTATTTAATACTATAAATATAGTTAATAAAGAATATGTCTACATTTTGACACTTTTTTATCACTACAACATTTTACGGTTCTTGCGTTTCCTTCTCCTGGAGGGTTCTGTCTCAGTGATGCAGTTTACATCTGGTGGCATGTATCCAATCAGGTTTTTCTTTAACTTTTACTGCTGTTCGTGTTGTTAGCAGCACCACATATTGTCCTTTCCATCTAGGAGAGAAAGAATCTTTGTTTATTGCTCGCACATAAACCAGATCTCTGGGTTTTAACGGGTGCTTTTCTCATAGATTTTACCAATCGTTTCACACATGGCTTGAGCATATCTTATTGAAATTAGTGCCACCTTCTCAGGAGTCATCGGTGGTCATGTTTCTGTTGTCATAGGTCGCCCCATCAAAACCTCGTGAGGTGTTAGGCCCGTGTTTCTATTTTTCTGATTTCCCAGGACGTACATCACAATGGGCCATGGCGTTTGGCCACAACAATCTATTTTACTGGCATACTTTGCTAAAGTAGCTTTTATCCCTCAATTTACTCTTTCTGCCATCCATGAGGACTGTGGTTGATACGGTATGTGCAATTTATATTGGGACCCAAAAGCCTTTGACAAGTTCTGAACTAATTTACTTGTGAAATGAGTTCCTCTGTCACTGTTTATACTCATGCGTATCCCGGATCTTGGTATTATTTATTTCATTAAAATATTGACTACAGATTTGCATCATCCCTGCATGTGGGGGGTGCTTCCATCCATCTGGAGAACATATCAACTATGACCAGAATGTACTTAAAAACCTTTGCTGCGGGTATATGTACAAAATCAATTTGCAAATTCTCAAAAGGCATTTCAGGTTGTGGTAGGTGTTCAAATTTTGCAGGCGTCTTCCCTCTATTATTTTGTTGATACACCAGGCATGTTCTTGAAACTTTATCAATTATGATTGTTATCCAAGGTACATACCATTGTTGGGACAATGCGTATGCCATCCCCCCTTTTCCCATGTGAGCCCGTCCATGGGCTAGGCGAGACAGGGGCAAAAATATGCTCCTGGGGCAAACTACACGACCATCAGGGTAGACCCAGACAATGGGGTCTTGATAACACCCTGCTTTGCTCCAGGAATTCTTTTCCTGGAATGATGCTAGGCTCTGGGCATCCTGTAACTGGGTTACATCAATGCTAACCGGGAGCATCCTTTGTGCTGCAGAGTTACTTTTAGCCGCTTATAATTGTGGGGTTTGCCTGAGGGCAATCTGGCTACATAATCAGCTGACCTGTTTCCCTTTGATGCATCATCATCCGATGATGTATGAGCCTCGCATTTAATAAATGAAATCTGCCATGGCAATTGAATAGAATCCCATAAATTTAAGACCTGTTTATCATGCTTAATAGTCTTTCTTGTTAATGTAATGAATCCTCTATTTTTCCATAACTGCCCAAAGTTTTGTACAACCCCAAACGCATAGCGAGAATCGGTGTAGATATCAGCACTTTTATCTTTTGCCAATATGCAGGCACGAGTCAGGGCATACAGCTCAGGTGCCTGAGCAGACGTTCCGGATGGTGAAGCATATGCCTCCAGCACTTGGTGTGGTGTGACCACCGCATATCCTGCTAATAATCTGGGATCGCTAGGTCGGTGTGAAGAGCCATCAGTAAATAGGACCAGGTCAGGATTATCAATCGGATGACTCTGTAAGTCCAGCCGGAGAGTGGCAGTGGCTTCTACAAGCAATGGACAATTATGGTCACATCCTTCTTCTGGCAGTGGTACAAAGGTAGCTGGATTTAATGCAGTTGATTGCTGATAAGTATAGTTGGGGTGTGATAAACGGATAACTTCATATCCTGTTCTTCTAGCGGCTGTGAAATGTTGTTTGGCTGCAGAGTTCAATAATAACATCATGGCATGAGGAACAGTCACTACACACGGGTGATCAAGAACGATGGGGATTGTGTTTTCTATCATAGCCGTTGCCACTACAGCTCTCGAGCAGGCTGGCATGACATTTACTGCAGCTGGTAACGCCATGGAATAATAGGCTACCCGTCGTTTTCCCCCTCCATGTTCTTGAATCAGGACCCCAGTCACAAACCACTTTGATTCATTTACATAAAGTTGAAAGGGCTTTTTATAATTTGGCAATCCCAAGGCCATAGCGTTCTGTAGATTAGATAGATAGTAAACCATAGCGTTCTTTAGATTTCTAAACGCCTGGTCTCTTTCTGCAGTCCATATTACTCTGGAGGGCTCAGTCTGCAAGGTGGCTGAACGTAATGCTGTATCTAGTTCCCTGTAGTCATGGATCCATTGTCTGCAGTAACCCACCATGCCAAAGAAGGGAGAATGTCCTTCTTTGTCTTTGGGACCGGGACGTTCTCTATTGCCTTTATTCTGTCTTTTCCAAATCTCCTTCTGCCTTCCTGCAGCTGGAATCCCAGATACTGTAGTCTCGGCTGACAGAACTGTAATTTTTCCTGGGATAATTTATGCCCTCTTTCTTCTAAATGTTGCAGCAATTTAATTGAGTCTTCTTTACAATCAGGACCTGTCACAGAGGCGACCAAAAGGTAATTGACATACTGGATCAAAGTAGACCTTGCTGCTAATTGACATTCCTCAAGACTATTTTTCACCGCTGCTGCATATACGGCCAGGCTTTCAGTATACCCCTGGGGTAGCCTAGTCCAGGTGTATTGTTGATCTTTGTAGGTAAAAGCAAACAGGAACTGGTTGTCTTTATGCAGGGGTATGGAGAAAAAGGACAAACATAGGTCAATTACTGTAAAGGTGTCGGCTTCCGCCGGTATAGATGACAGAATAATATTGGTGTCAGGTATTAAAGGAGCAATATGGATCACCATTCTGTTAATAGCTCTCAGGCCTTGGTTGGCAGAATGGAAGTATTACACGGACTTTGCGTTTTCACTAATACTTCTTGTTGTAATAAAGAAATGATGACTATAGCTATCCCTTCTTAAGTCTCCGGGGTCAGTCGGTGCTGTTTTAAACATGGCAAGGCAGCACCCTTTTTAAAGCGGTATGAACATTGATTTCTCTAACTTTAGATAGCTCCTCTGTCCCTCTCTTTCCCCTCCCCTTCCCAGCTCTCCCGCTGTCTTCCTGCCTCCAACTACACCCTTTCTTTGCCCCGCCCCCTCCCCAGACATGAATCTGAAGAAGGATCTCAACCCGAAATGTCACCTATTTTCTCTCTCCTGAGATGATGCCTGACCCGCTGAGTTACTCCAGCATTTTGTGATACCCTTTTTTAAAGTCACTTTATGTTCAGGGGCTGAACGCACTCGCCCCACATGATTCTTATGCTTTGCCCATAGTTCAGAGGGTACTTGGACCAGAGCCATTGGGAACCTTGACGGATCCTCAGTTGGCGGCTGTTGCTTTTCAAAAATAGTGTCCCGTTCCTTTCTGACCCATGTGATCTTTCCTTCTGTGTCATTAAAGAAGTCAATCTGGACCTCTCCTTTTGCCATTGGTAACTTTAAAACATGAATTGTCTGTTTGTCCTTCAGCCTTTTTTTAAAATCACTTCTCCTATTTCCTTCGCTGTTGCTGGAGGTCAGGTGTGACTCAGAAGTGTCTCCCATCTCCAATCGATCCCTTTGGTTTTGAGAGAAGTGGACCATTATTACTAATCCCGGGACCCCAAAAAACAAATAAGGGGTGACCGCTAATTGTTCGAGTTTATTCAACCAGGGGGAGACTATTTCCTGGTACCCGGCATTAGCGAGGCGCGTGTATAATGCAGTGCAATGTGTTCGCTTATGTTCTTGGCTGGTTTCGACAAGATACTGTAAATACCGGCCTGTTAAATCCTGCACTCTTTGCAAAGCACAATGGATTTGATTAACCAATTGACTGTACGGATTGCTACTCAATTGGCAACGATATCGGATGGGCATATTTTACCCTTGTTCTTCCTCCTTAATTAAATTTAGCAATTGATGTGTATGCATTTGAGGGTGTTCCATAAACATGCCGTCTGCAGTACAGTGTAAGACTGCTCCCAGTTTGCAGAACTTGTCTTCCCAATAACGGGAGTGGCGCTGCTCTAGAGATTATAAAAGTGTCAGTAAGTGGCTTGCCATTTACCTGCACACGAGTGGGTTCTGATAATTGTTCTATCATGGGGACACAGGCCACCCCAATAGTATTACTATTTGACTGACTGACGGGGATGTCCACGAAGGGGGGCACAGAGGACATTGTGTCTCCGGTATCGACCAGAAGGTCTAAATGGCAGTCACCTATCTTACCTGCAGCTATGGGATCTTCTTCTGATTTAGACAATCTGATCACAGCCACCTGTACCGCCTTACATCCATAGCATCCCTGTGGTGATGGATTAGGATTACCGGATAGGAAGGGGTTACTGAATGAGAAGGGGGCAGGGCCTGGATCCATTCCCTGTTGCTGCGGGGAACGTCTGCAATCTCGAGCCCAATGCCCCGTTTTACCACATCTCCAGCATTTGCCTCGTGTTGTATCTTTTATTTGCCATTATCTCCTTCCTCGGCCCCTACCTCTACAACTTCCTCCTCTTCCCCAGCCCCCTCTCCCCGTGTAATACTGGCCCGATGGTTTGGTTTCGGTTCTCTCGCTTGGGCAAACAGCCATTCCCTCTCCATGTTCACAAGCGCTGTTATCACATTATCCCATGGCTTATTTTGCCATTCTGGATTAACCAATTAAGAAATGAATTGGGCTTTCTTAAGGGATCTGGAGCTTCGGCAACCATGGCTCTAACTTCAGCTGCGGTACAGGGTTTCAACACGGGGACTTCTCCTACCATAGTACGGGGGGGGACGGGACTGCATCAATGACTCGGACTTAGACTCTTCCTCAACATTCATCATCTGGAGCTTTGTTTGCTCATCCTTCATGATATCTTTTTTGATATCTCCAAGATCGTGCATCAGGTCCCTCTCAGAGGTACTATCTGCTTCTGCCAGACCTGCCTGAGGAGCTGTGGCTCCTTTACCGGTGGACTGATCCACCCGAGACGCCAAAGGTAGAAATAGAGCCTCAGCACCTGAGGGGGCAGCGGCCTGTTCTCCTTCGATATACGCCGGGTTATATGGAGGTTGTCGCGGGCGAAATGCAGCCGCCATCATCAACAGATCATCAAAATCATCCTCTACTGGGGGTGTCTTCTCCACAGGGAGTCGGGGGTATATTGCTGCCACTTGCTTTGGTATTATAGGCACAGGTCCCTCATTTCCCTCTTTCTGCTTAACACATTTTCCCTCCTCCAGGGGCTGGTGTCTTTTCTCCATCTCCGCCCATTTCCTTTTATTTCCATCAATTTTAAAGTTATACACAGCACTCCAAATATAACTAATAACACTATCACTGCAAATATTAATTGTGCTCCCATCTCGACAAACCATTTCTTTTTTAGAAATGAGTAGGACAGAGATAGCTTATAGCTTCCCCCATCCCGCCAATCTCCATTTGATCGATCAGCTGGATTACCACAAAAAATTACCACACATTGGTCATCTCTGTTTTTTGTTATGACCACATCTGCTGGCGATCCCGGTGGAACAATGGGATCTCCTACCTTTTCCCGGTGTCTTATGGTCTTTGTTATCACCTTGGCAATGTTCTCTCTTATCTGCATCTTTCCCTCCTGGACCACCTGTTTCTTTTCCTCAGGCCTCCCTCTATCAGTAGGATCAGATTTCTCCGACCGACTACTATTGCTTCCCATATTATTTTCACAAGTCTATAAATCAGAAGTTAGGGTTCCGCGGACAACTTGTCATAGTATAGTATTCACAGTTTGCGCGCACTGGTTTGACTCCGACCGCAAAACTCAAAGTCACTTTTCAATTTTTGTAGTGCGCTTTACGGCACCTGCTTCAATTTAACTTCTACGCCTAGCGTGAGTAAATTAATCTTCTCTGCTTTTTCGGCATCACCTCTTGGCTCAGCGTGAGTCACTGGCCAGACAAGCTAGGTTCCCGGGGGCTCTCCCTCCTCTCTGGGAAGCCCACCCCCTTTCGATTGGGACTGTTTTATCCTTCCCTTTTATTTCCAACTTGTGTGTTCGTTCGAATCCCGTTATCATTGGGATCCTACCGTCTACGCCAAATTCCGTGGAAGAAATTAATTTTGAGGGAATTAAAGGAAAATGAAAATCGGAGACTTTGCAGGTTTTCTACTAGACTTTATTGTACGATATCACGGAGAGATGGCGGCAGGAAACTGCCTACCAGTTCTCTGGCTTCACAGCAGAATTAGCCGACAGTTATACTGTGCAGTAAACAACTTTTGTTTTTTGTTAGATACAACTTTCCGGAAATATGCTATCTAATACATGGGAACCAATTATTTCATTAGTCATAACATTAATTTTGTTCGTGTCAACTTTATCAACAGATGGATAATACAAGTCAAATACACTACAAGGGCATCTTGACATTATTCTATCTCACATTTTAGGTGGGCCGCGTCATCATCCCCTCGGGTTGCGGGTGGGGGTGGGAGGGGGGGTTGCTCAATGCATTCGGGGCATTGTCGCCAGTCACGGGGCCAGTTTGTTCACCGGTACCGCAGGGGGTAATCTTGAAACGATCATTTCACAACTCACAGATTCTCCACACAGATCAATCTCAACGTCGCCGAACGTTGCGGAATGAGGAATCGTTGTTTCCCACACCCGAGGGAGAGCCGATCACCACTGCGTCCTCCCCTGAGAGAAGGGTGACCTCAGCAGCGATTAGGTTGTGTCACCCGTGTCCTTACAAATTCTCATTATTAGCATCCATATATTCTAATTATTCTCATATATTCAGACGCTCCAGGGGACACCAACATTTTATATTCCCTTTGAGAACCCGGTCCCCAGCACCATTCCACCCACCCATCGGACACCCAGCGACAAGGAGACAGTTATCAGAAGTGATCAGAATAGTTTATTCCCGGTCACTATGAACAACCTGTTTCCTGTGTGATTCGCGCACAAGGTGATGTGACTGTGCGCAGTTATCCCGTGACTTACAATATCCAGTATTGCTGCACTTGGACAACATTGAGATTATATTGTGTAGAAAGGAGTTGTAGATGCTGATTTATTGGTTGTAAATGGCAGCTACTGAGTTACATAATTCGCACACCCGGATACCTCCTGGAAACGTCGGTTTAAGATGCGTACATCTGTTCAATGTTCTGCTATATTTATAACTAGATTGGGAATACTAATGTTTCAATGATATGATTAATTTCACAATGAAATTCACGGGGTATTTAAGCACATTCTTCAGCTCCTCTCGGAACTTTCTCTGGGTCAGGACATAAATACACGTGTTGGTGCAGGTACTCAGAACCTGGAACATAAACGAAATTTTTAGAAGATCACTGTCTGCGAAGTACTCAGCGCCCAAAGCGCGCTCATACACAACATAAACAAGCATTGTGCTCCACAACGCGATGAAACTGCCTGATATGCTGAAGAGTAAAACGATGGACTTCCTCCGGTTATCCATCTCCGGGTCTTTGCCATTCTCTCCACTGTTGCGGCCCCGGAGCAATCTGCGGACTCTACCAGAGACTAGAATGTACCTGGCGGTCAGAGAATTGACCAACAAAAGCAAAACGAACGGGAGACAAGGAGTTACCGTAAAGTAAAAGAACTCAAACGCAGTCCATGAAGGTGAGGTTAAGAAAGACTGTTTCAAGGCGCACCATCTGGGTTTATTGTCGCTGATATATACTGACTCGACCGTAAAATACCACGGTGCACTGATTAAACAGCTCAAAGCGATTACCGTTCCGATAACACCACTTGCCGTTCGCTCGGTGCAATATTTTATTTTGAGCTTCTGGCAACAAATGGCCACAAACCGATCAAACGTGAAACCCACGGTGAACCAGACAGAGATTGTTGTGGCTGCGTTGGCCAGGGCGCAGGTAATGGAGCACACGGGGGTGATGGTGAAGAACGACAGCGGGAAATACATCATAACAATGGTCCCTATTATGACATCAATGATGAGGACCATGAGGTCGGCCGCTGCCATTGCCACCAGGTAGCGAGTGATGCATTTGGAGAGACCGCACTTTCCACGGGACAGGATCACAATCGCCACCAAGTTAACTGCAAAAGAACGAACGAATGATGTTATCTGGCGTTCACGAACAATACTCTGAACTGAAAGGATTTCCGAGTGACATTTACTACTGAGTTTACAGAATAAATTAAATTATAAGACATATCAGCAGACAGATAATGAAAAGATACGTGGCCCGCACAGCTCTCGGGATCCGGGTTGGATCCTCTCCTCTGACTCGGGCTTTCCGTCGGTTCCCGCGTGACCGGATGCTTTCCCTCGTAGCACCAGTTACCTGATCCAATCGAGAGATCATTCCGTATCTTAGCTGCGTGCTCTAATTGACTTCGCAATGCAGATGACAAGTGTGCCAGTGGCGGTGCGCGGATCAGTGTGGGAGAATAATCTGCAGGCTCAAAGTAAATCAGAAGGTAGCCGAGAGGCTGACAGTGTTCCTCTTTGGGAATGGCAAATCTAGATAGACCGTTTGTCCTCCTTTCCGAAAGATAAATGTCGTTATTGGAGCACAATGCACAGATAGAGATAGAGTCCTTCCGCGTGTGAACAGGCTCTTCGGCCCAGCGTGCCCATGCCTCATCTATTCTTGTTCCGCCTGCGCATGTTTGGTCTTGATCCTTCTAAACCCTTCCTATCCATGCACCTACCAAAAGGTTCAAATATTGGGTCGAAAAACACAATCGCCACAATTTGTGAAGATCAGAGTCTGTAACTGGGGCAATAACAGTTCAATTTGAAATTGTCCAACAGTTTCCAGTCCTGCAAAGTTTCGACTAATTTTAAAGCAATCTTCAAAGACATCTCTACCCCGTTCTTGAGTTCTGGTCGCCACATTGCAGGAAGGATGTGATGGCTTGGAGAGGGTGCAAGGGTTTACGAGAATGATGCCTGGATTAGGGGGTATTGGCTACAGAGAGAATTGGATTGTTTGTTTCTGAAATGCTGGAGGATGCGGGGCGACCTAACAGAAGTATAGAAAATAGCAACCTTGTTTCCAGGATAGGAAAACCAAATACTAGAGGGAAGAGATTTAAGGTGTGAAGGGCAAAGCTTAAGGGTTCAGTGCCCGGACGCTGCCAGGGTGGGGGCTTTGGTTGGTGTTTGGGCCAGGACGGATAGTGGTATTTCAGAGACTTTTGGATACGCCAATAGATTTGCAGAGAATAGAGGGATATGGGTTGTGCTCAGGCTGATAGGAGTTGGCCTTGGCATCACGGACATTGTGGACTGAATGGCCTGTTTTGTGATGGACAGTTCTATGTCTTATATTTTGTTTTAAATCATTTCCTGTCTCCTACCACTGGAACATCTTTGTATCTAATTCTTCCCAACTGGATCATGTGTGCGCTAACCTTCCAGGTCGGTCTACCATGCGGGACCCTGTGAAAGCCACGGCTAAAGTACACATCAGCCATCATGCCCAAGTTAATTCCCTTGGTTATTTATTTGAAAAGTAAAATCATATTCTTGAGACACAGTTTCTCAGGAACAAAGTCACGCTCCCTATTTATAATCAGTGTTTACCTTTCCAAATTCCGATGAGTAATATAGCACTAAACTTTGGCAACTTTGCCAACACCGATATCAGAATGACCATCCTGCAGATCCGTGCATACATTCTACATAAAAGAAAGGCATCACTTCAAGGTCAATCCCCAACTTTATGTGCCACAGATATGCAGTAAACAATCTGCATAGCGAAGCTGCAGTGGTGACTGGGCAGGGTAAAGGTGAGAGTGGGGCAGGGGAAGGGTGAAGGGGCAGTGGGGAATGGGAAGGGCGAGGTTACAGTGGGGACTGGGCAGGGTGAGGTTACAGTGGGGACTGGGCAGGGTGAAGGGGCAGTGGGGGATGGGAAGGATTACGGAGCAGTGGAACTGGGCAAGGTGAAGGTATTGTTGTGATTGGGCTGGGTCGAGGGGCAGTGGGGACTTGGCAGGGTGAAGGCGCAGTGGAGTCTGGGCAGGGTGAGGTTACAGTGGGGACTGGGCAGGGTGAAGGTATGGTTGTGATTGGGCAGGGCTGAGGGGCAGTGGGGACTGGGCAGGGTGAGGTTACAGTAGGGGCTGGGCTGGCTGAAGGTGCAGTGAGGAATTGGCAGGGTGAAGCAGGTGTGGAGACTGGGCAGGGGAAAGCTGCAGTGGGGACTGGGCAGGGTGAAGTTACAGAGGGGAAATTGGGCACCGTGAAGTTACAATGGGGACTGGGCAGGGTTAGCTTACAGTGGGGACTGGGCAGCATGGAGCAGTGGGGACTGGGCAGGGTGATGGCGCAGTGAGGACTGGGCAGGGTGAAGGGACAGTGGGGCTGGGCAGGTTGAGGTTACAGTGGGGACTGGGCCGGGTGAAGGGGCAGTGGAGTCTGGGCCGGGCAAGCCGCGGGCGGTATGAAGGTGCAGGGGGGAGGTGCAGTGCGGACTGTTTAGAGTAGAGTGGACAGCGGAGGGACAGACTGCACGTCAGGATAGATAACAGTGGGGAGTGAGCAACCCCGGGTGGCTTATCGTGCGGATTTCCATTGTAATGTTTTATGTCATGCTGATCAGGGAATTTGCGGGTTGACTATGGGTGATCTGACCTGGAAGCAAATGCCGTGTTCTGTCGAATTACAGCAGATGTCCCGAAACTACAAACCACGTTGATTGTTCCATGTACAACATATTCAGTGTATGCCCGCGCTGCAGTCCACACCCCGACCCACGCTCTCCACTCTGTCTCCACCGTTCTCGCACACTCCACCTCCCTATTCCCATTTTCCCTCAATACACTTTGAGCGCTTCCATCCACCACATTCTCCAGTTCCTTCCCCAGAGGGAGAGCTTCCCACAGCTCGGAAACAAGCCATTACACCCACCACAGCCAAACCGACATGGATGTACCCACAGAACCCGTAGTCTCCATGCCTTGGAGTTTCAAGTGTTCCTCTTGATGTCTTTGGTGTCCCTGCCTCCGTCAAACTCTTTAGTAGCGCGTCCTAGATTCCGAATCTGAATGAGAAGATACCACATCAGATTATTTCAAACATTTTATCTAAACCAATGCCCTCTGGATATAGCTCCCTCTTGTTTGGGACATGTTTCATTGCACGCATCCTGTCCATGCCCCTTAATTTGTCCAATTGTTGGATCTTCACAGTGTCTTTTTCGAGAAAATACAATAAACTCAGTCTATCGACTCTCCCGTCAATAACAAAATTTGCCATCGCAGAAAACATGCTCATGGATCTCCTCGCCACCTTCGACCTAGCAGTTAAGTTCTTCCTACAGTGTGGTGACTAGAGGTGCCCACAGAAGTGCAGATGTGGGCTAGCGAACATCGTATAAAGCTGTACCCCAACCACTCTGCTCTTGGTTTGTTTGTGCGGCAGGAAAAATAAAATGTCACATACACATTCAATGACAACTGATCGACAGTACCTGTATTGTGAATAAATACCTTCGATTTGTACCAGCATCTGCAGTTATTCTTCTTATACTGACAGTACCTGTTATGCCGCCTCCGAAGATCTTTGGGCTTGTACACCATCGGGTTCGAAAGATAATCCTTGCTAGGAGCTTACCCTCAGCCCCAGGCTTACTCCAGCTTCACCCGAGTTATTAGTGAATGCAGACTCAGGAAGCTGTTGCTCGGGGAGAAGGGAATGTTGATGCTGATTTGTACCGAGTGCAGAAGATTGGGTAATCTCCCTGGAGACCGCCATGGTATGGTATGCATATCTGTAGCGGAATTTCTCCGATCAACCAGTAGCAAGTAAAGTAATAGCGTATTCGTAAAAAACTTCCTACGTGTATGCGGCCCATTTGGCTCATTGTTTCTGTGCCAAATAATCGGGCTTTGCAACGTGGGTGTATAATCGTTTAGATCAATGCTTGCAAATACACATTCGAGGGTTTACATGTAAGTTAAGTCTTTCATCTTCCAGACTTTCTGCGGACAGTTCTGGACCGTTCGGGATGTCTGAATCAATTTATTATCACCATCCATCTCCTCGCATCGTACTGGAAATGCCTGCTCTCTGCCAAATAAAACGGGTTCCCATTCAAGTTGTTCCGCTCTATCCAACCATTCCTAATTGCCCGCTCATCTCAGCAGCGCCAAGCACCATAGGTGCAGTGTGCTGACAGAACCTACATGCAATCTTCAAACTGGAAACTGACTGGTGATTTACGCCAGTCAAACAGAATATCGCAGCTCTGGGAAAAGATACGAAAAAAATATTATTTTAAATGCCTGATTGGCCTGCTTTCTTCACCCTGGTTTCCTTTGGACACACAAGCTGGTTGGCAGAATAATTTACCTGGATGCGGCATGGAGTTAGAAGCTTATAAAATACATGTCCTTCGGCTCACAGAATCAGGTGTCAAAAGTCGAGCAACCATTTCCTCGAATCATGCTGTTTTAATTCAACGACATTAACAACAATTTACCTCAAATACTACTATTCTTCTGCTGGCATACAGGTAACTTACAGCAGCGAATTACCTAACAAACTGCACATGCCGGGTCGAGAAAGGAAACCGGAGCAAATGGAGGAAACAGATACGTTCACGAACAGAATGCGTCGACATCATAAAAAGCAGTGCAAGATCGGAGCTCGTTCGCTTGATCTGTGAGGCCACAGAGCTACCAGCTACATAACTGTACCGACTATGGAAAAGAAAATTCAGAACCAGACACAGAAGTCAGTCATGACTTGTTGGAAACAAGTCGGGACTGCACACGCCTGTACAACAACCAAAATCAACACATCTCAGACGAGCTGCAACACCGCACATTCTCAGTAAAACGAAGGTTAAATTACGAAATTGTAACACGCCAGTAAGTACGTCGGGAAATCTGAGACGTGCAGAAGAATCAGCAACAATTCTCAGCTACCAATGAGTGACCGCGGGGACCTGTTACAACGCAACATCCCATCAAATTGCCGTTCCTGCAGCTCACTGCAGTCGTCAACCCCAGCCCCAGTGTCCGGCAGCTCAAAGACTATTTTCAAATTGACCACATGCTGCCTTTGGTCACTGAGAATGATCACAGAGTCGGATATCCTCACCGCACACCACGTTGGCAGCAACGTCACCACTCGCAGCGGCAACGGTTCCACAACTTCTCCGCAGTCAGTTGATGCGACCGTTCTGGAACAGCGGGGTTCCCCTCACAGAGCAACAGGTAACGAGGAACAGAAACAGACCCGCGGCTGGGCCGTCACCCGTGCCCCCCGCCGCAATATACAGATCTGATCTCAGGTTGGGACAAAACATAGATAAGAATTGAAATGTACTCAGTCCACCCAATAATACGGCGCCATCTCTCTTGACCACTGCCTGAACTGTCATTAACCCAGAAACGACCGAACTCAAGCAACGTTGCCAGGGAGAAGCTATAGCGGCCCCTGTCCAGAAAGCGGAGCATCACAACCACGGGCCAGCGGGAAAGTCAAGAATAAATTGTGGATGTTACAAATCTGAGATAAATCAGAAAATATTGCCAACAACTGGAAATGCTGGAATATCCTGGGCAGGTCCCACTCGACCGGACTGTACAAATCCACCCGAATTCACACCGTCACCAACAGTAAAACCGCACACGAAATGCATAACGACAAGGTTAGGAACAAGTTACACAGATAATGTAGTTCAATGATCTATTCAGCAAAAACCTACATTCGCTACACTCCAGCCGTTGTTCTTTCCAGCATCACTGCCGCTCAGATCAACGTGTTTGTTCCCTTCCTGGCTTCCCGAGAAAGAAACTTAGATTTGAAACTTTAACTCTTTCTCTTTCCACAAATGCTCCCAGACATGCGGTTTCAAGCATTTTCGCATTCACTCCAGGCCAGCGGGGATTATTTCCAAAATATGGAAATATTCCACGCCGCCTGTGAATAAAGAAAGTGCGCGGAGTGAAACTGGAGCGTTTCTCTGGCAGCAGAGCAACAACCCTGGTCTCACACTCGGGCGGGAACATCAACGGCTGATTTTTATTCCCGGAAAAAGCAAGAATGTAATTGGCAGCCGGACAGTTACACTCAGTGCTGTAACAACTGGCAGCTCCTGGATTATCTGAACACTTATCCTGAACACTTATACTGGATTATTTCAAGATGCATTTCACAAAAGCTTGGAATCAGCAGTCTGTTAATCTAATTAGTCCACACACCAGAATGTACTGTGCATTCACAACGATACTGCTGACGGGACAGTGGCGGCAGGTTCATAGATCCACTGCTAGACGTTTTGGAGTCAATTTAACAAAGGACCATCTTGCCTGAGACTACCGCTTGAATGAAGATACGTGGTTATTTTAACATCAACGTCACCGTTCGCTAAATACCATACACAGAATCGTCCAACAGTGAGACAAGCGGTCAATACGGAGCGCAGCCATCGCGGATGTCAGATAAAAGAGTGATAAACACGGTAAGTACCTGTGAGTAACCACTCACCGGGAACACCAACCGCGGCCAGAATCGGATAGTAAATCGACATTATTTGATCAAGTATTGAGATATCCATGTTCTCGGTGAGTGACGACTCCTCTGTGATACACCACGCCAGGACTGTTGCCGAAAGAGTGATGGCATCCCTTGTTATAGCAGAGAGAAATCTCCAGGGGCACCAGTCTCCTGGCCAACGACGTCAATGACACTCACTGAACAAACACGTCACGCCAGCTGCTCCCAGTTTAGCACTGCTTTGGGAATTACTGACTTAAAGTGACGCGTCAAACATCAGAAAGCAGTCTTTGGTTTACATGGCAGTGAACATTGGCTAAAGTGTACTGAGTCTATGCAGAAATCGGGCAGGACGAACTGACCAACCCGTTGCTTCACTGTTTGGAGCAGACTCGTTACTGTCCGGGTGCTAGTCCTGCCACACTAGGTGTTGTGGCTAAAAATGACCGACACGGAATGGACTCATTCTGGTGCAGCAACTGTGAAAATGTGATCATGAGGAGTGCGTTGCAACAATGCATGGGGTCAAATTATGAAGTGTATTGTTAAATGCCACATCACATTTTCTGACAGCTTCTGATTGCGTGGAAGTGACAGCTGCCATCCATACTGGGCCTGGCCCATATGTAACTGATAGTCAAGTCAAGTCAATTTTATTTGTCTAGCACATTTAAACACAACCCACGTTGACCAAAGTGTGTACATTAGTGCAGGTACTAAAAAAACATACAATAGCACACACACCTAACAACACAGACATAAACAGTTAACTGCGTCCCCTCAGAGGGCCTCAAACGGTAGGGAATATATGTAGGTTTTGAGCCTGGACTTAGGTGTCGATGGAGGGGGGAATTCTGATGGGGAGTGGGATGCAGTTCCACAGTCTGGGAGCTGCAACCGCAAAAGCGCGGTCACCCCTGAGCTTAAGCCTCTTAAGCCTAGACCGCGGGATTGTCAGTAGCCCCAAGTTGGCCGACCTGAAGGACCTGGAGTTAGAGTGGTGGGTTAGAAGATTTTTGATATGGGGGTGGTGGGCGGGGGGGGGGGGGGGAGCCCGTTTAGGGCTTTGTATGCAAATAGGAGGAGCTTGAAGTCGATTCTGTACCGTACTGGGAGCCAGTGGAGAGAGGCCAGAATCGGGGTGATGTTGTCCCTTTTACGGGTACCCGTCAGGAGTTTTGCTGCCGCGTTTTGGACCAATTGCAGGCGGGACAGGGATGATTGGCTGATCCCAGTGTATATGGAGTTGCAATAGTCCAGGCGGGAGGAAATAAATGCGTGGATGATTTTTTCTAGATCTTCAAATTGGAGGAATGGTTTGATTTTAGTTATAGTTCGAAGCTGGAAGAAATTGCCCTTTACCACAGAGTTGACTTGTTTGTCAAACTTAAAAGCGGAGTCAAATATCACGCCAAGGTTTTTGACATGCGGTTTGACTAGGATGGATAGGCTTCCAAGGCTGCCTGTTGTGGTTTTGATGGAGATGGGGGGGGGGGGGGGGGGGGAGGGGGGGGAGGGGGGAGGCGGCCGAATAGGATGACCTCAGACTTCCTCTCGTTTAGCTAGAAATATACTTTATTGTCACATATACCTTGGATACCTAGGTTCAGTGAAACACGTTGTTTTGCACACAATCTAGACGGTACACAAGTGTCGCCATGCGTTGCGGCACCAAGTTCCACCAAGGTTATTGTCCCTGCAGTGCCCTTGTGAGACTGGCCGGGAACGGACATAAATCCGAGTTGACCACTCAGACACCAGAACAGCGCCACACAGCGACACACACGGTCCTGTTACACTGTGATCCTCTCACTCATTCCCGCGGCCCAGTGCACCAGGACAAAAACTGTCACTCAGATAAGACCAGGAGATGCTACATCGGCGGCCTTGTAGATCCCTAGAAGCTACCCAGTCTCCGAGAACACCCAGCGCAGCATTCCCCACAACATGAAACGTCAACTAACATCGGGACGAGGTATGAGTAACATTGCTGCAAGGACTCGGTCCTAAACCAAGTTCCCAGGAACTATCACTGATTCCCGCAATATTGGCCTTAAGGCCGCCAGGACAATGAAACGACAGCGGATGAAACGAAGGGCTGGATGGGGCAAGGACACTGTCTTCCATCATAGTGGCCTGACAGTGACTATACCAAGACACCTGGTACATTAATTATCCTGGTGTTTGAAACAAGTGTACATGTATGTAGGTTAATTGGCCGGGTAAATGTAAAAATTGTCCCTAGTTGGTGTAGGATAGTGTTAATGTACGGGGATCACTGGGCGGCACGGACTTGGAGGGCCGAAAAGGCCTGTTTCCGGCTGTATATATATGATATGATATGATATGATATGATAAGTGATCTATCCCGTACACCAAAACATTCTGAACACCAATGTGGTGAGCCTATTCTTTGAAAACCTGAGCAGAAAATCTCAGGTCAGGTGCAGCCTCAGATAAGCCATAAGTGACAGGAGTAGAATTAAGCAATTCGGCCCATCAAGTCTACTCCGCCATTCACTCATGGCTGATCAATCTCTCCCTCCTAACCCCACTCTCCTGCCTTCCCCCAAAACCTCTAACACCTGAACTATTCCAGAATCCCGCTGTCTCTGCCTTAAAAATATCCACTGACTTGGCCTCCACAGCCTTCTGTGGCAAATAATTCCACAGATTCACCATCCTTTGACTAATGAAAATGTCCTCATCTCCTTCCTAAAAGAACGTTCTTTAATTTAGAGGCTATGACGTCTAGTCCTGGACTCTCCCACCAGTGGAAACATCCTCTCCACATCCACTCTACCCAAGCCTTTCACTATTCTCTATGTTTCCATGAGGTCCCCGTTATTCTTCTAAAATCCAACCAGTACAGGCCCAGTGCCGACAAACGCTCATGATGGGTTAACCTACTCATTCCTGGGATCATTGGTAAACCTCCTTTAGACCCTCTCCAGAGCCATCACATCCTTCCTCAAATATGGTGCCCAAAATTGCTCACATTATTTCAAAGGCCTTATCAGCGCATTCTGGAGCTTAAAAATTACATCACTGTTTCTGTATACCTGCCCTCTTGAAATAAATGAGTTTGCTTTCCTTTCTACTGAGTCGACTTGCAGATTAACTTTTTGGGAATCCGGCACTAACACTACAAAGTCCCTTTGCACCTCCGATTTCTGTATTCTCTCCCGTTTAGAAAATATTATCTGTGCCTTTATTCCCACTACCAAAATGCATGACTCCACACTTTGTCACGCTATATTCCACCTGCCCAAGTCCTTCTGTAGAATCCCTGCTTTCTCTAAACAACCTGCCCCTCCACCTATTTTCGTATAATCCACAAACTTGGCTGCAAAGCCCCCAATCCCCTCGTCCAAATCATTAATATACAACGTGAAGAGTAGCGGCCCCAGCACCGACCCCTGCGGAACACCGCTGGTCACTGGAAGCCAATCAGAAAAGTCCCCTTTATTGCAATTCTTTGTCTTCTGCCATTCAGCCAACCTGCTATCCATACTGGTATGTGCCCTTTGATACTGTGGGCTCTCATCTTCTTTTGCAGACTCACGTGCGGCATCTTATCAAAGGCTTCAGCAACATCTTCTGACTCTACTTTGTCTGTCTTGCTATTTACTTCTTCAAATAATTCAAGCAAACGTGTGACGCAAGACCTCTCCTTCACAAAGCCTTGCTGACTTGGACCTATTTTATCGTGAACTTCGCAGTACTCCGTGACCTCATCATTTATAGTGGACTCTAAAATCTTACCAACCACTTTAGTCACACTAGCCAGACAAAAGTTCCCTCTATTCTGCTTTGCTCCCTTCTTGTGTAGCGGGGTAATGTTGACAATTTTCCGATCGTCTGGGACCACTCCTGGCTCCAGTGATTCTTGAAATATCACTGTCAATACCTCCACAATCTCTAAAGCCACCTCTTTCAGAACCCTGGGGTGCATTCCATTCAGTGCAAGTGAATTATCCACCTTCAGCCCATTCAGCATCCCAATCATCTACTCCATTGTAAGAACCATTCATTAACATCTACTCCCTGACTCTCTTGAATTTCAGGCACTTTGCTGGTGTCTTCCACTGTGAAGACTGTTGCAAAAAAGTCATAAAACTCCCCTGCCATTACTTTATTCCCCATTATCACTTCTCCTGCATCATTCTTCAGCTGCCCAACGCCCACTCTTGCCTCTTTCTTACTCTTTGTATAACTGAAGAAATTTCTGCAATCCTCTTTTATATTATTATTATTATTATTAAAATTTATTAAGCAGACTCATGGTCCATTAGAATACACATACAGTACACAGTATATACATATAAAATTAAATTAAATTAGAAAAGGCAACAATACCAATGTTTCCACATAGGTGACAGGTATCTCACGGCACTGAAACCAGGATTTACCAGCAGCACAATGATGGAATTCTGAGAACCATTCAATCGGCATATAAATTTAAACATGAGATTCCTCAACAGGGCATGAAACGTATTGACTCCTGCACTACAAAACAGTTCACTTGCACTGCACCACCTTGGCTTTCTAAGCAATATGCGCATGAAGTCATTATAGGCAACCTTAAGTTTATGGATGCTTGACTTATTAAACTTTATCCACAAAGGAGCAGTGTAAAGAGGAGTACAGTACGCTCTAAACAGGTTTATCTTGACATTTCCTGAGCACCAGTGGAATTTCCTAACCAACATGTTAGCTTGTGCATACAACATGCGGCGCTGTCTATACATGTCCTCATCATCAGACATTTGATCTGTGATGACATGTCCCAGATACTTAGCTTTACAGCAGACAGATAGAACCAGCCCTGACAGGTAAAATGATGGGAAGACTAGATCTTTGTCCCCTTTTACTTTACAAATCATGACAACGCTCTTTTTAGCATTGTATTTCACGTCAAATTGGACACCATACTCAGAGCATATATTCAACATCTGCTGAAACCCAGCACTGCTAGGAGAAAAAACCGCCAGATCATCGCCATACATAAGATGGTTTACCAGGGTGTTACCAATCATACATCCTGTTTTACAGCCTCTAAGCTGGTCAGATAAATCATTCATGTACACATTAAAGAGTGCTGGTGAAAGTAGCCCCCCCTGGCGAACCCCATTACCAACACCAAATGGTACAGAGATTGCATTACCCCATTTGACCTGCATGCTCTGGTCGGCGTACCAATATGCCAGGACCCTAATTATACTGTTAGGCATTCCTCTTTGACTCAGTTTTTGGAACAGCTTATGATGGTTGACTCGATCAAAAGCTTTAGAGGCATCAATAAAACCAATTAACACAGAGGAATTCTGCCTTCTATACATTTCAACCATTTCCTTCAGGGCATAGATACATAAATCAGTACCATGCTTAGCCTTGAAGCCAAACTGGTTGTCTATAGTACCCAAATAAAAACATAATCTATCTAATAAAATTCTTTCCAGGACTTTGGATAACACACTGGCTAGAGCAATCGGTCTGTAATTATCCAAGCTCCCCACCTTGCCCGCTTTGTCCTTGATGACAGGCACCAGAGTAACGGACAACATGGAGTCCGGTAACAGACCATGATTCATAAGGCCAGTAAAACAGATTGCAAGAAGGGCAGCAACCCTCGGGCTTGCAAGTTTGAGGTGCTCTGCAGCGATCTGATCTAAGCCGCTAGCTTTGTTATCAGCTAGCTGTGTGATTGCTTGATAGACCTTATTGGCTGTGATTCCCACTTTGTCACTGTTGGCAATGTTGCCCACTTTGTAGGGATCACTTTTAATACAATTGAATAGCTCAGAGTAATATTGCCTCCACAAATCAGCTATGTTGTCGGCTCCTGAGACTCCTTCTATGGTACATGGTAACGATGTACTGCCTCTGTAATTCCTTTCGTAATTTCATCATTTCTCCCCGTATTGCCTTTTTAGTTGCCTTCTGTTGTTCTTTAAAATCTTCCCAATCCTCTGGCTTTCCACTATTCTATGCTATGTTATACGCATTCACTTTTACTTTTATAGTGTCCTTGACCTCCCTTGACAGCCACGGTCATCTCTTTCACCCCATAGAATCTTTCTTCTTTGGAATGAAAAGATCCTGCATCCTCCAGATTATTCCCAGCAATTCCTTCCATTGCTGTTCCACTGTCATGCCCGCTAGGGTCCCTTTACAGTCATGTTTGGTCAGCTCCTCACTCGTGCCTTTGTAGTGCCCTTTCCTCATCTGCAAGACCGACACACCCGATTTCACCTCCTCCCTCTGAAATTGCAGATTAAAACTTCTCATATAGTGGTCGCCACTTCTTCATGGTTCCTATATCTTGAGTTCCCTGATCAAATCCGGTTCATTAAATAACACTAAATCCTGAATTGTCTCTTCCCTTGTAGGCTCCACAACAAGCTGCTCTAAGAATCCATCTCGGAGGCACACTACAAATTCCCTTTCTTGGGGTCCAGTACCAACATGATTTTCCCAGTCTACGTGTATATTGAAAACTCCCATGACCACCTTCAACAAACAAAAGCCTTTTTTACCGGCCAATTATTATCTCCTGGTGTAATTGTACGACATATCCTGGCTACTGTTTCGTGGCCTGTAAATAACCTCCATTAGGGTCTTTTTACCCTCTATCCACAATGACTGTACATCTTCCGATCCTCTATCGCTCCTTGCCAAGAAAGGAATCTCATTCCTAACCATCAAAGCTACCTCACACCCTCTGCCCACGTTTTCGTCTTTCCCATATAACGCACAACCCTAAATATTCAGCTTCCAGCTCCGATCCTGTTGCCGCCATGTCTCTATAATTCCCACAACATCATACCCACAAATGTAGATCTGTGCTACAAGCTCATCCACTTTGTTTCTTATAATATGCGCATTCAAATGCAACACCTTTAATTCGGTTTCACCTCGCTTGTTATACCAGTCCCGATTTTACCCGTCCTTACTATCTTGTCCCTTCTTGAACTTGCCGTCCCATTAATCCGGGAGACTTCCGTAACATTTCCTGCGCTCTCTTTCCGTTTAACTCCACCGTTACACTTCCAATTTGTTGCCCCACAACTATTTAGTTTAAAGCTCCATCCACAGCCCTGGTTATACAGTCTAGGTTGCAGTCGGGTTCCAATGCAGTCCTTCCGGTCGGAACAGTCCATCCTTTCCCAATACTGGTGCCAATGTCCTACAAATTAAAAATCACTTCTTCCACACCATTCTTTGAGCCACGCAATCAACTCTCTAATCCTCCCAATCCTATGCCAATTTGCACGCGGCTCGGGTGGCAATCCAGAGAATATGAACTTCTTAATTCTTCTTTTTAATTTGGTACCTAGCTGCTCAAATTCCTTTAGCTGAACCTCTTCCCTCGTTCTACCTAGGTCAATGGTACCAACATAGTCCACAAAGATCGGATCTCTCCCCTCCCACTCCAAGTTCTTCTGCAGGTCAGACGAGATATCTTGAACTCGGGCACGAGCGTGGCAACACAGCCTTCGGGACTCTCGATCCTTGCTACAGAGAACAGTGTCAACGCCTCCAACCACAATGTCCCCAATGACAACTACGTTTTTCTTCCTTGTTCCCTCTCGAATTGCCTCCAGAACCCCGATCATGTTGCTCATCCTTGCTACAGTCCTTCAACTCAGTCCTCAGCTCTGTCTCCTGCCTGCCTCTCCAGCACTCACACTCTTTCCGTCACCACGGACCACGTTGGAAGCTGTTACTCCAGCCGGCGTAACTACCTCCAGAAACATTGCGTCCAGGTAATTCTCCCCAGCCCTGATGTGCCTCGGCGTTTGAAGCTCAGACTCCAGGTCGTCCACCTTCAGTTTTAGATCTTCACTCAACCCTGCAGATGTGGTCACCAGGATTGACCAAGGGGTCCACCAGCTCCCACATCATGGAGCTGCAACACATCGCGTGATCCCGCATGTCTCCTTTGCGTATCTCACAACCCTTTACTTGCTGTTGCTCTGGGTCTTGCAGGTCCGCTCCCCTCTCCTAATCCCTTCTCGAGTCAAAGCCTCAAGATGCACTTTTCCTCCTCAAGGCATTTCCGCTCATTTCCCTCCCAACTGGTCGCTCCGCTAGACTGGCTTCCCTTTAATTTGCTGCAAACAATCTCCAGCTAAGCCTATTGTGCGCCTGCTACTCTGATGCCCTGCCTCCACAATTTGCACTGTGAAACTGCGACTCTAACTTTTTTCGGCCGATTGTTAAAATCCTTTGTCTTTTAAAAAGCAGATTCTTACTTGCAGCAAGATTCCACTTCTACCTTTCCCTTCAGTTTTTCAAATAGAACAGTGCAATAAAGGAGATCATGATCTCGTCCACATGACACATGACAATATGGCAATATGGAATGGAATGGAATACTTTATTGTCACCTGTGACAAGGCACAGTGAATTTCTTTGCATGCATAGCCAAAGTACGCAAATAGCGGCCACCTACTGCACTAACAAAGTTACAAAGTACACCGGCTCTTCGTTTGTTTTCCCCATTCCGGCTTCCCAATGACCACTGTTCTCCCCCACCCTCACGGCGCCCCCCCCCCCCCCCCCACGCCGGGTCCTCCATTTCCTTCGCCACCACCCTCACGGCAGTCCGCACACGTTCTCATCGACCGCCGATCAGCGAGGCGTCGCCGCCAACACGATGCTTCACTACCGCTGAGGCCCCATCGTCGCGAGGCCTCACCACCGCCGCCGAGGCCCCATCGCCGCGAGGTTTCGCGGCTGCCGATGCCTCACCGCTGCCGAGGAACCAATACCGCAGAGGCTTCACCGCTGCTGCCGCCGTCGCCTCACCGCCGTCGAGAATTCACCACTGCCGAGGCCCCACCGCGGCCGTTGAGGCTCCATTCGGCCCATGCAGGCTTCGTCGACCAGCTTTTCTGCAGCCTACTGTGGGTGCTGCGGGGGCGACGAAACAGCCCATGATGAGCGTTTGTCGGCACTGGCACTGTACTCGCTGGTGTTTTGAAAAATGAGTGGGACCTCATTGAAACAATGCAGAATAGTGAAAGGCTTGGATCGAGTCGATGTGGAGAGGATGTTTCCACTATTGGGAGAGTCTAGGACTAGAGATCATAGTCTCAGAATTACAGGGTGTTATTTTAGGAAGGAGATGAGGAGAAATTTATTTCGTCAGAGGGTGGTGACTCAATGGAATTATTTGCCACAGAAGGCTGTGGGGCCAAGTCAGTGGATATTATTAAGTCAGTGACAGATAGATTCTTAATTAGTACAGATGTCAGAGGTTTTGGGGAGAGGACAGAAGAATAGTGTGAGTAGGGACAGATAGATCAGCCATGATTGATTGGCGGAGTAGACTTGATGGGTCAACGGCCTAATTCCAATCATATCTCTTATGACCTGGTGACCTTATGATGACTATATGAGTCGGACCTACGGCGCGGGTTCTTGACACGGCGCGGTTGTTCGGCGGGTCGAATATCTGATAACCCTGTGTGTCGAATATCTGACAGGATACGACAGTATGGTGCTGGCGGGCAGAGTATGGTGCTGGCGGACACCAACCATTAGCACCAGCACTTTGGCCGATGTATACACATTACTGCACTTTCTGCGTAGGCACAGTTGATTGATTTACTCGCTTAGATACTTCTGTAAAACTGCAGCGACTCTGCTTCAACCACTCTCTCAAGCAGTATAATTTTGATACTCAACATTCTCTTTGTGAGAATGCTCCTCTCAGATCCCCAATGTGCCGTTCTACATATGCGCACGGCAATACTTTGGACTGGGCGAGCGTGTCTCCTCTCAGCATAATGGTGGGCCCAGCTGTGTCCCCTTTCGGTTCAGTTCAATTTTAATTAACAATATTTAGTCTATTCATAGTGTCGTCATTGTCCTGCATGGAAACGGTCTCTTTGATCAACTACGTCTATTCCGATCACCATGCCAATCTATACTGTTGCAATTTCAATGTACAGTATTAATCGCATATCCTGTTGAGACGCTTCTTTTTTATTTTTTATTTTTTAAATTTTATTTAAGTTTTAACAGAGCTCATACATGTTACATTTCATAGTACCCAATAATACCTACATTATAAATTCGATTATACATGTATTGTTCTGTATTATATCCCCTCCCACCCCCACCCCTTCCCCCACCCCCCAGTTAAAAAGAAGGAAAAAGAGAAAAAAAAAGAAAGAGAGAAAGAAAGAAACCTGGAGTCCAGAAGGAGACACTTCCGGGTAATTTCTTATTAAATTCTTATTAAAGGTATCAAATTCTTATTAAAGGTATCAAAACAATCCTGAATTTAAATATTTCCAATTCTTAATCCTAGCTTTAAAATGAATGGGTTCCACACTTTCAAGAATAAGTCATATCCATTTCTCAGATTATACGTTGCTTTTTCTAATGGGATACAACTACGCATTTCTGTATACCATCTTTCAAATCTTATTTCATTTTGATCTTTCCAAGTGACCGCTACACATTTTTTTGCTACTGCTATTGCTATTTTGAGGAATCTTTCCTGATGTTTATCTAAAATTAGCTTTGGTAATATTTCTTTAGTATCTCCCAATAAAAACAACCTTGAATCCAATGGTATGATCTTATTCATCAATTGTTCCAAAAATTTGTTTAGGTCTTTCCAAAAAGGAGTTACCTTCTGATATGCCCATGTAGAGTGTAAAAAAGTACCCACGTCTTGGTTGCATCTAAAACAAATTTCAGATGAGTTTGGTTTTAAATTGTTTAATTTTTTCGGGGTTAAATATAGTTGATGTAAAAAATTATATTGTACTAAACTATATCTCACATTAATAGTATTTTTCATACTATCTAAACACAGTCTTTCCCAACTTGGTTCACCCATGATAATATTAAGATCTGTTTCCCATCTTTGTCTTGATTTTTGAATTCCTATCTTTGGACTAGATTTTTGTAATAATTTATACATTGATGATATAAGTTTTTCTATTCCCTTGCCCTGAATCAAGGATTCAATTCCTTTAATCTGAAATAGAGACATTGAATTACCTAACTTTTCCCTTTAAAAATATTGTAATTGATAATAGAAAAAAATACTATTCCCTGGAATTTTATATTTATTTCTCAATTGAGAAAATGTCAAAAAGTTATATCCTTCATAGCAATCTCCTATATTTTTAATACCCTTCTGTTCCCAGACTTGTAGTATTTGATTATTCCAAGCAAACGGCAATAATCTATTTTTTACTAATGGAGTTTAAGCTGTTAAAAAAAATCTTTTATCATTAACTTTAACTGTTTTCAACAATGTATTAATTAAATGTTTTAGCAAAGGTGACTCTTTATCCTTAACTAATTGCTTCGCTTCCCATTTATATATAAATTCTTCTGGACATAACTCTTTTATTTTATCCATTTCAATTTTAACCCATGTTGTCTTTCCACCCTCTTGATAAAAGGATGAAATAAAACTCATTTGTGCTGCCAGATAATAATTTTTAAAATTTGGTAATTGCAGTCCACCTAATTCAAATTTCCATGTTAATTTTTCCAGAGACACTCTTGGCATTTTACCTTTCCAAAGAAAATTCCTCACAATTTTGTTCAATTCTTGAAAAAATTTATTTGGCAAAGGTATAGGCAGTGTTGAAAATAAATATTGTATCCTCGGAAAAATATTCATCTTAATACAGTTCACTCTCCCTATCAATGTAATTGGAAGATTCATCCATTTCTTCAGGTCCTCATCTATTTTTTTAATTAGTGGTTTATAATTTAATTTATACAAATTATTTAACTTATTATCTACTTTAACTCCTAAAAAGATGCCTTCTTTTTGCCATTTAAACTGACTTTCTCTTTCACATTGGTCATAATTGCCTTCAAAAAGAGGCATTATTTCAGTTTTATCTTTATTAATTTTGTATCCTGATACTTTCCCGTATTCTTCCAATCTGAAATATAATTTTCTTAAGGATTCCAATGGTCTAGTAAGACAAATTAAGACATCATCTGCAAACAAAGTAATTTTGTGATCTTCCCCTGGTGATTTATTACTTGGTAAAGAATGTAGTACTTCCTCCACTTCTCTCAAAGTAAAGGAGGCGTTTAGTCCCATCTGCTCCTCATTAGAGATTGTTGGTAATTGTATCTTAGATAAGAAATTATTTATCTTAATTTCATCCTTTTCAGATTCAGAATGATACAGGTTAGTGTAAAATTGCTTAAATACCTCATTAATTTCTCTAGGTTTATAAGTAATAGTATTTTGATCTGTTCTAATTGAATTTATTGTTCTTAATATTTGTTCTTCTTTCAGTTGCCATACCTTGCCATGCCATGTCATATCATATCATATCATGTATATACAGCCGGAAACAGGCCTTTTCGGCCCACCAAGTCCGTGCCGCCCAGTGATCCCCGTACATTAACACTATCCTACACCCACTAGGGACAATTTTTTTTACATTTACCCAGCCAATTAACCTACATACCTACATGCCGGTTGCCATGACTTGTTCGTTCTTTCTCCTAATTCATAATACCTTTGTTTAGTTCGTAATATTAATTTTTCTATTCTATAAGTATGTAAAGTATTGTACTGAAATTTTTTATTTCCAAGTTGTATTTTTTTGTATCTGAAGAAGCATTCTGTAAATCTTTTTCTAATACGGTGATTTCTTTTTCTAATCTTTCAGATTCCTTCCTTTAATCTTTCTTTATCTTAGATGAGTAGCTTATAATTTGGCCTCTCAAATATGCCTTCATTGCATCCCATATAATGAATTTATCATTAACTGAATTTAAATTTGTTTCCAAAAATAATCGAATTTGTCCTCGAATAAAATTGCAAAAGTCTTGACTTTTCAATAGTAAAGAGTTGAGTCTCCATCTATATACTGACTGTTCTTTATCTGGCATCTTAATTTTCATTAACAATGGTGAATGATCCGATAGCAATCTAGCCTTGTATTCTATTTGTATTATTCTTCCCCTTAATTGAGCTGAAATCAAAAATAGATCTATTCTAGAATATGTCTCATGTCTATTGGAATAGAAGGAATAGTCTCTTTCCCTAGGATGGCTTTTCCTCCAAATATCTATTAAATTTAAATTTTCCATTAATAATAATAATAATAATAATAATACATTTTATTTATATAGCGCTTTTCATATACTCAAAGACGCTTTACAGAGATTTTGAGAACATAGGGAAATTAATAAATAGATAAATAAGTAAATAAATAAATGAACAGAGAAAGGAGACAGTAGGTGAGATGACCTTCAGTTCAATGTTATCTTCGCTGCTCTTGTCCTTGTCATTGTCCTTGATGATCTATCCATTTCTGGATCTAAACAAAAGTTAAAATCTCCCCCTACCAATATATTTTCATGTGCTTCCGCTAGATTTAGAAAAGTATCCTGCATAAACTTCTCATCATCTGTATTTGGTGCATATATATTCATTAAAGTCCACAATTCTGAGAAAATTTGACAATGTACGATTATAAATCTACCTACTGGGTCACTTACAATATTTTGTATCTTAATTGGTAGCGTTTTCTTAAATAGGATAGCAACCCCTCTTGCTTTTGAATTAAAAGAAGATGCTACCATACTTCCTACCCAGTCTCTCTTTAACTTTTGATGTTCTTTTTCCGTTAGATGTGTTTCTTGTAAGAAAGCTATATCCACTTCCAATTTTTTCATCTGTGTTAAAATTCTCTTCCTTTTTATCGGTCCATTTAACCCATTCACATTATAACTTAGAAAATTTAATTTATTATCCATTCATTCCTTTTTTTTCTTTTCCCATCTTCCTTACCTTGATACCTCTTCCAGTATTTACGTTGTGCCATATTGCAGTGTACTCCCTTCCATCGTCCAGGTACAAAAACAGAAAAGAAAAAAGAAAGATAGAGAAGTAAACCCTCCCTCTAATGTTGTTAATAAATAGATTAGCAACAATACCCCCCTCTATTATACGAGGTGTGGTCCACACCACACTTGTGCCCATGATTATGGTAGAGCATGCATATTCTCCAACCCCCCTGATATTTCAAGTACTTCTAAAAATTAACTATCCTTAATACAATTGATCCCCTCTATAGTATACAGGTCTTGTTAATAATCATTCATTCATGGATCTTCTTGATCAATTCTCGATGGCAATTCTTCAGCAAAATCTTGTGCTTTGACAAAGTCTTTGAAAAATTTATTTTCTCCAATGTTGATCATGATCTTCAAAGTAGGAGGATGCAGTAAAATGAACTTATAACCTTTCTTCCATAAAATATTTTTTGCCTTATTGAATTATTTTTTCCTGCTCAACAAGACATTACTGATATCTGGGTAAAAAAATATTTTTGTACCTTCATACTCTATTGGTTTTCCCTGTCTTATGTTCATCCCGACTGATTTGAGGACCAATTCTCTATCTTGGTATCTTAAGAATTTAATCAACACAGATCTTGGCTTTTGATTAGTCGTAGGTTTCGGTCTTAGAGCCCTATGTGCTCTTTCTATTTCCATCGGTCCTTGTTTATCCATTCCCAGACTAGTCACTATCCAATCTTGAAAAAAATTGATTGGGTCTTCCCCCTCAACTCCCTCTGGCAAGCCAACAATTTTAACATTATTTCTCCTGTTGTAGTTTTCCAAGGCGTCCAACTTCTCCACGATCTTTTTGCTTTCCATTGCTGCAGCAGTAATACTATCTTCATTTTTTTCCACTCTAGATTTTAACATTTCATTTTCCATTTCTATATTATCCACTCTGTTTATCACTGTTTGAAAATTCTCCTCTGTTTTTTTCAAAGCCTTATACATTTCCTTATTGTCCTTATGCAGTTCCTTATTATCTCTCCTCAATGCTTTCACTTCATTTTCCTTCACTTTGTTATCTCCTTCAATTTTCTTGAGCTTGTTAATAATTTCTTCAAGCATCGCTTTAATTTTAATCTCTGAATCTTCTTGATTTCCTTCTTCCTTGTTTCCACTTCCACTGCTAGTTCCCTCCTCGTCACTCGTTTCCCGAAACTTCAGCCTCTCGGCCAACAGAGGGCCATGCCTCTCCGCCTGCTGAGGGCTCCTCAAATCCAGGCCCCTGCTCCGTCGGGGCTGTAGGCCTACCTTCGATTTTTTTTCTTGATTCCTTTGCTGGATTTCTTTGCTTCTGTGGCAGCTGTGCTACCTTCTTTTCTTTCTTGGGAGTCATCAGTGCGTTCTGTATACTTTTAACTTTAAATTAAATTACTTGAATTCTTTTAGTGCGTCTTTTTTTGGTAGTTTAGGGCTTTGTTTTCGGGAGTGCTGAAAAGTTATGTCTACTCAGCCAGACATTGGACACGCCCCCGAGACGCTTCTTAAATATTGTTAGTCTCCGGCTTCCACCGCCTCCACGGGCTGCTCATTTCAGATCTGCGGAAAGTTAAGCCTCCTCCTTCTTATCCGACCAATGTCCCGACATTGTAGACAACCCAACCATGGAAAACAAAAGCTCACTATCTACACGGTAACCACCTTTCGTTATTCTACAGTAAACCCTCGTTGGAACGGACGATACATGGGAGGGGGTTGTCCGATTTAGACGAGTGTTCGCTATAACCGAGTAAGATATTATCATTGTATGTATTTGAAACAAAGGCGTAGTCCTCACCTGTCAGCTGTCGCATAAAGCACATGATCCTCTGACATTTTCGCCACATCCAACGGGATCCCACCACTTGCCACATTTTCCCCTCTCCACCCCATTCTGCTTTCCGCAGAGACCGTTCTGTCCGCAACTCCGTTGTTAACACATCCCTTCCTACCCAAACTACCGCCTCCTCAGGTACATTCCCTGCAACCGCAGGACTACAGACAATAGACAATAGGTGCAGGAGTAGGCCATTCGGCCCTTCGAGCCAGCACCGCCATTCAATGTGATCATGGCTGATCACTCTCAATCAGTACCCCGTTCCTGCCTTCTCCCCATACCCCCTGACACCGCTATCCTTAAGAGCTCTATCTAGCTCTCTCTTGAATGCATTCAGAGAATTGGCCGCCACTGCCTTCTGAGGCAAAGAATTCCACAGATTCACAACTCTCTGACTGAAAAAGTTTTTTCCTCATCTCCGTTCTGAATGGGCTACCCCTTATTCTTAAACTGTGTCCCCTTGTTCTGGACTCCCCCAACATTGGGAACATGTTTCCTACCTCTAACGTGTCCAACGCTTTAATAATCTTATACGTTTTGATAAGATCCCCTCTCATCCTTCTAAATTCCAGTGTATACAAGCCTAGTTGCTCCAGTCTTTCAACATGTGACAGTCCAGCCATTCCGAGAATTAACCGAGTAAACCTACGCTGCACGCCCTCAATAGTAAGAATATCCTTCCTCAAATTTGGAGACCAAAACTGCACACAGTAATCCAGGTGCGGTCTCACTAGGGCCCTGTACAACTGCAGAAGGACCTCTTTGCTCCTATACTCAACTCCTCTTGTTATGAAGGCCAACATTCCATTGGCTTTGCCTGCTGTACCTGCATGCTTCCTTTCAGTGACTGATGCACTAGGACACCCAGATCACGTTGTATGTCCCCTTTTCCTAACTTGACACCATTCAGCTAATACTCTACCTTCCTATTCTTACCACCAAAGTGGATAACCTCACGCTTATCCACATTAAACTGCATCTGCCATGCATCCGCCCACTCACACAACCTGTCCAAGTCACCCTGCAACCTTATACCATCTCCCTTACAGTTCACACTACCACCCAGCTTTGTATCATCTGCAAATTTGCTAATGGTACTTTTAATCCCTTCATCCAAGTCATTCATGTATATTGTAAATAGCTGCGGTCCCAGCACCGAGCCTTGCAGTACCCCACTAGTTACTGCCTGCCATTCTGAAAGGGACCCATTTATCCCCACTCTTTGCTTTCTGCCTGTCAACCAATTTTCTATATGTCAGTACCCTACCTCCAATACCACGTGCACTAATTTTGCCCACCAATCTCCTATGTGGAACCTTGTCGAAGGCTTTCTGAAAGTCGAGGTACATCACATCCACCGGCTCTCCCCTATCAATTTTCCTGGTTACATCCTCAAAGAATTCCAGAAGATTAGTCAAGCATGATTTCCCCTTCGTAAATCCATACTGACTTGGAACAATCCTGTTACTACTATCCAAATGCTCCGCAATTTCGTCTTTTATAATCGACTCCAGCATCTTCCCCACCACTTTTGTAAGACTAACTGGTCTATAATTTCCCGTTTTCTCTCTCCCTCCTTTCTTAAAAAGTGGGACAACATTAGCTACCCTCCAATCCACAGGTACTGATCCTGAATCTATAGAACATTGGAAAATGATCACCAATGCGTCCACAAATTCTAGCGCCACCCCCTTAAGTACCCTGGGATGCAGACCATCAGGCCCTGGGGATTTATCAGCCTTCAGTCAAATCAGTCTACCCAACACCATTTCCTGCCTAATATGGATTGCCTTCTGTTCCCCCGTCATCCTAGGATCTCTTGCCGCTAGTACATCTGGGAGATTGCTTATATCTTCCTTAGTGAAGACAGATCCAAAGTACCGGTTCAACTCAATAGTCAATCAATAGTCAATAGTCAATAGTCATGTGTGCTCGTCTTCCATTTCCTTGTTCCCCATAATATATTCCCCTGCTTCTGTCTTCAAGGGACCCACATTTGCCTTGACTATTGTTTTCCTCTTTACATACCTAAAAAAAGCTTTTACTATCCTCCTTTATGTTATTGGCTAGTTTACCCTCGTAACTCATCTTTTCTCCCCGTATTGCCTTCTCAGTCATCTTCTGTTGCTCCTTAAAAGAGTCCCAATCCTCTGGCTTCCCACTCTTCTTTGCTTTGTTGTACTTCTTCTCTTTTATTTTTATGCTGTCCTTGACTTCCCTTGTCAACCACGGGTGCCCCTTACACCCCTTAGAATATTTCCTCCTCTTTGGGATCAATTGATCCTGCAATGGTATGTTGGCATTCATAGCGAGGGGATTTGAGTTAGGAGCAGGGAGGTTCTGCTGCAGTTGTTCAGGGCATTGTTGAGACTACAGTATTGCCTACAGTTTTGGTCTCCTAATCTGAGGAAAGACATTCTTGCCATAGAGAGAGTACAGAGAAGGTTCACCAGATTGATTCCTGGGATGGTAGGACTTTCATATGAAGAAAGACTGGATAGCCTCGGCTTGTACTCGCTGGAATTTAGAAGATTGAGGGGGGATCTTATAGAAACTTACAAAATTCTTAAGGGGTTGGACAGGCTAGAAGCAGGAAGATTGTTCCCGATGTTGGGGAAGTCCAGAACAAGGGGTCACAGCTTAAGGATAAGGGGGAAGTCTTTTAGGACCGAGATGAGAAAGTATTTTTTCACACAGAGAGTGGTGAATCTGTGGAATTCTCTGCCACAGAAGGTAGTTGCGGCCAGTTCATTGGCTATATTTAAGAGGGAGTTAGATGTGGCCATTGTGGCTAAAGGGATCAGGGGGTATGCAGAGAAGGCAGGTACGGGATATTGAGTAGGATGATCAGCCATGATCATTTTGAATGGCGGTGCAGGCTCGAAGGGCCGAATGGCCTACTCCTGCACCTATTTTCTATTTTTCTATGTTTCTATGCAACCTCTGATTATTCCCAGGAATACCTGCCATTGCTGTTCCACCGTCCTCCCTGGTAGGGCCTCCTTGCATTCAATTCTGGCCAGCTCCTGCCTCATGCCTCTCTAATCCCCTTTGCTATACTGTAATATTGACACTTCCGATTTTCCCTTCTCCCGCTCAATTTGTAGAGTAAACCCTATCATATTGGGATCACTGCCTCCTAATGGCTCTTTTACCTCGAGTCCCCTTATCAGATCAGGTTCATTACACAACACTAAATCCAGAATTGCCTCCGGAGATGCAACACCAGTCCCTATACCTCCTATCGACCTCCTATCTCGACTCTGTCCTTGGACGCCGACTGCTCTTTCAGGTGAGGCAGAGGTTCACTTACACCTCCTCCAACCTCATCTACTGCATTTGCTGTTCCTGATGTGGACTCTTACTTTTTCGGCGATACCAAGCACAGTCATGGTGGTCGTTTCGCTAAACACTTTGCTCAGTTCACCTAAACCTACATGATCTCCCGTTTACTTTATTTCCCACACTGTCCTTTACGTCCTGGGTCTCCTCCACTGTGAGAGTGAGGCCCAACTTGAATTGGAAGAATAGCACCTCATATTTCACATGGGCAGCTTCCAACCCAACGGTATGAATATTGACCTCTAAATGCAAATAACCCTTGCTTTCCCTTGCTCTCCGCCATTGTAGTTATCCCACCAGTCTGACTCTCTTCCTGATTGAATTTTATCTATGTATGCTTCAATATCACCTTTCCCTAGTTAACAATTCTACGTTTTCCTTGTACTGCGTCCCTTTTGACGTCTCGTTTTCACGCCTTACCCTTCCACATCTCTGCGTCTCTCTCTCCCCTGATTCTCAGTCTGAAGACAGGTCTCCACCGGCAACGTCATCCATTCGTATCCAGAGTTGGTGCCTGTCCCGTTGCGTTACTCCGGCATTTTGTTTCTATCTTCGGTGCAAACGAGCATCTGCAGTTCCTTCCTACACACTCTGTATCCATTTATTGCACTAGTGTTTGACGACCGTTGGACCATGCAAAACATCGTTTATCTGTGTGCCTCGGTGTACGTGGCAATAATAACTCTAAACAAACACCTAACCCATGCGGAGTTCCTGCAGAAACGTAACAATTCAGTTTCAGTATGTCTCATATTGTTAACGGTTCTACTTTCAGATTGCTTCAATCTTGTTCCAACTCTTTCCATTACAACATCTAACAAATCTCTTCAACCCTTTCTTATTTACTGCCACAATATGGACTAATGTATCCACTTTTGCCATAGCTGGTGGGAAATTTATCCACCATTGTCATTATTTGCTGCCCTCGCTTCGAATTCATACTGTTCATTTTTCTGTTATTTCACAATTAAAAAAAAAAAATCCTCACCATCCCTTTTTCTAAGGTAGAGTCTGACGTATCTGACAACCACACTATTGAATGAACCCGCATTTACAATATGCAACCACATTTTTGCATTCTCGGAGACAGGAGGCCGGGCTGGTCATTTGCATTTGCCAGACAAAATAGCAATTACGTCAAAACAATCTTTCCTGAAATAAATCAAAGTCTGTGATTCAAGCTCTCTTCTACATTTTCGGAAAATAAATATTGAGATTAATCCACACTTGTTCCGATCTATGAGCAACTGGAGGGGATCAGGATCACTCGGGTGACTGTGGGTATTAGAGATATGTGTTATAGTGAAGTAGTCGCACCAAAGGTACAAAGGTCCGGGCTGAACTCATTCAATAGTGTGGTAGTCAGATACGTCAGACTCTACCTTAGAAAAATGGTTGGTGAGGGATTTTATTTTAAATTGTGAAATAACAGAAAAAGGAACAGTATGAATTCGAAGCGAGTGCAGCAAATAATGCCAATACTTGACCACTAGGAAAGGAAGAAGGAAGAGAGTGCAGTAATCCACTGGGGCAGTCCCCTCGACAACAACTATGCCTCATTGGATATTGCCGGGAGGATGTCTGTTCTGTAGAAGTCAGGTGTATGGCGCAGCCGTGACCCTGGCTCTGAGGCACGGCGGGAAAATGTGGAGACAGGCAGTCCATAGTGATAGGAAATTCGTTACATATGTTGGAAGACATGAGATTCTGTGGTAGCAAACGTCCACACGAAGGTGTGTTGCCTCCTTGGTACCAAGGTCCAAAATTGCTCGGAGCGGCTGGATACATTCTCAAGGGAGAAGGTGAGCAGCCGGAAGTCGCTGGTTAAATTGGCACATATGAGATTATTAAGAAAATGAACGAGGTCTCGCAGTGAATAGAGGGAGCGAGGTAAAATGTTACAAAAGCAAGATCTCTGGGGTAGTAATCTCCGGTTTGCTCCCGGATCCGCATGCTAGTGAAAGTAAGAACAGGAGACAGACCAGGTGAACGCATGGCTAAGGAACCGGTGCAGAGGGCTGGTATTCACATGTTTGGAGCAATGGGATTATCCTGAGGCAGAGGTGGCCCGCACAAGGGGAATGGGTTCTCCAGAAGTGGAGAGGGCCATACGGATCATTCTGGGACAGAGGTGATCTGTACAAGAGGGATGGGTTGTAGAAGAGCTGGGGAGCGGTGGGGGGAACCACCAGGTTTACGAATGCTATTTGAGATGGTAAACATTAGATTGGCAGATCCCATGCAGGGCAGATGTGTGGGGAGCCTGGTACGGTAGGCGATGAAAGCATTTTAAGGGCACGGCATAGGTAGCAACATGGCAGGTGGAGAGGCAGGAGTAGGATTAAATTATATTTATTTCAGCGCAAGAAGCCGGACGGATAAGGGTGGTGAACTCAGCACGTCGATATGTACGGTTGTTATAGCCGTAACGAAAACCTGTCTAGGAAACGGACACGACTGGCTTCTTAAAGATCCAGGGTACATGTGGGACAGGCGAAATAGAGAGACGGTTAACATTGGCGGCGGATCTCGTTTGCTAAATAAAGAGAGTGTCCGAGATGGCATTAGTGATGGTTCGTCCGCCAGGATTTGAAAATAAAAAGGTGGTGATCACCTTGTTAGCAGTGCTATATATGCCATTAATAGACAAAATATACAGGAATTAGGAGAACAAATATGCTGGGAGATTGCATTTAGCTGCTAGACTTATAAACGTGCCATATTAGGGGACTTTAATTTTGCCAAAATGGACTGCGACTGTCATAGTACCAAGGGATTTAACGAGGAGGAATTTATCAAATGTATTCAGGAAAGTTTCCATAGCCAACATATAGAATCCCCGACAAGGGAGTGGTCAGAGCGTGACGTACCCGAACGCAGACGTGAAGGGAAAGTGCCTAGAATGTCAGTAGGCAAGGATGTTGGCACCAACGACGACAGGTCTGCTAGCTTACAAATTCTTATTGAATTGGACAGTGCGGGCCGACAAGTTCTGACCAACTTTGCAGGACCATGCTGCAAATTACAAACGCTGATTGGAGTAGGGCGTTTGCGGATGAAGTGATATCCGGAGAGCGGGATACTTTTAAAAACGTGACTGTGAGAACTCAAAACATGGATGTTCCCGTTAGGGTTCAGGGCAAAACAGATGGGAGTAAGGAAGCGAGCCTTGTTGACGACAGAATTGAGGGTTTGGTCAGGATAAAAAAGGAAGCTATTGGCTTCTGGCAGCAAGTGTATCCCTGGAAGAGTGGAAAGGAAGTGAAGGTGTGGTCACGGATAGATGGGGCGGTCAAAAAGGCTTTTGGCGCATTGGCTATCAGTCAGAGTATAGAGGATAGAAGTTGGGAGATCGCTGCAGTTATAGAAGACGTTGTTGAGACTTCATTTAGAGTATTGTGTTCAGTTCTGGGCACCATATTATAGGAAATATATTGTTAAATTGGAAATGGTGCAGGGAACATTTGCAAGGATGTGGTCAGGATTTTAGTGTGTGAGCTCTTAGGAGAGGGCATGCAGGATGGACTCTTCTCTGGTGCGCAGGAGAATGAGCGGTGATCTTAAATGGCGGCGCTGCCATAGCAGCTGCGGCTTACCTGCGGTCCATTTGTCTTTGTGTTTTGTTGTTTTTTTGTGCCTTAATTGTCGATGTGATGTCGTGTTTTTGTGTTTTTGTACTATGTGTGTACTATGTGTGTATGTGGGGGGGAGGGAGGGAACTGTAAAATTGTAATATGTGTCCCTTCCGAACGGAGACCCGACCTTTGTGTTCTGGGCCGTGTCTCCCTTCCTGCTGCGGCCTACCATCGGCCCAACTCCTGGAGCTGGCGGCCTCCAGGGCTTGGTTCGCAGAGCCCGCGGATCGGACTCACCATCGGCGGAGCCGGCCGCCTTCGGAGGCTGCGGGAGCGGCTGCGACTCGCCTTAGGCTCGGGCCGCGTTGATGCCGACATCGGGAGCTCCGGCAGCGGCAGCGTGCTCGCCCGCCCCGGATCGCGGGGCTTGGGTCGCGGACATTTCACCGTCCGGCGCGGCCTAAAATAGGCCGCGGGATTTTTCTCTGCTGGGCGGGGGCTTCAATGTCGGGAGCCACGACCGCCCGACGTGCAGCAACAGCGGCAGCGTGTTCCCCCGCCCCGGATCGGACTTATCATCGGCGGAGCCGGTCGTCTTCGGAGGCTGCGGGAGCGGCTCCGACTCGCCTTAGGCTCGGGCCGCTGCGGATCGTCCGGCGCGGCCTGCAACCACAACAACCTGACTGCGGGAGAACACAGCAGGAGAAGGGAAAAGACATTGTGGCCTTCTATCACAGTGAGGAGAGGACTGGAGGAGACTCACTGTGATGGATGTTTCTTTGATGGATGTTTCTTTTTTTGTGTGTTTTTGGGGTTGTGTAATGTTAATGCCTATTTTAATGCTTTTGTTGTTGGACTGTGGGTGACTGAATTTCGTCCAATTTGGATGACAAATAAAGCTATCTTGAATCTTGAAGAGGTGTATAAAATCATGAGGAAAATAGATCGGGTGTACGCAAAGAGTTCCCAGAGTTGGGAATGGACAACCAAAAGCCACAGGGAAAAAGGTGAAGGGGGAAAGATTTTATAGGTAACCTTTTCACACAAAGGGTGTGAAGTGTATCGAGCAAGTTGCAGGAGGAGGTAGATGATGCAGGAACTATCCCAAAGTTTCAGATGCAATTAGACAGGAACATGGATACAATACGATATGATTGAACTTTATTTAGCACAGGAGGGAAATCGAAACACAAAATACATGAAACATGAAATTAAAGTGACGAGCGGAAAAGAATTGGGCGACGTGCGGGAATACCGTGTGAATGGGCGTAGGATTGCGGGCGCGTTCTAGACGTCCACTGGATAGTGTCAGGGTAGCCATGGCCCTAATCATACATGGCCGATCGTCCAAATTCTCCATTCAGAATCGTCTCCGACCACAATATGTCCATTCTTTAAAGATTCTAAATTATTATCCGCAATTCGTTGTACTAAGAGTCTCTTGTGCATCCATTTAATGTTAGCATGTTTCAGAACTGTAGCTAACATTAGAACTTCGAATGCCCTACCGTTACATCATATTATTTTGTGTCACGTTCGAATTATTCACCAGCTGTCGTCTTATAAATGTTTTATTTTCTATGTGCATGTGCGCGTGTGCGTGTGTGTGTGTGTGTGTGTGTGTGTGTGTGTGTGTGTTTGTGCTTTGCCGGATGTTGCCGCATCTCCGCACAGAGTCTTAATCCTCCACTGCTCTCGCCCAACAAAGTCAGCATTCTTTTCTTTCCCTTGATTTTGTTATCGGAGTCCCGCAATTTGCGATCGCCGGACAACGAAATGGGATTTAATAGAACAAATGCGGGTAGCAAAATTAAACATCACGGATTTGCAGCCATGTGGTTCTGTGCAGCCCCTGCTCGCTGTGTTGTGTTGGAGGGAATTGTGTGCTTGACCAGTACCCCGAATCTGGCTTCACGCGAGGCCCAGTCGCACATAATTATGAATGAAATCAGGAGAGCAAATATCGTAGAGATGCGGTGGTTTTCTCAAACATTTATAGAACTTCACAGAGCTTCACGGAGTATACTGGAAAACACTCTGACATTTTTCACACATTCACAGCACTTACAGTTTCTACAGCTCGCGTTACAATGGTTGCATGCGGATTTTACATTTTTGCAATGATACACATGACAATTAAACACTATTGCTTTAACTCTGTTATTATGTAAGATTTTGGGTTAAATATATGACAAACTTGCCCAAATTTGTTGTGACTTCCATAATTTGCGACGTCACCTTTACACCCAAGATCTCCCGCTCCGCGGAGTGAAATCTCTGCTCCGGGTATTTGACGGGACACTTCCCTGAAATGACCAAGGACGTGGTTTTAATCTCCGACCATTGAGTACGAGTTATCTCCCAACTACCTTGTCTGTCCCTATCAGAAACCCAGTGTTGGAACTCGTCCGCCCATCACCTTCCCAGAGGATTGTCTTTAGATTATTGATTCGCTGTGGATTATGCAAACTCCGTGATGTATGGCATCCCTTATTTGGGCAGCTTCGTGTTTTTTTTAATGGAAACCACGATCACTGACTAAATCATTGGCAGAAATGAGTCGGGGAGCCAAGCGGATATTTTGTAAACGTGTAGTCTGGATGCTCTGTCAATATGTTGGTTCCCCAGCCTTGGTGTTCCTCTGATCGCTCACACTGAGAAATTATATTTAATGCGAAATTAACCTTGGAGTTCAAGGAAAGAAGTGTGTTGACGGCACAAGAACTGACTGAGTCGGGGTACCCACCGAGCAGTGTTAGAAATATTTACTCTACTTTACCTGGGGATATACACTAATTTGGACAGCGCTAGATGCAACTAGATTGCAAAAATGGGATGAGCAGTATCCAACTAAATGCCCCGTATTTGCAACGGAGCTACGGGAACAGCGGAGAATAGTACCGCGGCTATTAGAGATTCTGCCTCATGACGCTACAGACCCAGATTCAGTCCTAACCTCGCCTGCTGGCTTGTGGACTTTGCACCTTTTCCCTGTGATCCACAGGCTTAGCCCGAAAGTTTCCGTTACGTCCCACCTTCAAATGAAAAGCAATGTGGAAGTTGTGCGTCCTCTGTGAATTCACCCAATAATGCCGTTTAATTTCGATTTGGGGGAAGGGCTCTGGAATTAATCCAATGTATGGAGGATAGAATCAATGTCAGATTAGTGTAAGTGGATGGCTGATGCTTAGCGTGGTCACAATGGGTGCCGAGTCCGTTTTGCGTAATTCAACAGGTCTATTGGTGCCGAGTCCGTTTGCGATTTCTAATTCTAATATTTAATCTGTAGGAAAATAACTGCAGATGCTGGTACAAATCGAAGGTATCACAAAATGCTGGGGTAACTCAGCAGGTCAGGCAGCATCTAGGAGAGAGGGAATGGGGACGTTTTGGGACGAGACCCTTATTCAGACTCTGAAGAGTGGTCTCGACGCAAAGCGTCACCCATTCCCTCTCTCCTCGGTGCTGCCTGACCTACTGAGTTACTCCAGCATTTTGTGATACCTAATATTTGATCTGATGTTTTTAAATGCTCCAGTTTTTCATCATTTTTCAGTGTTTCATTAATCTTATCAGTCGAGCAAGGGGATATGTTAACACAATCAGGAATTGCTTTCTAAACATCGTCTGTGTCACCGCATATATGCACGTGTTTGTGCAACTGCTAAGTAATTGAAGCATAAATCCTATTTCCGATACAAAAGTAGGAAGGTCAAAATCACGTTGTTGGAAATAACACACTCGTCTACCTATTATATAAAATGTAAATATCGCCCATAACAGAACGAAATTTCCCGAGACAAATAACAACAATATCACGGATTTCCTTCGATTCACCATTTCGGGATCACAGGGGCCCTTCGCACTTTTCTGGTCCCGGTGTCTCCTGCGGGCTCTGCTGACCACCGAAATATGTCTGACCGTTAAAGCATTGAGCAAGAGTATCAATACAAACGGGACACAGGGGGTGAGAATATAATGAAGAAACTCAATCGTTGACCAGGTAATTGAAACCATAACACGAACATCCATGTAACAAAACCAATCTGTACCAAGGTGTGTACATAAAATACCAGAAAACATTCTTTGCGCTGCTCAGTACACTCACTGTGCCCAGAACCACAGCCGCTGTTTTCTCGGTGCAATATCTATGCTTCAGCTTTTGGCAACAGATGGCAACAAACCGATCAAAGGTGAAGGAAACGGTGAACCACACAGAACAGTCGGTCATTGGGTAAAGCAAGACGGCGTGGATATTACACAGGCGGATGGACTTCACAAACATTATTTGATGAGCAATCGGAATCTGTCTCAATATTAGGTCAAAGATAATGACCAGTAGATCCGCCGCTGCCATGGCCACCAGGTAGCGGGTGACACAGCTGGAGAGACCACACTTTCCTCGACACAGGACCACAATTGTCACCAGATTCACTGTGATGCAAAAAGAATGATCATATTTCAAGTGCAACATGATTGCATCCCCGCATTATGTGGTTTACATAAGTTAAACACTGTGAACAAACACACTTTACTTCGATGAAGATCATCAGCAATTTCACCATTGCATCTGTGTTATTCCGAAAGTAAAGAACAATGTTATGGATCTCAACGTATCAGGGTTAATAATACGATGAGGGTAATGCACTGCGCAATATAAACATCCGTAGCAACAACGCGGTCCGTTTATGTGGTTCAGTATCAGACAGGAACCCAAAATTACATTGGCGTGAATCAGATGTTCGTTTACCATGCAGTTGGTAAATATAGATTAACTTCCATTTTGAAATTCACCCAGATGATGCCTATCTTTGACGTGGTAACTGATGGGAGTGTGTGATTTCTGGTATATTTGAGCTTGGAGTAGAGCTGCAATTGAGGAAGGAGTGATGTGAAATCAAATGATCGCACACGTCAAGCTACACAGTGATCATCAGAGCCAGGATATTTAGGCGCTAAAAATCTCTGAAATAAGCAGGCAAATAGGCATTATAAAATTACAAAAAAGGCACGAAAAGGGCATTTATTGAAAAAAAGCTTAAAAAGGCATGTATTTCCACCACCAATATATGGTTAAAAATTATAATATAAAAGTATACTACATTAAATGACAAAGGTTGCCTGGCTGCACATAATTATTAGCTTTTTTTTCAAATTATCTGGTGTTAAACTATACCGTGTGTCAGACAGAATATGCTTCAATTGTGAAAAACTTCTTTCAACCCCAGAGGAGGCCATTGGTGCATACCCGAAATAATCTACAGACTTTATATCCATGTCGATATCTTGTGCATAACAACTACCTTTGAGAACTTCAGCTATGTTTTGTATTTCTTCAAGATCTTTGTTACCTAAAATCACTCGCACATATTTTCCTACTATGGCTTTACCGACATCGTCAGGAACTTTACGAATATCGTCACTTACTTTGTTGAAAACCTGCAAGTTATTCACTAATGTTTCGCCACGTTTCTCAAGGGAAGTGATAGTTTGTGGGAAGTTTGCAAAATTGGAAGCAATAAACACAAGATCGCGGTGGAGGGACATTTTCTGCATGATTTCACTGACGATCCTGACTGCAGAAGATTCTTCTTCTTCAAAACAGTTGACGATTTATTTTCTCTTTTCAATTTTTTTTAGCATAGTAGAGTACAACAGAGAGGCTTGTATCCCACCCAGTCAAAACGGGATGAGGAGGTAGCGGAATCTCGGGTGCCATTTCCTTCAACAACCGCACACATGACGGTGCTTTGAAATAGACTTTCTTGACATTGGAACCCAGGTGATCAACATTTGGAAACAAGCTACGTATGTGCTCGGCAATTCTATGGAGTCCGTGAGCTAAGCATGTCAAATGCAACATTTTGGGGAATAAAACTTTAAGAGCACGAGCAGCTTTTTTCATGTACGGAGCTGCATCAGTCACAAACAGAAGAACATTCTCGTGTTTTATACCTTCTGGCCAAAGTACAGCAAGTGAAGATGAAAACAACTGAGTGAGAGTTGAGCTGTTCGACTTCTCCAACACTTCCGATGTCAACAAATACTCCTTTGATGGTTGACCTGCCTCCAGTGTACCGATGACCACATTGGCAACATATCTCCCCACAACATCGGCTGTCTCGTCTATTGAGATCCATATTTTGTTGTATGCAACTTCATCTCTAATTTGCTGCACAACAATGTTGAAGTTGCTCTCAACATAATTTTTCCATAATGATGACTCGCTCGGTGTATTTCTTTAAAAAACCTCTGAGATTTGTTTTCCAATTTCCACACTGGAATTCCAGCTTCAATGAATACCTTGCACAGATATCTCGAAAACTCAGATTTGCTACTGGAGCCAGCAGTAAATGTAGTGAGGAGACAAGCTTGCGTATTTCCTGCCTTCAGTTTCTCTGCCGCCGAATTGTGTTTAGCTGTCTGTTTTTGCTGGGAGACTAAATATTTCTTCTCATGATTCACTGCTTTCTCACGTGCTTTGCAAAACAGCACACATTTGTCTGTAGAGAATATACCACTCCCGTACACTCAGACCAAATCGTTCAGTTTTTTACAAGGCGTTGACTTGACTTTAGACATTTTGATGCTTGCAGGGCTAGATCCTACAGGACCGGGGATGCAGACCTCGACAGGCAGGCCAAGTACAAGCTGAGAAGAGGAATCAGAGCTGCCAAGGAAAGGGACTCTGAGAAGTTGAGGAGCAAGTTCTCAGCTAATGACTTCTTCAGTTTGGAAGGGCTTGCAAGAAATCACAAGCTACAAGAGGACCCCCCACCCCCCGTCCCCGCTCCTTGGACAATCGTCAGCTGACTAACGACATGAACGAGTTCTACTGCAGGTTCGATCAACAGAAACTTCACCCTGGTACCCCCTCCCGCCCTCCCCAACACTTCACACCTACTCACAGCCTGACTCCAGTTTGAAAAGACTGGACCCTTCCCCACCCACCCCACTCCAATCACCACTTAACACCCATTTGCAATGGTTGCAAAAGAACACCCACAGCAAAAGACTGGGGCCTCGTCCACTACCTACGAATGAACGAGCGACGATGGCGCCCCGGTTTCGCCCCGGTGGGAGAAAATTTCTTGTAAGTTATGTTTACACGGCAAAAAAAGGCTGATTTTTAGGCACGATCGTGAAAAGGGTATTATCTTGCTGAAATCATTTTTTAAAGAGCACTTATGTCACTTATCGCAAAATCCTGGCTCCAGTGGTCATCTACAGTAGAGAGGGAACAAACCCCGTTCTCCGAGCACTATGAAGTGCATCCCACTGTACCACGGTGAGGTGGAACGTTCTGTTCAAATGAAGTTTTGGAAATCACTCAATCGAACTAAATGGCAAACATGAAATTATATCTGGAACGCAGATTTTAATTCCACGGTAACCACAGAGAAGGTCAGTTGATGCAAAGAGAGACTGGGATGATTTCGACAGAAACATGACTAAGTTCGAGATGGCATTGAGTCTGCAGTTCTATACGTTCTCTGCAATTCACCCGAACCCGCTGTGATAATGTAAGCCATGAAATCATCCAGTGAAATGGCAGTGAATTGAAACATTGACCGGTACACCTGCTGCCCAACTTACTAATGGGTTTCGTTTAACATTTAGCATTTCCACCATCCACTGTGACTTTGTATGTTCCATCAATTCAGCTGGAACTGGACAATGGGACATAATGGATGCAATAAAACGTGACTGTGCTCGATGTTTACCAGTGCAAACACCGGGAAGCTGCCGATCTCACTTCGTTTAATCCTATAAAATGCGATGTTCAAAGTGAGAGTCACAGCAAGAATGACTCGCGCTTTAATAATCCTGCGGCAGAGCGCAATCGCAGAACTTGAAATTAAAAGAGGGAGTTTCGAGAGACATACAGCCAGATTCTCAAATATGCACAGCGTAAACGACAGCTCGCCTTACTTACCCGGAACACCGAGAATAGCCAGGATAGGATAGTATATCTTTTGGATCTCGTATATCATACGAACAATCCGTATTTTAACCATCCCCTTGTCACTGTTTATCGTCCAATGGCATCTAGGTTAATTCCTTATTTGATTGTGGAATGGCTCATTGGAAAGGTTCCCTTATTTGAAGGAAAGGGATTATCTCTGCGAGGCCGTTGGGTGTCATCGTTTCACGTTGATCACAGTCCCTGAGCAAACCTATTGTTCACATAGTGTTGCATAATATTGTGAAGTAAGTACCACGTGGTTATTCAGGTGAAGCTCCACAACGCCGATCAATTGTTCGGGCACTTCGAAGAAAACAAATATGCACCGCATATGTATTCTTCCTCTGTATTCTTCTTCTGTATTCTGCAAACCGCTCACCTCCCACGCCCAACCGATTGGACTTTCCCTGTCAAAGTTAAATCAAACCTCAATACCTACATGGAAAATTGCGATACGCACCCACTTTTTTGTTGCATCTTTGCCTTCGCCACCTAATTTTTTACATGAAAAACCACCCGCATTAATGATAAGCGGCACATTCAAGAGTGCGTTTGCGGTGATTTTTCTGCACAGAGACGGCCACGACTCCATCATCAGCGGTTCTTTAAATGCCCAGTCACTGATTTGCCGTTCCTCAACATTAGCGACTCCAATACCGAGATTCATATACTTGGTCGGACTACATTGTTAAAGTTAAACGTTATCTCCATCGATATTTTGAAATAATGTTTAACACTGACTGACTCACGAGATTATTCCATTAAGTCCCAGCACGTAGTGGGTGACAGTCACAGTCATGGAGTGATAAAGCGTGGAAATAGGCCCTTCGGCCAAATATGCCCACAACGGAACAACATGTACCCGCTACACTCGTCTCACCTGCCTGCGATTGGTCCATATCCCTTTAAATCTGTTCTGTCCACCTACCTGTCTAAATGTTTGATTAATGTAGGATAGTCCTTGCCTAAACTACTTCATCTGACAGCTTGTCAAATACAGCCACCATTTCTGTGAAAATGTGCTCTTTAGATTTATATTAAATCGTCACCACTTCATTCACCCCTATTCCTCTCATGATTTTATACACCTCAATAAGAATACCCCTCATCCTCCTGCGCTCCAATGAATAGAGTCTCATACTACTCAACGTCTCCCGAAAGCTCACACCCTCTAGTCCTGGCAACATCCTTGTAAATCTTTTCTATACTCTTTCCACCTTGACAACATCTTCCCGAGAACATGGTGCCCAGAACTGAACAAATACTCTAAATGCTGCCTCGCCCACGACTTATACAATTGCAACATGACCCAACAATTCCAACTTCTATGATCAATTCTCTGACTGATGAAGGCCAATGTGCCAAAAAAAAACTTTTCGACCACCCTATCTACCTGCGACTGCACCTTCAGGAACCTTCAGGAACCACGCACCTGCACTCGTAGATCCCTCGGCTCTACAACACTCCCCAGTGCCCTACCACCCACTTCACATTTCTCTGTTATTAAATACCATCAACCATTCCTCAGCCCACCTGGCGAATCGATCAAGACTTACAGGGCTTTGCTGGATTTACCTTGCACTAAACGTTATTCCCTTATCATGTATCCATACACTGTAAATGGATCGATTGTAATCATGTATTTTCTTTCTGCTGACGGGTTAGCCCGCAACAAAAGCTTTCACTGTACATCGGTACAGGTGATAATAAACTAAACTGAACTAAACTGAAGATCCTGCTGCAATTTTTTACAACCATTTTCTCTTTCTGCAAAACTTCCCACTTTTGAATCATCAGCAAACTTGCTTATCTTGACATGTATGTTCTCATCCAAATCATTGATATAGATGACAAATAGTTACGGCCCAGCACCGAACCATCAGACACACCACTAGTCACAGGCCTCCAGACCGAGAAGCAACATTCCCTTATTACCCTCTGCTTCCTTCCATGAAGCCAATTTTCTATCCATTAAAGGTAACACATTTAATTTCGCCTTGAGTCGGTGACGCCATGGATTGTCTGAAGGGATGAGTTGTCATTCCAAATCGTCATCAGGGAAATACCAATGGAATGTGTTTGCTTTCAAATCGAAAGAGTCATAATTCAATTGTAAGGTCTTCCCCGTGTATGGAAACATAACTTATTACAGTCCGACTTTATTACCGCCTGATTTTCTCCTCCGTTTGTGAACAATACAGTTGATGACAATGAAAACACGCTTCCATTGCCGGGAGACACCATTTTGTGTTCTCGTGTGTTTGGCTTGAATAGAATTGGTTTCAACTAAATTCTGCCCTTATTTGTCTTGGGTCGCAAACAATCGTTGCAGACACAAAGAGCAGGTAATCAGATCCGTGCAGTCGACCTATTTAATCCGTTTGACACTGATTTACTTTTATTCTCCTGCATTTCCCCAACGGACTTGGATTCCAAGATATTACTGCCAATGATACGCAAAGTCTGAGCAATGATTTTTAAACTATTTATTCCGTGGCTTATTTTCAACTGCGCGCTTCACTCAAATGTAAATCATAGGGTCACATAATGTGTTCACAGCCCGGACCCCGATATATCCCGTCACTGATCAAGGACCTACAGACAACATTCGTTTCAACGTGCCCCGCATTCCCATTAGCTCCTCCAGGTGCTACCACGCATCGACAAATCTTAAATCTACCGAACAACACCCACGTCTTTCAAATGTCGGAGGAACACTGGGGACACTGGTGGAATCCAAAATGTCTCAGGGAGAGCGTTCGAACTCCAAACTATCAGCACTACGTGTCCGCATTGAAACTGTGGCTCCGCAGTTACTTGCAGCAACTCTACAAGTTCCACCAAAGTGATGTTAATTTTCTAGTTACTTGGCAGTTTCAGTGAGTTTATTCTTTGCAGGTGAATAGTTGGACTTTGTGTGATTGGCACGTATCCTGAAGTGTTGCATATAAACGAGAGTTAAACAAGGTGATTAATCAAGTTACCTCTATTTTGACCGTTCGCTTTCGAAGATGAAAGCAAACGGTTGTTGAGGGAGAGCTGAGGACGGCGTATATATGGATTTGAGCAAGGGGTTTGAGAAGGTACGTATGGCAGCCTGCTCCGAAAGGCTATATAGCTTAGGAACAAAAGACATCTAGCCGAATGGAGAGAAAATTGGTTTCATGGAAGGAAGCAGAAGGTGACGGTAGAACGTTGTTTTTCGGACTGGAGGCCGGTGAGTAGCGGAGTGCTCCAGGGTTCGGTGCTGGGCCCATTGCTGTTTGTTATCTATATCAATGATTTGGATGAGAACAGACAAGGCATAATTAGTAAGTATGCATATGACACTAAAGTGGGTGGTATTATAAATGGCGAAGATGGTTGTCAAAATTGCAACAGGATCTTGGCATGTTGGGCAGGTGGGCTGGTGAATGGTTAATGGGGATTTCATTCGCACGTTTCACAGCATATAGCTGAACATGATTGGTACGCGCCAAACCGGATGAAACGTCTCCGCTGGTTTCAGTTCCGCGCTATTAAAATCTGCACCTCACTCCGATTTTGTTGCATAACCTGAAAGCCATAGAGCCAACGACTCTAAAAGCCACAGAGCTGTCGTGATTAATGTCTCTTATCAACACACATTGTAGGTTGACGTTCTTGTCCAGATATGCTCCTGAACGAGTTTGATTCAGGGACACAGAGACACGTAGTCCAGGGGCACGACATTCTGCCCACGCTGTCTTCGCCGTTCATTATGTACCTATCGGCATTCCTCAGTTGCCCCATCACTCGGATGGTAGCCGTTCTTGTCATTACATTTCAAAGGTTCATCTTGATTTTTTTTTCAAACGCTGACAATGGCTGCATCCATCACGAACTCAAGCAATGCGTTCTTGATCTGAAGCTAATACTAGGTGGCATAATCCTTGCTCATACACCCTCTTACCCCGTCATTTAAACAGCCTGCGCTCCGATTACGGCATACTTTTTCGAAGCCGATACGTTTCTCACGTCTCTCGACCCGCTACGGCCCTCATCGCTTTGTGAACTTCAAACAGAACCCCACTCTCTGGTTCATCTCTGGTTCGAAACGCACATGTCCCGCCTGTACTCGGAGACAGCAGCCACCACTTCAGGTAGCATCCTAGTTCACCTGCAACCTCTGTCGTTTGCGCAGTCCACGATTCCACCCAATATTTCAAATATGACTTTGTGTTACAAAGTTGTAACGTGACATCCTGCTGTGCGGCCTGGCTCACGGAGATTCATCTCCCCGTTCTGCTTAACCCAGACCATGGAATCCCTCCATGCGAGTCCTCTTTTCAAACCTAGGGTCGTCGCTTTCACCATTTCGCTAAGAACGTGCCCTCTGTGCGCCAAGAAATACCAGATGTCCGTTCAAGTTATATCCCAGACATCCGATCTTACCCCACACCCACACAGGTGCACAAATATTTCTCCCTTGCCTTGTCACCCTGCTACTTCCTCCTCCTCGTACGCATATATCCCTTCCCCGAGTTCCTCACTTCCCTTTCATATCGCCACTACTCCCTCCCCTAACGTCCACTTCCACCATATCCCTCGCTGCGGTTTACATTCCAGTCCCCAACATTTCTCCTTATTTGACAGCCTTTGTTTTCTTTTCATCTCTCACCCTTGTCCGCGTCCCTACTCATCGGTCCCACATATACATCCGCCTATCGTTGCCGGGCATTGGCCCACCTGCTGTTCTCTGTTCCAGGTTTCCCTACACCCTCAGTATGAAGAAGTGTCCCGACACGGTGTCGTCTGTCCGTCCCCTCCAGAGGTGGAGTCTAAGCCGCGGGTTTGTCCAGCCTTTAATTTTGTTTCGCTGGCTGCTTCGGCTTTGTTTCCCTGTCCCAGATATGCGGAGGATGGAATGGAATTGGCCACTGTAAATCGTGAAGAGCACAACAGGCTCAACATTTTTAGCGGGATGTAATACGTATGAGATACGTTTAAACAGCTGGCGCCGACAAGATGGCCTGCAGATTTGTATATGTACTTGAATTTATGGCTTCCTGATCTTATATTCTATGTGCAGTTTAATACCCTCCATGCTTTTATGAGTCTCCTTATCAAACTACGTTGCTGCCATTCTGTTTCCTTGCAAATGTGGTGGACACTTCATACACAGTTGTGAGGATCCTAATTTTCCATCATTAATGCCCAACAAGGCCTCCAAAAACGTGACACCTGAAGCAAGGAGGGGTTTCATCCTCGTTTGTGGGTCTCCTGTTAATGAGACAGAAAGCCTGATCTGTGGGTCCAGAGAAGGTTCTGCAGATAACGGGCTCGTTGTTACACCGAGCGCTCAACGCGCCATGTCTCTTCCAAGTCAATTGTTATGGATGACGGGCGGGGCATTGGAGCAATTGCTATGCCTTTGATTCACAAAATACTATTCAAAATGAATTACAAGGCCACTGTTTAACGATGAGCGAACCTGGCGTTTTGATTCACTTGGGGATATTGTGCAGAGAGTTATTGCTACCGACCAAGGCTTGATCCGAGAAATCCGTGTGCAAAACTTGAAATAAGCTCAGTGCCAACGTGTATGACTAAGCGTTCCAATGGATAAAATGGTGACGTGAAACATATATGTTTGTTTGAATTAAATACACGCTAAATTAATTTAACATTTCCTTTGGGAAGGAAGTGGACGGTCGCACCTCGGTTTGTTTCCCGCTGTCAGAACAGTCCCATCAGTCGGATGCTTCAGCTTGAACATCTTAAATACTGTAAAGCTAAGGAACTTAACAGAGACACAGACCAAGCTGGAATCACCCAGCAGGACAGATAATCCGTGGACGAACGAGAAACTATTGCAGACTCAGTTCAGTGACCCTTCATAGAACGAGGAAAGAAGACATGGAGACAGACTTCAGCAGCAGAGAGGTGGAGACAAATGGGCCGTACAATAGGAACGTCGCCGGCTGGGTGAGACCAAAACACTCATTGTGGCAGTTTAGAAGACTATAATACATTGAATATATAGAACATAGAGCGATACATATAGTCATCTAAAAGCCTTTTACATGCCAGTGTAGTAACTGGTTCCACTGCCAGCACTGGCAGCGTGTTCCACAGGCAAACGTCCCTCTGTGTAAAAAGTACCTGCCCCGCACACATTCCTTGGAACATTGTCCATCTCCCATTAAATCTATGCTCTCCAGCTATGCTCTGGTATAAATATAAAATTATGAGAAATATGGATATGTAAGAAAGATAGAGGCCACTTCCCAGGGAGGAAATATGAATATGGATATGAAGAGGAAGATGGCTCTGATTGTCTGATCTATTTCTCATAATTCAAAGTACTTCTACCTGATCTGCCCGCCAACCTACGTTCCAGAGAAACTAATGCAACTTCGTTCAATTTCCCTCGACAGCCAATAATCGCTAAGCCAGGCAACATTCTGGTAAATATCTACTTCGACCTCTCCAAAGCTTCCACATTATTCCCATAATGGGGCGACAGAATCCTCGAAATGCGGAGTCATCAAAGCTGTACATTACTTGCCGACTCGTGCTCATTACACCGACCGATGAAAGCAAGCCACCCGCCTGTGGTAAATAAAATGCTGGAGGAACTGTGGTTAGCAAGCGGCATCTGCGGAGAGAGAACTGAGACTAACCTCAGGTCGGGACCCCGATGCTGACTGACTGGGGTCGGGTCTTGGAAGCTGAAAGAGAGATTGGGTAGAGAAAATTTTGGCGGGTCATCAGTGAATAAAGATGGGGATGAGTGATTTGTAGAAAGGTAGGATAAGTTACAAAAGCAATTGATGTAAACGGGGCAAAGACGATTTGCATAAGGAAAGAACCGGACGAGCGAAATATGGACAGAGGTAGGGATGTAGGTAGATGAGAAGAGGGGAGGGGAAAGAGTTGCTTTGCTGGCAGGACCCCCCACCCCAGGGCAGTTGCATTGTGTTGGCTCAACCAGATGACAGTGGGAGAGGCGGTCGTGCTTTGCGATGTGGCAAATTGCATCAACATAAGTGGGCTGCTTTGGGAAATAAATGCCCTGCATTGAAGTGAATCAATTACACTGGTGCTGCATCATCATGACCAAGGTGGCACTGAGCAGCGAGCTGCATTGGTGTGGGCTTTCCGCACTAAAGACATTGAGGCAGCACGATTGAACTTCCTGCAACCTCGCTGGATTGGAATGCTGACATTATGTTAGCGGACAGTGGCTGAGCAGCATTGATGTGATTGCTCTGCTATGGAAGATGGGCTGCATTGAGTGCACTGACACTGAAGAGATGTGACACTGAAGAAATGTACCACTGGAGATGTGCCACTCGGCCGGACCGTTGGCAATCGCCCAGGAGTCGGTGTGCAGTCGGACTGGAGTATTGTCGTTGGATAAGGGAAGGGTGGCCGCCACAAGCTCGGCCATTTGACACGAGCCACCAGAGCCATCACATAGACTCGCGTATCATCGAATGCACTCTCAAACCCCGTGTACACAGCAGAGCACGCGGCCGGATCGTATCCTGTTGTTCACCTGGCACCGTTCGAAACCGGGGTTCTCTTTTCCTGGAAGGGCGCCTGACACGGTCATTTATGGCGTTTCTCGTCCATTCAGACCGTGCCATACCCCCTCCCGTGAGCCAGTCATAAGCCCGTTGTGCGCAACGTTTCTGCACTAATAGCAGTAGGTGGTCCGCCCAGCTATTGCAGTGTTTTTGCATAGCAATATGCATGGATATTCGGGGAAAGGAAGGATATTCAGTCAACCTAGGCCTGCAGTTCATCCTCCAGCACCTGTACCGCGAGGGGACTTAAGCAAGATTTGGTTTGTGGATTTAGCTCTGCATTCAACACCATTGAGAGGGGGTCTTATCGAAACGTATAAGATTATTAAGGGGTTGGACACGTTAGGGGCAGGAAACATGTTCCCAATGTTGGGGGAGTCCAGAACAAGGGGCCACAGTTTAAGAATAAGGGGTAGGCCATTTAGAACTCAGATGAGGAAAAACATTTTCAGTCAGAGAGTTGTGAATCTGTGGAATTCTCTGCCTCAGAAGGCAGTGGAGGCCAATGCTCTGAATGCATTCAAGAGGGAGCTAGTCAAGTCAAGAGAGAGCTAGGGTAGCGCAGTCAGGGGCTATGGGGAGAACGCAGGAACGGGGTACTGATTGAAAAGGATCAGCCATGATCAAATTGAATGGTGGTGGTGGCTTGAAGGGCCGAATGGCCTACTCCTGCACCTATTGTCTATTATCTATTGTCCATTAAGTCAACAAGTAATGTTACAGCTTTGACGACTCCGCATTTCGAGGATTCTGGCGCCCCATTATGTGAAAAATGTGGAAGCTTTGGAGAGGTCGAAGAAGATATTGACCAGAATGTTGCCTGGCTTAGCGATTATTAGCTGTAGGGGGAAATTGAACGAAGTTGCATTAGTTTCACTGGAACGTAGGTTGGCGGGGAGATCAGGTAGAAGAACTTTGAATTTTGAGAAATAGGTGAAACATCAGAGCCATCTTCCTCTTCATATCCATATTCATATTTCCTCCCTGTGAAGTGGTCTTTCACTTTCTTACCTGTCTTATTTCTCCATTTTATATTTATAACAGAGTACAGCTAGAGAGCATAGATTTAATGTGAGATGGACAATGTTTTAAGGAATGTGTGCGGGGCAGGAACATTTTACACAGAGGGGCGTTTGCATCTGGAACACGCTGCCAGTGCTGGCAGTGGAACCAGTTTAAATACTGGCATGTAAAAGGCTTTCAGATGAGTATATGTATTGCTCTATGTTCTATGTTTTGAATGTACTTCTAAACTGCCACGTTGAGTCCCTTGGTCTCACCCAGCCGGCGACGTTCCTATTGTATTGCCCATTCGTCACCACCTCTCTCCTGCTTAAGACTGTCTTCGTTTCCTCTTTCATCGTTCTATGAAGGGTCCCTGACCTGAGTCTGCAATAGTTTCTCGTTCGCCCACGGATTATCTGTCCTGCTGGGTGATTCCAACATGGTCTGTGTCTCTGTTAACTTCCTTAGCTTTACAGTATTTAAGATGTTCACGCTGAAGAATCCGACTGATGGGACTGTTCTGACAGCGGGAGAGAAATCGAGTCGCGACCGTCCATTTCATTTTCAAAGGTAATGTAAAACTAATTTAGCGTGTATTTAATTCAAGCAAACTTATACGTTTCGCGTCACCATTTTATCCCTTGGAACACTTCTCAATCATACACGTTGGCACTGGGCTTATTTCAAGTTTTGCACGGGGATTTCTCGGTTCAATCGATAGCAATAGCTCTCTGCACAATATCCCCAAGTGAATCAAAACGCCACATTCGCCCACGGTTAAACAGTGAACTTGTAATTCGGTTTGAATAGTATTTTGTGAATCAAAGGCACAGCAATTGCTCCAATGCCCCGCCCGTCATCCATAACAATTGACTTGGAAGAGACATGGCGCTTTGGGCGCTCAGTGCAACAACGAGCTCGTTATCTGCAGAACCTTCTCTGGATCCGCAGATCAGGCTTCCTGTCTAATTAACAGGAGGCCCACAAACGAGGATGAACCCCCTCCTTGCTTCAGGTGTTACGTTTTTGGAGGCCTTGTAGCGCTAGGATATATATGACAGAAAATGAGGATTTTCGCAACTGTGTATGAAGTGTCCACCACATGTCCAAGGATACAGAATGGCAACAACGTAGTTTGATACGGAGACTCATAAAAGGATGGAGGGTATTAAACTGCACATAGAATATAAGATCAGGAAGCCATAAATCCAAGTACATTTAAAAATCTGCAGGCCATCTTGTCGGCGCCGGCTGTTTAAACGTATCTCATACGTATTTCACCCGCAAAAAAATGTTGAGCCTGTTGTGCTCTTTACGATTTGCAGTGGCCAATTCCATTCCATCCTCCGCATATCTGGGACAAGGAAGCAAGGCCGAAGCAGCCAGCGAAGCGAAATAAAAGGCTGGACAAAACCAGCGGCTGAGGCTCCACCTCTGGAGTGGACGGACAGACGACACCATGTCGGGGCACTTCTTCATACTGAGAGTGTCGGGCGAGAAACCTGGAACAGAGAGTAGGAGGTGGGCCAATGTCCGGAAATGATAGGCGGATGAGCCAAAACATTATGACCACTGACAGGCGAAATGAATAACATTGATAATCTTACAATGACACTGTCAAGGGGTAGGAGAAATTAGGCAGCATGTGAACCGTCAGTTCTTGAAGTTGATGTGCTAGATGCAGGAGAAATGGGCAGGAAATGAGCGACTTTGACAATGTCCAAATTGTTATGGCCAGACGACTGGGTCAGAGCATCTCTGAAATGGCAAGGCTTGTGGGGTGCTCCCGGTCAGCAGTGATGAGTACCTACCGACAGTGGTCCGAGAAGGGATAAACCACAAACCGGCGACAGACAGTGTAATGGCAGTTTCTATACATTCTCAAAGTCCAACTTCGATAGCCATTACTGCTCGGGGATGAAATGGTATAGCTTACGCACACACCGCACTCCGAGATACGAAAGACGAATCTTCCAAACGCTGTTTCTTAATTAATTGGTCTTCATTAAAGTAGCACAAATCAAAAGAGTAATTCATAACTTTTCGTTCTTATCAACTGTTTTTTCTTCAAGCAATACAATAAAAACCGTGTAGTCGTTACCGTGTGCTCCTTGTGAGTGTAGCTGGCGCCAATGTGGCAGTCGAGGGTGTGGCAGTCGAGAGTGTGGCAGACATGAATGTGGTAAAAAAATGTATTCTTTCCATCCTCCGAGACTAAACTGACCCACAATCTCTGTCGCTACGCTAGTCTCCTCCCATGTCGACACTCCCCATTACGTATCGAATCACACCCCCAAGCATGCAAAAAAAGACAGAAACTAGAAATATTAAACATAGCCATAATACAATGACAGTAACTAAATTAAGCGTAAATGGCTCCTACACACCGGCCCCTAATTGTTCTGCGTATATAACGAAGCAATTAGCAATAGATACTAAAAGGAGCTATAAAAGCTTAATATTTATCAAAGACAAAAGTAATATGCATTATATTTTGGCATTCAAACTTCTTTAACGATTCTTCAATCTTCTCCTTCACCTTCTAGAAGCAGACAAATCTTGGTTATCGGTCTTACCAAGATGATGTCCTTAGTCTGAAGTCGTACAGTACACAAAAAACCTTTAACGTCTGGCATGACCTCCAGTATCTTTTTACGAAGTTTTGACAAGATGTGATTTCTTCCTCCATGTCCGATCTGTTCATGAATATGTCGTAACAGCAATGTTGAAATATGAAAGTCCTTCGAGAGAATAATAGGATGCTTAGCTTCTTCAGGCACCGCTAGTTTATTTAGGTGACCACCTACTCTCAGAAGTCCTTTATCCAGTATCGGGTCAAGCCTGTATAAAAAACTACTTATTTTAACACCACGTTCACCAGCTTGTAATGCTGATAGCTCTTCCTTATATTCTTGTCTTTGACAGAAAGAGATAACTGCATTTTCTGCCTTAAAAAGATCAGCCGGACATAAACACTGTCCCCGGTACGATACTCAACCTTTTCTTTCAGCTTGCCAGGATCCGTTTCAAAGCCACTTATAGGAGCCCGAGTTTCATTTTTCTTACGAGTCCACTGCAAAAGCATTGTTTTTAATTTACGAAACTAAGCCACTACAGTCTTCAACTTATTCCATGATGAGAAATGGGTAATTAAATAGTTTGTTGAATCCAATGGGTCCTTAATAATGGCGTTCACTAAGATGTCTTCCTTGATCTCCGGATCATTAGCAGAGATTTCAATTTCCAGGTTAGACTTTGTCCATTCTCGGTCTGTTTACATAGAAACTCTGGCCCATTGATCCATCTCTTACTGCTTAAGAAGCGGTCTGCTGTTAATCCTCTAGAGGCTTCATCCGCAGGATTTTCCTTGGTATTAATATACTTCCACTGTGATACATTAGTAGCATACCTTATAAAAGAGATCCTGTTTGCGACAAATGTTAGGAAGCGTTTATTTTCATCGTTGGTGTACCTAAGCACTGTCATGCTATCAGTACAGAAGGTAGATTCCTCCAGCTTAAGCTGCAGTTCTTTTTGCAGCAATATGTAAATTCTGACAGCTAAGACTGCGGCTGCAAGCTCCATTCTGGGAATCGTCATTTGCTTCAATGGTGCCACTCTGGCCTTTCCCATTAAGAATGCAGCATGTACATCATTAATATCATTTCCAGTCTCAGATATGAAACAGTACCGTAACCACTTTCACTTGCATCAGAAAGGTGATGCAGGTGTGCAAATCTGATTCGACCAAAGTTTGTCGCCTTCATACACCGGTCCTAACCCTAACCGGTCCGAGATCTTGTCGAGATTTTCTAACCACTCTGTCCATCGCTGAGAGAAGATTTGCGTTATACTCTCATGCCATCCAAGTTTCTTGTTACAGAGATCCTGCAAAATTAACTTGGCTGATAGTGTAAATCGTGCAATAAATCCCAAAGAGTGTGGCAGTCGAGAGTGTGGCAGACGTGAGGGTGACTGGCGCGGGTGTGGTAAAAAACTGTAGTCTCTCCATCCTCCAGACTAAACTGACCCACAATCTCTGTCGCTACGCTAGCATCCTCCCATATAGACACTCCCCATTACGTATCAAATCACACCCACAAGCATGCAAAAAAAGACAGAAACTAGAAATATTAAACATAGCCATAATACAATGACAGTAACTAAATTAAACGTAAATGGCTCCTACAGATAGGGTGTTGCGATGCGCGAGGGCACGATGGCTATTCCGTCTGGTCCGAACCGACAGAAGGTCTACTGTGGCACAAGTCACAGAAAATGGTAATGGCGGTCACGGGAGGAATGTGTCACAATACACAGCGCATCGCGTCCTGCTGCGTATGGGGCTGCACACGGAGGACCAACAGCATATTAGGGCATAATGCTTTAGCTTATCAGGTTATAATGTTTTGGCTCATCGGTGTATATGTAGGACCGATGAGTGGAGACGCCGACAAGGGTGAGAGATGAAAAGAAAACAAAGGCTGTGAAATAAGGAGATAAGTTGAGGAATTGAATGTAAACCGCAGCGAGGAAGATGGTGGAAGTGGACGTTATGGGAGGGAGTAGTGGGAATCTGAAAGGGAACTGAGGATCTCGGGGAAGGGATATATGCGTACGAGGAGGAGGAAGTAGCAGGGTGACAAGGCATGGGAGAAATATTTGTGCACCAGTGTGGGGGAGGGGATATTACTTGAACGGACATCTGGTATTCCTTGGCGCATAGAACGCACATTCTCAGCGAAATGGTGAAATCGTCGTCCCCTGCGGTTGAAAAGAGGACTCGCATAGAGGGATTCCATGGTCTTGTTTTAGCAGAGCGGTGAGATGAATCTCCGCGACCCAGGCCGCACAGCAGGATGTCACGTTACAACTGTGTAACACAAAGTCACATTTGAAATATGGGGTCGAATCGCGGACTGCGTAACCGTCAGAGGGTGTAGGTGGACTACGATGCCAGAAGAAGTGGTGACTGCTGCCCGCGAGTACAGGCGAGGCAAGTGCGTTTAGAATCAGAGATGAACCAGGAGTGGGGTTCTGTTTGAAGTTCACAAACCTACGAGGGCCGTAGCGAGACTAGAGACGAGAGAAACGTATCGCCGTAGCATAGGTTGCCATAATCGGAGCGCAGGCGCTTTAGATGACGGGGTAAGTTGGTGATGGATGCAGGCACTGTCAGCGCTTGAAAAAGTTAAGATGAATCTTTGAAATGGAATGACAAGAACGGCTACCATCCGAGTGATGGGACCACTGAGGAATGCCGACAGGGACATAATGAACGGCGAAGACACCGTGGGCAGAATGTTCTTCCCCCTGTAGTGCGTGTCTCTGTGGCCCTGAGTCACACTCGTTCAGGAGAATATCTGGACAAGAACGTCAACTTACAATGTTTGTTGATCAGAGACGTTAATCACCACAGCTATGTGGCGTTTAGATTCGTTGGCTCTGTGGCTTTCAGATGTTATGCAATAAAATCGGAGTGAGGTGCAGATTTTAATAGCGTCGAAGGGGCGAGAGGCGGTGTTCCGGCCGTTGCTTGCTGGGAAAGATTTGCAAAAAAATAACAACAGTGGGACTGAAACCATGGGAGACGTTTCATCCGGTTTGGCGCGTTCCAATCATGTTCAGCTATATCCTATGAAACGTGCGAATGAAATCCCCAATTAACCATTCATCAGCCCACCTGCCCAACATGTCAAGATCCTGTTGCAATTTTGACAACCATCTTCGCCATCTATAATACCACCCACTTTAGTGTCACCTGCAAACGTATTAATTGTGCCTTGTCTATTCTCTTCCAAATCATTGATATAGATAACAAACAGCAATGGGCCTAGCACCGAACCCTGGAGCACCCACTACTCACCGGCTGCCAGTCCGAAAAACAACGTTCTACCGTCACCTTCTGCTTCCTTCCATGAATCCAATTTTCTATCTATTCGGCTAGATGTCTTTTGTTCCCAAGCCATGCAGCCTTTCGGAGCAGCCTGCCACGCGTACCTTCTCAAATACCATGATCAAATCCATATATACGCCGTCCTCAGCTCTGCCCTCAACAACCTTTTGCTGAGATTTTCAAAAGCGAACGGGAAACTACAGGAAACTTGATCAATCACCTTGTTTAATTCTCGTTTGTATGGAACAATTCAGGATACGTGCCAATCACATAAAGCCCAACTTTCACCTGCAAAGAATAAACTCACTGAAACCGCCAAGTACTGGAAAACAAACTTCACATTGGTGGAACTTGTAGAGCTGCTGGCAAATCACTGCGGTTTCAATCCGAACACGCAGTGCTGATAGTGTGGAGTTTGAACGCTCTCCCTGAAACCTCATGGATTCTACCAGTGTCCCCAGAGTTCCTCCGATACTTGAAAGACTCGGGTGTTGTTCGGCTGATTTGACTGTTTAAGGTGTGTCGACGGGTGATAGCACCTGGAGGAGCTAATGGGAATGCGGGGCACTTTGAAACGAATGTTGTCTGTAGGTCCTTGATCAATGACGGGATATATCGGCGACCAGGTTGTGAACACATTATGTGACTACATGGTACAAATGTGGGTAGTTGTGCAGATAGTGAGAATGGTTGTGAAAAACATTGCAGCAGGATCTTCAGTTCAGTTGTGTTTAGTTTATTGTCACGTGTACGGACGTGCAGTAAAAAGCTTTTGTTGCGTGCTAACCAGTCAGCAGAAAAGCATGATTACAATCGATCAATTTACAGTGTATAACTAATGCACACGAGAAGGGAATAACGTTTAATGCTAGGTAAAGCCAGCAAAATCCGATAAGTCTTGATCGATTGGTCAGGTGCGCTGAGGAAAAGTTGATGGAATTTAATACAAAGGGATGTGAAGTTTTGGTAAGACTAACATGGGCAGGGCTTACACAGTGAATGGTAGGCATCTGGCGAGTCTTGTGGAGCCCAGGCCAGGGGTGTAGGAGTGCAGGTGCGTGGTTCCCGAAGGTGCAATCGCAGGCAGATCGGATGGGCGAAAAGGCTTTTGGCGAAAGCAAACAAGAAAAAAAATAGAGGGGTCGTAACGCAACGTTCCATGTAGATATTTCGGTTTTGATTTAACTGTAACAGATAAAGTCTAATCGGCTGAGGCTGGGAAATGAGCGGTTTGCAGAAATCGTGATGAATATTTGTTTTCTCCGAAGTGCCTGAACAATTGTTCGGCGTTGTGCTTCACCTGAATAACCACATGGTACTTACTTCAATAGACAATAGACAATAGGATTAGGCCATTCGGCCCTTCGAGCCAGCACCGCCATTCAATGTGATCATGGCTGATCATTCTCAATCAGTACCCCGTTCATGCCTTCTCCCCATACCCCTTGACTCCGCTATCCTTAAGAGCTCTATGTAGCTCTCTTGAATGCATTCAGAGAATTGGCCTCCACTGCCTTCTGAGGCAGAGAATTCCACAGATTCACAACTCTCTGACTGAAAACGTTTTTCCTCATCTCCGTTCTAAATGGCATACCCCTTATTCTTAAACTGTGGCCCCTTGTTCTGGACTCCCCCAACATTGGGAACATGTTTGCTGCCTCTAACGTGTCCAACCCCTTAATAATCGTATACGTTTCCCTTAAAGGAATGAAGGGGGATATACTATCCACTATTAAGGAGCAGTTGGATAAATCAAAGGCTGAAATGAATGAACACATGGAGGAAGTAACCTCCAAGTTACAAAAGTTGGACTCTGATTTTTCTGGTAAGCTGAATCACATTACCGCGTCAATAGAGCAACATGATGAGGCTATAGGTGACTTGGAAAGTTTAGCCGAGACAAGTGCTGAAACTACAAAAGTAGTATTGTCGGAGACTCAGCGTCTTTCTGATTTAGTGATGAGATTAACCGAAAAATGTACTGACTTAGAGGGTCATTCAAAACGACAAAATTTAAGAATCCTTGGTGTTAAAGAAGGCAAAGAAAAAGATAAAAACGTTCGTGATTTTACTGCTGAGTTATTACAGGAAGTTTTGAAAATGGATTCAAAGCCCTTGCTGGATCGAGCCCATAGAGCACTGAGAGCACGGCCAGGTGCTAATGCGCCTCCAAGACATTTGATTCTGAGGGTGCATAATGCTCACGTTTTAGAAGATATGCTGACAAAAATTGCTAGTAACAGAGCTTTATCATTCCGAGGCGATGAGATTCGCATCTTCAGAGATTACCCCTTTGAGGTGGTTAAGAAAAGAGCACTGTTTAATGAGACAAGATCTATTCTTAAGAAGATCCCAGTGCTCAGATTTGGTATGTTGTATCCAGCAAAACTCCGAGTGACCTACAATCAAAAAGAATCCTTTTTTACTGACTATAATAAAGCACTGGAATTTGCTCGGGAGATCGAAAGGTCGCTGAAGGCTTGATTATGATTTCATGGCTATCTTAATTGGCAGACATTTAATTGGACTTTAAAAATATGAAAATTCAAAGATTTAAGTTTAGTGTATATACTATACGTATATTAACCGTAATTAATAATTATTAATTAAAAAAACATGTATATTTTTATTAATTATCACTAATAAGAAGTATAAGTAATATTTGATTTATGTAAACCTTACTTTGAATGCTTAATTAATACACTTTAGATAGAAAAATCGATTTAATATAGACTAATTAGTTTCGGGCCTGCCCCGTTTATCTCTCTTTTTAAAAAACAAAAAAAACAAATAATAATTGTGTTAACAAACGGAGCTAGTATTAATTTTTTTTTTACATCTTACGGAAGTCCTTAGATTTTTTGCCACCTTAGGGTGGCTAACACTAACTGCACTAATTGTAGTTGTAGCTTTAGTTGTCTCTTCTTTTTTCCTGCACTCTTTTAACCTTTTAGATATTGATTTTTTTTTTAGATTTAACTTTTATTATCATGTTTTTTTTCAGAAATTATATACTTTTGGGAGATATTTCCGGGAGGCACTCTACGCTGTACAAAAAATCATCCACCCTTCATTCAAGAAAAATGTTGTAGTCCGGGTGCCAGACCATTTGCTTTATTATAGACCATTCATTGGTTAAGATGCAAGATTCTATTAGGAAAACAGGGGTTAAAGGTATTACATTTTGTAGTTGGAATGTCAAGGGTGTTAATGAACCAATTAAAAGAGGTAAAGTACTTTCACATTTAAAATCTATTGATGCAGACATAATGTTCCTTCAGGAAACTCATCTAAAAAATGTAGCACATAATAGACTGAAAGGCAAATGGATTGATAAAGTATTTCACTCATCGTTTCCCTTTAAATCAAGAGGTGTTGCTATTTTAATTCGTAAGGGTATACCATTTATAAATACTTCCTCTATAGTCGACACTGAAGGTAGATATGTTATATTAGTGGGAGAACTATATTCTACAAAATTGATATTGGTGAATGTCTACGCACCAAATTTTGATAATCCGTTATTTTTTAAAAAAATATTTAATACCATTCCAGAATTTGGACAATATAATTTGATAATTGGAGGAGATTTAAATTGTACATTAGATTCTTATTTGGATAGATCTTCAACTCAAAGGAAAACAAAATCCAAGTCGTGTGAATTATTAAACTCTTATATAAATAATGCAAATATAAAAGATGTTTGGAGGATTGATAATCCTTCAGGCCGAGAGTATTCATTTTATTCACCAGTGCATAAAACTTATTCAAGAATTGATTATTTCTTGGTGGACTCCAAACTTATTCCTTATACGTATAATTCAAAATATCATAATATTATTATATCCGATCATGCCCCTTTAACATTTAGGGTAAAACTCCAAGGAGCAACGGGGAAACAGACTAATTGGAGATTTAACCCGCAAATCTTAAATGAAAAAGCATGTTATGACTATCTTAAATCGCAATTTGAGATTTTTTTTAACGCAAATGACCTTCCTGAAACACCTGCGTCCCTGCTTTGGGAAACATTTAAAGCGTTTGTGAGAGGATGTATTATTGCTTTTCAAGCGTCTCAAAACAAGAAGAACCGAGCTGAACAGAATGACCTGGAAAGTCAGATAAGACAGTTAGACATAACAAATGCCATCGCTCCCTCTATTGAAATACATAATAAAATTGCAGTTCTCAAATATAAGTTAAATTATATCCTTTCAGCTCATATTTTAAGGCTTTTTCAATATACTAAACAAAAACATTTTGAATTTGGAGATAAACCACAGAAATTGCTAGCACGTCAACTCCGTAAATTAGAAGATGATTCTACAATTCATAAAATTAGATCAGAAAATGGAGATTTGCTTAAACTACCTAAGGATATTAATCAGAGATTTTTGCAATTTTATCAGTCATTATATTCATCAAAAATAACAGATACTTCTGCGCAGATGCAAAAGTTTTTGCAGGAATGTAACCTTCCTGGTTTGAATGTGAGTGATAGAAATTTACTGGGCGCAGAAATAACTATGAAAGATGTTGAAGAGACTATTAAATCCATGAAAAATGGGAAGACTCCTGGCCCTGATGGCTTAAATAATGAGTTTTATAAAAAATTCAGTGGTTTGATCTCTCCACGTTTGCAAACTGTATATAGTCACGCCTTTAAACAACAGAGATTGCCACAAACTCTGACTGAATCAACAATAATCCTCATTCCTAAAAAAGATAAGGATTCTGAAGACCCTGGTTCGTATAGGGCGATAGCTCTTTTAAATACTGATCAGAAGATATTAGCGAAAATCTTAGCTCAGAGATTAAGTCTAGTTATAGACAAATTGATACACCCCGATCAATCAGGCTTTATAGCCAAACGATATTCATTTTTCAATTTGAGACGCTTGTTTAATATAATTTATTCAAATAGACTATTAAATGAAGATTTAGCAATCATCTCGCTAGATGCTGAAAAAGCATTTGATCAAGTAGAATGGCCTTATCTTTTCTCAGTGATGGAAAAATTTCAACTAGGTGAAAATTTTTGTGTATGGGTGAAACTTTTATATACATCCCCAACAGCTAGAATATTAACTAATCAAATGCTGTCATCTAAATTTCATTTAGCTAGGGGTTGTAGACAAGGATGTCCACTATCACCACTTTTATTTGCCCTAATTATAGAACCACTTGCTGAGAGTATTAGATCAAATTCACATATTTATGGCTACAACACTAAACATACAACCAATAAAATTTCTTTATATGCGGATGATGTATTAATATATATTACAAAGCCAGAAATTAGCATTCCGAATTTATTAAATCTCATAACTCAATTTGGTTCATTTTCAGGTTATAGAATTAACTGGTATAAAAGTGAAATTATGCCAATAATGGAGCATAATCCGGCCATACTTCAACAATTTCCTTTCAAAATTGCCTATGAAAAGTTTAAATATCTTGGAATTTACGTGACTAGGAAATATACTTCTTTATTTAAATCAAATTTTCCTCCTTTACTTGTTAAATTACACAGAAATATCCAATTTTGGAAAACACTTCCTATATCATTAGTTGGTCGTAGTAATGCTATAAAGATGATCTTTCTGCCACAGCTACTATACTTATTTCAAGCAATTCCGATCTACCTTCCAAAAAAGTTTTTTAAAAAAATTGATTCAATTGTTACTAATTTTATTTGGGACTACAAGACTCATAGAATAAATAAAAGACACTTATGTAAGTCTAAAATTAATGGAGGAATTGCTTTACCTAACTTTTTATTTTATTATTGGGCGGTTAATATTAAAAATATAACCTGCTGGTTGGATGATTCTGATCAACAACCGGATTGGTTAAAGATGGAGAAAGAGGATTGTTTACCATTCGATATTGGTGCGATCCTCTTAGCTCCAATAAATTTAAATAAAAAAACATATGGAGGTAATTCCATTATACATAGTGTTATCCGTACCTGGAAACAATTAAAGCTTACGTTAAAATTGAGTAAATTATCTGTTTTCCTTCCTATTGCGAATAATCCTTCTTTTAAACCGTCTGTCTTAGATAGAGGCTTTGCTCAATGGAAAAGTTATGGAATCAAAAGGGTGGGAGATCTTTATCATAAGGGAACTTTTCTTTCGTTTCAGGAGTTACAGCAGAAGTACGGATTACATGTTAATAATTATTTTAGATATTTACAACTTAGAGATTATGTAAAATCACACATGCAAGAATATAAGTTTAGAGGTCCAGAAATACTTGATGTATGCCTGAATCGACATTATAACTCAAATAAATTAATATCTTTTATTTACAATATTCTCCTTGACATTGACATTCCGTCATCAGAATCTTATAGACGAGCATGGGAGGACGAATTGAATCAAGTTATAATGCAAGATATATGGGATGAAAGTTTACAACATATACATCAATGTTCATTGAATACTAGACATTCCCTAATACAATTTAAAATAATACATAGATTACATTATTCGAAGACGAAATTAAATAGGATTTTTCCTAGTATCTCTCCTATGTGTGATAAATGTCAATTTCAAGAAGCTAATTTAACTCATATTTTCGTAACTTGTATAAAAATGCAAAACTTCTGGTTGGAGATTTTTAAAATAGTTTCTAAAGTTATTAATAAAAAATTAGATATGGACCCAAAATTAATTATATTAGGATTATCAGAACATACTACAAATTTTACAGTAAGTCAGGTACATTTTCTTGATTACAGTCTAATAACGGCGAAAAAACTAATACTTAAATTTTGGAAAAAACCAATAACCCCCACAATTAAAATGTGGACTATGGAAATGACAGAGACCCTGCATTTGGAAAAAATAAGGTTTGCCTTAATCGACAAACCTGAGTTATTTTTAAAAATATGGTCTCCATTTATTGAATTTTTAGAAAAGTAAATGGGCTTGGCACAGGACTAAAATAAAAAAAAAATTTAAATAAAAAGTTGAAACTTGAGTTGGGGGTTGGATGTACAGCTGTGGTTTTTGTCTCCCGGATCTACTCCCGTTAATTTTTATTGTTAGATCCTTTTTTCTTTTTTTTTTTAACCCTCTTACTCTCTTTCTCCCCAAGTTTATAGTTTTATATTTTTATTTTTACTTTCTCTCTTCAAAAATTTAAAAATTGAAGCTATGTAAGAACTTTGTAACAAATGTGTTTTTTCTTATTTCGATTTGTACATATGCTTTTCAAAAATAAAAAAAAATAAAAACATTGGGAACATGTTTGCTGCCTCTAAAGTGTCCAACCCCTTAATAATCGTATACGTTTCGGTAAGATCCCCTCTCATCCTTCCAAATTCCAGTGTATACAAGCCTAGTCGCTCCAGTCTTTCAACATACGACAGTCCCGGCATTCCGAGAATTAACCTAGTAAACCTACACTGCACGCCCTCAATAGCAAGAATATCCTTCCTCAAATTTGGAGACCAAAACTGCACACAGTACTCGAGGTGCGGTCTCACTAGGGCACTGTACAACTGCAGAAGGACCTCTTTGCTCCTATACTCAACTTCTCTTGTTATGAAGGCCAACATTCCATTGGCTTTCTTCACTGCTTGCTGTACCTGCATGCTTCCTTTCAATGACTGATGCACTAGGACACCCAGATCTCGTTGTACGTCCCCTTTTCCTAACTTGACACCATTCAGATAATACTATGCCTTCCTATTCTTACCACCAAAGTAGTTCTCCAACCTGAACGACTACCGCCTGGTTGCCCTAACGCCGATAGTCATGAAGTGCTTTGAGAGGCTGGTCCTCTCACACATCAAATCCAGCATCCCTGACTCACTGGACCCACATCAATTTGCATACAGGGCAAATAGATCCACAGAGGACGCCATCTCTCTGGCTCTTCACACTGTCCTGACTCACCTAGGGAGACAGGGCACGTACGTGAGGATGCTATTCATAGACTATAGCTCCGCCTTCAACACGGTCATCCCCACCAAGCTCATCAGCAAACTCCACCAGCTAGGCCTCAGCTCCTCATTATGTGACTGGATCCTGGACTTCCTGCTGGAACGACCGCAGGCAGTGAGAATGGGCCCGCACCTGTCCTCCACTATCACCCTGAGTACCGGCACACCATAGGGCTGTGTTCTGAGCCCCATGCTCTACTACCTCTTCACACACGACCGTGTTCCTGCATTCGACACCATCACCATTGTCAAGTTTGCAGACGACACAACGGTGATCGGGCTTATCACCAACGGGGATGAAACAAACTATAGAGCGGAGGTGCAGAACCTGGCGGACTGGTGCTCAGGATAACAACCTGTCCCTAAATACCACCAAGACCAAGGAGCTGATCATCAACTTCCGTAGGTCACGTAACGGGGAATATGCCCCGATCTCTATCAACGGGGACAGTGTGGAGAGAGTGTCCAGCTTCATGTTTCTGGGCACTCACATTTCGGAGGACCTAACATGGTCCAATAACACCGCTGCGCTGGTCAAGAAGGCACAACAAAGACTGTTCTACTTAAGAACACTGAAAAAGTCTGGTCTACCCCAACAGCTGCTGACGACCTTCTACCGCTGCACCATAGAGAGCATCCTAACGCATGGCATCCCTGTGTGGTACCTCAGCTGCACGGAGGCAGAAAGGAAAGCTCTACAGCGGGTAGTCCACAGAGCTCAGAGGGCCATCGGAACACAGCTACCAGACTTGGAGGGCATCTACAACACACGATGCCTCAGAAAAGCCACCAGCATCCACAAAGACTCTTCACACCCCTGCAACAGTCTGTTCGAACTCCTTCCATCGGGCAGACGATACAAGGCCTTCTACGCCCGCACCTCCAGACTCAGGAACAGCTTCATCCCCAGGGCCATAGCTGCTATGAACCGGTCCTGCTGAGCCGGATGGCCACAACGCATAGATCAACTTGCACTTTACCCTGTCTAAAACTGTTACAATTGTTTCGTTTCGTTGGGTTGCTGTTGTCTAAATTACTTAAATTATTGCATCGTATGGGAGGCGCATTCCCAATCTCGTTGTACCCCTGGGTACAATGACAATAAAGATATATTGTATTGTATTGTATTGTATTAAACTGCATCTGCCATGCATCCGCCCACTCACACAACCTGTCCAAGTCACACTGCAACCTCATAACATCTCCCTCACAGTTCACACTACTACCCAGCTTTGGATCGTCTGCAAATTTGCTAATGGTACTTTTAATCCCTTAATCAACGTCATTAATGTATATTGTAAATAGCTGCGGTCCCAGCACCCCACTAGTTACTGCCTGCCATTCTGAAAGGGACCAATTTATCCCCACTCTTTGCTTTCTGTCTGTCAACCAATTTTCTATCCATGTCAGTACCCTACCTCCAATACCATGTGCTCTAATTTTGCCCACTAATCCCCTATGTGGAACCTTGTCGAAGACTTCACAATATTATGCAACACTCTGTGAACAATAGGTTTGCTCAGGGACTGTGATCAACATGAAACGATGACACCCAACGGTCCCGCAGGGATAATCCCTTTCCTTCAAATAAGGGAACCTTTTCAATGAGATATTCCACAATCAAATAGGATAAGAGGTGACAAGGAGATGGGCGAACTACAGATTGTTAGAGTCATATACGAGATCCAAAAGATATACTACCCGATCCTGGCTATTCTCGGTGTTCCGGGTAAGTGAGGAGAGCTGTCGTTTACTCTGTGCATATTTGAGAATCTGGCTGTATGTCTCTCGAAACTGCCTCTTTTAATTTCAAATTCAGTGATCGCACTGCCGAGGGATTATTAATGCGCGAACCATTCTTGCTGTGACTGTCACTTTGAACATCGTATTTTGCAGGATTAAACGCAGAGTGATCTGCAACTTCCCGGTGTTTGCACTGGTTAACATCGAGCACAGTCACGTTGTATTGAATCCATTATGCCCATTGACCAGTTCCAGCTGAATTGATGGAACACACAAAGTCACAGTGGATGGTGGAAATGCTAAATGTTAAAGGAACCCCATTAGTAAGTTGGGCAGCAGCTGTGCCGGTCAATGTTTCAATTCAGTGCCCTTCCAATGGGGGATTTCGTGGCTTACATTACCACAGCAGGACCGGGTGAATTGCGGAGCGGGTTTAGAACTGCAGACTCAATGTGAATTATTAACCATTTCGAACCTAATCATGTTTCTGTCGAAATCATCCCAGTCTCCTCTTTGCATCAACTGATCTTCTCTTTGCGATTAAAATCTGCGTTTCATGTTTGCCGTTTAGTTCGATTGATTGATTTCCAAAACTTCCTTTGAAGAGAAAGTTGCACGTCATCGAGGTGTTGTGTGATGCACTTCACAGTGCTAGGAGAACGGGCTTTGTTCCCTCTCTCTATGATAACTGTGTAACTTAGCAAGTGTGCGATCATTCGATATCACACTCATTCCTCAATTGCAATTGCAATTACTCCAATCACAAATATACCAGAAATCACACATTCCCATCAGTAACCAAGTCAAAGATAAGCATCATCTGGGTGAATTGCAAAATGGAAGTTAATCTATATTTACCAACTGCATGGTAAACGCCAATCTGAGTCACGCTAATGTAATTTTGGGTCCCTGTCTAATACTGAACCACATGTCAGGGGTGATCTACACGCATTCACACAACATAAACGGACCGCTTTGTTGCTACGGATATTTATATTGCGCAGTGCATTACCCGCATCGTATTATTAACCCTTAACCCACAACATTGCTCTTTGCTTTCGGAATCACACAGATGCAAGGGTGAAATTGCTGATGAACTTCATAAAAGTAAAGTGTGTTTGTTCACGGTGTTTAACTCATGCAAAGCACTTAATGCGGAGGTTGCAATCATCTTGCACTAAAAATATGATCATTCTTTTTGCATCACAGTGAATCTGGTGACAATTGTGGTCCTGTCTCGAGGAAAGTGTGGCCTCTCCAGATGTGTGACCCGCTACCTGGTGGCCATGGCAGCGGCAGATCTACTGGTCATTATCTTTGACCTGATATTGAGACAGATTCCGATTGCTCATCGCCTATATTTTGTGAAGCTCATCCCCCTGTGTAATATCCACGCCGTCTTGCTTTACACAGTGACCGACTGTTCTGTGTGGTTCACCGTCTCCTTCACCTTTGACCGATTTGTTGCCATCTGTTGCCAAAAATTGAAGCATAGATATTGCACCGAGAAAACAGCGGCTGTGGTTCTGAGCACAGTGAGTGTACTGAGCAGCGCCAAGAATGTTTACTGGTATTTCATGTATACACCTTGGTACAGATTGGCAAATACCCCCTGGTTTTGTTACATGGATGTCCGTGTTATGACTTCAATTACCTGGTCAACGATTGAGTCTCTTCATTATATTCTCACCCCCTGTGTCCCGTTTGTGTTGATTCTGCTGCTCAATGCTTTAACGGTGAGACATATTTTGGTGGTCAGCAGAGCCCCAGTGATCCCGAAATGGTGAATCGAAGGAAATCCGTGATATTGTTGTTATTTATCTCCGGAAATTTCGTTCTGTTATGGGCAACATTTACATTTTATATAATAAGTAGACGTGTGTGTTATTTCGAAGAATGTTTTTTTTCCCTCCCTACCTTTGTATCGGAAATAGGATTCATGCTTCAATTACTTAGCAGTTGCACAAACACGTGCATATATGCGGTGACACAGAAGATGTTTAGAATGCAATTGTTGACTGTGTTAACATATCCCCTTCCTCGACTGATAAGATTAATTAAGCACTGAAAAATAATGAAAAACTGGAGCATCTAAAGCATCATAATCAAATATTAGAACCAGAACTGTTGAAATGCTTTACGCAAACAGACTCGGCACCCATTGTGACCGCGCTCGGCATTAACCATCCACTTACACTAATCTGACATTGATTCTATTCTCCATACATTGGATTAATCCCAGAGCCCTTCTACCCAATTCGGAATTAAGGGGCATTATCGGAGGAATTCGCAGAGGACGCACAACGTCCACATTGCTTGTCATTGGAAGGTGGGAGGTAACATATATTTTCAGGCTAAACCTATGTGGTCACAGAGAGAAAGCGCAAAGTCCACAAGCCAGCATGCGAGGTTAGGACTGAACCCGGGTCTGTAGCGTCATGAAGCAGACGCTCTCATAGCTGCGAGACTATTTTCCGCTGTTCCCGCAGCTTCGTTGCAAATACGGGGAATTTAGTTGGATAGTGCTCATCCCATTTTTGACCTCTAGTTGTGTCTAGCGTTGTCCAAATTAGTGTATATCCCCAAGTAGATTAAACAGTTCTAACACTGTTCGGTGGGTACCCCGACTCAGTCAGTTCTTGTGCCGTCAACACACTTCTTTCCTTGAACTCCAAGGTTAATTTTGCAATAAATATAATTTCTCAGTGTGAGCGATCAGAGGAACACCAAGGCTGGTGAACCAGCATATTGACAGACCATCCAAACTACACGTTTACAAAATATCCGCTTGGCTCCCCGACTCATTTCCGCCAAAGATTTAGTCAGTGATCGTGGTTTCCATTAAAAAAACGAAGATGCCCAAATAAGGGATGGCATACATCACGGAGTTTGCATAATCCACAGCGAATCAATAATCTAAAGACAATCCTCTGGGAAGGTGATGGACGGACGAGTTCCAACACTGGGTTTCTGATAGGGACAGACAAGATAGTTGGGAGATAACCCGTACTCAATGGTCCATCAGTGAACCGTGATTAAAACCACGTCCTTGGTCATTTCAGGGAAGTGTCCCATCAAATACCCGCAGCAGAGATTTCACTCCTGGAAGCGGGAGATCTTGTGTGTAAAGGTGACGTCGCAAATTATGGAAGTCATTAGAAATTTGGCAAGTTTGTCATATATTTAACCCAAAATCTTACATATTAAGAGAGTAAAAGCAAACGTGTTTAATTGTCATGTGTATCATTTCAAAAATGTAAAATGCGCATGGAACCATTGTGACGCGAGCTATAGAAACTGTAACTGCTGTGAATGCGTGAAAAATGTGGGTCCTCTCAGAATGTTTTCCAGTATACGCTGTGAAGCTCTATGAAGTTCTGTAAATGTTTGAGAAAACCACCGCATCTCTACGAGATTTCTTACTGTCTTCCCCTGATTTGGGCCATAATTCTGAGTGCGACTGGTCCTCGTGTGAAGCCAGATTCAGGGTACTGGTCAGGCACACAATTCCCTCCAACACACGACACAGCGAGCAGGGGGCTACATAGAACCACATGGCTGCAAACCCGGGATGTTTAGTTTTGCTACCTACATTTGTTCTATTGGGCCCCACATTGTTGTCGTGCGATTGTAAATTGTGGTACTATAAGATAACAAATTGGAGGGAAAGGAAATAATGCTGACTTTATTGGGCGAGAGCAGTAGAGGGTTAGGGCTCTGTGTGGAGATGCGGCAACATGCGGCAACACACACACACACACGCACACGCACACGCACGCACACGCACACGCACGCACACGCACGCACACGCACACACACACACACAAGTATACATATACAACATATGTACAAAACGACAGCTAATGAATAACACGAAGGTGACATCAAATAATATGATGTAACGGCAGGGCACTCGAAGTTCAAATGTAAGCTGCAGATCGGAAACTCGCTGCCATGAAATGGACACCCGAGAGACCCAGAGTACAACGAATAGCGGATAATAATTTAGAATCTTTAGAAAATGGACATATTATGGTCGGAGACGATCTTGAATTTGGAATTTGGACGGTGGGCCATGTAGATATCATATAACATATAACATATAACAACTACAGCATGGAAACAGGCCTGTCCGGCCCTACCAGTCCACGCCGACCATTCTCCCTGACCTAGTCTCATCTACCTGCACTCAGACCATAACCCTCCAATCCCCTCCTATCCATATACCTGTCCAATTTACTCTTAAATAATAAAATCGAGCCAGCCTCCACCACTTCCACCGGAAGCCCATTCCATACAGCCACAACCCTCTGAGTAAAGAAGTTCCCCTTCATGTTACCCCTAAACCTTTGTCCCTCAATTCTGAAGCTAGATCGGTATGATCATTGCTGTTTGTTATCTATATCAATGATTTGGATGCGAACAGCAAGGCATAATTAATAAGTTTGCAGATGACACTAAAGTGGGTGGTATTATAAATGGCGAAGATGGTTGTCAAAATTGCAACAGGATCTTGACATGTTGGGCAGGTGGGCTGATGAATGATTAATGGGGATTTCATTCGCACGTTTCACAGCATATAGCTGAACATGATTGGAACGCGCCAAACCGGATGAAACGTCTCCGCTGGTTTCAGTTCCACTGTTGTTATTTTTTTTGCAAATCTTTCCCAGCAAGCAACAGCCGGAACACCGCCTCTCGCCACTTCCGCGCTGTTAATATCTGCACCTCACTCCGATTTTGTTGCATAACCTGAAAGCCATAGAGCCAACAATTCTAAACGCCACAGAGCTGTCGTGATTAATGTCTCTGATCAACAAACATTGTAGGTTAACGTTCTTGTCCAGATATTCTCCTGAACGAGTTTGATTCAGGACCACAGAGACACGCACTACAGGGGGAAGAACATTCTGCCCACGGTGTCTTCGCCATTCATTATGTACCTATCGGCATTCCTCAGTTGTCCCATCACTCGGATGGTAGCCGTTCTTGTCATTACATTTCAAAGGTTCATCTTAATGGGGTTTTTTTTCAAACGCTGACAATGGCTGCATCCATCACGAACTCAAGCAATGCGTTCTTGAAGCTAATACTAAGTGGCATAACCCTTGCTCATACACCCTCTTACCCCGTCATTTAAACAGCCTGCGCTCCGATTACGGGAACCTATGTGAAGCCGATACGTTTCTCACGTCTCTCGACCCGCTCCGGCCCTCATCGCTTTGTGAACTTCAAACAGAATCCCGCTCCTGGTTCATCTCTGGTTCTAAACGCACATGTCCCGCCTGTACTCGGAGACAGCAGCCACCACTTCAGGTAACATCCTAGTTCACCTGCAACCTCTGTCGTTTGCACAGTCCACGATTCCACCCAATATTTCAAATATGACTTTGATTTACAAAGTTGTAACGTGACATCCTGCTGTGCGGCCTGGCTCACGGAGATTCATCTCCCCGCTCTGCTTAACCCAGACCATGGAATCCCTCCATGCGAGTCCACTTTTCAAACGTAGGGTCATCGCTTTCACCATTTCGCTAAGAACGTGCCCTCTGTGCGCCAAGGAATACCAGATGTCCGTTCAAGTTATATCCCCGACACCCGATCTTACCCCTCACCCACACAGGTGCACAAATATTTCTCCCTTGCCTTGTCACCCTGCTACTTTCCTCCTCCTCGTACGCATATATCCCTTCCCCGAGTTCCTCACTGCCCTTTCATATCGCCACTACTCCCGCCCCTAACGTCCACTTCCACCATATTCCCCGCTGCGGTTTACATTCCAGTCCCCAACATTTCTCCTTATTTGACTGCCTTTGTTTTCTTTTCATCTCTCACCCTTGTCCGCGTCTCTACTCATCGGTCCCACATATACATCCGCCTATCGTTGCCGGGCATTGGCCCACCTGCTGTTCTCTGTTCCAGGTTTCCCTACACCCTCAGTATGAAGAAGTGTCCCGACACGGTGTCGTCTGTCCGTCCCCTCCAGAGGTGGAGCCTAAGCCGCGGGTTTGTCCAGCCTTTAATTTTGTTTCGCTGGCTGCTTCTGCTTTGTTTCCCTGTCCCAGATATGCGGAGGATGGAATGGAATTGGCCACTGTACATCGTGAAGAGCACAACAGGCTCAACATTTTTAGCGGGATGTAATACGTATGAGATACGTTTAAACAGCCGGCGCCGACAAGATGGCCTGCAGATTTGTATATGTACTTGAATTTATGGCTTCCTGATCTTATATTCTATGTGCAGTTTAATACCCTCCATGCTTTTATGAGTCTCCTTATCAAACTACGTTGCTGCCATTCTGTTTCCTTGCAAATGTGGTGGACACTTCATACACAGTTGTGAGGATCCTAATTTTCCATCATTAATGCCCAACAAGGCCTCCAAAAACGTGACACCTGAAGCAAGGAGGGGGTTTCATCCTCGTTTGTGGGCCTCCTGTTAATGAGACAGAAAGCCTGATCTGCGGATCCAGAGAAGGTTCTGCAGATAACGGGCTCGTTGTTACACCGAGCGCTCAACGCGCCATGTCTCTTCCAAGTCAATTGTTATGGATGACGGGCGGGGCATTGGAGCAATTGCTATGCCTTTGATTCACAAAATACTATTCAAAATGAATTACAAGGCCACTGTTTAACGATGAGCGAACCTGGCGTTTTGATTCACTTGGGGATATTGTGCAGAGAGTTATTGCTACCGACCAAGGCTTGATCCGAGAAATCCGTGTGCAAAACTTGAAATAAGCTCAGTGCCAACGTGTATGACTAAGCGTTCCAATGGATAAAATGGTGACGTTAAACGAGAAACTATTGCAGACTCAGTTCAGTGACCCTTCATAGAACGAGGAAAGAAGACATGGAGACAGACTTCAGCAGCAGAGAGGTGGAGACAAATGGGCCGTACAATAGGAACGTCGCCGGCTGGGTGAGAGCAAAACACTCATTGTGGCAGTTTAGAAGACTATAATACATTGAATATATAAAACATAGAGCGATACATATAGTCATCTAAAAGCCTTTTACATGCCAGTGTCGTAACTGGTTCCACTGCCAGCACTGGCAGCGTGTTCCACAGGCAAACGTCCCTCTGTGTAAAAAGTACCTGCCCCGCACACATTCCTTGGAACATTGTCCATCTCCCATTAAATCTATGCTCTCCAGCTATGCTCTGGTATAAATATAAAATTATGAGAAATATGGATATGTAAGAAAGATAGAGGCCACTTCCCAGGGAGGAAATATGAATATGGATATGAAGAGGAAGATGGCTCTGATTGTCTGATCTATTTCTCATAATTCAAAGTACTTCTACCTGATCTGCCCGCCAACCTACGTTCCAGAGAAACTAATGCAACTTCGTTCAATTTCCCTCGACAGCCAATAATCGCTAAGCCAGGCAACATTCTGGTAAATATCTACTTCGACCTCTCCAAAGCTTCCACATTATTCCCATAATGGGGCGACAGAATCCTCGAAATGCGGAGTCATCAAAGCTGTACATTACTTGCCGACTCGTGCTCATTACACCGACCGATGAAAGCAAGCCACCCGCCTGTGGTAAATAAAATGCTGGAGGAACTGTGGTTAGCAAGCGGCATCTGCGAAGAGAGAACTGAGACTAACCTCAGGTCGGGACCCCGATGCTGACTGACTGGGGTCGGGTCTTGGAAGCTGAAAGAGAGATTGGGTAGAGAAAAACTTGGCGGGTCATCAGTGAATAAAGATGGGGATGAGTGATTTGTAGAAAGGTAGAATAAGTTACAAAAGCAATTGATGTAAACGGGGCAAAGACGATTTGCATAAGGAAAGAACCGGACGAGCGAAATATGGATAGAGGTAGGGATGTAGGTAGATGAGAAGAGGGGAGGGGAAAGAGTGGCCTTGCTGGCAGGACCCCCCACCCCAGGGCAGTTGCATTGTGTTGGCTCAACCAGATGACAGTGGGAGAGGCGGTCGTGCTTTGCGATGTGGCAAATTGCATCAACATAAGTGGGCTGCTTTGGGAAATAAATGCCCTGCATTGAAGTGGATCAATTACACTGGTGCTGCATCATCATGACCAAGGTGGCACTGAGCAGCGAGCTGCATTGGTGTGGGCTTTCCGCACTAAAGACATTGAGACAGCACGATTGAACTTCCTGCAACCTCGCTGGATTGGAATGCTGACATTATGTTAGCGGACAGTGGCTGAGCAGCATTGATGTGATTGCTCTGCTATGGAAGCTGGGCTGCATTGAGTGTACTGACACTGAAGAGATGTGACACTGAAGAAATGTACCACTGGAGATGTGCCACTCGGCCGGACCGTTGGCAATCGCCCAGGAGTCGGTGTGCAGTCGGACTGGAGTATTGTCGTTGGATAAGGGAAGGGTGGCCGCCACAAGCTCGGCCATTTGACACGAGCCACCAGAGCCATCACATAGACTCGCGTATCATCGAATGCACTCTCAAACCCCGTGTACACAGCAGAGCACGCGGCCGGATCGTATCCTGTTGTTCACCTGGCACCGTTCGAAACCGGGGTTCTCTTTTCCTGGAAGGGCGCCTGACACGGTCATTTATGGCGTTTCTCATCCATTCAGACCGTGCCATACCCCCTCCCGTGAGCCAGTCATAAGCCCGTTGTGCGCAACGTTTCTGCACTAATAGCAGTAGGTGGTCCGCCCAGCTATTGCAGTGTTTTTGCATAGCAATATGCATGGATATTCGGGGAAAGGAAGGATATTCAGTCAACCTAGGCCTGCAGTTCATCCTCCAGCACCTGTACCGCGAGGGGACTTAAGCAAGATTTGGTTTGTGGATTTAGCTCTGCATTCAACACCATTGGGCCAGTGCCTCTACACTCCAAACTCTCCTGGTTGGCTGTGCCTGAACCCCTCTGTCAGTGGATCACCAACTTCCGGACAGACAGGAAGCAGCTTTTGAGGCTGGGTAGGCACACCTCTGATCCGCTGATCCTCACAGCATAAGAACATCTCACGACTGCGTACTTGCCTTTACTCTCTACACCAACGACTGCACCTCCACATACTCCTCTGTCAATCTTTTGAAGTGTGCAGAGAACACAACCCCTGATTGAACTGATCTAGCATAGGGAGGAATCTGCCTACAGACGGTAAGTTCCTTGGTGCCATCATCTCCAGGCCCCTTAAATGGGAGGCCACCATCGACTCCACAGTCAAAACGGCCCAACAGAGGATGCACTTCCTGCGGCTGCTGAGAAAACACAATCTGCCACAGGCACTGATGGTCCAGTTTTATACTGCCATCATGGAGTCTGTCTTCACCTTCTCCATCATGGTCTGGATTGGCTCAGCCTCCAAGCATGACATCCGGAGGTAGCAGCGTATCGTTCGATCAGCCGCGAAGGTTGTTGGCTGCAACCTTTCCCCCATTGCCGAACTCTACTCTGCAAGGGCCAGGAAGGGAGCGGCTAAGATCATGTCTGATACGTCTCACCCTGGCCACAACCTCTTTGAAGCACTTCCCTTCTGGGAGGCGACTCCGGACTGTCAAAGCCGCCACAGCCAGACATAAAAGCAGCGTTTTTTTCCCCACGAGCAGTAACTCTCAGCAGCCAAAAGTCTGTAGCTCCCTTTTGCTCTGGTATTTTATTTTGTTCTTCACATGTTTAAATTTTAATGTTTTATTTTTAATTGTCCACTGTATGTCGTGTTATCTTTGCGAGCAAAGCAATTTGTACGAATTTATCCAATTAAATTCAATTCAATTCACTTCTATGCATGCTCATCCTTCCTTTGGTCTACTGACAAGAATTTCGCAAAGTACTCCAAGTGCGGTCTCACCTGTCTTTGCAAAGTTACAAAAGAGCGTCGCCAGATTTATGTTCCATGCACCGACCTGCGGTATTAACCGCGTTATTAGGGTGTTCACAGGGAAACTACTCGTGTCCCCTCTTTCGGCCAGCAGGAGACTTCAATTGCAAGAACTTTCTTCAACCGATATTCCGTTGTGCTCCGGCGACACAGGTGACTGCAGCTACTGAAACCTGGAGCAAAGCACAAACTACCCTGAGAAACACAGCGGGTCAAGCAGCATGTGGGTCATAGAATAGAATAGAATTTCTTTATTGTCATTGTGGCGGTACATAAAAGGAAATTCAGGCGCACTGCCAAAGCGGAGCTCAAGTGTACAAGATAAAAAATAACAATGAAGTAACAGTAAAAGAGTGAGAAAATCCAAGGGATAGACGAAGTGGAGGTAAGTGTGGGCCTGGTGGTTAGATGGTTTTCAGATGTCCGCAAATTTGGGGAGCGCGAACAATAAGGGAGCCTATAAAAGATACACGGTTTATACATCGTTGATAGAAATGAACGAAGATGAAGTAAGTGGAGGGCTATCCGGGAAAGTACAAGATGGGAGGTGAAATATAAGGGGAAGATATAACATTAATGAATGACCCTTAAAACCTTGACCTTCAGAACAATATTGGGGTGGAGTCCATCATCCCAGGTAAGTGGCAACACAAGCAGGTAGAGATCTAAAGAGGCGTATGGTATATTGTATTCGGTAGCCCTGATGAGGCTTCCCTCCTTTCTGCGAGATTATTAGTGTAGACTTGGCGATGGTTTCGTCGGATACTTGCACTCTGTCAGCAAAGTCTTGCTCGAGCTCCCGTTTATGAACTATTTTAACTCCGCTGCCCGTTCCCGTATCCATGTTTCAGCCCTTGGCACCTTGGGTTGCAAGAGTGAAGCCACATTAAAACTGGAGAATCAGCACCTCGTATTTCAACCCAGCCGCATGGACACTGAATTCTCCAATTTCAAGTAATACACCGCAAACGCCGTCTCTATTTCCCCGGCCACGGACCCCTCCCCAGATGTACACATTCCCCTATCATCTCTCACTACATTCATTATACTCCGTTATCCTCCCGCTCTTATCCCACACCGTGCCACACACTTGCATTGATCCGTCTTATTTTCCCTCCCCTCTTCCCATCTACCTTCATCCCTACCTTTGTCCATATTTCACTCTTCTGGTTCTTTCCCTATGCAAACTGTCTTTGCCCCGTTTACATCAATAGTTTTTGTAACTTATTCTACCTATCTCCAAATCACTCGTCCCCATCTCTATTCACATCAGCCGACAGGTTTTCTCTACCCAATCACTCTATTTCAGCTTTCTAGACCCGACTCCAGTCAGTCAGCATCGGGGTCCCGACCCGAGGATAGTCTCTCTTCTCTCTCCGCAGATGCTGCTTGATAATCGGAGTTCCTCCAGCATTTTATTTACCACAGGCTTGTGGCTTGCTTTCATCGGTCGGGGCGATGAGTATGAGTCCTTCTGCAGTTGTACAGGGCCCTAGTGAGACCGCTCCTGGAGTACTGTGTGCAGTTTTAGTCTCCAAATTGAGGAATGATATTCTTGCTATTGAGGGCGTGCAGCGTAGGTTTACTAGGTTAATTCCCCGAATTGCGGGATTGTCGTATGTTGAAAGATTGGAGCGGCTAGGCTTGGAAACACTGTAATTTAGAAGGATGAGAGGGGGTCTTATCGAAACGTATAAGATTATTAAGGGGTTGGACACGTTAGGGGCAGGAAACATGTTCCCAATGTTGGGGGAGTCCAGAACAAGGGGCCACAGTTTAAGAATAAGGGGTAGGCCATTTAGAACTCAGATGAGGAAAAACATTTTCAGTCAGAGAGTTGTAAATCTGTGGAATTCTCTGCCTCAGAAGGCAGTGGAGGCCAATGCTCTGAATGCATTCAAGAGGGAGCTAGTCAAGTCAAGAGAGAGCTAGGGTAGCGCAGTCAGGGGCTATGGGGAGAACGCAGGAACGGGGTACTGATTGAGAATGATCAGCCATGATCAAATTGAATGGTGGTGGTGGCTTGAAGGGCCGAATGGCCTACTCCTGCACCTATTGTCTATTATCTATTGTCCATTAAGTCAACAAGTAATGTTACAGCTTTGACGACTCCGCATTTCGAGGATTCTGGCGCCCCATTATGTGAAAAATGTGGAAGCTTTGGAGAGGTCGAAGAAGATATTGACCAGAATGTTGCCTGGCTTAGCGATTATTAGCTGTAGGGGGAAATTGAACGAAGTTGCATTAGTTTCACTGGAACGTAGGTTGGCGGGGAGATCAGGTAGAAGAACTTTGAATTTTGAGAAATAGGTGAAACATCAGAGCCATCTTCCTCTTCATATCCATATTCATATTTCCTCCCTGTGAAGTGGTCTTTCACTTTCTTACCTGTCTTATTTCTCCATTTTATATTTATAACAGAGTACAGCTAGAGAGCATAGATTTAATGTGAGATGGACAATGTTTTAAGGAATGTGTGCGGGGCAGGAACATTTTACACAGAGGGGCGTTTGCATCTGGAACACGCTGCCAGTGCTGGCAGTGGAACCAGTTTAAATACTGGCATGTAAAAGGCTTTCAGATGAGTATATGTATTGCTCTATGTTCTATGTTTTGAATGTACTTCTAAACTGCCACGTTGAGTCCCTTGGTCTCACCCAGCCGGCGACGTTCCTATTGTATTGCCCATTCGTCACCACCTCTCTCCTGCTTAAGACTGTCTTCGTTTCCTCTTTCATCGTTCTATGAAGGGTCCCTGACCTGAGTCTGCAATAGTTTCTCGTTCGCCCACGGATTATCTGTCCTGCTGGGTGATTCCAACATGGTCTGTGTCTCTGTTAACTTCCTTAGCTTTACAGTATTTAAGATGTTCACGCTGAAGAATCCGACTGATGGGACTGTTCTGACAGCGGGAGAGAAATCGAGTCGCGACCGTCCATTTCATTTTCAAAGGTAATGTAAAATTAATTTAGCGTGTATTTAATTCAAGCAAACTTATACGTTTCACGTCACCATTTTATCCCTTGGAACACTTCTCAATCATACACGTTGGCACTGGGCTTATTTCAAGTTTTGCACGGGGATTTCTCGGTTCAATCGATAGCAATAGCTCTCTGCACAATATCCCCAAGTGAATCAAAACGCCACATTCGCCCACGGTTAAACAGTGAACTTGTAATTCGGTTTGAATAGTATTTTGTGAATCAAAGGCACAGCAATTGCTCCAATGCCCCGCCCGTCATCCATAACAATTGACTTGGAAGAGACATGGCGCTTTGGGCGCTCAGTGCAACAACGAGCTCGTTATCTGCAGAACCTTCTCTGGATCCGCAGATCAGGCTTCCTGTCTAATTAACAGGAGGCCCACAAACGAGGATGAACCCCCTCCTTGCTTCAGGTGTTACGTTTTTGGAGGCCTTGTAGCGCTAGGATATATATGACAGAAAATGAGGATTTTCGCAACTGTGTATGAAGTGTCCACCACATGTCCAAGGATACAGAATGGCAACAACGTAGTTTGATACGGAGACTCATAAAAGGATGGAGGGTATTAAACTGCACATAGAATATAAGATCAGGAAGCCATAAATCCAAGTACATTTAAAAATCTGCAGGCCATCTTGTCGGCGCCGGCTGTTTAAACGTATCTCATACGTATTTCACCCGCAAAAAAATGTTGAGCCTGTTGTGCTCTTTACGATTTGCAGTGGCCAATTCCATTCCATCCTCCGCATATCTGGGACAAGGAAGCAAGGCCGAAGCAGCCAGCGAAGCGAAATAAAAGTCTGGACAAAACCAGCGGCTGAGGCTCCACCTCTGGAGTGGACGGACAGACGACACCATGTCGGGGCACTTCTTCATACTGAGAGTGTCGGGCGAGAAACCTGGAACAGAGAGTAGGAGGTGGGCCAATGTCCGGAAATGATAGGCGGATGAGCCAAAACATTATGACCACTGACAGGCGAAATGAATAACATTGATAATCTTACAATGACACTGTCAAGAGGTAGGAGAAATTAGGCAGCATGTGAACCGTCAGTTCTTGAAGTTGATGTGCTAGATGCAGGAGAAATGGGCAGGAAATGAGCGACTTTGACAAGGTCCAAATTGTTATGGCCAGACGACTGGGTCAGAGCATCTCTGAAATGGCAAGGCTTGTGGGGTGCTCCCGGTCAGCAGTGGTGAGTACCTACCGACAGTGGTCCGAGAAGGGATAAACCACAAACCGGCGACAGACAGTGTAATGGCAGTTTCTATACATTCTCAAAGTCCAACTTCGATAGCCATTACTGCTCGGGGATGGAATGGTATAGCTTACGCACACACCGCACTCCGAGATAAGAAAGACGAATCTTCCAAACGCTGTTTCTTAATTAATTGGTCTTTATTAAAGTAGCACAAATCAAAAGAGTAATTCATAACTTTTCGTTCTTATCAACTGTTTTTTCTTCAAGCAATACAATAAAAACCGTGTAGTCGTTACCGTGTGCTCCTTGTGAGTGTAGCTGGCGCGAATGTGGCAGTCGAGGGTGTGGCAGTCGAGAGTGTGGCAGACATGAATGTGGTAAAAAAATGTATTCTTTCCATCCTCCGAGACTAAACTGACCCACAATCTCTGTCGCTACGCTAGTCTCCTCCCATGTCGACACTCCCCATTACGTATCGAATCACACCCCCAAGCATGCAAAAAAAGACAGAAACTAGAAATATTAAACATAGCCATAATACAATGACAGTAACTAAATTAAGCGTAAATGGCTCCTACACACCGGCCCCTAATTGTTCTGCGTATATAACGAAGCAATTAGCAATAGATACTAAAAGGAGCTATAAAAGCTTAATATTTATCAAAGACAAAAGTAATATGCATTATATTTTGGCATTCAAACTTCTTTAACGATTCTTCAATCTTCTCCTTCACCTTCTAGAAGCAGACATATCTTGGTTATCGGTCTTACCAAGATGATGTCCTTAGTCTGAAGTCGTACAGTACACAAAAAACCTTTAACGTCTGGCATGATCTCCAGTATCTTTTTACGAAGTTTTGACAAGATGTGATTTCTTCCTCCATGTCCGATCTGTTCATGAATATGTCGTAACAGCAATGTTGAAATATGAAAGTCCTTCGAGAGAATAATAGGATGCTTAGCTTCTTCAGGCACCGCTAGTTTATTTAGGTGACCACCTACTCTCAGAAGTCCTTTATCCAGTATCGGGTCAAGCCTGTATAAAAAACTACTTATTTTAACACCACGTTCACCAGCTTGTAATGCTGATAGCTCTTCCTTATATTCTTGTCTTTGACAGAAAGAGATAACTGCATTTTCTGCCTTAAAAAGATCAGCCGGACATAAACACTGTCCCCGGTACGATACTCAACCTTTTCTTTCAGCTTGCCAGGATCCGTTTCAAAGCCACTTATAGGAGCCCGAGTTTCATTTTTCTTACGAGTCCACTGCAAAAGCATTGTTTTTAATTTACGAAACTAAGCCACTACAGTCTTCAACTTATTCCATGATGAGAAATGGGTAATTAAATAGTTTGTTGAATCCAATGGGTCCTTAATAATGGCGTTCACTAAGATGTCTTCCTTGATCTCCGGATCATTAGCAGAGATTTCAATTTCCAGGTTAGACTTTGTCCATTCTCGGTCTGTTTACATAGAAACTCTGGCCCATTGATCCATCTCTTACTGCTTAAGAAGCGGTCTGCTGTTAATCCTCTAGCGGCTTCATCCGCAGGATTTTCCTTGGTATTAATATACTTCCACTGTGATACATTAGTAGCATACATTATAAAAGAGATCCTGTTTGCGACAAATGTTAGGAAGCGTTTATTTTCATCGTTGGTGTACCTAAGCACTGTCATGCTATCAGTACAGAAGGTAGATTCCTCCAGCTTAAGCTGCAGTTCTTTTTGCAGCAATATGTAAATTCTGACAGCTAAGACTGCGGCTGCAAGCTCCATTCTGGGAATCGTCATTTGCTTCAATGGTGCCACTCTGGCCTTTCCCATTAAGAATGCAGCATGTACATCATTAATATCATTTCCAGTCTCAGATATGAAACAGTACCGTAACCACTTTCACTTGCATCAGAAAGGTGATGCAGGTGTGCAAATCTGATTCGACCAAAGTTTGTCGCCTTCATACACCGGTCCTAACCCTAACCGGTCCGAGATCTTGTCGAGATTTTCTAACCACTCTGTCCATCGCTGAGAGAAGATTTGCGTTATACTCTCATGCCATCCAAGTTTCTTGTTACAGAGATCCTGCAAAATTAACTTGGCTGATAGTGTAAATCGTGCAATAAATCCCAAAGAGTGTGGCAGTCGAGAGTGTGGCAGACGTGAGGGTGACTGGCGCGGGTGTGGTAAAAAACTGTAGTCTCTCCATCCTCCAGACTAAACTGACCCACAATCTCTGTCGCTACGCTAGCATCCTCCCATATAGACACTCCCCATTACGTATCAAATCACACCCACAAGCATGCAAAAAAAGACAGAAACTAGAAATATTAAACATAGCCATAATACAATGACAGTAACTAAATTAAACGTAAATGGCTCCTACAGATAGGGTGTTGCGATGCGCGAGGGCACGATGGCTATTCCGTCTGGTCCGAACCGACAGAAGGTCTACTGTGGCACAAGTCACAGAAAATGGTAATGGCGGTCACGGGAGGAATGTGTCACAATACACAGCGCATCGCGTCCTGCTGCGTATGGGGCTGCACACGGAGGACCAACAGCATATTAGGGCATAATGCTTTAGCTTATCAGGTTATAATGTTTTGGCTCATCGGTGTATATGTAGGACCGATGAGTGGAGACGCCGACAAGGGTGAGAGATGAAAAGAAAACAAAGGCTGTGAAATAAGGAGATAAGTTGAGGAATTGAATGTAAACCGCAGCGAGGAAGATGGTGGAAGTGGACGTTATGGGAGGGAGTAGTGGGAATCTGAAAGGGAACTGAGGATCTCGGGGAAGGGATATATGCGTACGAGGAGGAGGAAGTAGCAGGGTGACAAGGCATGGGAGAAATATTTGTGCACCAGTGTGGGGGAGGGGTAAGATCGGGTGTAGGGGATATTACTTGAACGGACATCTGGTATTCCTTGGCGCATAGAACGCACATTCTCAGCGAAATGGTGAAATCGTCGTCCCCTGCGGTTGAAAAGAGGACTCGCATAGAGGGATTCCATGGTCTTGTTTTAGCAGAGCGGTGAGATGAATCTCCGCGACCCAGGCCGCACAGCAGGATGTCACGTTACAACTTTGTAACACAAAGTCACATTTGAAATATGGGGTCGAATCGCGGACTGCGTAACCGTCAGAGGGTGTAGGTGGACTACGATGCCAGAAGAAGTGGTGACTGCTGCCCGCGAGTACAGGCGAGGCAAGTGCGTTTAGAATCAGAGATGAACCAGGAGTGGGGTTCTGTTTGAAGTTCACAAACCTACGAGGGCCGTAGCGAGACTAGAGACGAGAGAAACGTATCGCCGTAGCATAGGTTGCCATAATCGGAGCGCAGGCGCTTCAGATGACGGGGTAAGTTGGTGATGGATGCAGGCACTGTCAGCGCTTGAAAAAGTTAAGATGAATCTTTGAAATGGAATGACAAGAACGGCTACCATCCGAGTGATGGGACCACTGAGGAATGCCGACAGGTACATAATGAACGGCGAAGACACCGTGGGCAGAATGTTCTTCCCCCTGTAGTGCGTGTCTCTGTGGCCCTGAGTCACACTCGTTCAGGAGAATATCTGGACAAGAACGTCAACTTACAATGTTTGTTGATCAGAGACGTTAATCACCACAGCTATGTGGCGTTTAGATTCGTTGGCTCTGTGGCTTTCAGATGTTATGCAATAAAATCGGAGTGAGGTGCAGATTTTAATAGCGTCGAAGGGGCGAGAGGCGGTGTTCCGGCCGTTGCTTGCTGGGAAAGATTTGCAAAAAAATAACAACAGTGGGACTGAAACCATGGGAGACGTTTCATCCGGTTTGGCGCGTTCCAATCATGTTCAGCTATATCCTATGAAACGTGCGAATGAAATCCCCAATTAACCATTCATCAGCCCACCTGCCCAACATGTCAAGATCCTGTTGCAATTTTGACAACCATCTTCGCCATCTATAATACCACCCACTTTAGTGTCACCTGCAAACGTATTAATTGTGCCTTGTCTATTCTCTTCCAAATCATTGATATAGATAACAAACAGCAATGGGCCTAGCACCGAATCCTGGAGCACCCACTACTCACCGGCTGCCAGTCCGAAAAACAACGTTCTACCGTCACCTTCTGCTTCCTTCCATGAATCCAATTTTCTATCTATTCGGCTAGATGTCTTTTGTTCCCAAGCCATGCAGCCTTTCGGAGCAGCCTGCCACGCGTACCTTCTCAAATACCATGATCAAATCCATATATACGCCGTCCTCAGCTCTGCCCTCAACAACCTTTTGCTGAGATTTTCAAAAGCGAACGGGAAACTACAGGAAACTTGATCAATCACCTTGTTTAATTCTCGTTTGTATGGAACAATTCAGGATACGTGCCAATCACATAAAGCCCAACTTTCACCTGCAAAGAATAAACTCACTGAAACCGCCAAGTACTGGAAAACAAACTTCACATTGGTGGAACTTGTAGAGCTGCTGGCAAATCACTGCGGTTTCAATCCGAACACGTAGTGCTGATAGTGTGGAGTTTGAACGCTCTCTCTGAAACCTCATGGATTCTACCAGTGTTCCCAGAGTTCCTCCGATACTTGAAAGACTCGGGTGTTGTTCGGCTGATTTGACTGTTTAAGGTGTGTCGACGGGTGATAGCACCTGGAGGAGCTAATGGGAATGCGGGGCACTTTGAAACGAATGTTGTCTGTAGGTCCTTGATCAATGACGGGATATATCGGGGACCAGGTTGTGAACACATTATGTGACTACATGGTACAAATGTGGGTAGTTGTGCAGATAGTGAGAATGGTTGTGAAAAACATTGCAGCAGGATCTTCAGTTCAGTTGTGTTTAGTTTATTGTCACGTGTACGGACGTGCAGTAAAAAGCTTTTGTTGCGTGCTAACCAGTCAGCAGAAAAGCATGATTACAATCGATCAATTTACAGTGTATAACTAATGCACACGAGAAGGGAATAACGTTTAATGCTAGGTAAAGCCAGCAAAATCCGATAAGTCTTGATCGATTGGTCAGGTGCGCTGAGGAAAAGTTGATGGAATTTAATACAAAGGGATGTGAAGTTTTGGTAAGACTAACATGGGCAGGGCTTACACAGTGAATGGTAGGCATCTGGCGAGTCTTGTGGAGCCCAGGCCAGGGGTGTAGGAGTGCAGGTGCGTGGTTCCCGAAGGTGCAATCGCAGGCAGATCGGATGGGCGAAAAGGCTTTTGGCGAAAGCAAACAAGAAAAAAAATAGAGGGGTCGTAACGCAACGTTCCATGTAGATATTTCGGTTTTGATTTAACTGTAACAGATAAAGTCTAATCGGCTGAGGCTGGGAAATGAGCGGTTTGCAGAAATCGTGATGAATATTTGTTTTCTCCGAAGTGCCTGAACAATTGTTCGGCGTTGTGCTTCACCTGAATAACCACATGGTACTTACTTCAATAGACAATAGACAATAGGATTAGGCCATTCGGCCCTTCGAGCCAGCACCGCCATTCAATGTGATCATGGCTGATCATTCTCAATCAGTACCCCGTTCATGCCTTCTCCCCATACCCCTTGACTCCGCTATCCTTAAGAGCTCTATGTAGCTCTCTTGAATGCATTCAGAGAATTGGCCTCCACTGCCTTCTGAGGCAGAGAATTCCACAGATTCACAACTCTCTGACTGAAAACGTTTTTCCTCATCTCCGTTCTAAATGGCATACCCCTTATTCTTAAACTGTGGCCCCTTGTTCTGGACTCCCCCAACATTGGGAACATGTTTGCTGCCTCTAACGTGTCCAACCCCTTAATAATCGTATACGTTTCGGTAAGATCCCCTCTCATCCTTCCAAATTCCAGTGTATACAAGCCTAGTCGCTCCAGTCTTTCAACATACGACAGTCCCGGCATTCCGAGAATTAACCTAGTAAACCTACACTGCACGCCCTCAATAGCAAGAATATCCTTCCTCAAATTTGGAGACCAAAACTGCACACAGTACTCGAGGTGCGGTCTCACTAGGGCCCTGTACAACTGCAGAAGGACCTCTTTGCTCCTATACTCAACTTCTCTTGTTATGAAGGCCAACATTCCATTGGCTTTCTTCACTGCTTGCTGTACCTGCATGCTTCCTTTCAATGACTGATGCACTCGGACACCCAGATCTCGTTGTACGTCCCCTTTTCCTAACTTGACACCATTCAGATAATACTCTGCCTTCCTATTCTTACCACCAAAGTAGTTCTCCAACCTGAACGACTACCGCCCGGTTGCCCTAACGCCGATAGTCATGAAGTGCTTTGAGAGGCTGGTCCTCTCACACATCAAATCCAGCATCCCTGACTCACTGGACCCACATCAATTTGCATACAGGGCAAATAGATCCACAGAGGACGCCATCTCTCTGGCACTTCACACTGTCCTGACTCACCTAGGGAGACATGGCACGTACGTGAGGATGCTATTCATAGACTATAGCTCCGCCTTCAACACGGTCATCCCCACCAAGCTCATCAGCAAACTCCACCAGCTAGGCCTCAGCTCCTTATTATGTGACTGGATCCTAGACTTCCTGCTGGAACGACCGCAGGCAGTGAGAATGGGCCCGCACCTGTCCTCCACTATCACCCTGAGTACCGGCACACCATAGGGCTATGTTCTGAGCCCCATGCTCTACTACCTCTTCACACACGACCGTGTTCCTGCATTCGACACCAACACCATTGTCAAGTTTGCAGACGACACAACGGTGATCGGGCTTATCACCAACGGGGATGAAACAAACTATAGAGCGGAGGTGCAGAACCTGGCGGACTGGTGCTCAGGATAACAACCTGTCCCTAAATACCACCAAGACCAAGGAGCTGATCATCAACTTCCGTAGGTCACGTAACGGGGAATATGCCTCGATCTCTATCAACGGGGACAGTGTGGAGAGAGTGTCCAGCTTCATGTTTCTGGGCACTCACATTTCGGAGGACCTAACATGGTCCAATAACACCGCTGCGCTGGTCAAGAAGGCACAACAAGGACTGTTCTACTTAAGAACACTGAAAAAGTCTGGTCTACCCCAACAGCTGCTGACGACCTTCTACCGCTGCACCATAGAGAGCATCCTAACGCATGGCATCCCTGTGTGGTACCTCAGCTGCACGGAGGCAGAAAGGAAAGCTCTACAGCGGGTAGTCCACAGAGCTCAGAGGGCCATCGGAACACAGCTACCAGACTTGGAGGGCATCTACAACACACGATGCCTCAGAAAAGCCACCAGCATCCACAAAGACTCTTCACACCCCTGCAACAGTCTGTTCGAACTCCTTCCATCGGGCAGACGATACAAGGCCTTCTACGCCCGCACCTCCAGACTCAGGAACAGCTTCATCCCCAGGGCCATAGCTGCTATGAACCGGTCCTGCTGAGCCGGATGGCCACAACGTATAGATCAACTTGCACTTTACCCTGTCTAAAACTGTTACAATTGTTTCGTTTCGTTGGGTTGCTGTTGTCTAAATTACTTAAATTATTGCATCGTATGGGAGGCGCATTCCCAATCTCGTTGTACCCCTGGGTACAATGACAATAAAGATATATTGTATTGTATTGTATTGTATTAAACTGCATCTGCCATGCATCCGCCCACTCACACAACCTGTCCAAGTCACACTGCAACCTCATAACATCTCCCTCACAGTTCACACTACTACCCAGCTTTGGATCGTCTGCAAATTTGCTAATGGTACTTTTAATCCCTTAATCAACGTCATTAATGTATATTGTAAATAGCTGCGGTCCCAGCACCCCACTAGTTACTGCCTGCCATTCTGAAAGGGACCAATTTATCCCCACTCTTTGCTTTCTGTCTGTCAACCAATTTTCTGTCCATGTCAGTACCCTACCTCCAATACCATGTGCTCTAATTTTGCCCACTAATCCCCTATGTGGAACCTTGTCGAAGACTTCACAATATTATGCAACACTCTGTGAACAATAGGTTTGCTCAGGGACTGTGATCAACATGAAACGATGACACCCAACGGTCCCGCAGGGATAATCCCTTTCCTTCAAATAAGGGAACCTTTTCAATGAGATATTCCACAATCAAATAGGATAAGAGGTGACAAGGAGATGGGCGAACTACAGATTGTTAGAGTCATATACGAGATCCAAAAGATATACTACCCGATCCTGGCTATTCTCGGTGTTCCGGGTAAGTGAGGAGAGCTGTCGTTTACGCTGTGCATATTTGAGAATCTGGCTGTATGTCTCTCGAAACTGCCTCTTTTAATTTCAAATTCAGTGATCGCACTGCCGAGGGATTATTAATGCGCGAACCATTCTTGCTGTGACTGTCACTTTGAACATCGTATTTTGCAGGATTAAACGCAGAGTGATCTGCAACTTCCCGGTGTTTGCACTGGTTAACATCGAGCACAGTCACGTTGTATTGAATCCATTATGCCCATTGACCAGTTCCAGCTGAATTGATGGAACACACAAAGTCACAGTGGATGGTGGAAATGCTAAATGTTAAAGGAACCCCATTAGTAAGTGGGGCAGCAGCTGTGCCGGTCAATGTTTCAATTCAGTGCCCTTCCAATGGGGGATTTCGTGGCTTACATTACCACAGCAGGACCGGGTGAATTGCGGAGCGGGTTTAGAACTGCAGACTCAATGTGAATTATTAACCATTTCGAACCTAATCATGTTTCTGTCGAAATCATCCCAGTCTCCTCTTTGCATCAACTGATCTTCTCTTTGCGATTAAAATCTGCGTTTCATGTTTGCCGTTTAGTTCGATTGATTGATTTCCAAAACTTCCTTTGAAGAGAAAGTTGCACGTCATCGAGGTGTTGTGTGATGCACTTCACAGTGCTAGGAGAACGGGCTTTGTTCCCTCTCTCTATGATAACTGTGTAACTTAGCAAGTGTGCGATCATTCGATATCACACTCATTCCTCAATTGCAATTGCAATTACTCCAATCACAAATATACCAGAAATCACACATTCCCATCAGTAACCAAGTCAAAGATAAGCATCATCTGGGTGAATTGCAAAATGGAAGTTAATCTATATTTACCAACTGCATGGTAAACGCCAATCTGAGTCACGCTAATGTAATTTTGGGTCCCTGTCTAATACTGAACCACATGTCAGGGGTGATCTACACGCATTCACACAACATAAACGGACCGCTTTGTTGCTACGGATATTTATATTGCGCAGTGCATTACCCGCATCGTATTATTAACCCTTAACCCACAACATTGCTCTTTGCTTTCGGAATCACACAGATGCAATGGTGAAATTGCTGATGAACTTCATAAAAGTAAAGTGTGTTTGTTCACGGTGTTTAACTCATGCAAAGCACTTAATGCGGAGGTTGCAATCATCTTGCACTAAAAATATGATCATTCTTTTTGCATCACAGTGAATCTGGTGACAATTGTGGTCCTGTCTCGAGGAAAGTGTGGCCTCTCCAGATGTGTGACCCGCTACCTGGTGGCCATGGCAGCGGCAGATCTACTGGTCATTATCTTTGACCTGATATTGAGACAGATTCCGATTGCTCATCGCCTATATTTTGTGAAGCTCATCCCCCTGTGTAATATCCACGCCGTCTTGCTTTACACAGTGACCGACTGTTCTGTGTGGTTCACCGTCTCCTTCACCTTTGACCGATTTGTTGCCATCTGTTGCCAAAAATTGAAGCATAGATATTGCACCGAGAAAACAGCGGCTGTGGTTCTGAGCACAGTGAGTGTACTGAGCAGCGCCAAGAATGTTTACTGGTATTTCATGTATACACCTTGGTACAGATTGGCGAATACCCCCTGGTTTTGTTACATGGATGTCCGTGTTATGACTTCAATTACCTGGTCAACGATTGAGTCTCTTCATTATATTCTCACCCCCTGTGTCCCGTTTGTGTTGATTCTGCTGCTCAATGCTTTAACGGTGAGACATATTTTGGTGGTCAGCAGAGCCCGCAGGAGACTCCGGGACCAGAAAAGTGCGAAGAGCCCCAGTGATCCCGAAATGGTGAATCGAAGGAATTCCGTGATATTGTTGTTATTTATCTCCGGAAATTTCGTTCTGTTATGGGCAACATTTACATTTTATATAATAAGTAGACGTGTGTGTTATTTCGAAGAATGTTTTTTTTCCCTCCCTACCTTTGTATCGGAAATAGGATTCATGCTTCAATTACTTAGCAGTTGCACAAACACGTGCATATATGCGGTGACACAGAAGATGTTTAGAATGCAATTGTTGACTGTGTTAACATATCCCCTTCCTCGACTGATAAGATTAATTAAGCACTGAAAAATAATGAAAAACTGGAGCATCTAAAGCATCATAATCAAATATTAGAACCAGAACTGTTGAAATGCTTTACGCAAACAGACTCGGCACCCATTGTGACCGCGCTCGGCATTAACCATCCACTTACACTAATCTGACATTGATTCTATTCTCCATACATTGGATTAATCCCAGAGCCCTTCTACCCAATTCGGAATTAAGGGGCATTATCGGAGGAATTCGCAGAGGACGCACAACGTCCACATTGCTTGTCATTGGAAGGTGGGAGGTAACATATATTTTCAGGCTAAACCTATGTGGTCACAGAGAGAAAGCGCAAAGTCCACAAGCCAGCATGCGAGGTTAGGACTGAACCCGGGTCTGTAGCGTCATGAGGCAGACGCTCTCATAGCTGCGAGACTATTTTCCGCTGTTCCCTCAGCTTCGTTGCAAATACGGGGAATTTAGTTGGATAGTGCTCATCCCATTTTTGACCTCTAGTTGTGTCTAGCGTTGTCCAAATTAGTGTATATCCCCAAGTAGATTAAACAGTTCTAACACTGTTCGGTGGGTACCCCGACTCAGTCAGTTCTTGTGCCGTCAACACACTTCTTTCCTTGAACTCCAAGGTTAATTTCGCAATAAATATAATTTCTCAGTGTGAGCGATCAGAGGAACACCAAGGCTGGCGAACCAGCATATTGACAGACCATCCAAACTACACGTTTACAAAATATCCGCTTGGCTCCCCGACTCATTTCCGCCAAAGATTTAGTCAGTGATCGTGGTTTCCATTAAAAAAACGAAGATGCCCAAATAAGGGATGGCATACATCACGGAGTTTGCATAATCCACAGCGAATCAATAATCTAAAGACAATCCTCTGGGAAGGTGATGGACGGACGAGTTCCAACACTGGGTTTCTGATAGGGACAGACAAGATAGTTGGGAGATAACCCGTACTCAATGGTCCATCAGTGAACCGTGATTAAAACCACGTCCTTGGTCATTTCAGGGAAGTGTCCCATCAAATACCCGCAGCAGAGATTTCACTCCTGGAAGCGGGAGATCTTGTGTGTAAAGGTGACGTCGCAAATTATGGAAGTCATTAGAAATTTGGCAAGTTTGTCATATATTTAACCCAAAATCTTACATATTAAGAGAGTAAAAGCAAACGTGTTTAATTGTCATGTGTATCATTTCAAAAATGTAAAATGCGCATGGAACCATTGTGACGCGAGCTATAGAAACTGTAACTGCTGTGAATGCGTGAAAAATGTGGGTCCTCTCAGAATGTTTTCCAGTATACGCTGTGAAGCTCTATGAAGTTCTGTAAATGTTTGAGAAAACCACCGCATCTCTACGAGATTTCTTACTGTCTTCCCCTGATTTGGGCCATAATTCTGAGTGCGACTGGTCCTCGTGTGAAGCCAGATTCAGGGTACTGGTCAGGCACACAATTCCCTCCAACACACGACACAGCGAGCAGGGGGCTACATAGAACCACATGGCTGCAAACCCGGGATGTTTAGTTTTGCTACCTACATTTGTTCTATTGGGCCCCACATTGTTGTCGTGCGATTGTAAATTGTGGTACTATAAGATAACAAATTGGAGGGAAAGGAAATAATGCTGACTTTATTGGGCGAGAGCAGTAGAGGGTTAGGGCTCTGTGTGGAGATGCGGCAACATGCGGCAACACACACACACACGCACACGCACACGCACGCACACGCACACGCACGCACACGCACGCACACGCACACACACACACACAAGTATACATATACAACATATGTACAAAACGACAGCTAATGAATAACACGAGGGTGACATCAAATAATATGATGTAACGGCAGGGCACTCGAAGTTCAAATGTAAGCTGCAGATCGGAAACTCGCTGCCATGAAATGGACACCCGAGAGACCCAGAGTACAACGAATAGCGGATAATAATTTAGAATCTTTAGAAAATGGACATATTATGGTCGGAGACGATCTTGAATTTGGAATTTGGACGGTGGGCCATGTAGATATCATATAACATATAACATATAACAACTACAGCATGGAAACAGGCCTGTCCGGCCCTACCAGTCCACGCCGACCATTCTCCCTGACCTAGTCTCATCTACCTGCACTCAGACCATAACCCTCCAATCCCCTCCTATCCATATACCTGTCCAATTTACTCTTAAATAATAAAATCGAGCCAGCCTCCACCACTTCCACCGGAAGCCCATTCCATACAGCCACAACCCTCTGAGTAAAGAAGTTCCCCCTCATGTTACCCCTAAACCTTTGTCCCTCAATTCTGAAGCTAGATCGGTATGATCATTGCTGTTTGTTATCTATATCTATGATTTGGATGCGAACAGCAAGGCATAATTAATAAGTTTGCAGATGACACTAAAGTGGGTGGTATTATAAATGGCGAAGATGGTTGTCAAAATTGCAACAGGATCTTGACATGTTGGGCAGGTGGGCTGATGAATGATTAATGGGGATTTCATTCGCACGTTTCACAGCATATAGCTGAACATGATTGGAACGCGCCAAACCGGATGAAACGTCTCCGCTGGTTTCAGTTCCACTGTTGTTATTTTTTTTGCAAATCTTTCCCAGCAAGCAACAGCCGGAACACCGCCTCTCGCCACTTCCGCGCTGTTAATATCTGCACCTCACTCCGATTTTGTTGCATAACCTGAAAGCCATAGAGCCAACAATTCTAAACGCCACAGAGCTGTCGTGATTAATGTCTCTGATCAACAAACATTGTAGGTTGACGTTCTTGTCCAGATATTCTCCTGAACGAGTTTGATTCAGGACCACAGAGACACGCACTACAGGGGGAAGAACATTCTGCCCACGGTGTCTTCGCCATTCATTATGTACCTATCGGCATTCCTCAGTTGTCCCATCACTCGGATGGTAGCCGTTCTTGTCATTACATTTCAAAGGTTCATCTTAATGGGGGTTTTTTTCAAACGCTGACAATGGCTGCATCCATCACGAACTCAAGCAATGCGTTCTTGAAGCTAATACTAAGTGGCATAACCCTTGCTCATACACCCTCTTACCCCGTCATTTAAACAGCCTGCGCTCCGATTACGGGAACCTATGCGAAGCCGATACGTTTCTCACGTCTCTCGACCCGCTCCGGCCCTCATCGCTTTGTGAACTTCAAACAGAACCCCGCTCCTGGTTCATCTCTGGTTCTAAACGCACATGTCCCGCCTGTACTCGGAGACAGCAGCCACCACTTCAGGTAACATCCTAGTTCACCTGCAACCTCTGTCGTTTGCACAGTCCACGATTCCACCCAATATTTCAAATATGACTTTGATTTACAAAGTTGTAACGTGACATCCTGCTGTGCGGCCTGGCTCACGGAGATTCATCTCCCCGCTCTGCTTAACCCAGACCATGGAATCCCTCCATGCGAGTCCACTTTTCAAACGTAGGGTCATCGCTTTCACCATTTCGCTAAGAACGTGCCCTCTGTGCGCCAAGGAATACCAGATGTCCGTTCAAGTTATATCCCCGACACCCGATCTTACCCCTCACCCACACAGGTGCACAAATATTTCTCCCTTGCCTTGTCACCCTGCTACTTTCCTCCTCCTCGTACGCATATATCCCTTCCCCGAGTTCCTCACTGCCCTTTCATATCGCCAGTACTCCCGCCCCTAACGTCCACTTCCACCATATTCCCCGCTGCGGTTTACATTCCAGTCCCCAACATTTCTCCTTATTTGACTGCCTTTGTTTTCTTTTCATCTCTCACCCTTGTCCGCGTCTCTACTCATCGGTCCCACATATACATCCGCCTATCGTTGCCGGGCATTGGCCCACCTGCTGTTCTCTGTTCCAGGTTTCCCTACACCCTCAGTATGAAGAAGTGTCCCGACACGGTGTCGTCTGTCCGTCCCCTCCAGAGGTGGAGCCTAAGCCGCGGGTTTGTCCAGCCTTTAATTTTGTTTCGCTGGCTGCTTCGGCTTTGTTTCCCTGTCCCAGATATGCGGAGGATGGAATGGAATTGGCCACTGTACATCGTGAAGAGCACAACAGGCTCAACATTTTTAGCGGGATGTAATACGTATGAGATACGTTTAAACAGCCGGCGCCGACAAGATGGCCTGCAGATTTGTATATGTACTTGAATTTATGGCTTCCTGATCTTATATTCTATGTGCAGTTTAATACCCTCCATGCTTTTATGAGTCTCCTTATCAAACTACGTTGCTGCCATTCTGTTTCCTTGCAAATGTGGTGGACACTTCATACACAGTTGTGAGGATCCTAATTTTCCATCATTAATGCCCAACAAGGCCTCCAAAAACGTGACACCTGAAGCAAGGAGGGGTTTCATCCTCGTTTGTGGGCCTCCTGTTAATGAGACAGAAAGCCTGATCTGCGGATCCAGAGAAGGTTCTGCAGATAACGGGCTCGTTGTTACACCGAGCGCTCAACGCGCCATGTCTCTTCCAAGTCAATTGTTATGGATGACGGGCGGGGCATTGGAGCAATTGCTATGCCTTTGATTCACAAAATACTATTCAAAATGAATTACAAGGCCACTGTTTAACGATGAGCGAACCTGGCGTTTTGATTCACTTGGGGATATTGTGCAGAGAGTTATTGCTACCGACCAAGGCTTGATCCGAGAAATCCGTGTGCAAAACTTGAAATAAGCTCAGTGCCAACGTGTATGACTAAGCGTTCCAATGGATAAAATGGTGACGTTAAACATATATGTTTGTTTGAATTAAATACACGCTAAATTAATTTAACATTTCCTTTGGGATGGAAGTGGACGGTCGCACCTCGATTTGATTCCCGCTGTCAGAACAATCCCATCAGTAGGATTCTTCAGCTTGAACATTTTAAATACTGTAAAGCTAAGGAACTTAACAGAGACACAGACCAAGCTGGAATCACCCAGCAGGACAAATAATCCGTGGACGAACGAGAAACTATTGCAGACTCAGTTCAGTGACCCTTCATAGAACGAGGAAAGAAGACATGGAGACAGACTTCAGCAGCAGAGAGGTAGAGACAAATGGGCCGTACAATAGGAACGTCGCCGGCTGGGTGAGAGCAAAACACTCATTGTGGCAGTTTAGAAGACTATAATACATTGAATATATAAAACATAGAGCGATACATATAGTCATCTAAAAGCCTTTTACATGCCAGTGTAGTAACTGGTTCCACTGCCAGCACTGGCAGCGTGTTCCACAGGCAAACGTCCCTCTGTGTAAAAAGTACCTGCCCCGCACACATTCCTTGGAACATTGTCCATCTCCCATTAAATCTATGCTCTCCAGCTATGCTCTGGTATAAATATAAAATTATGAGAAATATGGATATGTAAGAAAGATAGAGGCCACTTCCCAGGGAGGAAATATGAATATGGATATGAAGAGGAAGATGGCTCTGATTGTCTGATCTATTTCTCATAATTCAAAGTACTTCTACCTGATCTGCCCGCCAACCTACGTTCCAGAGAAACTAATGCAACTTCGTTCAATTTCCCTCGACAGCCAATAATCGCTAAGCCAGGCAACATTCTGGTAAATATCTACTTCGACCTCTCCAAAGCTTCCACATTATTCCCATAATGGGGCGACAGAATCCTCGAAATGCGGAGTCATCAAAGCTGTACATTACTTGCCGACTCGTGCTCATTACACCGACCGATGAAAGCAAGCCACCCGCCTGTGGTAAATAAAATGCTGGAGGAACTGTGGTTAGCAAGCGGCATCTGCGGAGAGAGAACTGAGACTAACCTCAGGTCGGGACCCCGATGCTGACTGACTGGGGTCGGGTCTTGGAAGCTGAAAGAGAGATTGGGTAGAGAAAATTTTGGCGGGTCATCAGTGAATAAAGATGGGGATGAGTGATTTGTAGAAAGGTAGGATAAGTTACAAAAGCAATTGATGTAAACGGGGCAAAGACGATTTGCATAAGGAAAGAACCGGACGAGCGAAATATGGACAGAGGTAGGGATGTAGGTAGATGAGAAGAGGGGAGGGGAAAGAGTTGCTTTGCTGGCAGGACCCCCCACCCCAGGGCAGTTGCATTGTGTTGGCTCAACCAGATGACAGTGGGAGAGGCGGTCGTGCTTTGCGATGTGGCAAATTGCATCAACATAAGTGGGCTGCTTTGGGAAATAAATGCCCTGCATTGAAGTGAATCAATTACACTGGTGCTGCATCATCATGACCAAGGTGGCACTGAGCAGCGAGCTGCATTGGTGTGGGCTTTCCGCACTAAAGACATTGAGACAGCACGATTGAACTTCCTGCAACCTCGCTGGATTGGAATGCTGACATTATGTTAGCGGACAGTGGCTGAGCAGCATTGATGTGATTGCTCTGCTACGGAAGATGGGCTGCATTGAGTGTACTGACACTGAAGAGATGTGACACTGAAGAAATGTACCACTGGAGATGTGCCACTCGGCCGGACCGTTGGCAATCGCCCAGGAGTCGATGTGCAGTCGGACTGGAGTATTGTCGTTGGATAAGGGAAGGGTGGCCGCCACAAGCTCGGCCATTTGACACGAGCCACCAGAGCCATCACATAGACTCGCGTATCATCGAATGCACTCTCAAACCCCGTGTACACAGCAGAGCACGCGGCCGCATCGTATCCTGTTGTTCACCTGGCACCGTTCGAAACCGGGGTTCTCTTTTCCTGGAAGGGCGCCTGACACGGTCATTTATGGCGTTTCTCGTCCATTCAGACCGTGCCATACCCCCTCCCGTGAGCCAGTCATAAGCCCGTTGTGCGCAACGTTTCTGCACTAATAGCAGTAGGTGGTCCGCCCAGCTATTGCAGTGTTTTTGCATAGCAATATGCATGGATATTCGGGGAAAGGAAGGATATTCAGTCAACCTAGGCCTGCAGTTCATCCTCCAGCACCTGTACCGCGAGGGGACTTAAGCAAGATTTGGTTTGTGGATTTAGCTCTGCATTCAACACCATTGAGAGGGGGTCTTATCGAAACGTATAAGATTATTAAGGGGTTGGACACGTTAGGGGCAGGAAACATGTTCCCAATGTTGGGGGAGTCCAGAACAAGGGGCCACAGTTTAAGAATAAGGGGTAGGCCATTTAGAACTCAGATGAGGAAAAACATTTTCAGTCAGAGAGTTGTAAATCTGTGGAATTCTCTGCCTCAGAAGGCAGTGGAGGCCAATGCTCTGAATGCATTCAAGAGGGAGCTAGTCAAGTCAAGAGAGAGCTAGGGTAGCGCAGTCAGGGGCTATGGGGAGAACGCAGGAACGGGGTACTGATTGAGAATGATCAGCCATGATCAAATTGAATGGTGGTGGTGGCTTGAAGGGCCGAATGGCCTACTCCTGCACCTATTGTCTATTATCTATTGTCCATTAAGTCAACAAGTAATGTTACAGCTTTGACGACTCCGCATTTCGAGGATTCTGGCGCCCCATTATGTGAAAAATGTGGAAGCTTTGGAGAGGTCGAAGAAGATATTGACCAGAATGTTGCCTGGCTTAGCGATTATTAGCTGTAGGGGGAAATTGAACGAAGTTGCATTAGTTTCACTGGAACGTAGGTTGGCGGGGAGATCAGGTAGAAGAACTTTGAATTTTGAGAAATAGGTGAAACATCAGAGCCATCTTCCTCTTCATATCCATATTCATATTTCCTCCCTGTGAAGTGGTCTTTCACTTTCTTACCTGTCTTATTTCTCCATTTTATATTTATAACAGAGTACAGCTAGAGAGCATAGATTTAATGTGAGATGGACAATGTTTTAAGGAATGTGTGCGGGGCAGGAACATTTTACACAGAGGGGCGTTTGCATCTGGAACACGCTGCCAGTGCTGGCAGTGGAACCAGTTTAAATACTGGCATGTAAAAGGCTTTCAGATGAGTATATGTATTGCTCTATGTTCTATGTTTTGAATGTACTTCTAAACTGCCACGTTGAGTCCCTTGGTCTCACCCAGCCGGCGACGTTCCTATTGTATTGCCCATTCGTCACCACCTCTCTCCTGCTTAAGACTATCTTCGTTTCCTCTTTCATCGTTCTATGAAGGGTCCCTGACCTGAGTCTGCAATAGTTTCTCGTTCGCCCACGGATTATCTGTCCTGCTGGGTGATTCCAACATGGTCTGTGTCTCTGTTAACTTCCTTAGCTTTACAGTATTTAAGATGTTCACGCTGAAGAATCCGACTGATGGGACTGTTCTGACAGCGGGAGAGAAATCGAGTCGCGACCGTCCATTTCATTTTCAAAGGTAATGTAAAACTAATTTAGCGTGTATTTAATTCAAGCAAACTTATACGTTTCACGTCATCATTTTATCCCTTGGAACACTTCTCAATCATACACGTTGGCACTGGGCTTATTTCAAGTTTTGCACGGGGATTTCTCGGTTCAATCGATAGCAATAGCTCTCTGCACAATATCCCCAAGTGAATCAAAACGCCACATTCGCCCACGGTTAAACAGTGAACTTGTAATTCGGTTTGAATAGTATTTTGTGAATCAAAGGCACAGCAATTGCTCCAATGCCCCGCCCGTCATCCATAACAATTGACTTGGAAGAGACATGGCGCTTTGGGCGCTCAGTGCAACAACGAGCTCGTTATCTGCAGAACCTTCTCTGGATCCGCAGATCAGGCTTCCTGTCTAATTAACAGGAGGCCCACAAACGAGGATGAACCCCCTCCTTGCTTCAGGTGTTACGTTTTTGGAGGCCTTGTAGCGCTAGGATATATATGACAGAAAATGAGGATTTTCGCAACTGTGTATGAAGTGTCCACCACATGTCCAAGGATACAGAATGGCAACAACGTAGTTTGATACGGAGACTCATAAAAGGATGGAGGGTATTAAACTGCACATAGAATATAAGATCAGGAAGCCATAAATCCAAGTACATTTAAAAATCTGCAGGCCATCTTGTCGGCGCCGGCTGTTTAAACGTATCTCATACGTATTTCACCCGCAAAAAAATGTTGAGCCTGTTGTGCTCTTTACGATTTGCAGTGGCCAATTCCATTCCATCCTCCGCATATCTGGGACAAGGAAGCAAGGCCGAAGCAGCCAGCGAAGCGAAATAAAAGGCTGGACAAAACCAGCGGCTGAGGCTCCACCTCTGGAGTGGACGGACAGACGACACCATGTCGGGGCACTTCTTCATACTGAGAGTGTCGGGCGAGAAACCTGGAACAGAGAGTAGGAGGTGGGCCAATGTCCGGAAATGATAGGCGGATGAGCCAAAACATTATGACCACTGACAGGCGAAATGAATAACATTGATAATCTTACAATGACACTGTCAAGGGGTAGGAGAAATTAGGCAGCATGTGAACCGTCTGTTCTTGAAGTTGATGTGCTAGATGCCGGAGAAATGGGCAGGAAATGAGCGACTTTGACAAGGTCCAAATTGTTATGGCCAGACGACTGGGTCAGAGCATCTCTGAAACGGCAAGGCTTGTGGGGTGCTCCCGGTCAGCAGTAGTGAGTACCTACCGACAGTGGTCCGAGAAGGGATAAACCACAAACCGGCGACAGACAGTGTAATGGCAGTTTCTATACATTCTCAAAGTCCAACTTCGATAGCCATTACTGCTCGGGGATGGAATGGTATAGCTTACGCACACACCGCACTCCGAGATAAGAAAGACGAATCTTCCAAACGCTGTTTCTTAATTAATTGGTCTTTATTAAAGTAGCACAAATCAAAAGAGTAATTCATAACTTTTCGTTCTTATCAACTGTTTTTTCTTCAAGCAATACAATAAAAACCGTGTAGTCGTTACCGTGTGCTCCTTGTGAGTGTAGCTGGCGCGAATGTGGCAGTCGAGGGTGTGGCAGTCGAGAGTGTGGCAGACATGAATGTGGTAAAAAAATGTATTCTTTCCATCCTCCGAGACTAAACTGACCCACAATCTCTGTCGCTACGCTAGTCTCCTCCCATGTCGACACTCCCCATTACGTATCGAATCACACCCCCAAGCATGCAAAAAAAGACAGAAACTAGAAATATTAAACATAGCCATAATACAATGACAGTAACTAAATTAAGCGTAAATGGCTCCTACACACCGGCCCCTAATTGTTCTGCGTATATAACGAAGCAATTAGCAATAGATACTAAAAGGAGCTATAAAAGCTTAATATTTATCAAAGACAAAAGTAATATGCATTATATTTTGGCATTCAAACTTCTTTAACGATTCTTCAATCTTCTCCTTCACCTTCTAGAAGCAGACATATCTTGGTTATCGGTCTTACCAAGATGATGTCCTTAGTCTGAAGTCGTACAGTACACAAAAAACCTTTAACGTCTGGCATGACCTCCAGTATCTTTTTACGAAGTTTTGACAAGATGTGATTTCTTCCTCCATGTCCGATCTGTTCATGAATATGTCGTACAGCAATGTTGAAATATGAAAGTCCTTCGAGAGAATAATAGGATGCTTAGCTTCTTCAGGCACCGCTAGTTTATTTAGGTGACCACCTACTCTCAGAAGTCCTTTATCCAGTATCGGGTCAAGCCTGTATAAAAAACTACTTATTTTAACACCACGTTCACCAGCTTGTAATGCTGATAGCTCTTCCTTATATTCTTGTCTTTGACAGAAAGAGATAACTGCATTTTCTGCCTTAAAAAGATCAGCCGGACATAAACACTGTCCCCGGTACGATACTCAACCTTTTCTTTCAGCTTGCCAGGATCCGTTTCAAAGCCACTTATAGGAGCCCGAGTTTCATTTTTCTTACGAGTCCACTGCAAAAGCATTGTTTTTAATTTACGAAACTAAGCCACTACAGTCTTCAACTTATTCCATGATGAGAAATGGGTAATTAAATAGTTTGTTGAATCCAATGGGTCCTTAATAATGGCGTTCACTAAGATGTCTTCCTTGATCTCCGGATCATTAGCAGAGATTTCAATTTCCAGGTTAGACTTTGTCCATTCTCGGTCTGTTTACATAGAAACTCTGGCCCATTAATCCATCTCTTACTGCTTAAGAAGCGGTCTGCTGTTAATCCTCTAGAGGCTTCATCCGCACGATTTTCCTTGGTATTAATATACTTCCACTGTGATACATTAGTAGCATACCTTATAAAAGAGATCCTGTTTGCGACAAATGTTAGGAAGCGTTTATTTTCATCGTTGGTGTACCTAAGCACTGTCATGCTATCAGTACAGAAGGTAGATTCCTCCAGCTTAAGCTGCAGTTCTTTTTGCAGCAATATGTAAATTCTGACAGCTAAGACTGCGGCTACGAGCTCCATTCTGGGAATCGTCATTTGCTTCAATGGTGCCACTCTGGCCTTTCCCATTAAGAATGCAGCATGTACATCATTAATATCATTTCCAGTCTCAGATATGAAACAGTACCGTAACCACTTTCACTTGCATCAGAAAGGTGATGCAGGTGTGCAAATCTGATTCGACCAAAGTTTGTCGCCTTCATACACCGGTCCTAACCCTAACCGGTCCGAGATCTTGTCGAGATTTTCTAACCACTCTGTCCATCGCTGAGAGAAGATTTGCGTTATACCCTCATGCCATCCAAGTTTCTTGTTACAGAGATCCTGCAAAATTAACTTGGCTGATAGTGTAAATCGTGCAATAAATCCCAAAGAGTGTGGCAGTCGAGAGTGTGGCAGACGTGAGGGTGACTGGCGCGGGTGTGGTAAAAAACTGTAGTCTCTCCATCCTCCAGACTAAACTGACCCACAATCTCTGTCGCTACGCTAGCATCCTCCCATATAGACACTCCCCATTACGTATCAAATCACACCCACAAGCATGCAAAAAAAGACAGAAACTAGAAATATTAAACATAGCCATAATACAATGACAGTAACTAAATTAAACGTAAATGGCTCCTACAGATAGGGTGTTGCGATGCGCGAGGGCACGATGGCTATTCCGTCTGGTCCGAACCGACAGAAGGTCTACTGTGGCACAAGTCACAGAAAATGGTAATGGCGGTCACGGGAGGAATGTGTCACAATACACAGCGCATCGCGTCCTGCTGCGTATGGGGCTGCACACGGAGGACCAACAGCATATTAGGGCATAATGCTTTAGCTTATCAGGTTATAATGTTTTGGCTCATCGGTGTATATGTAGGACCGATGAGTGGAGACGCCGACAAGGGTGAGAGATGAAAAGAAAACAAAGGCTGTGAAATAAGGAGATAAGTTGAGGAATTGAATGTAAACCGCAGCGAGGAAGATGGTGGAAGTGGACGTTATGGGAGGGAGTAGTGGGAATCTGAAAGGGAACTGAGGATCTCGGGGAAGGGATATATGCGTACGAGGAGGAGGAAGTAGCAGGGTGACAAGGCATGGGAGAAATATTTGTGCACCAGTGTGGGGGAGGGGTAAGATCGGGTGTAGGGGATATTACTTGAACGGACATCTGGTATTCCTTGGCGCATAGAACGCACATTCTCAGCGAAATGGTGAAATCGTCGTCCCCTGCGGTTGAAAAGAGGACTCGCATAGAGGGATTCCATGGTCTTGTTTTAGCAGAGCGGTGAGATGAATCTCCGCGACCCAGGCCGCACAGCAGGATGTCACGTTACAACTTTGTAACACAAAGTCACATTTGAAATATGGGGTCGAATCGCGGACTGCGTAACCGTCAGAGGGTGTAGGTGGACTACGATGCCAGAAGAAGTGGTGACTGCTGCCCGCGAGTACAGGCGAGGCAAGTGCGTTTAGAATCAGAGATGAACCAGGAGTGGGGTTCTGTTTGAAGTTCACAAACCTACGAGGGCCGTAGCGAGACTAGAGACGAGAGAAACGTATCGCCGTAGCATAGGTTGCCATAATCGGAGCGCAGGCGCTTTAGATGACGGGGTAAGTTGGTGATGGATGCAGGCACTGTCAGCGCTTGAAAAAGTTAAGATGAATCTTTGAAATGGAATGACAAGAACGGCTACCATCCGAGTGATGGGACCACTGAGGAATGCCGACAGGTACATAATGAACGGCGAAGACACCGTGGGCAGAATGTTCTTCCCCCTGTAGTGCGTGTCTCTGTGGCCCTGAGTCACACTCGTTCAGGAGAATATCTGGACAAGAACGTCAACTTACAATGTTTGTTGATCAGAGACGTTAATCACCACAGCTATGTGGCGTTTAGATTCGTTGGCTCTGTGGCTTTCAGATGTTATGCAATAAAATCGGAGTGAGGTGCAGATTTTAATAGCGTCGAAGGGGCGAGAGGCGGTGTTCCGGCCGTTGCTTGCTGGGAAAGATTTGCAAAAAAATAACAACAGTGGGACTGAAACCATGGGAGACGTTTCATCCGGTTTGGCGCGTTCCAATCATGTTCAGCTATATCCTATGAAACGTGCGAATGAAATCCCCAATTAACCATTCATCAGCCCACCTGCCCAACATGTCAAGATCCTGTTGCAATTTTGACAACCATCTTCGCCATCTATAATACCACCCACTTTAGTGTCACCTGCAAACGTATTAATTGTGCCTTGTCTATTCTCTTCCAAATCATTGATATAGATAACAAACAGCAATGGGCCTAGCACCGAACCCTGGAGCACCCACTACTCACCGGCTGCCAGTCCGAAAAACAACGTTCTACCGTCACCTTCTGCTTCCTTCCATGAATCCAATTTTCTATCTATTCGGCTAGATGTCTTTTGTTCCCAAGCCATGCAGCCTTTCGGAGCAGCCTGCCACGCGTACCTTCTCAAATACCATGATCAAATCCATATATACGCCGTCCTCAGCTCTGCCCTCAACAACCTTTTGCTGAGATTTTCAAAAGCGAACGGGAAACTACAGGAAACTTGATCAATCACCTTGTTTAATTCTCGTTTGTATGGAACAATTCAGGATACGTGCCAATCACATAAAGCCCAACTTTCACCTGCAAAGAATAAACTCACTGAAACCGCCAAGTACTGGAAAACAAACTTCACATTGGTGGAACTTGTAGAGCTGCTGGCAAATCACTGCGGTTTCAATCCGAACACGTAGTGCTGATAGTGTGGAGTTTGAACGCTCTCCCTGAAACCTCATGGATTCTACCAGTGTCCCCAGAGTTCCTCCGATACTTGAAAGACTCGGGTGTTGTTCGGCTGATTTGACTGTTTAAGGTGTGTCGACGGGTGATAGCACCTGGAGGAGCTAATGGGAATGCGGGGCACTTTGAAACGAATGTTGTCTGTAGGTCCTTGATCAATGACGGGATATATCGGGGACCAGGTTGTGAACACATTATGTGACTACATGGTACAAATGTGGGTAGTTGTGCAGATAGTGAGAATGGTTGTGAAAAACATTGCAGCAGGATCTTCAGTTCAGTTGTGTTTAGTTTATTGTCACGTGTACGGACGTGCAGTAAAAAGCTTTTGTTGCGTGCTAACCAGTCAGCAGAAAAGCATGATTACAATCGATCAATTTACAGTGTATAACTAATGCACACGAGAAGGGAATAACGTTTAATGCTAGGTAAAGCCAGCAAAATCCGATAAGTCTTGATCGATTGGTCAGGTGCGCTGAGGAAAAGTTGATGGAATTTAATACAAAGGGATGTGAAATTTTGGTAAGACTAACATGGGCAGGGCTTACACAGTGAATGGTAGGCATCTGGCGAGTCTTGTGGAGCCCAGGCCAGGGGTGTAGGAGTGCAGGTGCGTGGTTCCCGAAGGTGCAATCGCAGGCAGATCTGATGGGCGAAAAGGCTTTTGGCGAAAGCAAACAAGAAAAAAAATAGAGGGGTCGTAACGCAACGTTCCATGTAGATATTTCGGTTTTGATTTAACTGTAACAGATAAAGTCTAATCGGCTGAGGCTGGGAAATGAGCGGTTTGCAGAAATCGTGATGAATATTTGTTTTCTCCGAAGTGCCTGAACAATTGTTCGGCGTTGTGCTTCACCTGAATAACCACATGGTACTTACTTCAATAGACAATAGACAATAGGATTAGGCCATTCGGCCCTTCGAGCCAGCACCGCCATTCAATGTGATCATGGCTGATCATTCTCAATCAGTACCCCGTTCATGCCTTCTCCCCATACCCCTTGACTCCGCTATCATTAAGAGCTCTATGTAGCTCTCTTGAATGCATTCAGAGAATTGGCCTCCACTGCCTTCTGAGGCAGAGAATTCCACAGATTCACAACTCTCTGACTGAAAACGTTTTTCCTCATCTCCGTTCTAAATGGCATACCCCTTATTCTTAAACTGTGGCCCCTTGTTCTGGACTCCCCCAACATTGGGAACATGTTTGCTGCCTCTAACGTGTCCAACCCCTTAATAATCGTATACGTTTCGGTAAGATCCCCTCTCATCCTTCCAAATTCCAGTGTATACAAGCCTAGTCGCTCCAGTCTTTCAACATACGACAGTCCCGGCATTCCGAGAATTAACCTAGTAAACCTACACTGCACGCCCTCAATAGCAAGAATATCCTTCCTCAAATTTGGAGACCAAAACTGCACACAGTACTCGAGGTGCGGTCTCACTAGGGCCCTGTACAACTGCAGAAGGACCTCTTTGCTCCTATACTCAACTTCTCTTGTTATGAAGGCCAACATTCCATTGGCTTTCTTCACTGCTTGCTGTACCTGCATGCTTCCTTTCAATGACTGATGCACTAGGACACCCAGATCTCGTTGTACGTCCCCTTTTCCTAACTTGACACCATTCAGATAATACTCTGCCTTCCTATTCTTACCACCAAAGTAGTTCTCCAACCTGAACGACTACCGCCCGGTTGCCCTAACGCCGATAGTCATGAAGTGCTTTGAGAGGCTGGTACTCTCACACATCAAATCCAACATCCCTGACTCACTGGACCCACATCAATTTGCATACAGGGCAAATAGATCCACAGAGGACGCCATCTCTCTGGCTCTTCACACTGTCCTGACTCACCTAGAGAGACAGGGCACGTACGTGAGGATGCTATTCATAGACTATAGCTCCGCCTTCAACACGGTCATCCCCACCAAGCTCATCACCAAACTCCACCAGCTAGGCCTCAGCTCCTCATTATGTGACTGGATCCTGGACTTCCTGCTGAACGACCGCAGGCAGTGAGAATGGGCCCGCACCTGTCCCCCACTATCACCCTGAGTACCGGCACACCATAGGGCTGTGTTCTGAGCCCCATGCTCTACTACCTCTTCACACACGACCGTGTTCCTGCATTCGACACCAACACCATTGTCAAGTTTGCAGACGACACAACGGTGATCGGGCTTATCACCAACGGGGATGAAACAAATTATAGAGCGGAGGTGCAGAACCTGGCGGACTGGTGCTCAGGATAACAACCTGTCCCTAAATACCACCAAGACCAAGGAGCTGATCATCAACTTCCGTAGGTCACGTAACGGGGAATATGCCCCGATCTCTATCAACGGGGACAGTGTGGAGAGAGTGTCCAGCTTCATGTTTCTGGGCACTCACATTTCGGAGGACCTAACATGGTCCAATAACACCGCTGCGCTGGTCAAGAAGGCACAACAAAGACTGTTCTACTTAAGAACACTGAAAAAGTCTGGTCTACCCCAACAGCTGCTGACGACCTTCTACCGCTGCACCATAGAGAGCATCCTAACGCATGGCATCCCTGTGTGGTACCTCAGCTGCACGGAGGCAGAAAGGAAAGCTCGACAGCGGGTAGTCCACAGAGCTCAGAGGGCCATCGGAACACAGCTACCAGACTTGGAGGGCATCTACAACACACGATGCCTCAGAAAAGCCACCAGCATCCACAAAGACTCTTCACACCCCTGCAACAGTCTGTTCGAACTCCTTCCATCGGGCAGACGATACAAGGCCTTCTACGCCCGCACCTCCAGACTCAGGAACAGCTTCATCCCCAGGGCCATAGCTGCTATGAACCGGTCCTGCTGAGCCGGATGGCCACAACGCATAGATCAACTTGCACTTTACCCTGTCTAAAACTGTTACAATTGTTTCGTTTCGTTGGGTTGCTGTTGTCTAAATTACTTAAATTATTGCATCGTATGGGAGGCGCATTCCCAATCTCGTTGTACCCCTGGGTACAATGACAATAAAGATATATTGTATTGTATTGTATTGTATTAAACTGCATCTGCCATGCATCTGCCCACTCACACAACCTGTCCAACTCACACTGCAACCTCATAACATCTCCCTCACAGTTCACACTACTACCCAGCTTTGGATCGTCTGCAAATTTGCTAATGGTACTTTTAATCCCTTAATCAAAGTCATTAATGTATATTGTAAATAGCTGCGGTCCCAGCACCCCACTAGTTACTGCCTGCCATTCTGAAAGGGACCAATTTATCCCCACTCTTTGCTTTCTGTCTGTCAACCAATTTTCTATCCATGTCAGTACCCTACCTCCAATACCATGTGCTCTAATTTTGCCCACTAATCCCCTATGTGGAACCTTGTCGAAGACTTCACAATATTATGCAACACTCTGTGAACAATAGGTTTGCTCAGGGACTGTGATCAACATGAAACGATGACACCCAACGGTCCCGCAGGGATAATCCCTTTCCTTCAAATAAGGGAACCTTTTCAATGAGATATTCCACAATCAAATAGGATAAGAGGTGACAAGGAGATGGGCGAACTACAGATTGTTAGAGTCATATACGAGATCCAAAAGATATACTACCCGATCCTGGCTATTGTCGGTGTTCCGGGTAAGTGAGGAGAGCTGTCGTTTACGCTGTGCATATTTGAGAATCTGGCTGTATGTCTCTCGAAACTGCCTCTTTTAATTTCAAATTCAGTGATCGCACTGCCGAGGGATTATTAATGCGCGAACCATTCTTGCTGTGACTGTCACTTTGAACATCGTATTTTGCAGGATTAAACGCAGAGTGATCTGCAACTTCCCGGTGTTTGCACTGGTTAACATCGAGCACAGTCACGTTGTATTGAATCCATTATGCCCATTGACCAGTTCCAGCTGAATTGATGGAACACACAAAGTCACAGTGGATGGTGGAAATGCTAAATGTTAAAGGAACCCCATTAGTAAGTGGGGCAGCAGCTGTGCCGGTCAATGTTTCAATTCAGTGCCCTTCCAATGGGGGATTTCGTGGCTTACATTACCACAGCAGGACCGGGTGAATTGCGGAGCGGGTTTAGAACTGCAGACTCAATGTGAATTATTAACCATTTCGAACCTAATCATGTTTCTGTCGAAATCATCCCAGTCTCCTCTTTGCATCAACTGATCTTCTCTTTGCGATTAAAATCTGCGTTTCATGTTTGCCGTTTAGTTCGATTGATTGATTTCCAAAACTTCCTTTGAAGAGAAAGTTGCACGTCATCGAGATGTTGTGTGATGCACTTCACAGTGCTAGGAGAACGGGCTTTGTTCCCTCTCTCTATGGTAACTGTGTAACTTAGCAAGTGTGCGATCATTCGATATCACACTCATTCCTCAATTGCAATTGCAATTACTCCAATCACAAATATACCAGAAATCACACATTCCCATCAGTAACCAAGTCAAAGATAAGCATCATCTGGGTGAATTGCAAAATGGAAGTTAATCTATATTTACCAACTGCATGGTAAACGCCAATCTGAGTCACGCTAATGTAATTTTGGGTCCCTGTCTAATACTGAACCACATGTCAGGGGTGATCTACACGCATTCACACAACATAAACGGACCGCTTTGTTGCTACGGATATTTATATTGCGCAGTGCATTACCCGCATCGTATTATTAACCCTTAACCCACAACATTGCTCTTTGCTTTCGGAATCACACAGATGCTATGGTGAAATTGCTGATGAACTTCATAAAAGTAAAGTGTGTTTGTTCACGGTGTTTAACTCATGCAAAGCACATAATGCGGAGGTTGCAATCATCTTGCACTAAAAATATGATCATTCTTTTTGCATCACAGTGAATCTGGTGACAATTGTGGTCCTGTCTCGAGGAAAGTGTGGCCTCTCCAGATGTGTGACCCGCTACCTGGTGGCCATGGCAGCGGCAGATCTACTGGTCATTATCTTTGACCTGATATTGAGACAGATTCCGATTGCTCATCGCCTATATTTTGTGAAGCTCATCCCCCTGTGTAATATCCACGCCGTCTTGCTTTACACAGTGACCGACTGTTCTGTGTGGTTCACCGTCTCCTTCACCTTTGACCGATTTGTTGCCATCTGTTGCCAAAAATTGAAGCATAGATATTGCACCGAGAAAACAGCGGCTGTGGTTCTGAGCACAGTGAGTGTACTGAGCAGCGCCAAGAATGTTTACTGGTATTTCATGTATACACCTTGGTACAGATTGGCGAATACCCCCTGGTTTTGTTACATGGATGTCCGTGTTATGACTTCAATTACCTGGTCAACGATTGAGTCTCTTCATTATATTCTCACCCCCTGTGTCCCGTTTGTGTTGATTCTGCTGCTCAATGCTTTAACGGTGAGACATATTTTGGTGGTCAGCAGAGCCCGCAGGAGACTCCGGGACCAGAAAAGTGCGAAGAGCCCCAGTGATCCCGAAATGGTGAATCGAAGGAAATCCGTGATATTGTTGTTATTTATCTCCGGAAATTTCGTTCTGTTATGGGCAACATTTACATTTTATATAATAAGTAGACGTGTGTGTTATTTCGAAGAATGTTTTTTTTCCCTCCCTACCTTTGTATCGGAAATAGGATTCATGCTTCAATTACTTAGCAGTTGCACAAACACGTGCATATATGCGGTGACACAGAAGATGTTTAGAATGCAATTGTTGACTGTGTTAACATATCCCCTTCCTCGACTGATAAGATTAATTAAGCACTGAAAAATAATGAAAAACTGGAGCATCTAAAGCATCATAATCAAATATTAGAACCAGAACTGTTGAAATGCTTTACGCAAACAGACTCGGCACCCATTGTGACCGCGCTCGGCATTAACCATCCACTTACACTAATCTGACATTGATTCTATTCTCCATACATTGGATTAATCCCAGAGCCCTTCTACCCAATTCGGAATTAAGGGGCATTATCGGAGGAATTCGCAGAGGACGCACAACGTCCACATTGCTTGTCATTGGAAGGTGGGAGGTAACATATATTTTCAGGCTAAACCTATGTGGTCACAGAGAGAAAGCGCAAAGTCCACAAGCCAGCATGCGAGGTTAGGACTGAACCCGGGTCTGTAGCGTCATGAGGCAGACGCTCTCATAGCTGCGAGACTATTTTCCGCTGTTCCCGCAGCTTCGTTGCAAATACGGGGAATTTAGTTGGATAGTGCTCATCCCATTTTTGACCTCTAGTTGTGTCTAGCGTTGTCCAAATTAGTGTATATCCCCAAGTAGATTAAACAGTTCTAACACTGTTCGGTGGGTACCCCGACTCAGTCAGTTCTTGTGCCGTCAACACACTTCTTTCCTTGAACTCCAAGGTTAATTTCGCAATAAATATAATTTCTCACTGTGAGCGATCAGAGGAACACCAAGGCTGGCGAACCAGCATATTGACAGAGCATCCAAACTACACGTTTACAAAATATCCGCTTGGCTCCCCGACTCATTTCCGCCAAAGATTTAGTCAGTGATCGTGGTTTCCATTAAAAAAACGAAGATGCCCAAATAAGGGATGGCATACATCACGGAGTTTGCATAATCCACAGCGAATCAATAATCTAAAGACAATCCTCTGGGAAGGTGATGGACGGACGAGTTCCAACACTGGGTTTCTGATAGGGACAGACAAGATAGTTGGGAGATAACCCGTACTCAATGGTCCATCAGTGAACCGTGATTAAAACCACGTCCTTGGTCATTTCAGGGAAGTGTCCCATCAAATACCCGCAGCAGAGATTTCACTCCTGGAAGCGGGAGATCTTGTGTGTAAAGGTGACGTCGCAAATTATGGAAGTCATTAGAAATTTGGCAAGTTTGTCATATATTTAACCCAAAATCTTACATATTAAGAGAGTAAAAGCAAACGTGTTTAATTGTCATGTGTATCATTTCAAAAATGTAAAATGCGCATGGAACCATTGTGACGCGAGCTATAGAAACTGTAACTGCTGTGAATGCGTGAAAAATGTGGGTCCTCTCAGAATGTTTTCCAGTATACGCTGTGAAGCTCTATGAAGTTCTGTAAATGTTTGAGAAAACCACCGCATCTCTATGAGATTTCTTACTGTCTTCCCCTGATTTGGGCCATAATTCTGAGTGCGACTGGTCCTCGTGTGAAGCCAGATTCAGGGTACTGGTCAGGCACACAATTCCCTCCAACACACGACACAGCGAGCAGGGGGCTACATAGAACCACATGGCTGCAAACCCGGGATGTTTAGTTTTGCTACCTACATTTGTTCTATTGGGCCCCACATTGTTGTCGTGCGATTGTAAATTGTGGTACTATAAGATAACAAATTGGAGGGAAAGGAAATAATGCTGACTTTATTGGGCGAGAGCAGTAGAGGGTTAGGGCTCTGTGTGGAGATGCGGCAACATGCGGCAACACACACACACGCACACGCACACGCACGCACACGCACACGCACACGCACGCACACGCACGCACATGCACACACACACACACACACAAGTATACATATACAACATACGTACAAAACGACAGCTAATGAATAACACGAAGGTGACATCAAATAATATGATGTAACGGCAGGGCACTCGAAGTTCAAATGTAAGCTGCAGATCGGAAACTCGCTGCCATGAAATGGACACCCGAGAGACCCAGAGTACAACGAATAGCGGATAATAATTTAGAATCTTTAGAAAATGGACATATTATGGTCGGAGACGATCTTGAATTTGGAATTTGGACGGTGGGCCATGTAGATATCATATAACATATAACATATAACAACTACAGCATGGAAACAGGCCTGTCCGGCCCTACCAGTCCACGCCGACCATTCTCCCTGACCTAGTCTCATCTACCTGCACTCAGACCATAACCCTCCAATCCCCTCCTATCCATATACTTGTCCAATTTACTCTTAAATAATAAAATCGAGCCAGCCTCCACCACTTCCACCGGAAGCCCATTCCATACAGCCACAACCCTCTGAGTAAAGAAGTTCCCCCTCATGTTACCCCTAAACCTTTGTCCCTCAATTCTGAAGCTAGATCGGTATGATCATTGCTGTTTGTTATCTATATCAATGATTTGGATGCGAACAGCAAGGCATAATTAATAAGTTTGCAGATAACACTAAAGTGGGTGGTATTATAAATGGCGAAGATGGTTGTCAAAATTGCAACAGGATCTTGACATGTTGGGCAGGTGGGCTGATGAATGATTAATGGGGATTTCATTCGCACGTTTCACAGCATATAGCTGAACATGATTGGAACGCGCCAAACCGGATGAAACGTCTCCGCTGGTTTCAGTTCCACTGTTGTTATTTTTTTTGCAAATCTTTCCCAGCAAGCAACAGCCGGAACACCGCCTCTCGCCACTTCCGCGCTGTTAATATCTGCACCTCACTCCGATTTTGTTGCATAACCTGAAAGCCATAGAGCCAACAATTCTAAACGCCACAGAGCTGTCGTGATTAATGTCTCTGATCAACAAACATTGTAGGTTGACGTTCTTGTCCAGATATTCTCCTGAACGAGTTTGATTCAGGACCACAGAGACACGCACTACAGGGGGAAGAACATTCTGCCCACGGTGTCTTCGCCATTCATTATGTACCTATCGGCATTCCTCAGTTGTCCCATCACTCGGATGGTAGCCGTTCTTGTCATTACATTTCAAAGGTTCATCTTAATGGGGGTTTTTTTCAAACGCTGACAATGGCTGCATCCATCACGAACTCAAGCAATGCGTTCTTGAAGCTAATACTAAGTGGCATAACCCTTGCTCATACACCCTCTTACCCCGTCATTTAAACAGCCTGCGCTCCGATTACGGGAACCTATGCGAAGCCGATACGTTTCTCACGTCTCTCGACCCGCTCCGGCCCTCATCGCTTTGTGAACTTCAAACAGAACCCCGCTCCTGGTTCATCTCTGGTTCTAAACGCACATGTCCCGCCTGTACTCGGAGACAGCAGCCACCACTTCAGGTAACATCCTAGTTCACCTGCAACCTCTGTCGTTTGCACAGTCCACGATTCCACCCAATATTTCAAATATGACTTTGATTTACAAAGTTGTAACGTGACATCCTGCTGTGCGGCCTGGCTCACGGAGATTCATCTCCCCGCTCTGCTTAACCCAGACCATGGAATCCCTCCATGCGAGTCCACTTTTCAAACGTAGGGTCATCGCTTTCACCATTTCGCTAAGAACGTGCCCTCTGTGCGCCAAGGAATACCAGATGTCCGTTCAAGTTATATCCCCGACACCCGATCTTACCCCTCACCCACACAGGTGCACAAATATTTCTCCCTTGCCTTGTCACCCTGCTACTTCCTCCTCCTCGTACGCATATATCCCTTCCCCGAGTTCCTCACTGCCCTTTCATATCGCCACTACTCCCGCCCCTAACGTCCACTTCCACCATATTCCCCGCTGCGGTTTACATTCCAGTCCCCAACATTTCTCCTTATTTGACTGCCTTTGTTTTCTTTTCATCTCTCACCCTTGTCCGCGTCTCTACTCATCGGTCCCACATATACATCCGCCTATCGTTGCCGGGCATTGGCCCACCTGCTGTTCTCTGTTCCAGGTTTCCCTACACCCTCAGTATGAAGAAGTGTCCCGACACGGTGTCGTCTGTCCGTCCCCTCCAGAGGTGGAGTCTAAGCCGCGGGTTTGTCCAGCCTTTAATTTTGTTTCGCTGGCTGCTTCGGCTTTGTTTCCCTGTCCCAGATATGCGGAGGATGGAATGGAATTGGCCACTGTAAATCGTGAAGAGCACAACAGGCTCAACATTTTTAGCGGGATGTAATACGTATGAGATACGTTTAAACAGCCGGCGCCGACAAGATGGCCTGCAGATTTGTATATGTACTTGAATTTATGGCTTCCTGATCTTATATTCTATGTGCAGTTTAATACCCTCCATGCTTTTATGAGTCTCCTTATCAAACTACGTTGCTGCCATTCTGTTTCCTTGCAAATGTGGTGTACACTTCATACACAGTTGTGAGGATCCTAATTTTCCATCATTAATGCCCAACAAGGCCTCCAAAAACGTGACACCTGAAGCAAGGAGGGGTTTCATCCTCGTTTGTGGGCCTCCTGTTAATGAGACAGAAAGCCTGATCTGCGGATCCAGAGAAGGTTCTGCAGATAACGGGCTCGTTGTTACACCGAGCGCTCAACGCGCCATGTCTCTTCCAAGTCAATTGTTATGGATGACGGGCGGGGCATTGGAGCAATTGCTATGCCTTTGATTCACAAAATACTATTCAAAATGAATTACAAGGCCACTGTTTAACGATGAGCGAACCTGGCGTTTTGATTCACTTGGGGATATTGTGCAGAGAGTTATTGCTACCGACCAAGGCTTGATCCGAGAAATCCGTGTGCAAAACTTGAAATAAGCTCAGTGCCAACGTGTATGACTAAGCGTTCCAATGGATAAAATGGTGACGTTAAACATATATGTTTGTTTGAATTAAATACACGCTAAATTAATTTAACATTTCCTTTGGGAAGGAAGTGGACGGTCGCACCTCGATTTGATTCCCGCTGTCAGAACAATCCCATCAGTAGGATTCTTCAGCTTGAACATTTTAAATACTGTAAAGCTAAGGAACTTAACAGAGACACAGACCAAGCTGGAATCACCCAGCAGGACAAATAATCCGTGGACGAACGAGAAACTATTGCAGACTCAGTTCAGTGACCCTTCATAGAACGAGGAAAGAAGACATGGAGACAGACTTCAGCAGCAGAGAGGTGGAGACAAATGGGCCGTACAATAGGAACGTCGCCGGCTGGGTGAGAGCAAAACACTCATTGTGGCAGTTTAGAAGACTATAATACATTGAATATATAAAACATAGAGCGATACATATAGTCATCTAAAAGCCTTTTACATGCCAGTGTAGTAACTGGTTCCACTGCCAGCACTGGCAGCGTGTTCCACAGGCAAACGTCCCTCTGTGTAAAAAGTACCTGCCCCGCACACATTCCTTGGAACATTGTCCATCTCCCATTAAATCTATGCTCTCCAGCTATGCTCTGGTATAAATATAAAATTATGAGAAATATGGATATGTAAGAAAGATAGAGGCCACTTCCCAGGGAGGAAATATGAATATGGATATGAAGAGGAAGATGGCTCTGATTGTCTGATCTATTTCTCATAATTCAAAGTACTTCTACCTGATCTGCCCGCCAACCTACGTTCCAGAGAAACTAATGCAACTTCGTTCAATTTCCCTCGACAGCCAATAATCGCTAAGCCAGGCAACATTCTGGTAAATATCTACTTCGACCTCTCCAAAGCTTCCACATTATTCCCATAATGGGGCGACAGAATCCTCGAAATGCGGAGTCATCAAAGCTGTACATTACTTGCCGACTCGTGCTCATTACACCGACCGATGAAAGCAAGCCACCCGCCTGTGGTAAATAAAATGCTGGAGGAACTGTGGTTAGCAAGCGGCATCTGCGAAGAGAGAACTGAGACTAACCTCAGGTCGGGACCCCGATGCTGACTGACTGGGGTCGGGTCTTGGAAGCTGAAAGAGAGATTGGGTAGAGAAAAACTTGGCGGGTCATCAGTGAATAAAGATGGGGATGAGTGATTTGTAGAAAGGTAGAATAAGTTACAAAAGCAATTGATGTAAACGGGGCAAAGACGATTTGCATAAGGAAAGAACCGGACGAGCGAAATATGGATAGAGGTAGGGATGTAGGTAGATGAGAAGAGGGGAGGGGAAAGAGTGGCCTTGCTGGCAGGACCCCCCACCCCAGGGCAGTTGCATTGTGTTGGCTCAACCAGATGACAGTGGGAGAGGCGGTCGTGCTTTGCGATGTGGCAAATTGCATCAACATAAGTGGGCTGCTTTGGGAAATAAATGCCCTGCATTGAAGTGGATCAATTACACTGGTGCTGCATCATCATGACCAAGGTGGCACTGAGCAGCGAGCTGCATTGGTGTGGGCTTTCCGCACTAAAGACATTGAGACAGCACGATTGAACTTCCTGCAACCTCGCTGGATTGGAATGCTGACATTATGTTAGCGGACAGTGGCTGAGCAGCATTGATGTGATTGCTCTGCTATGGAAGCTGGGCTGCATTGAGTGTACTGACACTGAAGAGATGTGACACTGAAGAAATGTACCACTGGAGATGTGCCACTCGGCCGGACCGTTGGCAATCGCCCAGGAGTCGGTGTGCAGTCGGACTGGTATTGTCGTTGGATAAGGGAAGGGTGGCCGCCACAAGCTCGGCCATTTGACACGAGCCACCAGAGCCATCACATAGACTCGCGTATCATCGAATGCACTCTCAAACCCCGTGTACACAGCAGAGCACGCGGCCGGATCGTATCCTGTTGTTCACCTGGCACCGTTCGAAACCGGGGTTCTCTTTTCCTGGAAGGGCGCCTGACACGGTCATTTATGGCGTTTCTCGTCCATTCAGACCGTGCCATACCCCCTCCCGTGAGCCAGTCATAAGCCCGTTGTGCGCAACGTTTCTGCACTAATAGCAGTAGGTGGTCCGCCCAGCTATTGCAGTGTTTTTGCATAGCAATATGCATGGATATTCGGGGAAAGGAAGGATATTCAGTCAACCTAGGCCTGCAGTTCATCCTCCAGCACCTGTACCGCGAGGGGACTTAAGCAAGATTTGGTTTGTGGATTTAGCTCTGCATTCAACACCATTGAGAGGGGGTCTTATCGAAACGTATAAGATTATTAAGGGGTTGGACACGTTAGGGGCAGGAAACATGTTCCCAATGTTGGGGGAGTCCAGAACAAGGGGCCACAGTTTAAGAATAAGGGGTAGGCCATTTAGAACTCAGATGAGGAAAAACATTTTCAGTCAGAGAGTTGTAAATCTGTGGAATTCTCTGCCTCAGAAGGCAGTGGAGGCCAATGCTCTGAATGCATTCAAGAGGGAGCTAGTCAAGTCAAGAGAGAGCTAGGGTAGCGCAGTCAGGGGCTATGGGGAGAACGCAGGAACGGGGTACTGATTGAAAAGGATCAGCCATGATCAAATTGAATGGTGGTGGTGGCTTGAAGGGCCGAATGGCCTACTCCTGCACCTATTGTCTATTATCTATTGTCCATTAAGTCAACAAGTAATGTTACAGCTTTGACGACTCCGCATTTCGAGGATTCTGGCGCCCCATTATGTGAAAAATGTGGAAGCTTTGGAGAGGTCGAAGAAGATATTGACCAGAATGTTGCCTGGCTTAGCGATTATTAGCTGTAGGGGGAAATTGAACGAAGTTGCATTAGTTTCACTGGAACGTAGGTTGGCGGGGAGATCAGGTAGAAGAACTTTGAATTTTGAGAAATAGGTGAAACATCAGAGCCATCTTCCTCTTCATATCCATATTCTTATTTCCTCCCTGTGAAGTGGTCTTTCACTTTCTTACCTGTCTTATTTCTCCATTTTATATTTATAACAGAGTACAGCTAGAGAGCATAGATTTAATGTGAGATGGACAATGTTTTAAGGAATGTGTGCGGGGCAGGAACATTTTACACAGAGGGGCGTTTGCATCTGGAACACGCTGCCAGTGCTGGCAGTGGAACCAGTTTAAATACTGGCATGTAAAAGGCTTTCAGATGAGTATATGTATTGCTCTATGTTCTATGTTTTGAATGTACTTCTAAACTGCCACGTTGAGTCCCTTGGTCTCACCCAGCCGGCGACGTTCCTATTGTATTGCCCATTCGTCACCACCTCTCTCCTGCTTAAGACTGTCTTCGTTTCCTCTTTCATCGTTCTATGAAGGGTCCCTGACCTGAGTCTGCAATAGTTTCTCGTTCGCCCACGGATTATCTGTCCTGCTGGGTGATTCCAACATGGTCTGTGTCTCTGTTAACTTCCTTAGCTTTACAGTATTTAAGATGTTCACGCTGAAGAATCCGACTGATGGGACTGTTCTGACAGCGGGAGAGAAATCGAGTCGCGACCGTCCATTTCATTTTCAAAGGTAATGTAAAACTAATTTAGCGTGTATTTAATTCAAGCAAACTTATACGTTTCACGTCACCATTTTATCCCTTGGAACACTTCTCAATCATACACGTTGGCACTGGGCTTGTTTCAAGTTTTGCACGGGGATTTCTCGGTTCAATCGATAGCAATAGCTCTCTGCACAATATCCCCAAGTGAATCAAAACGCCACATTCGCCCACGGTTAAACAGTGAACTTGTAATTCGGTTTGAATAGTATTTTGTGAATCAAAGGCACAGCAATTGCTCCAATGCCCCGCCCGTCATCCATAACAATTGACTTGGAAGAGACATGGCGCTTTGGGCGCTCAGTGCAACAACGAGCTCGTTATCTGCAGAACCTTCTCTGGATCCGCAGATCAGGCTTCCTGTCTAATTAACAGGAGGCCCACAAACGAGGATGAACCCCCTCCTTGCTTCAGGTGTTACGTTTTTGGAGGCCTTGTAGCGCTAGGATATATATGACAGAAAATGAGGATTTTCGCAACTGTGTATGAAGTGTCCACCACATGTCCAAGGATACAGAATGGCAACAACGTAGTTTGATACGGAGACTCATAAAAGGATGGAGGGTATTAAACTGCACATAGAATATAAGATCAGGAAGCCATAAATCCAAGTACATTTAAAAATCTGCAGGCCATCTTGTCGGCGCCGGCTGTTTAAACGTATCTCATACGTATTTCACCCGCAAAAAAATGTTGAGCCTGTTGTGCTCTTTACGATTTGCAGTGGCCAATTCCATTCCATCCTCCGCATATCTGGGACAAGGAAGCAAGGCCAAAGCAGCCAGCGAAGCGAAATAAAAGGCTGGACAAAACCAGCGGCTGAGGCTCCACCTCTGGAGTGGACGGACAGACGACACCATGTCGGGGCACTTCTTCATACTGAGAGTGTCGGGCGAGAAACCTGGAACAGAGAGTAGGAGGTGGGCCAATGTCCGGAAATTATAGGCGGATGAGCCAAAACATTATGACCACTGACAGGCGAAATGAATAACATTGATAATCTTACAATGACACTGTCAAGGGGTAGGAGAAATTAGGCAGCATGTGAACCGTCAGTTCTTGAAGTTGATGTGCTAGATGCAGGAGAAATGGGCAGGAAATGAGCGACTTTGACAAGGTCCAAATTGTTATGGCCAGACGACTGGGTCAGAGCATCTCTGAAATGGCAAGGCTTGTGGGGTGCTCCCGGTCAGCAGTGGTGAGTACCTACCGACAGTGGTCCGAGAAGGGATAAACCACAAACCGGCGACAGACAGTGTAATGGCAGTTTCTATACATTCTCAAAGTCCAACTTCGATAGCCATTACTGCTCGGGGATGGAATGGTATAGCTTACGCACACACCGCACTCCGAGATAAGAAAGACGAATCTTCCAAACGCTGTTTCTTAATTAATTGGTCTTTATTAAAGTAGCACAAATCAAAAGAGTAATTCATAACTTTTCGTTCTTATCAACTGTTTTTTCTTCAAGCAATACAATAAAAACCGTGTAGTCGTTACCGTGTGCTCCTTGTGAGTGTAGCTGGCGCCAATGTGGCAGTCGAGGGTGTGGCAGTCGAGAGTGTGGCAGACATGAATGTGGTAAAAAAATGTATTCTTTCCATCCTCCGAGACTAAACTGACCCACAATCTCTGTCGCTACGCTAGTCTCCTCCCATGTCGACACTCCCCATTACGTATCGAATCACACCCCCAAGCATGCAAAAAAAGACAGAAACTAGAAATATTAAACATAGCCATAATACAATGACAGTAACTAAATTAAGCGTAAATGGCTCCTACACACCGGCCCCTAATTGTTCTGCGTATATAACGAAGCAATTAGCAATAGATACTAAAAGGAGCTATAAAAGCTTAATATTTATCAAAGACAAAAGTAATATGCATTATATTTTGGCATTCAAACTTCTTTAACGATTCTTCAATCTTCTCCTTCACCTTCTAGAAGCAGACATATCTTGGTTATCGGTCTTACCAAGATGATGTCCTTAGTCTGAAGTCGTACAGTACCCAAAAAACCTTTAACGTCTGGCATGACCTCCAGTATCTTTTTACGAAGTTTTGACAAGATGTGATTTCTTCCTCCATGTCCGATCTGTTCATGAATATGTCGTAACAGCAATGTTGAAATATGAAAGTCCTTCGAGAGAATAATAGGATGCTTAGCTTCTTCAGGCACCGCTAGTTTATTTAGGTGACCACCTACTCTCAGAAGTCCTTTATCCAGTATCGGGTCAAGCCTGTATAAAAAACTACTTATTTTAACACCACGTTCACCAGCTTGTAATGCTGATAGCTCTTCCTTATATTCTTGTATTTGACAGAAAGAGATAACTGCATTTTCTGCCTTAAAAAGATCAGCCGGACATAAACACTGTCCCCGGTACGATACTCAACCTTTTCTTTCAGCTTGCCAGGATCCGTTTCAAAGCCACTTATAGGAGCCCGCGTTTCATTTTTCTTACGAGTCCACTGCAAAAGCATTGTTTTTAATTTACGAAACTAAGCCACTACAGTCTTCAACTTATTCCATGATGAGAAATGGGTAATTAAATAGTTTGTTGAATCTAATGGGTCCTTAATAATGGCGTTCACTAAGATGTCTTCCTTGATCTCCGGATCATTAGCAGAGATTTCAATTTCCAGGTTAGACTTTGTCCATTCTCGGTCTGTTTACATAGAAACTCTGGCCCATTGATCCATCTCTTACTGCTTAAGAAGCGGTCTGCTGTTAATCCTCTAGAGGCTTCATCCGCAGGATTTTCCTTGGTATTAATATACTTCCACTGTGATACATTAGTAGCATACCTTATAAAAGAGATCCTGTTTGCGACAAATGTTAGGAAGCGTTTATTTTCAACGTTGGTGTACCTAAGCACTGTCATGCTATCAGTACAGAAGGTAGATTCCTCCAGCTTAAGCTGCAGTTCTTTTTGCAGCAATATGTAAATTCTGACAGCTAAGACTGCGGCTGCAAGCTCCATTCTGGGAATCGTCATTTGCTTCAATGGTGCCACTCTGGCCTTTCCCATTAAGAATGCAGCATGTACATCATTAATATCATTTCCAGTCTCAGATATGAAACAGTACCGTAACCACTTTCACTTGCATCAGAAAGGTGATGCAGGTGTGCAAATCTGATTCGACCAAAGTTTGTCGCCTTCATACACCGGTCCTAACCCTAACCGGTCCGAGATCTTGTCGAGATTTTCTAACCACTCTGTCCATCGCTGAGAGAAGATTTGCGTTATACTCTCATGCCATCCAAGTTTCTTGTTACAGAGATCCTGCAAAATTAACTTGGCTGATAGTGTAAATCGTGCAATAAATCCCAAAGAGTGTGGCAGTCGAGAGTGTGGCAGACGTGAGGGTGACTGGCGCGGGTGTGGTAAAAAACTGTAGTCTCTCCATCCTCCAGACTAAACTGACCCACAATCTCTGTCGCTACGCTAGCATCCTCCCATATAGACACTCCCCATTACGTATCAAATCACACCCACAAGCATGCAAAAAAAGACAGAAACTAGAAATATTAAACATAGCCATAATACAATGACAGTAACTAAATTAAACGTAAATGGCTCCTACAGATAGGGTGTTGCGATGCGCGAGGGCACGATGGCTATTCCGTCTGGTCCGAACCGACAGAAGGTCTACTGTGGCACAAGTCACAGAAAATGGTAATGGCGGTCACGGGAGGAATGTGTCACAATACACAGCGCATCGCGTCCTGCTGCGTATGGGGCTGCACACGGAGGACCAACAGCATATTAGGGCATAATGCTTTAGCTTATCAGGTTATAATGTTTTGGCTCATCGGTGTATATGTAGGACCGATGAGTGGAGACGCCGACAAGGGTGAGAGATGAAAAGAAAACAAAGGCTGTGAAATAAGGAGATAAGTTGAGGAATTGAATGTAAACCGCAGCGAGGAAGATGGTGGAAGTGGACGTTATGGGAGGGAGTAGTGGGAATCTGAAAGGGAACTGAGGATCTCGGGGAAGGGATATATGCGTACGAGGAGGAGGAAGTAGCAGGGTGACAAGGCATGGGAGAAATATTTGTGCACCAGTGTGGGGGAGGGGATATTACTTGAACGGACATCTGGTATTCCTTGGCGCATAGAACGCACATTCTCAGCGAAATGGTGAAATCGTCGTCCCCTGCGGTTGAAAAGAGGACTCGCATAGAGGGATTCCATGGTCTTGTTTTAGCAGAGCGGTGAGATGAATCTCCGCGACCCAGGCCGCACAGCAGGATGTCACGTTACAACTGTGTAACACAAAGTCACATTTGAAATATGGGGTCGAATCGCGGACTGCGTAACCGTCAGAGGGTGTAGGTGGACTACGATGCCAGAAGAAGTGGTGACTGCTGCCCGCGAGTACAGGCGAGGCAAGTGCGTTTAGAATCAGAGATGAACCAGGAGTGGGGTTCTGTTTGAAGTTCACAAACCTACGAGGGCCGTAGCGAGACTAGAGACGAGAGAAACGTATCGCCGTAGCATAGGTTGCCATAATCGGAGCGCAGGCGCTTTAGATGACGGGGTAAGTTGGTGATGGATGCAGGCACTGTCAGCGCTTGAAAAAGTTAAGATGAATCTTTGAAATGGAATGACAAGAACGGCTACCATCCGAGTGATGGGACCACTGAGGAATGCCGACAGGGACATAATGAACGGCGAAGACACCGTGGGCAGAATGTTCTTCCCCCTGTAGTGCGTGTCTCTGTGGCCCTGAGTCACACTCGTTCAGGAGAATATCTGGACAAGAACGTCAACTTACAATGTTTGTTGATCAGAGACGTTAATCACCACAGCTATGTGGCGTTTAGATTCGTTGGCTCTGTGGCTTTCAGATGTTATGCAATAAAATCGGAGTGAGGTGCAGATTTTAATAGCGTCGAAGGGGCGAGAGGCGGTGTTCCGGCCGTTGCTTGCTGGGAAAGATTTGCAAAAAAATAACAACAGTGGGACTGAAACCATGGGAGACGTTTCATCCGGTTTGGCGCGTTCCAATCATGTTCAGCTATATCCTATGAAACGTGCGAATGAAATCCCCAATTAACCATTCATCAGCCCACCTGCCCAACATGTCAAGATCCTGTTGCAATTTTGACAACCATCTTCGCCATCTATAATACCACCCACTTTAGTGTCACCTGCAAACGTATTAATTGTGCCTTGTCTATTCTCTTCCAAATCATTGATATAGATAACAAACAGCAATGGGCCTAGCACCGAACCCTGGAGCACCCACTACTCACCGGCTGCCAGTCCGAAAAACAACGTTCTACCGTCACCTTCTGCTTCCTTCCATGAATCCAATTTTCTATCTATTCGGCTAGATGTCTTTTGTTCCCAAGCCATGCAGCCTTTCGGAGCAGCCTGCCACGCGTACCTTCTCAAATACCATGATCAAATCCATATATACGCCGTCCTCAGCTCTGCCCTCAACAACCTTTTGCTGAGATTTTCAAAAGCGAACGGGAAACTACAGGAAACTTGATCAATCACCTTGTTTAATTCTCGTTTGTATGGAACAATTCAGGATACGTGCCAATCACATAAAGCCCAACTTTCACCTGCAAAGAATAAACTCACTGAAACCGCCAAGTACTGGAAAACAAACTTCACATTGGTGGAACTTGTAGAGCTGCTGGCAAATCACTGCGGTTTCAATCCGAACACGCAGTGCTGATAGTGTGGAGTTTGAACGCTCTCCCTGAAACCTCATGGATTCTACCAGTGTCCCCAGAGTTCCTCCGATACTTGAAAGACTCGGGTGTTGTTCGGCTGATTTGACTGTTTAAGGTGTGTCGACGGGTGATAGCACCTGGAGGAGCTAATGGGAATGCGGGGCACTTTGAAACGAATGTTGTCTGTAGGTCCTTGATCAATGACGGGATATATCGGCGACCAGGTTGTGAACACATTATGTGACTACATGGTACAAATGTGGGTAGTTGTGCAGATAGTGAGAATGGTTGTGAAAAACATTGCAGCAGGATCTTCAGTTCAGTTGTGTTTAGTTTATTGTCACGTGTACGGACGTGCAGTAAAAAGCTTTTGTTGCGTGCTAACCAGTCAGCAGAAAAGCATGATTACAATCGATCAATTTACAGTGTATAACTAATGCACACGAGAAGGGAATAACGTTTAATGCTAGGTAAAGCCAGCAAAATCCGATAAGTCTTGATCGATTGGTCAGGTGCGCTGAGGAAAATTTGATGGAATTTAATACAAAGGGATGTGAAGTTTTGGTAAGACTAACATGGGCAGGGCTTACACAGTGAATGGTAGGCATCTGGCGAGTCTTGTGGAGCCCAGGCCAGGGGTGTAGGAGTGCAGGTGCGTGGTTCCCGAAGGTGCAATCGCAGGCAGATCGGATGGGCGAAAAGGCTTTTGGCGAAAGCAAACAAGAAAAAAAAATAGAGGGGTCGTAACGCAACGTTCCATGTAGATATTTCGGTTTTGATTTAACTGTAACAGATAAAGTCTAATCGGCTGAGGCTGGGAAATGAGCGGTTTGCAGAAATCGTGATGAATATTTGTTTTCTCCGAAGTGCCTGAACAATTGTTCGGCGTTGTGCTTCACCTGAATAACCACATGGTACTTACTTCAATAGACAATAGACAATAGGATTAGGCCATTCGGCCCTTCGAGCCAGCACCGCCATTCAATGTGATCATGGCTGATCATTCTCAATCAGTACCCCGTTCATGCCTTCTCCCCATACCCCTTGACTCCGCTATCCTTAAGAGCTCTATGTAGCTCTCTTGAATGCATTCAGAGAATTGGCCTCCACTGCCTTCTGAGGCAGAGAATTCCACAGATTCACAACTCTCTGACTGAAAACGTTTTTCCTCATCTCCGTTCTAAATGGCATACCCCTTATTCTTAAACTGTGGCCCCTTGTTCTGGACTCCCCCAACATTGGGAACATGTTTGCTGCCTCTAACGTGTCCAACCCCTTAATAATCGTATACGTTTCCCTTAAAGGAATGAAGGGGGATATACTATCCACTATTAAGGAGCAGTTGGATAAATCAAAGGCTGAAATGAATGAACACATGGAGGAAGTAACCTCCAAGTTACAAAAGTTGGACTCTGATTTTTCTGGTAAGCTGAATCACATTACCGCGTCAATAGAGCAACATGATGAGGCTATAGGTGACTTGGAAAGTTTAGCCGAGACAAGTGCTGAAACTACAAAAGTAGTATTGTCGGAGACTCAGCGTCTTTCTGATTTAGTGATGAGATTAACCGAAAAATGTACTGACTTAGAGGGTCATTCAAAACGACAAAATTTAAGAATCCTTGGTGTTAAAGAAGGCAAAGAAAAAGATAAAAACGTTCGTGATTTTACTGCTGAGTTATTACAGGAAGTTTTGAAAATGGATTCAAAGCCCTTGCTGGATCGAGCCCATAGAGCACTGAGAGCACGGCCAGGTGCTAATGCGCCTCCAAGACATTTGATTCTGAGGGTGCATAATGCTCACGTTTTAGAAGATATGCTGACAAAAATTGCTAGTAACAGAGCTTTATCATTCCGAGGCGATGAGATTCGCATCTTCAGAGATTACCCCTTTGAGGTGGTTAAGAAAAGAGCACTGTTTAATGAGACAAGATCTATTCTTAAGAAGATCCCAGTGCTCAGATTTGGTATGTTGTATCCAGCAAAACTCCGAGTGACCTACAATCAAAAAGAATCCTTTTTTACTGACTATAATAAAGCACTGGAATTTGCTCGGGAGATCGAAAGGTCGCTGAAGGCTTGATTATGATTTCATGGCTATCTTAATTGGCAGACATTTAATTGGACTTTAAAAATATGAAAATTCAAAGATTTAAGTTTAGTGTATATACTATACGTATATTAACCGTAATTAATAATTATTAATTAAAAAAACATGTATATTTTTATTAATTATCACTAATAAGAAGTATAAGTAATATTTGATTTATGTAAACCTTACTTTGAATGCTTAATTAATACACTTTAGATAGAAAAATCGATTTAATATAGACTAATTAGTTTCGGGCCTGCCCCGTTTATCTCTCTTTTTAAAAAACAAAAAAAACAAATAATAATTGTGTTAACAAACGGAGCTAGTATTAATTTTTTTTTTACATCTTACGGAAGTCCTTAGATTTTTTGCCACCTTAGGGTGGCTAACACTAACTGCACTAATTGTAGTTGTAGCTTTAGTTGTCTCTTCTTTTTTCCTGCACTCTTTTAACCTTTTAGATATTGATTTTTTTTTTAGATTTAACTTTTATTATCATGTTTTTTTTCAGAAATTATATACTTTTGGGAGATATTTCCGGGAGGCACTCTACGCTGTACAAAAAATCATCCACCCTTCATTCAAGAAAAATGTTGTAGTCCGGGTGCCAGACCATTTGCTTTATTATAGACCATTCATTGGTTAAGATGCAAGATTCTATTAGGAAAACAGGGGTTAAAGGTATTACATTTTGTAGTTGGAATGTCAAGGGTGTTAATGAACCAATTAAAAGAGGTAAAGTACTTTCACATTTAAAATCTATTGATGCAGACATAATGTTCCTTCAGGAAACTCATCTAAAAAATGTAGCACATAATAGACTGAAAGGCAAATGGATTGATAAAGTATTTCACTCATCGTTTCCCTTTAAATCAAGAGGTGTTGCTATTTTAATTCGTAAGGGTATACCATTTATAAATACTTCCTCTATAGTCGACACTGAAGGTAGATATGTTATATTAGTGGGAGAACTATATTCTACAAAATTGATATTGGTGAATGTCTACGCACCAAATTTTGATAATCCGTTATTTTTTAAAAAAATATTTAATACCATTCCAGAATTTGGACAATATAATTTGATAATTGGAGGAGATTTAAATTGTACATTAGATTCTTATTTGGATAGATCTTCAACTCAAAGGAAAACAAAATCCAAGTCGTGTGAATTATTAAACTCTTATATAAATAATGCAAATATAAAAGATGTTTGGAGGATTGATAATCCTTCAGGCCGAGAGTATTCATTTTATTCACCAGTGCATAAAACTTATTCAAGAATTGATTATTTCTTGGTGGACTCCAAACTTATTCCTTATACGTATAATTCAAAATATCATAATATTATTATATCCGATCATGCCCCTTTAACATTTAGGGTAAAACTCCAAGGAGCAACGGGGAAACAGACTAATTGGAGATTTAACCCGCAAATCTTAAATGAAAAAGCATGTTATGACTATCTTAAATCGCAATTTGAGATTTTTTTTAACGCAAATGACCTTCCTGAAACACCTGCGTCCCTGCTTTGGGAAACATTTAAAGCGTTTGTGAGAGGATGTATTATTGCTTTTCAAGCGTCTCAAAACAAGAAGAACCGAGCTGAACAGAATGACCTGGAAAGTCAGATAAGACAGTTAGACATAACAAATGCCATCGCTCCCTCTATTGAAATACATAATAAAATTGCAGTTCTCAAATATAAGTTAAATTATATCCTTTCAGCTCATATTTTAAGGCTTTTTCAATATACTAAACAAAAACATTTTGAATTTGGAGATAAACCACAGAAATTGCTAGCACGTCAACTCCGTAAATTAGAAGATGATTCTACAATTCATAAAATTAGATCAGAAAATGGAGATTTGCTTAAACTACCTAAGGATATTAATCAGAGATTTTTGCAATTTTATCAGTCATTATATTCATCAAAAATAACAGATACTTCTGCGCAGATGCAAAAGTTTTTGCAGGAATGTAACCTTCCTGGTTTGAATGTGAGTGATAGAAATTTACTGGGCGCAGAAATAACTATGAAAGATGTTGAAGAGACTATTAAATCCATGAAAAATGGGAAGACTCCTGGCCCTGATGGCTTAAATAATGAGTTTTATAAAAAATTCAGTGGTTTGATCTCTCCACGTTTGCAAACTGTATATAGTCACGCCTTTAAACAACAGAGATTGCCACAAACTCTGACTGAATCAACAATAATCCTCATTCCTAAAAAAGATAAGGATTCTGAAGACCCTGGTTCGTATAGGGCGATAGCTCTTTTAAATACTGATCAGAAGATATTAGCGAAAATCTTAGCTCAGAGATTAAGTCTAGTTATAGACAAATTGATACACCCCGATCAATCAGGCTTTATAGCCAAACGATATTCATTTTTCAATTTGAGACGCTTGTTTAATATAATTTATTCAAATAGACTATTAAATGAAGATTTAGCAATCATCTCGCTAGATGCTGAAAAAGCATTTGATCAAGTAGAATGGCCTTATCTTTTCTCAGTGATGGAAAAATTTCAACTAGGTGAAAATTTTTGTGTATGGGTGAAACTTTTATATACATCCCCAACAGCTAGAATATTAACTAATCAAATGCTGTCATCTAAATTTCATTTAGCTAGGGGTTGTAGACAAGGATGTCCACTATCACCACTTTTATTTGCCCTAATTATAGAACCACTTGCTGAGAGTATTAGATCAAATTCACATATTTATGGCTACAACACTAAACATACAACCAATAAAATTTCTTTATATGCGGATGATGTATTAATATATATTACAAAGCCAGAAATTAGCATTCCGAATTTATTAAATCTCATAACTCAATTTGGTTCATTTTCAGGTTATAGAATTAACTGGTATAAAAGTGAAATTATGCCAATAATGGAGCATAATCCGGCCATACTTCAACAATTTCCTTTCAAAATTGCCTATGAAAAGTTTAAATATCTTGGAATTTACGTGACTAGGAAATATACTTCTTTATTTAAATCAAATTTTCCTCCTTTACTTGTTAAATTACACAGAAATATCCAATTTTGGAAAACACTTCCTATATCATTAGTTGGTCGTAGTAATGCTATAAAGATGATCTTTCTGCCACAGCTACTATACTTATTTCAAGCAATTCCGATCTACCTTCCAAAAAAGTTTTTTAAAAAAATTGATTCAATTGTTACTAATTTTATTTGGGACTACAAGACTCATAGAATAAATAAAAGACACTTATGTAAGTCTAAAATTAATGGAGGAATTGCTTTACCTAACTTTTTATTTTATTATTGGGCGGTTAATATTAAAAATATAACCTGCTGGTTGGATGATTCTGATCAACAACCGGATTGGTTAAAGATGGAGAAAGAGGATTGTTTACCATTCGATATTGGTGCGATCCTCTTAGCTCCAATAAATTTAAATAAAAAAACATATGGAGGTAATTCCATTATACATAGTGTTATCCGTACCTGGAAACAATTAAAGCTTACGTTAAAATTGAGTAAATTATCTGTTTTCCTTCCTATTGCGAATAATCCTTCTTTTAAACCGTCTGTCTTAGATAGAGGCTTTGCTCAATGGAAAAGTTATGGAATCAAAAGGGTGGGAGATCTTTATCATAAGGGAACTTTTCTTTCGTTTCAGGAGTTACAGCAGAAGTACGGATTACATGTTAATAATTATTTTAGATATTTACAACTTAGAGATTATGTAAAATCACACATGCAAGAATATAAGTTTAGAGGTCCAGAAATACTTGATGTATGCCTGAATCGACATTATAACTCAAATAAATTAATATCTTTTATTTACAATATTCTCCTTGACATTGACATTCCGTCATCAGAATCTTATAGACGAGCATGGGAGGACGAATTGAATCAAGTTATAATGCAAGATATATGGGATGAAAGTTTACAACATATACATCAATGTTCATTGAATACTAGACATTCCCTAATACAATTTAAAATAATACATAGATTACATTATTCGAAGACGAAATTAAATAGGATTTTTCCTAGTATCTCTCCTATGTGTGATAAATGTCAATTTCAAGAAGCTAATTTAACTCATATTTTCGTAACTTGTATAAAAATGCAAAACTTCTGGTTGGAGATTTTTAAAATAGTTTCTAAAGTTATTAATAAAAAATTAGATATGGACCCAAAATTAATTATATTAGGATTATCAGAACATACTACAAATTTTACAGTAAGTCAGGTACATTTTCTTGATTACAGTCTAATAACGGCGAAAAAACTAATACTTAAATTTTGGAAAAAACCAATAACCCCCACAATTAAAATGTGGACTATGGAAATGACAGAGACCCTGCATTTGGAAAAAATAAGGTTTGCCTTAATCGACAAACCTGAGTTATTTTTAAAAATATGGTCTCCATTTATTGAATTTTTAGAAAAGTAAATGGGCTTGGCACAGGACTAAAATAAAAAAAAAAATTTAAATAAAAAGTTGAAACTTGAGTTGGGGGTTGGATGTACAGCTGTGGTTTTTGTCTCCCGGATCTACTCCCGTTAATTTTTATTGTTAGATCCTTTTTTCTTTTTTTTTTTAACCCTCTTACTCTCTTTCTCCCCAAGTTTATAGTTTTATATTTTTATTTTTACTTTCTCTCTTCAAAAATTTAAAAATTGAAGCTATGTAAGAACTTTGTAACAAATGTGTTTTTTCTTATTTCGATTTGTACATATGCTTTTCAAAAATAAAAAAAAATAAAAACATTGGGAACATGTTTGCTGCCTCTAAAGTGTCCAACCCCTTAATAATCGTATACGTTTCGGTAAGATCCCCTCTCATCCTTCCAAATTCCAGTGTATACAAGCCTAGTCGCTCCAGTCTTTCAACATACGACAGTCCCGGCATTCCGAGAATTAACCTAGTAAACCTACACTGCACGCCCTCAATAGCAAGAATATCCTTCCTCAAATTTGGAGACCAAAACTGCACACAGTACTCGAGGTGCGGTCTCACTAGGGCACTGTACAACTGCAGAAGGACCTCTTTGCTCCTATACTCAACTTCTCTTGTTATGAAGGCCAACATTCCATTGGCTTTCTTCACTGCTTGCTGTACCTGCATGCTTCCTTTCAATGACTGATGCACTAGGACACCCAGATCTCGTTGTACGTCCCCTTTTCCTAACTTGACACCATTCAGATAATACTATGCCTTCCTATTCTTACCACCAAAGTAGTTCTCCAACCTGAACGACTACCGCCTGGTTGCCCTAACGCCGATAGTCATGAAGTGCTTTGAGAGGCTGGTCCTCTCACACATCAAATCCAGCATCCCTGACTCACTGGACCCACATCAATTTGCATACAGGGCAAATAGATCCACAGAGGACGCCATCTCTCTGGCTCTTCACACTGTCCTGACTCACCTAGGGAGACAGGGCACGTACGTGAGGATGCTATTCATAGACTATAGCTCCGCCTTCAACACGGTCATCCCCACCAAGCTCATCAGCAAACTCCACCAGCTAGGCCTCAGCTCCTCATTATGTGACTGGATCCTGGACTTCCTGCTGGAACGACCGCAGGCAGTGAGAATGGGCCCGCACCTGTCCTCCACTATCACCCTGAGTACCGGCACACCATAGGGCTGTGTTCTGAGCCCCATGCTCTACTACCTCTTCACACACGACCGTGTTCCTGCATTCGACACCATCACCATTGTCAAGTTTGCAGACGACACAACGGTGATCGGGCTTATCACCAACGGGGATGAAACAAACTATAGAGCGGAGGTGCAGAACCTGGCGGACTGGTGCTCAGGATAACAACCTGTCCCTAAATACCACCAAGACCAAGGAGCTGATCATCAACTTCCGTAGGTCACGTAACGGGGAATATGCCCCGATCTCTATCAACGGGGACAGTGTGGAGAGAGTGTCCAGCTTCATGTTTCTGGGCACTCACATTTCGGAGGACCTAACATGGTCCAATAACACCGCTGCGCTGGTCAAGAAGGCACAACAAAGACTGTTCTACTTAAGAACACTGAAAAAGTCTGGTCTACCCCAACAGCTGCTGACGACCTTCTACCGCTGCACCATAGAGAGCATCCTAACGCATGGCATCCCTGTGTGGTACCTCAGCTGCACGGAGGCAGAAAGGAAAGCTCTACAGCGGGTAGTCCACAGAGCTCAGAGGGCCATCGGAACACAGCTACCAGACTTGGAGGGCATCTACAACACACGATGCCTCAGAAAAGCCACCAGCATCCACAAAGACTCTTCACACCCCTGCAACAGTCTGTTCGAACTCCTTCCATCGGGCAGACGATACAAGGCCTTCTACGCCCGCACCTCCAGACTCAGGAACAGCTTCATCCCCAGGGCCATAGCTGCTATGAACCGGTCCTGCTGAGCCGGATGGCCACAACGCATAGATCAACTTGCACTTTACCCTGTCTAAAACTGTTACAATTGTTTCGTTTCGTTGGGTTGCTGTTGTCTAAATTACTTAAATTATTGCATCGTATGGGAGGCGCATTCCCAATCTCGTTGTACCCCTGGGTACAATGACAATAAAGATATATTGTATTGTATTGTATTGTATTAAACTGCATCTGCCATGCATCCGCCCACTCACACAACCTGTCCAAGTCACACTGCAACCTCATAACATCTCCCTCACAGTTCACACTACTACCCAGCTTTGGATCGTCTGCAAATTTGCTAATGGTACTTTTAATCCCTTAATCAACGTCATTAATGTATATTGTAAATAGCTGCGGTCCCAGCACCCCACTAGTTACTGCCTGCCATTCTGAAAGGGACCAATTTATCCCCACTCTTTGCTTTCTGTCTGTCAACCAATTTTCTATCCATGTCAGTACCCTACCTCCAATACCATGTGCTCTAATTTTGCCCACTAATCCCCTATGTGGAACCTTGTCGAAGACTTCACAATATTATGCAACACTCTGTGAACAATAGGTTTGCTCAGGGACTGTGATCAACATGAAACGATGACACCCAACGGTCCCGCAGGGATAATCCCTTTCCTTCAAATAAGGGAACCTTTTCAATGAGATATTCCACAATCAAATAGGATAAGAGGTGACAAGGAGATGGGCGAACTACAGATTGTTAGAGTCATATACGAGATCCAAAAGATATACTACCCGATCCTGGCTATTCTCGGTGTTCCGGGTAAGTGAGGAGAGCTGTCGTTTACTCTGTGCATATTTGAGAATCTGGCTGTATGTCTCTCGAAACTGCCTCTTTTAATTTCAAATTCAGTGATCGCACTGCCGAGGGATTATTAATGCGCGAACCATTCTTGCTGTGACTGTCACTTTGAACATCGTATTTTGCAGGATTAAACGCAGAGTGATCTGCAACTTCCCGGTGTTTGCACTGGTTAACATCGAGCACAGTCACGTTGTATTGAATCCATTATGCCCATTGACCAGTTCCAGCTGAATTGATGGAACACACAAAGTCACAGTGGATGGTGGAAATGCTAAATGTTAAAGGAACCCCATTAGTAAGTTGGGCAGCAGCTGTGCCGGTCAATGTTTCAATTCAGTGCCCTTCCAATGGGGGATTTCGTGGCTTACATTACCACAGCAGGACCGGGTGAATTGCGGAGCGGGTTTAGAACTGCAGACTCAATGTGAATTATTAACCATTTCGAACCTAATCATGTTTCTGTCGAAATCATCCCAGTCTCCTCTTTGCATCAACTGATCTTCTCTTTGCGATTAAAATCTGCGTTTCATGTTTGCCGTTTAGTTCGATTGATTGATTTCCAAAACTTCCTTTGAAGAGAAAGTTGCACGTCATCGAGGTGTTGTGTGATGCACTTCACAGTGCTAGGAGAACGGGCTTTGTTCCCTCTCTCTATGATAACTGTGTAACTTAGCAAGTGTGCGATCATTCGATATCACACTCATTCCTCAATTGCAATTGCAATTACTCCAATCACAAATATACCAGAAATCACACATTCCCATCAGTAACCAAGTCAAAGATAAGCATCATCTGGGTGAATTGCAAAATGGAAGTTAATCTATATTTACCAACTGCATGGTAAACGCCAATCTGAGTCACGCTAATGTAATTTTGGGTCCCTGTCTAATACTGAACCACATGTCAGGGGTGATCTACACGCATTCACACAACATAAACGGACCGCTTTGTTGCTACGGATATTTATATTGCGCAGTGCATTACCCGCATCGTATTATTAACCCTTAACCCACAACATTGCTCTTTGCTTTCGGAATCACACAGATGCAAGGGTGAAATTGCTGATGAACTTCATAAAAGTAAAGTGTGTTTGTTCACGGTGTTTAACTCATGCAAAGCACTTAATGCGGAGGTTGCAATCATCTTGCACTAAAAATATGATCATTCTTTTTGCATCACAGTGAATCTGGTGACAATTGTGGTCCTGTCTCGAGGAAAGTGTGGCCTCTCCAGATGTGTGACCCGCTACCTGGTGGCCATGGCAGCGGCAGATCTACTGGTCATTATCTTTGACCTGATATTGAGACAGATTCCGATTGCTCATCGCCTATATTTTGTGAAGCTCATCCCCCTGTGTAATATCCACGCCGTCTTGCTTTACACAGTGACCGACTGTTCTGTGTGGTTCACCGTCTCCTTCACCTTTGACCGATTTGTTGCCATCTGTTGCCAAAAATTGAAGCATAGATATTGCACCGAGAAAACAGCGGCTGTGGTTCTGAGCACAGTGAGTGTACTGAGCAGCGCCAAGAATGTTTACTGGTATTTCATGTATACACCTTGGTACAGATTGGCAAATACCCCCTGGTTTTGTTACATGGATGTCCGTGTTATGACTTCAATTACCTGGTCAACGATTGAGTCTCTTCATTATATTCTCACCCCCTGTGTCCCGTTTGTGTTGATTCTGCTGCTCAATGCTTTAACGGTGAGACATATTTTGGTGGTCAGCAGAGCCCCAGTGATCCCGAAATGGTGAATCGAAGGAAATCCGTGATATTGTTGTTATTTATCTCCGGAAATTTCGTTCTGTTATGGGCAACATTTACATTTTATATAATAAGTAGACGTGTGTGTTATTTCGAAGAATGTTTTTTTTCCCTCCCTACCTTTGTATCGGAAATAGGATTCATGCTTCAATTACTTAGCAGTTGCACAAACACGTGCATATATGCGGTGACACAGAAGATGTTTAGAATGCAATTGTTGACTGTGTTAACATATCCCCTTCCTCGACTGATAAGATTAATTAAGCACTGAAAAATAATGAAAAACTGGAGCATCTAAAGCATCATAATCAAATATTAGAACCAGAACTGTTGAAATGCTTTACGCAAACAGACTCGGCACCCATTGTGACCGCGCTCGGCATTAACCATCCACTTACACTAATCTGACATTGATTCTATTCTCCATACATTGGATTAATCCCAGAGCCCTTCTACCCAATTCGGAATTAAGGGGCATTATCGGAGGAATTCGCAGAGGACGCACAACGTCCACATTGCTTGTCATTGGAAGGTGGGAGGTAACATATATTTTCAGGCTAAACCTATGTGGTCACAGAGAGAAAGCGCAAAGTCCACAAGCCAGCATGCGAGGTTAGGACTGAACCCGGGTCTGTAGCGTCATGAAGCAGACGCTCTCATAGCTGCGAGACTATTTTCCGCTGTTCCCGCAGCTTCGTTGCAAATACGGGGAATTTAGTTGGATAGTGCTCATCCCATTTTTGACCTCTAGTTGTGTCTAGCGTTGTCCAAATTAGTGTATATCCCCAAGTAGATTAAACAGTTCTAACACTGTTCGGTGGGTACCCCGACTCAGTCAGTTCTTGTGCCGTCAACACACTTCTTTCCTTGAACTCCAAGGTTAATTTTGCAATAAATATAATTTCTCAGTGTGAGCGATCAGAGGAACACCAAGGCTGGCGAACCAGCATATTGACAGACCATCCAAACTACACGTTTACAAAATATCCGCTTGGCTCCCCGACTCATTTCCGCCAAAGATTTAGTCAGTGATCGTGGTTTCCATTAAAAAAACGAAGATGCCCAAATAAGGGATGGCATACATCACGGAGTTTGCATAATCCACAGCGAATCAATAATCTAAAGACAATCCTCTGGGAAGGTGATGGACGGACGAGTTCCAACACTGGGTTTCTGATAGGGACAGACAAGATAGTTGGGAGATAACCCGTACTCAATGGTCCATCAGTGAACCGTGATTAAAACCACGTCCTTGGTCATTTCAGGGAAGTGTCCCATCAAATACCCGCAGCAGAGATTTCACTCCTGGAAGCGGGAGATCTTGTGTGTAAAGGTGACGTCGCAAATTATGGAAGTCATTAGAAATTTGGCAAGTTTGTCATATATTTAACCCAAAATCTTACATATTAAGAGAGTAAAAGCAAACGTGTTTAATTGTCATGTGTATCATTTCAAAAATGTAAAATGCGCATGGAACCATTGTGACGCGAGCTATAGAAACTGTAACTGCTGTGAATGCGTGAAAAATGTGGGTCCTCTCAGAATGTTTTCCAGTATACGCTGTGAAGCTCTATGAAGTTCTGTAAATGTTTGAGAAAACCACCGCATCTCTACGAGATTTCTTACTGTCTTCCCCTGATTTGGGCCATAATTCTGAGTGCGACTGGTCCTCGTGTGAAGCCAGATTCAGGGTACTGGTCAGGCACACAATTCCCTCCAACACACGACACAGCGAGCAGGGGGCTACATAGAACCACATGGCTGCAAACCCGGGATGTTTAGTTTTGCTACCTACATTTGTTCTATTGGGCCCCACATTGTTGTCGTGCGATTGTAAATTGTGGTACTATAAGATAACAAATTGGAGGGAAAGGAAATAATGCTGACTTTATTGGGCGAGAGCAGTAGAGGGTTAGGGCTCTGTGTGGAGATGCGGCAACATGCGGCAACACACACACACACACGCACACGCACACGCACGCACACGCACACGCACGCACACGCACGCACACGCACACACACACACACAAGTATACATATACAACATATGTACAAAACGACAGCTAATGAATAACACGAAGGTGACATCAAATAATATGATGTAACGGCAGGGCACTCGAAGTTCAAATGTAAGCTGCAGATCGGAAACTCGCTGCCATGAAATGGACACCCGAGAGACCCAGAGTACAACGAATAGCGGATAATAATTTAGAATCTTTAGAAAATGGACATATTATGGTCGGAGACGATCTTGAATTTGGAATTTGGACGGTGGGCCATGTAGATATCATATAACATATAACATATAACAACTACAGCATGGAAACAGGCCTGTCCGGCCCTACCAGTCCACGCCGACCATTCTCCCTGACCTAGTCTCATCTACCTGCACTCAGACCATAACCCTCCAATCCCCTCCTATCCATATACCTGTCCAATTTACTCTTAAATAATAAAATCGAGCCAGCCTCCACCACTTCCACCGGAAGCCCATTCCATACAGCCACAACCCTCTGAGTAAAGAAGTTCCCCTTCATGTTACCCCTAAACCTTTGTCCCTCAATTCTGAAGCTAGATCGGTATGATCATTGCTGTTTGTTATCTATATCAATGATTTGGATGCGAACAGCAAGGCATAATTAATAAGTTTGCAGATGACACTAAAGTGGGTGGTATTATAAATGGCGAAGATGGTTGTCAAAATTGCAACAGGATCTTGACATGTTGGGCAGGTGGGCTGATGAATGATTAATGGGGATTTCATTCGCACGTTTCACAGCATATAGCTGAACATGATTGGAACGCGCCAAACCGGATGAAACGTCTCCGCTGGTTTCAGTTCCACTGTTGTTATTTTTTTTGCAAATCTTTCCCAGCAAGCAACAGCCGGAACACCGCCTCTCGCCACTTCCGCGCTGTTAATATCTGCACCTCACTCCGATTTTGTTGCATAACCTGAAAGCCATAGAGCCAACAATTCTAAACGCCACAGAGCTGTCGTGATTAATGTCTCTGATCAACAAACATTGTAGGTTAACGTTCTTGTCCAGATATTCTCCTGAACGAGTTTGATTCAGGACCACAGAGACACGCACTACAGGGGGAAGAACATTCTGCCCACGGTGTCTTCGCCATTCATTATGTACCTATCGGCATTCCTCAGTTGTCCCATCACTCGGATGGTAGCCGTTCTTGTCATTACATTTCAAAGGTTCATCTTAATGGGGTTTTTTTTCAAACGCTGACAATGGCTGCATCCATCACGAACTCAAGCAATGCGTTCTTGAAGCTAATACTAAGTGGCATAACCCTTGCTCATACACCCTCTTACCCCGTCATTTAAACAGCCTGCGCTCCGATTACGGGAACCTATGTGAAGCCGATACGTTTCTCACGTCTCTCGACCCGCTCCGGCCCTCATCGCTTTGTGAACTTCAAACAGAATCCCGCTCCTGGTTCATCTCTGGTTCTAAACGCACATGTCCCGCCTGTACTCGGAGACAGCAGCCACCACTTCAGGTAACATCCTAGTTCACCTGCAACCTCTGTCGTTTGCACAGTCCACGATTCCACCCAATATTTCAAATATGACTTTGATTTACAAAGTTGTAACGTGACATCCTGCTGTGCGGCCTGGCTCACGGAGATTCATCTCCCCGCTCTGCTTAACCCAGACCATGGAATCCCTCCATGCGAGTCCACTTTTCAAACGTAGGGTCATCGCTTTCACCATTTCGCTAAGAACGTGCCCTCTGTGCGCCAAGGAATACCAGATGTCCGTTCAAGTTATATCCCCGACACCCGATCTTACCCCTCACCCACACAGGTGCACAAATATTTCTCCCTTGCCTTGTCACCCTGCTACTTTCCTCCTCCTCGTACGCATATATCCCTTCCCCGAGTTCCTCACTGCCCTTTCATATCGCCACTACTCCCGCCCCTAACGTCCACTTCCACCATATTCCCCGCTGCGGTTTACATTCCAGTCCCCAACATTTCTCCTTATTTGACTGCCTTTGTTTTCTTTTCATCTCTCACCCTTGTCCGCGTCTCTACTCATCGGTCCCACATATACATCCGCCTATCGTTGCCGGGCATTGGCCCACCTGCTGTTCTCTGTTCCAGGTTTCCCTACACCCTCAGTATGAAGAAGTGTCCCGACACGGTGTCGTCTGTCCGTCCCCTCCAGAGGTGGAGCCTAAGCCGCGGGTTTGTCCAGCCTTTAATTTTGTTTCGCTGGCTGCTTCTGCTTTGTTTCCCTGTCCCAGATATGCGGAGGATGGAATGGAATTGGCCACTGTACATCGTGAAGAGCACAACAGGCTCAACATTTTTAGCGGGATGTAATACGTATGAGATACGTTTAAACAGCCGGCGCCGACAAGATGGCCTGCAGATTTGTATATGTACTTGAATTTATGGCTTCCTGATCTTATATTCTATGTGCAGTTTAATACCCTCCATGCTTTTATGAGTCTCCTTATCAAACTACGTTGCTGCCATTCTGTTTCCTTGCAAATGTGGTGGACACTTCATACACAGTTGTGAGGATCCTAATTTTCCATCATTAATGCCCAACAAGGCCTCCAAAAACGTGACACCTGAAGCAAGGAGGGGGTTTCATCCTCGTTTGTGGGCCTCCTGTTAATGAGACAGAAAGCCTGATCTGCGGATCCAGAGAAGGTTCTGCAGATAACGGGCTCGTTGTTACACCGAGCGCTCAACGCGCCATGTCTCTTCCAAGTCAATTGTTATGGATGACGGGCGGGGCATTGGAGCAATTGCTATGCCTTTGATTCACAAAATACTATTCAAAATGAATTACAAGGCCACTGTTTAACGATGAGCGAACCTGGCGTTTTGATTCACTTGGGGATATTGTGCAGAGAGTTATTGCTACCGACCAAGGCTTGATCCGAGAAATCCGTGTGCAAAACTTGAAATAAGCTCAGTGCCAACGTGTATGACTAAGCGTTCCAATGGATAAAATGGTGACGTTAAACGAGAAACTATTGCAGACTCAGTTCAGTGACCCTTCATAGAACGAGGAAAGAAGACATGGAGACAGACTTCAGCAGCAGAGAGGTGGAGACAAATGGGCCGTACAATAGGAACGTCGCCGGCTGGGTGAGAGCAAAACACTCATTGTGGCAGTTTAGAAGACTATAATACATTGAATATATAAAACATAGAGCGATACATATAGTCATCTAAAAGCCTTTTACATGCCAGTGTCGTAACTGGTTCCACTGCCAGCACTGGCAGCGTGTTCCACAGGCAAACGTCCCTCTGTGTAAAAAGTACCTGCCCCGCACACATTCCTTGGAACATTGTCCATCTCCCATTAAATCTATGCTCTCCAGCTATGCTCTGGTATAAATATAAAATTATGAGAAATATGGATATGTAAGAAAGATAGAGGCCACTTCCCAGGGAGGAAATATGAATATGGATATGAAGAGGAAGATGGCTCTGATTGTCTGATCTATTTCTCATAATTCAAAGTACTTCTACCTGATCTGCCCGCCAACCTACGTTCCAGAGAAACTAATGCAACTTCGTTCAATTTCCCTCGACAGCCAATAATCGCTAAGCCAGGCAACATTCTGGTAAATATCTACTTCGACCTCTCCAAAGCTTCCACATTATTCCCATAATGGGGCGACAGAATCCTCGAAATGCGGAGTCATCAAAGCTGTACATTACTTGCCGACTCGTGCTCATTACACCGACCGATGAAAGCAAGCCACCCGCCTGTGGTAAATAAAATGCTGGAGGAACTGTGGTTAGCAAGCGGCATCTGCGAAGAGAGAACTGAGACTAACCTCAGGTCGGGACCCCGATGCTGACTGACTGGGGTCGGGTCTTGGAAGCTGAAAGAGAGATTGGGTAGAGAAAAACTTGGCGGGTCATCAGTGAATAAAGATGGGGATGAGTGATTTGTAGAAAGGTAGAATAAGTTACAAAAGCAATTGATGTAAACGGGGCAAAGACGATTTGCATAAGGAAAGAACCGGACGAGCGAAATATGGATAGAGGTAGGGATGTAGGTAGATGAGAAGAGGGGAGGGGAAAGAGTGGCCTTGCTGGCAGGACCCCCCACCCCAGGGCAGTTGCATTGTGTTGGCTCAACCAGATGACAGTGGGAGAGGCGGTCGTGCTTTGCGATGTGGCAAATTGCATCAACATAAGTGGGCTGCTTTGGGAAATAAATGCCCTGCATTGAAGTGGATCAATTACACTGGTGCTGCATCATCATGACCAAGGTGGCACTGAGCAGCGAGCTGCATTGGTGTGGGCTTTCCGCACTAAAGACATTGAGACAGCACGATTGAACTTCCTGCAACCTCGCTGGATTGGAATGCTGACATTATGTTAGCGGACAGTGGCTGAGCAGCATTGATGTGATTGCTCTGCTATGGAAGCTGGGCTGCATTGAGTGTACTGACACTGAAGAGATGTGACACTGAAGAAATGTACCACTGGAGATGTGCCACTCGGCCGGACCGTTGGCAATCGCCCAGGAGTCGGTGTGCAGTCGGACTGGAGTATTGTCGTTGGATAAGGGAAGGGTGGCCGCCACAAGCTCGGCCATTTGACACGAGCCACCAGAGCCATCACATAGACTCGCGTATCATCGAATGCACTCTCAAACCCCGTGTACACAGCAGAGCACGCGGCCGGATCGTATCCTGTTGTTCACCTGGCACCGTTCGAAACCGGGGTTCTCTTTTCCTGGAAGGGCGCCTGACACGGTCATTTATGGCGTTTCTCATCCATTCAGACCGTGCCATACCCCCTCCCGTGAGCCAGTCATAAGCCCGTTGTGCGCAACGTTTCTGCACTAATAGCAGTAGGTGGTCCGCCCAGCTATTGCAGTGTTTTTGCATAGCAATATGCATGGATATTCGGGGAAAGGAAGGATATTCAGTCAACCTAGGCCTGCAGTTCATCCTCCAGCACCTGTACCGCGAGGGGACTTAAGCAAGATTTGGTTTGTGGATTTAGCTCTGCATTCAACACCATTGGGCCAGTGCCTCTACACTCCAAACTCTCCTGGTTGGCTGTGCCTGAACCCCTCTGTCAGTGGATCACCAACTTCCGGACAGACAGGAAGCAGCTTTTGAGGCTGGGTAGGCACACCTCTGATCCGCTGATCCTCACAGCATAAGAACATCTCACGACTGCGTACTTGCCTTTACTCTCTACACCAACGACTGCACCTCCACATACTCCTCTGTCAATCTTTTGAAGTGTGCAGAGAACACAACCCCTGATTGAACTGATCTAGCATAGGGAGGAATCTGCCTACAGACGGTAAGTTCCTTGGTGCCATCATCTCCAGGCCCCTTAAATGGGAGGCCACCATCGACTCCACAGTCAAAACGGCCCAACAGAGGATGCACTTCCTGCGGCTGCTGAGAAAACACAATCTGCCACAGGCACTGATGGTCCAGTTTTATACTGCCATCATGGAGTCTGTCTTCACCTTCTCCATCATGGTCTGGATTGGCTCAGCCTCCAAGCATGACATCCGGAGGTAGCAGCGTATCGTTCGATCAGCCGCGAAGGTTGTTGGCTGCAACCTTTCCCCCATTGCCGAACTCTACTCTGCAAGGGCCAGGAAGGGAGCGGCTAAGATCATGTCTGATACGTCTCACCCTGGCCACAACCTCTTTGAAGCACTTCCCTTCTGGGAGGCGACTCCGGACTGTCAAAGCCGCCACAGCCAGACATAAAAGCAGCGTTTTTTTCCCCACGAGCAGTAACTCTCAGCAGCCAAAAGTCTGTAGCTCCCTTTTGCTCTGGTATTTTATTTTGTTCTTCACATGTTTAAATTTTAATGTTTTATTTTTAATTGTCCACTGTATGTCGTGTTATCTTTGCGAGCAAAGCAATTTGTACGAATTTATCCAATTAAATTCAATTCAATTCACTTCTATGCATGCTCATCCTTCCTTTGGTCTACTGACAAGAATTTCGCAAAGTACTCCAAGTGCGGTCTCACCTGTCTTTGCAAAGTTACAAAAGAGCGTCGCCAGATTTATGTTCCATGCACCGACCTGCGGTATTAACCGCGTTATTAGGGTGTTCACAGGGAAACTACTCGTGTCCCCTCTTTCGGCCAGCAGGAGACTTCAATTGCAAGAACTTTCTTCAACCGATATTCCGTTGTGCTCCGGCGACACAGGTGACTGCAGCTACTGAAACCTGGAGCAAAGCACAAACTACCCTGAGAAACACAGCGGGTCAAGCAGCATGTGGGTCATAGAATAGAATAGAATTTCTTTATTGTCATTGTGGCGGTACATAAAAGGAAATTCAGGCGCACTGCCAAAGCGGAGCTCAAGTGTACAAGATAAAAAATAACAATGAAGTAACAGTAAAAGAGTGAGAAAATCCAAGGGATAGACGAAGTGGAGGTAAGTGTGGGCCTGGTGGTTAGATGGTTTTCAGATGTCCGCAAATTTGGGGAGCGCGAACAATAAGGGAGCCTATAAAAGATACACGGTTTATACATCGTTGATAGAAATGAACGAAGATGAAGTAAGTGGAGGGCTATCCGGGAAAGTACAAGATGGGAGGTGAAATATAAGGGGAAGATATAACATTAATGAATGACCCTTAAAACCTTGACCTTCAGAACAATATTGGGGTGGAGTCCATCATCCCAGGTAAGTGGCAACACAAGCAGGTAGAGATCTAAAGAGGCGTATGGTATATTGTATTCGGTAGCCCTGATGAGGCTTCCCTCCTTTCTGCGAGATTATTAGTGTAGACTTGGCGATGGTTTCGTCGGATACTTGCACTCTGTCAGCAAAGTCTTGCTCGAGCTCCCGTTTATGAACTATTTTAACTCCGCTGCCCGTTCCCGTATCCATGTTTCAGCCCTTGGCACCTTGGGTTGCAAGAGTGAAGCCACATTAAAACTGGAGAATCAGCACCTCGTATTTCAACCCAGCCGCATGGACACTGAATTCTCCAATTTCAAGTAATACACCGCAAACGCCGTCTCTATTTCCCCGGCCACGGACCCCTCCCCAGATGTACACATTCCCCTATCATCTCTCACTACATTCATTATACTCCGTTATCCTCCCGCTCTTATCCCACACCGTGCCACACACTTGCATTGATCCGTCTTATTTTCCCTCCCCTCTTCCCATCTACCTTCATCCCTACCTTTGTCCATATTTCACTCTTCTGGTTCTTTCCCTATGCAAACTGTCTTTGCCCCGTTTACATCAATAGTTTTTGTAACTTATTCTACCTATCTCCAAATCACTCGTCCCCATCTCTATTCACATCAGCCGACAGGTTTTCTCTACCCAATCACTCTATTTCAGCTTTCTAGACCCGACTCCAGTCAGTCAGCATCGGGGTCCCGACCCGAGGATAGTCTCTCTTCTCTCTCCGCAGATGCTGCTTGATAATCGGAGTTCCTCCAGCATTTTATTTACCACAGGCTTGTGGCTTGCTTTCATCGGTCGGGGCGATGAGTATGAGTCCTTCTGCAGTTGTACAGGGCCCTAGTGAGACCGCTCCTGGAGTACTGTGTGCAGTTTTAGTCTCCAAATTGAGGAATGATATTCTTGCTATTGAGGGCGTGCAGCGTAGGTTTACTAGGTTAATTCCCCGAATTGCGGGATTGTCGTATGTTGAAAGATTGGAGCGGCTAGGCTTGGAAACACTGTAATTTAGAAGGATGAGAGGGGGTCTTATCGAAACGTATAAGATTATTAAGGGGTTGGACACGTTAGGGGCAGGAAACATGTTCCCAATGTTGGGGGAGTCCAGAACAAGGGGCCACAGTTTAAGAATAAGGGGTAGGCCATTTAGAACTCAGATGAGGAAAAACATTTTCAGTCAGAGAGTTGTAAATCTGTGGAATTCTCTGCCTCAGAAGGCAGTGGAGGCCAATGCTCTGAATGCATTCAAGAGGGAGCTAGTCAAGTCAAGAGAGAGCTAGGGTAGCGCAGTCAGGGGCTATGGGGAGAACGCAGGAACGGGGTACTGATTGAGAATGATCAGCCATGATCAAATTGAATGGTGGTGGTGGCTTGAAGGGCCGAATGGCCTACTCCTGCACCTATTGTCTATTATCTATTGTCCATTAAGTCAACAAGTAATGTTACAGCTTTGACGACTCCGCATTTCGAGGATTCTGGCGCCCCATTATGTGAAAAATGTGGAAGCTTTGGAGAGGTCGAAGAAGATATTGACCAGAATGTTGCCTGGCTTAGCGATTATTAGCTGTAGGGGGAAATTGAACGAAGTTGCATTAGTTTCACTGGAACGTAGGTTGGCGGGGAGATCAGGTAGAAGAACTTTGAATTTTGAGAAATAGGTGAAACATCAGAGCCATCTTCCTCTTCATATCCATATTCATATTTCCTCCCTGTGAAGTGGTCTTTCACTTTCTTACCTGTCTTATTTCTCCATTTTATATTTATAACAGAGTACAGCTAGAGAGCATAGATTTAATGTGAGATGGACAATGTTTTAAGGAATGTGTGCGGGGCAGGAACATTTTACACAGAGGGGCGTTTGCATCTGGAACACGCTGCCAGTGCTGGCAGTGGAACCAGTTTAAATACTGGCATGTAAAAGGCTTTCAGATGAGTATATGTATTGCTCTATGTTCTATGTTTTGAATGTACTTCTAAACTGCCACGTTGAGTCCCTTGGTCTCACCCAGCCGGCGACGTTCCTATTGTATTGCCCATTCGTCACCACCTCTCTCCTGCTTAAGACTGTCTTCGTTTCCTCTTTCATCGTTCTATGAAGGGTCCCTGACCTGAGTCTGCAATAGTTTCTCGTTCGCCCACGGATTATCTGTCCTGCTGGGTGATTCCAACATGGTCTGTGTCTCTGTTAACTTCCTTAGCTTTACAGTATTTAAGATGTTCACGCTGAAGAATCCGACTGATGGGACTGTTCTGACAGCGGGAGAGAAATCGAGTCGCGACCGTCCATTTCATTTTCAAAGGTAATGTAAAATTAATTTAGCGTGTATTTAATTCAAGCAAACTTATACGTTTCACGTCACCATTTTATCCCTTGGAACACTTCTCAATCATACACGTTGGCACTGGGCTTATTTCAAGTTTTGCACGGGGATTTCTCGGTTCAATCGATAGCAATAGCTCTCTGCACAATATCCCCAAGTGAATCAAAACGCCACATTCGCCCACGGTTAAACAGTGAACTTGTAATTCGGTTTGAATAGTATTTTGTGAATCAAAGGCACAGCAATTGCTCCAATGCCCCGCCCGTCATCCATAACAATTGACTTGGAAGAGACATGGCGCTTTGGGCGCTCAGTGCAACAACGAGCTCGTTATCTGCAGAACCTTCTCTGGATCCGCAGATCAGGCTTCCTGTCTAATTAACAGGAGGCCCACAAACGAGGATGAACCCCCTCCTTGCTTCAGGTGTTACGTTTTTGGAGGCCTTGTAGCGCTAGGATATATATGACAGAAAATGAGGATTTTCGCAACTGTGTATGAAGTGTCCACCACATGTCCAAGGATACAGAATGGCAACAACGTAGTTTGATACGGAGACTCATAAAAGGATGGAGGGTATTAAACTGCACATAGAATATAAGATCAGGAAGCCATAAATCCAAGTACATTTAAAAATCTGCAGGCCATCTTGTCGGCGCCGGCTGTTTAAACGTATCTCATACGTATTTCACCCGCAAAAAAATGTTGAGCCTGTTGTGCTCTTTACGATTTGCAGTGGCCAATTCCATTCCATCCTCCGCATATCTGGGACAAGGAAGCAAGGCCGAAGCAGCCAGCGAAGCGAAATAAAAGTCTGGACAAAACCAGCGGCTGAGGCTCCACCTCTGGAGTGGACGGACAGACGACACCATGTCGGGGCACTTCTTCATACTGAGAGTGTCGGGCGAGAAACCTGGAACAGAGAGTAGGAGGTGGGCCAATGTCCGGAAATGATAGGCGGATGAGCCAAAACATTATGACCACTGACAGGCGAAATGAATAACATTGATAATCTTACAATGACACTGTCAAGAGGTAGGAGAAATTAGGCAGCATGTGAACCGTCAGTTCTTGAAGTTGATGTGCTAGATGCAGGAGAAATGGGCAGGAAATGAGCGACTTTGACAAGGTCCAAATTGTTATGGCCAGACGACTGGGTCAGAGCATCTCTGAAATGGCAAGGCTTGTGGGGTGCTCCCGGTCAGCAGTGGTGAGTACCTACCGACAGTGGTCCGAGAAGGGATAAACCACAAACCGGCGACAGACAGTGTAATGGCAGTTTCTATACATTCTCAAAGTCCAACTTCGATAGCCATTACTGCTCGGGGATGGAATGGTATAGCTTACGCACACACCGCACTCCGAGATAAGAAAGACGAATCTTCCAAACGCTGTTTCTTAATTAATTGGTCTTTATTAAAGTAGCACAAATCAAAAGAGTAATTCATAACTTTTCGTTCTTATCAACTGTTTTTTCTTCAAGCAATACAATAAAAACCGTGTAGTCGTTACCGTGTGCTCCTTGTGAGTGTAGCTGGCGCGAATGTGGCAGTCGAGGGTGTGGCAGTCGAGAGTGTGGCAGACATGAATGTGGTAAAAAAATGTATTCTTTCCATCCTCCGAGACTAAACTGACCCACAATCTCTGTCGCTACGCTAGTCTCCTCCCATGTCGACACTCCCCATTACGTATCGAATCACACCCCCAAGCATGCAAAAAAAGACAGAAACTAGAAATATTAAACATAGCCATAATACAATGACAGTAACTAAATTAAGCGTAAATGGCTCCTACACACCGGCCCCTAATTGTTCTGCGTATATAACGAAGCAATTAGCAATAGATACTAAAAGGAGCTATAAAAGCTTAATATTTATCAAAGACAAAAGTAATATGCATTATATTTTGGCATTCAAACTTCTTTAACGATTCTTCAATCTTCTCCTTCACCTTCTAGAAGCAGACATATCTTGGTTATCGGTCTTACCAAGATGATGTCCTTAGTCTGAAGTCGTACAGTACACAAAAAACCTTTAACGTCTGGCATGATCTCCAGTATCTTTTTACGAAGTTTTGACAAGATGTGATTTCTTCCTCCATGTCCGATCTGTTCATGAATATGTCGTAACAGCAATGTTGAAATATGAAAGTCCTTCGAGAGAATAATAGGATGCTTAGCTTCTTCAGGCACCGCTAGTTTATTTAGGTGACCACCTACTCTCAGAAGTCCTTTATCCAGTATCGGGTCAAGCCTGTATAAAAAACTACTTATTTTAACACCACGTTCACCAGCTTGTAATGCTGATAGCTCTTCCTTATATTCTTGTCTTTGACAGAAAGAGATAACTGCATTTTCTGCCTTAAAAAGATCAGCCGGACATAAACACTGTCCCCGGTACGATACTCAACCTTTTCTTTCAGCTTGCCAGGATCCGTTTCAAAGCCACTTATAGGAGCCCGAGTTTCATTTTTCTTACGAGTCCACTGCAAAAGCATTGTTTTTAATTTACGAAACTAAGCCACTACAGTCTTCAACTTATTCCATGATGAGAAATGGGTAATTAAATAGTTTGTTGAATCCAATGGGTCCTTAATAATGGCGTTCACTAAGATGTCTTCCTTGATCTCCGGATCATTAGCAGAGATTTCAATTTCCAGGTTAGACTTTGTCCATTCTCGGTCTGTTTACATAGAAACTCTGGCCCATTGATCCATCTCTTACTGCTTAAGAAGCGGTCTGCTGTTAATCCTCTAGCGGCTTCATCCGCAGGATTTTCCTTGGTATTAATATACTTCCACTGTGATACATTAGTAGCATACATTATAAAAGAGATCCTGTTTGCGACAAATGTTAGGAAGCGTTTATTTTCATCGTTGGTGTACCTAAGCACTGTCATGCTATCAGTACAGAAGGTAGATTCCTCCAGCTTAAGCTGCAGTTCTTTTTGCAGCAATATGTACATTCTGACAGCTAAGACTGCGGCTGCAAGCTCCATTCTGGGAATCGTCATTTGCTTCAATGGTGCCACTCTGGCCTTTCCCATTAAGAATGCAGCATGTACATCATTAATATCATTTCCAGTCTCAGATATGAAACAGTACCGTAACCACTTTCACTTGCATCAGAAAGGTGATGCAGGTGTGCAAATCTGATTCGACCAAAGTTTGTCGCCTTCATACACCGGTCCTAACCCTAACCGGTCCGAGATCTTGTCGAGATTTTCTAACCACTCTGTCCATCGCTGAGAGAAGATTTGCGTTATACTCTCATGCCATCCAAGTTTCTTGTTACAGAGATCCTGCAAAATTAACTTGGCTGATAGTGTAAATCGTGCAATAAATCCCAAAGAGTGTGGCAGTCGAGAGTGTGGCAGACGTGAGGGTGACTGGCGCGGGTGTGGTAAAAAACTGTAGTCTCTCCATCCTCCAGACTAAACTGACCCACAATCTCTGTCGCTACGCTAGCATCCTCCCATATAGACACTCCCCATTACGTATCAAATCACACCCACAAGCATGCAAAAAAAGACAGAAACTAGAAATATTAAACATAGCCATAATACAATGACAGTAACTAAATTAAACGTAAATGGCTCCTACAGATAGGGTGTTGCGATGCGCGAGGGCACGATGGCTATTCCGTCTGGTCCGAACCGACAGAAGGTCTACTGTGGCACAAGTCACAGAAAATGGTAATGGCGGTCACGGGAGGAATGTGTCACAATACACAGCGCATCGCGTCCTGCTGCGTATGGGGCTGCACACGGAGGACCAACAGCATATTAGGGCATAATGCTTTAGCTTATCAGGTTATAATGTTTTGGCTCATCGGTGTATATGTAGGACCGATGAGTGGAGACGCCGACAAGGGTGAGAGATGAAAAGAAAACAAAGGCTGTGAAATAAGGAGATAAGTTGAGGAATTGAATGTAAACCGCAGCGAGGAAGATGGTGGAAGTGGACGTTATGGGAGGGAGTAGTGGGAATCTGAAAGGGAACTGAGGATCTCGGGGAAGGGATATATGCGTACGAGGAGGAGGAAGTAGCAGGGTGACAAGGCATGGGAGAAATATTTGTGCACCAGTGTGGGGGAGGGGTAAGATCGGGTGTAGGGGATATTACTTGAACGGACATCTGGTATTCCTTGGCGCATAGAACGCACATTCTCAGCGAAATGGTGAAATCGTCGTCCCCTGCGGTTGAAAAGAGGACTCGCATAGAGGGATTCCATGGTCTTGTTTTAGCAGAGCGGTGAGATGAATCTCCGCGACCCAGGCCGCACAGCAGGATGTCACGTTACAACTTTGTAACACAAAGTCACATTTGAAATATGGGGTCGAATCGCGGACTGCGTAACCGTCAGAGGGTGTAGGTGGACTACGATGCCAGAAGAAGTGGTGACTGCTGCCCGCGAGTACAGGCGAGGCAAGTGCGTTTAGAATCAGAGATGAACCAGGAGTGGGGTTCTGTTTGAAGTTCACAAACCTACGAGGGCCGTAGCGAGACTAGAGACGAGAGAAACGTATCGCCGTAGCATAGGTTGCCATAATCGGAGCGCAGGCGCTTCAGATGACGGGGTAAGTTGGTGATGGATGCAGGCACTGTCAGCGCTTGAAAAAGTTAAGATGAATCTTTGAAATGGAATGACAAGAACGGCTACCATCCGAGTGATGGGACCACTGAGGAATGCCGACAGGTACATAATGAACGGCGAAGACACCGTGGGCAGAATGTTCTTCCCCCTGTAGTGCGTGTCTCTGTGGCCCTGAGTCACACTCGTTCAGGAGAATATCTGGACAAGAACGTCAACTTACAATGTTTGTTGATCAGAGACGTTAATCACCACAGCTATGTGGCGTTTAGATTCGTTGGCTCTGTGGCTTTCAGATGTTATGCAATAAAATCGGAGTGAGGTGCAGATTTTAATAGCGTCGAAGGGGCGAGAGGCGGTGTTCCGGCCGTTGCTTGCTGGGAAAGATTTGCAAAAAAATAACAACAGTGGGACTGAAACCATGGGAGACGTTTCATCCGGTTTGGCGCGTTCCAATCATGTTCAGCTATATCCTATGAAACGTGCGAATGAAATCCCCAATTAACCATTCATCAGCCCACCTGCCCAACATGTCAAGATCCTGTTGCAATTTTGACAACCATCTTCGCCATCTATAATACCACCCACTTTAGTGTCACCTGCAAACGTATTAATTGTGCCTTGTCTATTCTCTTCCAAATCATTGATATAGATAACAAACAGCAATGGGCCTAGCACCGAATCCTGGAGCACCCACTACTCACCGGCTGCCAGTCCGAAAAACAACGTTCTACCGTCACCTTCTGCTTCCTTCCATGAATCCAATTTTCTATCTATTCGGCTAGATGTCTTTTGTTCCCAAGCCATGCAGCCTTTCGGAGCAGCCTGCCACGCGTACCTTCTCAAATACCATGATCAAATCCATATATACGCCGTCCTCAGCTCTGCCCTCAACAACCTTTTGCTGAGATTTTCAAAAGCGAACGGGAAACTACAGGAAACTTGATCAATCACCTTGTTTAATTCTCGTTTGTATGGAACAATTCAGGATACGTGCCAATCACATAAAGCCCAACTTTCACCTGCAAAGAATAAACTCACTGAAACCGCCAAGTACTGGAAAACAAACTTCACATTGGTGGAACTTGTAGAGCTGCTGGCAAATCACTGCGGTTTCAATCCGAACACGTAGTGCTGATAGTGTGGAGTTTGAACGCTCTCCCTGAAACCTCATGGATTCTACCAGTGTTCCCAGAGTTCCTCCGATACTTGAAAGACTCGGGTGTTGTTCGGCTGATTTGACTGTTTAAGGTGTGTCGACGGGTGATAGCACCTGGAGGAGCTAATGGGAATGCGGGGCACTTTGAAACGAATGTTGTCTGTAGGTCCTTGATCAATGACGGGATATATCGGGGACCAGGTTGTGAACACATTATGTGACTACATGGTACAAATGTGGGTAGTTGTGCAGATAGTGAGAATGGTTGTGAAAAACATTGCAGCAGGATCTTCAGTTCAGTTGTGTTTAGTTTATTGTCACGTGTACGGACGTGCAGTAAAAAGCTTTTGTTGCGTGCTAACCAGTCAGCAGAAAAGCATGATTACAATCGATCAATTTACAGTGTATAACTAATGCACACGAGAAGGGAATAACGTTTAATGCTAGGTAAAGCCAGCAAAATCCGATAAGTCTTGATCGATTGGTCAGGTGCGCTGAGGAAAAGTTGATGGAATTTAATACAAAGGGATGTGAAGTTTTGGTAAGACTAACATGGGCAGGGCTTACACAGTGAATGGTAGGCATCTGGCGAGTCTTGTGGAGCCCAGGCCAGGGGTGTAGGAGTGCAGGTGCGTGGTTCCCGAAGGTGCAATCGCAGGCAGATCGGATGGGCGAAAAGGCTTTTGGCGAAAGCAAACAAGAAAAAAAATAGAGGGGTCGTAACGCAACGTTCCATGTAGATATTTCGGTTTTGATTTAACTGTAACAGATAAAGTCTAATCGGCTGAGGCTGGGAAATGAGCGGTTTGCAGAAATCGTGATGAATATTTGTTTTCTCCGAAGTGCCTGAACAATTGTTCGGCGTTGTGCTTCACCTGAATAACCACATGGTACTTACTTCAATAGACAATAGACAATAGGATTAGGCCATTCGGCCCTTCGAGCCAGCACCGCCATTCAATGTGATCATGGCTGATCATTCTCAATCAGTACCCCGTTCATGCCTTCTCCCCATACCCCTTGACTCCGCTATCCTTAAGAGCTCTATGTAGCTCTCTTGAATGCATTCAGAGAATTGGCCTCCACTGCCTTCTGAGGCAGAGAATTCCACAGATTCACAACTCTCTGACTGAAAACGTTTTTCCTCATCTCCGTTCTAAATGGCATACCCCTTATTCTTAAACTGTGGCCCCTTGTTCTGGACTCCCCCAACATTGGGAACATGTTTGCTGCCTCTAACGTGTCCAACCCCTTAATAATCGTATACGTTTCGGTAAGATCCCCTCTCATCCTTCCAAATTCCAGTGTATACAAGCCTAGTCGCTCCAGTCTTTCAACATACGACAGTCCCGGCATTCCGAGAATTAACCTAGTAAACCTACACTGCACGCCCTCAATAGCAAGAATATCCTTCCTCAAATTTGGAGACCAAAACTGCACACAGTACTCGAGGTGCGGTCTCACTAGGGCCCTGTACAACTGCAGAAGGACCTCTTTGCTCCTATACTCAACTTCTCTTGTTATGAAGGCCAACATTCCATTGGCTTTCTTCACTGCTTGCTGTACCTGCATGCTTCCTTTCAATGACTGATGCACTCGGACACCCAGATCTCGTTGTACGTCCCCTTTTCCTAACTTGACACCATTCAGATAATACTCTGCCTTCCTATTCTTACCACCAAAGTAGTTCTCCAACCTGAACGACTACCGCCCGGTTGCCCTAACGCCGATAGTCATGAAGTGCTTTGAGAGGCTGGTCCTCTCACACATCAAATCCAGCATCCCTGACTCACTGGACCCACATCAATTTGCATACAGGGCAAATAGATCCACAGAGGACGCCATCTCTCTGGCACTTCACACTGTCCTGACTCACCTAGGGAGACATGGCACGTACGTGAGGATGCTATTCATAGACTATAGCTCCGCCTTCAACACGGTCATCCCCACCAAGCTCATCAGCAAACTCCACCAGCTAGGCCTCAGCTCCTTATTATGTGACTGGATCCTAGACTTCCTGCTGGAACGACCGCAGGCAGTGAGAATGGGCCCGCACCTGTCCTCCACTATCACCCTGAGTACCGGCACACCATAGGGCTATGTTCTGAGCCCCATGCTCTACTACCTCTTCACACACGACCGTGTTCCTGCATTCGACACCAACACCATTGTCAAGTTTGCAGACGACACAACGGTGATCGGGCTTATCACCAACGGGGATGAAACAAACTATAGAGCGGAGGTGCAGAACCTGGCGGACTGGTGCTCAGGATAACAACCTGTCCCTAAATACCACCAAGACCAAGGAGCTGATCATCAACTTCCGTAGGTCACGTAACGGGGAATATGCCTCGATCTCTATCAACGGGGACAGTGTGGAGAGAGTGTCCAGCTTCATGTTTCTGGGCACTCACATTTCGGAGGACCTAACATGGTCCAATAACACCGCTGCGCTGGTCAAGAAGGCACAACAAGGACTGTTCTACTTAAGAACACTGAAAAAGTCTGGTCTACCCCAACAGCTGCTGACGACCTTCTACCGCTGCACCATAGAGAGCATCCTAACGCATGGCATCCCTGTGTGGTACCTCAGCTGCACGGAGGCAGAAAGGAAAGCTCTACAGCGGGTAGTCCACAGAGCTCAGAGGGCCATCGGAACACAGCTACCAGACTTGGAGGGCATCTACAACACACGATGCCTCAGAAAAGCCACCAGCATCCACAAAGACTCTTCACACCCCTGCAACAGTCTGTTCGAACTCCTTCCATCGGGCAGACGATACAAGGCCTTCTACGCCCGCACCTCCAGACTCAGGAACAGCTTCATCCCCAGGGCCATAGCTGCTATGAACCGGTCCTGCTGAGCCGGATGGCCACAACGTATAGATCAACTTGCACTTTACCCTGTCTAAAACTGTTACAATTGTTTCGTTTCGTTGGGTTGCTGTTGTCTAAATTACTTAAATTATTGCATCGTATGGGAGGCGCATTCCCAATCTCGTTGTACCCCTGGGTACAATGACAATAAAGATATATTGTATTGTATTGTATTGTATTAAACTGCATCTGCCATGCATCCGCCCACTCACACAACCTGTCCAAGTCACACTGCAACCTCATAACATCTCCCTCACAGTTCACACTACTACCCAGCTTTGGATCGTCTGCAAATTTGCTAATGGTACTTTTAATCCCTTAATCAACGTCATTAATGTATATTGTAAATAGCTGCGGTCCCAGCACCCCACTAGTTACTGCCTGCCATTCTGAAAGGGACCAATTTATCCCCACTCTTTGCTTTCTGTCTGTCAACCAATTTTCTGTCCATGTCAGTACCCTACCTCCAATACCATGTGCTCTAATTTTGCCCACTAATCCCCTATGTGGAACCTTGTCGAAGACTTCACAATATTATGCAACACTCTGTGAACAATAGGTTTGCTCAGGGACTGTGATCAACATGAAACGATGACACCCAACGGTCCCGCAGGGATAATCCCTTTCCTTCAAATAAGGGAACCTTTTCAATGAGATATTCCACAATCAAATAGGATAAGAGGTGACAAGGAGATGGGCGAACTACAGATTGTTAGAGTCATATACGAGATCCAAAAGATATACTACCCGATCCTGGCTATTGTCGGTGTTCCGGGTAAGTGAGGAGAGCTGTCGTTTACGCTGTGCATATTTGAGAATCTGGCTGTATGTCTCTCGAAACTGCCTCTTTTAATTTCAAATTCAGTGATCGCACTGCCGAGGGATTATTAATGCGCGAACCATTCTTGCTGTGACTGTCACTTTGAACATCGTATTTTGCAGGATTAAACGCAGAGTGATCTGCAACTTCCCGGTGTTTGCACTGGTTAACATCGAGCACAGTCACGTTGTATTGAATCCATTATGCCCATTGACCAGTTCCAGCTGAATTGATGGAACACACAAAGTCACAGTGGATGGTGGAAATGCTAAATGTTAAAGGAACCCCATTAGTAAGTGGGGCAGCAGCTGTGCCGGTCAATGTTTCAATTCAGTGCCCTTCCAATGGGGGATTTCGTGGCTTACATTACCACAGCAGGACCGGGTGAATTGCGGAGCGGGTTTAGAACTGCAGACTCAATGTGAATTATTAACCATTTCGAACCTAATCATGTTTCTGTCGAAATCATCCCAGTCTCCTCTTTGCATCAACTGATCTTCTCTTTGCGATTAAAATCTGCGTTTCATGTTTGCCGTTTAGTTCGATTGATTGATTTCCAAAACTTCCTTTGAAGAGAAAGTTGCACGTCATCGAGGTGTTGTGTGATGCACTTCACAGTGCTAGGAGAACGGGCTTTGTTCCCTCTCTCTATGATAACTGTGTAACTTAGCAAGTGTGCGATCATTCGATATCACACTCATTCCTCAATTGCAATTGCAATTACTCCAATCACAAATATACCAGAAATCACACATTCCCATCAGTAACCAAGTCAAAGATAAGCATCATCTGGGTGAATTGCAAAATGGAAGTTAATCTATATTTACCAACTGCATGGTAAACGCCAATCTGAGTCACGCTAATGTAATTTTGGGTCCCTGTCTAATACTGAACCACATGTCAGGGGTGATCTACACGCATTCACACAACATAAACGGACCGCTTTGTTGCTACGGATATTTATATTGCGCAGTGCATTACCCGCATCGTATTATTAACCCTTAACCCACAACATTGCTCTTTGCTTTCGGAATCACACAGATGCAATGGTGAAATTGCTGATGAACTTCATAAAAGTAAAGTGTGTTTGTTCACGGTGTTTAACTCATGCAAAGCACTTAATGCGGAGGTTGCAATCATCTTGCACTAAAAATATGATCATTCTTTTTGCATCACAGTGAATCTGGTGACAATTGTGGTCCTGTCTCGAGGAAAGTGTGGCCTCTCCAGATGTGTGACCCGCTACCTGGTGGCCATGGCAGCGGCAGATCTACTGGTCATTATCTTTGACCTGATATTGAGACAGATTCCGATTGCTCATCGCCTATATTTTGTGAAGCTCATCCCCCTGTGTAATATCCACGCCGTCTTGCTTTACACAGTGACCGACTGTTCTGTGTGGTTCACCGTCTCCTTCACCTTTGACCGATTTGTTGCCATCTGTTGCCAAAAATTGAAGCATAGATATTGCACCGAGAAAACAGCGGCTGTGGTTCTGAGCACAGTGAGTGTACTGAGCAGCGCCAAGAATGTTTACTGGTATTTCATGTATACACCTTGGTACAGATTGGCGAATACCCCCTGGTTTTGTTACATGGATGTCCGTGTTATGACTTCAATTACCTGGTCAACGATTGAGTCTCTTCATTATATTCTCACCCCCTGTGTCCCGTTTGTGTTGATTCTGCTGCTCAATGCTTTAACGGTGAGACATATTTTGGTGGTCAGCAGAGCCCGCAGGAGACTCCGGGACCAGAAAAGTGCGAAGAGCCCCAGTGATCCCGAAATGGTGAATCGAAGGAATTCCGTGATATTGTTGTTATTTATCTCCGGAAATTTCGTTCTGTTATGGGCAACATTTACATTTTATATAATAAGTAGACGTGTGTGTTATTTCGAAGAATGTTTTTTTTCCCTCCCTACCTTTGTATCGGAAATAGGATTCATGCTTCAATTACTTAGCAGTTGCACAAACACGTGCATATATGCGGTGACACAGAAGATGTTTAGAATGCAATTGTTGACTGTGTTAACATATCCCCTTCCTCGACTGATAAGATTAATTAAGCACTGAAAAATAATGAAAAACTGGAGCATCTAAAGCATCATAATCAAATATTAGAACCAGAACTGTTGAAATGCTTTACGCAAACAGACTCGGCACCCATTGTGACCGCGCTCGGCATTAACCATCCACTTACACTAATCTGACATTGATTCTATTCTCCATACATTGGATTAATCCCAGAGCCCTTCTACCCAATTCGGAATTAAGGGGCATTATCGGAGGAATTCGCAGAGGACGCACAACGTCCACATTGCTTGTCATTGGAAGGTGGGAGGTAACATATATTTTCAGGCTAAACCTATGTGGTCACAGAGAGAAAGCGCAAAGTCCACAAGCCAGCATGCGAGGTTAGGACTGAACCCGGGTCTGTAGCGTCATGAGGCAGACGCTCTCATAGCTGCGAGACTATTTTCCGCTGTTCCCTCAGCTTCGTTGCAAATACGGGGAATTTAGTTGGATAGTGCTCATCCCATTTTTGACCTCTAGTTGTGTCTAGCGTTGTCCAAATTAGTGTATATCCCCAAGTAGATTAAACAGTTCTAACACTGTTCGGTGGGTACCCCGACTCAGTCAGTTCTTGTGCCGTCAACACACTTCTTTCCTTGAACTCCAAGGTTAATTTCGCAATAAATATAATTTCTCAGTGTGAGCGATCAGAGGAACACCAAGGCTGGCGAACCAGCATATTGACAGACCATCCAAACTACACGTTTACAAAATATCCGCTTGGCTCCCCGACTCATTTCCGCCAAAGATTTAGTCAGTGATCGTGGTTTCCATTAAAAAAACGAAGATGCCCAAATAAGGGATGGCATACATCACGGAGTTTGCATAATCCACAGCGAATCAATAATCTAAAGACAATCCTCTGGGAAGGTGATGGACGGACGAGTTCCAACACTGGGTTTCTGATAGGGACAGACAAGATAGTTGGGAGATAACCCGTACTCAATGGTCCATCAGTGAACCGTGATTAAAACCACGTCCTTGGTCATTTCAGGGAAGTGTCCCATCAAATACCCGCAGCAGAGATTTCACTCCTGGAAGCGGGAGATCTTGTGTGTAAAGGTGACGTCGCAAATTATGGAAGTCATTAGAAATTTGGCAAGTTTGTCATATATTTAACCCAAAATCTTACATATTAAGAGAGTAAAAGCAAACGTGTTTAATTGTCATGTGTATCATTTCAAAAATGTAAAATGCGCATGGAACCATTGTGACGCGAGCTATAGAAACTGTAACTGCTGTGAATGCGTGAAAAATGTGGGTCCTCTCAGAATGTTTTCCAGTATACGCTGTGAAGCTCTATGAAGTTCTGTAAATGTTTGAGAAAACCACCGCATCTCTACGAGATTTCTTACTGTCTTCCCCTGATTTGGGCCATAATTCTGAGTGCGACTGGTCCTCGTGTGAAGCCAGATTCAGGGTACTGGTCAGGCACACAATTCCCTCCAACACACGACACAGCGAGCAGGGGGCTACATAGAACCACATGGCTGCAAACCCGGGATGTTTAGTTTTGCTACCTACATTTGTTCTATTGGGCCCCACATTGTTGTCGTGCGATTGTAAATTGTGGTACTATAAGATAACAAATTGGAGGGAAAGGAAATAATGCTGACTTTATTGGGCGAGAGCAGTAGAGGGTTAGGGCTCTGTGTGGAGATGCGGCAACATGCGGCAACACACACACACACGCACACGCACACGCACGCACACGCACACGCACGCACACGCACGCACACGCACACACACACACACAAGTATACATATACAACATATGTACAAAACGACAGCTAATGAATAACACGAGGGTGACATCAAATAATATGATGTAACGGCAGGGCACTCGAAGTTCAAATGTAAGCTGCAGATCGGAAACTCGCTGCCATGAAATGGACACCCGAGAGACCCAGAGTACAACGAATAGCGGATAATAATTTAGAATCTTTAGAAAATGGACATATTATGGTCGGAGACGATCTTGAATTTGGAATTTGGACGGTGGGCCATGTAGATATCATATAACATATAACATATAACAACTACAGCATGGAAACAGGCCTGTCCGGCCCTACCAGTCCACGCCGACCATTCTCCCTGACCTAGTCTCATCTACCTGCACTCAGACCATAACCCTCCAATCCCCTCCTATCCATATACCTGTCCAATTTACTCTTAAATAATAAAATCGAGCCAGCCTCCACCACTTCCACCGGAAGCCCATTCCATACAGCCACAACCCTCTGAGTAAAGAAGTTCCCCCTCATGTTACCCCTAAACCTTTGTCCCTCAATTCTGAAGCTAGATCGGTATGATCATTGCTGTTTGTTATCTATATCTATGATTTGGATGCGAACAGCAAGGCATAATTAATAAGTTTGCAGATGACACTAAAGTGGGTGGTATTATAAATGGCGAAGATGGTTGTCAAAATTGCAACAGGATCTTGACATGTTGGGCAGGTGGGCTGATGAATGATTAATGGGGATTTCATTCGCACGTTTCACAGCATATAGCTGAACATGATTGGAACGCGCCAAACCGGATGAAACGTCTCCGCTGGTTTCAGTTCCACTGTTGTTATTTTTTTTGCAAATCTTTCCCAGCAAGCAACAGCCGGAACACCGCCTCTCGCCACTTCCGCGCTGTTAATATCTGCACCTCACTCCGATTTTGTTGCATAACCTGAAAGCCATAGAGCCAACAATTCTAAACGCCACAGAGCTGTCGTGATTAATGTCTCTGATCAACAAACATTGTAGGTTGACGTTCTTGTCCAGATATTCTCCTGAACGAGTTTGATTCAGGACCACAGAGACACGCACTACAGGGGGAAGAACATTCTGCCCACGGTGTCTTCGCCATTCATTATGTACCTATCGGCATTCCTCAGTTGTCCCATCACTCGGATGGTAGCCGTTCTTGTCATTACATTTCAAAGGTTCATCTTAATGGGGGGTTTTTTCAAACGCTGACAATGGCTGCATCCATCACGAACTCAAGCAATGCGTTCTTGAAGCTAATACTAAGTGGCATAACCCTTGCTCATACACCCTCTTACCCCGTCATTTAAACAGCCTGCGCTCCGATTACGGGAACCTATGCGAAGCCGATACGTTTCTCACGTCTCTCGACCCGCTCCGGCCCTCATCGCTTTGTGAACTTCAAACAGAACCCCGCTCCTGGTTCATCTCTGGTTCTAAACGCACATGTCCCGCCTGTACTCGGAGACAGCAGCCACCACTTCAGGTAACATCCTAGTTCACCTGCAACCTCTGTCGTTTGCACAGTCCACGATTCCACCCAATATTTCAAATATGACTTTGATTTACAAAGTTGTAACGTGACATCCTGCTGTGCGGCCTGGCTCACGGAGATTCATCTCCCCGCTCTGCTTAACCCAGACCATGGAATCCCTCCATGCGAGTCCACTTTTCAAACGTAGGGTCATCGCTTTCACCATTTCGCTAAGAACGTGCCCTCTGTGCGCCAAGGAATACCAGATGTCCGTTCAAGTTATATCCCCGACACCCGATCTTACCCCTCACCCACACAGGTGCACAAATATTTCTCCCTTGCCTTGTCACCCTGCTACTTTCCTCCTCCTCGTACGCATATATCCCTTCCCCGAGTTCCTCACTGCCCTTTCATATCGCCAGTACTCCCGCCCCTAACGTCCACTTCCACCATATTCCCCGCTGCGGTTTACATTCCAGTCCCCAACATTTCTCCTTATTTGACTGCCTTTGTTTTCTTTTCATCTCTCACCCTTGTCCGCGTCTCTACTCATCGGTCCCACATATACATCCGCCTATCGTTGCCGGGCATTGGCCCACCTGCTGTTCTCTGTTCCAGGTTTCCCTACACCCTCAGTATGAAGAAGTGTCCCGACACGGTGTCGTCTGTCCGTCCCCTCCAGAGGTGGAGCCTAAGCCGCGGGTTTGTCCAGCCTTTAATTTTGTTTCGCTGGCTGCTTCGGCTTTGTTTCCCTGTCCCAGATATGCGGAGGATGGAATGGAATTGGCCACTGTACATCGTGAAGAGCACAACAGGCTCAACATTTTTAGCGGGATGTAATACGTATGAGATACGTTTAAACAGCCGGCGCCGACAAGATGGCCTGCAGATTTGTATATGTACTTGAATTTATGGCTTCCTGATCTTATATTCTATGTGCAGTTTAATACCCTCCATGCTTTTATGAGTCTCCTTATCAAACTACGTTGCTGCCATTCTGTTTCCTTGCAAATGTGGTGGACACTTCATACACAGTTGTGAGGATCCTAATTTTCCATCATTAATGCCCAACAAGGCCTCCAAAAACGTGACACCTGAAGCAAGGAGGGGTTTCATCCTCGTTTGTGGGCCTCCTGTTAATGAGACAGAAAGCCTGATCTGCGGATCCAGAGAAGGTTCTGCAGATAACGGGCTCGTTGTTACACCGAGCGCTCAACGCGCCATGTCTCTTCCAAGTCAATTGTTATGGATGACGGGCGGGGCATTGGAGCAATTGCTATGCCTTTGATTCACAAAATACTATTCAAAATGAATTACAAGGCCACTGTTTAACGATGAGCGAACCTGGCGTTTTGATTCACTTGGGGATATTGTGCAGAGAGTTATTGCTACCGACCAAGGCTTGATCCGAGAAATCCGTGTGCAAAACTTGAAATAAGCTCAGTGCCAACGTGTATGACTAAGCGTTCCAATGGATAAAATGGTGACGTTAAACATATATGTTTGTTTGAATTAAATACACGCTAAATTAATTTAACATTTCCTTTGGGATGGAAGTGGACGGTCGCACCTCGATTTGATTCCCGCTGTCAGAACAATCCCATCAGTAGGATTCTTCAGCTTGAACATTTTAAATACTGTAAAGCTAAGGAACTTAACAGAGACACAGACCAAGCTGGAATCACCCAGCAGGACAAATAATCCGTGGACGAACGAGAAACTATTGCAGACTCAGTTCAGTGACCCTTCATAGAACGAGGAAAGAAGACATGGAGACAGACTTCAGCAGCAGAGAGGTAGAGACAAATGGGCCGTACAATAGGAACGTCGCCGGCTGGGTGAGAGCAAAACACTCATTGTGGCAGTTTAGAAGACTATAATACATTGAATATATAAAACATAGAGCGATACATATAGTCATCTAAAAGCCTTTTACATGCCAGTGTAGTAACTGGTTCCACTGCCAGCACTGGCAGCGTGTTCCACAGGCAAACGTCCCTCTGTGTAAAAAGTACCTGCCCCGCACACATTCCTTGGAACATTGTCCATCTCCCATTAAATCTATGCTCTCCAGCTATGCTCTGGTATAAATATAAAATTATGAGAAATATGGATATGTAAGAAAGATAGAGGCCACTTCCCAGGGAGGAAATATGAATATGGATATGAAGAGGAAGATGGCTCTGATTGTCTGATCTATTTCTCATAATTCAAAGTACTTCTACCTGATCTGCCCGCCAACCTACGTTCCAGAGAAACTAATGCAACTTCGTTCAATTTCCCTCGACAGCCAATAATCGCTAAGCCAGGCAACATTCTGGTAAATATCTACTTCGACCTCTCCAAAGCTTCCACATTATTCCCATAATGGGGCGACAGAATCCTCGAAATGCGGAGTCATCAAAGCTGTACATTACTTGCCGACTCGTGCTCATTACACCGACCGATGAAAGCAAGCCACCCGCCTGTGGTAAATAAAATGCTGGAGGAACTGTGGTTAGCAAGCGGCATCTGCGGAGAGAGAACTGAGACTAACCTCAGGTCGGGACCCCGATGCTGACTGACTGGGGTCGGGTCTTGGAAGCTGAAAGAGAGATTGGGTAGAGAAAATTTTGGCGGGTCATCAGTGAATAAAGATGGGGATGAGTGATTTGTAGAAAGGTAGGATAAGTTACAAAAGCAATTGATGTAAACGGGGCAAAGACGATTTGCATAAGGAAAGAACCGGACGAGCGAAATATGGACAGAGGTAGGGATGTAGGTAGATGAGAAGAGGGGAGGGGAAAGAGTTGCTTTGCTGGCAGGACCCCCCACCCCAGGGCAGTTGCATTGTGTTGGCTCAACCAGATGACAGTGGGAGAGGCGGTCGTGCTTTGCGATGTGGCAAATTGCATCAACATAAGTGGGCTGCTTTGGGAAATAAATGCCCTGCATTGAAGTGAATCAATTACACTGGTGCTGCATCATCATGACCAAGGTGGCACTGAGCAGCGAGCTGCATTGGTGTGGGCTTTCCGCACTAAAGACATTGAGACAGCACGATTGAACTTCCTGCAACCTCGCTGGATTGGAATGCTGACATTATGTTAGCGGACAGTGGCTGAGCAGCATTGATGTGATTGCTCTGCTACGGAAGATGGGCTGCATTGAGTGTACTGACACTGAAGAGATGTGACACTGAAGAAATGTACCACTGGAGATGTGCCACTCGGCCGGACCGTTGGCAATCGCCCAGGAGTCGATGTGCAGTCGGACTGGAGTATTGTCGTTGGATAAGGGAAGGGTGGCCGCCACAAGCTCGGCCATTTGACACGAGCCACCAGAGCCATCACATAGACTCGCGTATCATCGAATGCACTCTCAAACCCCGTGTACACAGCAGAGCACGCGGCCGCATCGTATCCTGTTGTTCACCTGGCACCGTTCGAAACCGGGGTTCTCTTTTCCTGGAAGGGCGCCTGACACGGTCATTTATGGCGTTTCTCGTCCATTCAGACCGTGCCATACCCCCTCCCGTGAGCCAGTCATAAGCCCGTTGTGCGCAACGTTTCTGCACTAATAGCAGTAGGTGGTCCGCCCAGCTATTGCAGTGTTTTTGCATAGCAATATGCATGGATATTCGGGGAAAGGAAGGATATTCAGTCAACCTAGGCCTGCAGTTCATCCTCCAGCACCTGTACCGCGAGGGGACTTAAGCAAGATTTGGTTTGTGGATTTAGCTCTGCATTCAACACCATTGAGAGGGGGTCTTATCGAAACGTATAAGATTATTAAGGGGTTGGACACGTTAGGGGCAGGAAACATGTTCCCAATGTTGGGGGAGTCCAGAACAAGGGGCCACAGTTTAAGAATAAGGGGTAGGCCATTTAGAACTCAGATGAGGAAAAACATTTTCAGTCAGAGAGTTGTAAATCTGTGGAATTCTCTGCCTCAGAAGGCAGTGGAGGCCAATGCTCTGAATGCATTCAAGAGGGAGCTAGTCAAGTCAAGAGAGAGCTAGGGTAGCGCAGTCAGGGGCTATGGGGAGAACGCAGGAACGGGGTACTGATTGAGAATGATCAGCCATGATCAAATTGAATGGTGGTGGTGGCTTGAAGGGCCGAATGGCCTACTCCTGCACCTATTGTCTATTATCTATTGTCCATTAAGTCAACAAGTAATGTTACAGCTTTGACGACTCCGCATTTCGAGGATTCTGGCGCCCCATTATGTGAAAAATGTGGAAGCTTTGGAGAGGTCGAAGAAGATATTGACCAGAATGTTGCCTGGCTTAGCGATTATTAGCTGTAGGGGGAAATTGAACGAAGTTGCATTAGTTTCACTGGAACGTAGGTTGGCGGGGAGATCAGGTAGAAGAACTTTGAATTTTGAGAAATAGGTGAAACATCAGAGCCATCTTCCTCTTCATATCCATATTCATATTTCCTCCCTGTGAAGTGGTCTTTCACTTTCTTACCTGTCTTATTTCTCCATTTTATATTTATAACAGAGTACAGCTAGAGAGCATAGATTTAATGTGAGATGGACAATGTTTTAAGGAATGTGTGCGGGGCAGGAACATTTTACACAGAGGGGCGTTTGCATCTGGAACACGCTGCCAGTGCTGGCAGTGGAACCAGTTTAAATACTGGCATGTAAAAGGCTTTCAGATGAGTATATGTATTGCTCTATGTTCTATGTTTTGAATGTACTTCTAAACTGCCACGTTGAGTCCCTTGGTCTCACCCAGCCGGCGACGTTCCTATTGTATTGCCCATTCGTCACCACCTCTCTCCTGCTTAAGACTATCTTCGTTTCCTCTTTCATCGTTCTATGAAGGGTCCCTGACCTGAGTCTGCAATAGTTTCTCGTTCGCCCACGGATTATCTGTCCTGCTGGGTGATTCCAACATGGTCTGTGTCTCTGTTAACTTCCTTAGCTTTACAGTATTTAAGATGTTCACGCTGAAGAATCCGACTGATGGGACTGTTCTGACAGCGGGAGAGAAATCGAGTCGCGACCGTCCATTTCATTTTCAAAGGTAATGTAAAACTAATTTAGCGTGTATTTAATTCAAGCAAACTTATACGTTTCACGTCATCATTTTATCCCTTGGAACACTTCTCAATCATACACGTTGGCACTGGGCTTATTTCAAGTTTTGCACGGGGATTTCTCGGTTCAATCGATAGCAATAGCTCTCTGCACAATATCCCCAAGTGAATCAAAACGCCACATTCGCCCACGGTTAAACAGTGAACTTGTAATTCGGTTTGAATAGTATTTTGTGAATCAAAGGCACAGCAATTGCTCCAATGCCCCGCCCGTCATCCATAACAATTGACTTGGAAGAGACATGGCGCTTTGGGCGCTCAGTGCAACAACGAGCTCGTTATCTGCAGAACCTTCTCTGGATCCGCAGATCAGGCTTCCTGTCTAATTAACAGGAGGCCCACAAACGAGGATGAACCCCCTCCTTGCTTCAGGTGTTACGTTTTTGGAGGCCTTGTAGCGCTAGGATATATATGACAGAAAATGAGGATTTTCGCAACTGTGTATGAAGTGTCCACCACATGTCCAAGGATACAGAATGGCAACAACGTAGTTTGATACGGAGACTCATAAAAGGATGGAGGGTATTAAACTGCACATAGAATATAAGATCAGGAAGCCATAAATCCAAGTACATTTAAAAATCTGCAGGCCATCTTGTCGGCGCCGGCTGTTTAAACGTATCTCATACGTATTTCACCCGCAAAAAAATGTTGAGCCTGTTGTGCTCTTTACGATTTGCAGTGGCCAATTCCATTCCATCCTCCGCATATCTGGGACAAGGAAGCAAGGCCGAAGCAGCCAGCGAAGCGAAATAAAAGGCTGGACAAAACCAGCGGCTGAGGCTCCACCTCTGGAGTGGACGGACAGACGACACCATGTCGGGGCACTTCTTCATACTGAGAGTGTCGGGCGAGAAACCTGGAACAGAGAGTAGGAGGTGGGCCAATGTCCGGAAATGATAGGCGGATGAGCCAAAACATTATGACCACTGACAGGCGAAATGAATAACATTGATAATCTTACAATGACACTGTCAAGGGGTAGGAGAAATTAGGCAGCATGTGAACCGTCTGTTCTTGAAGTTGATGTGCTAGATGCCGGAGAAATGGGCAGGAAATGAGCGACTTTGACAAGGTCCAAATTGTTATGGCCAGACGACTGGGTCAGAGCATCTCTGAAACGGCAAGGCTTGTGGGGTGCTCCCGGTCAGCAGTAGTGAGTACCTACCGACAGTGGTCCGAGAAGGGATAAACCACAAACCGGCGACAGACAGTGTAATGGCAGTTTCTATACATTCTCAAAGTCCAACTTCGATAGCCATTACTGCTCGGGGATGGAATGGTATAGCTTACGCACACACCGCACTCCGAGATAAGAAAGACGAATCTTCCAAACGCTGTTTCTTAATTAATTGGTCTTTATTAAAGTAGCACAAATCAAAAGAGTAATTCATAACTTTTCGTTCTTATCAACTGTTTTTTCTTCAAGCAATACAATAAAAACCGTGTAGTCGTTACCGTGTGCTCCTTGTGAGTGTAGCTGGCGCGAATGTGGCAGTCGAGGGTGTGGCAGTCGAGAGTGTGGCAGACATGAATGTGGTAAAAAAATGTATTCTTTCCATCCTCCGAGACTAAACTGACCCACAATCTCTGTCGCTACGCTAGTCTCCTCCCATGTCGACACTCCCCATTACGTATCGAATCACACCCCCAAGCATGCAAAAAAAGACAGAAACTAGAAATATTAAACATAGCCATAATACAATGACAGTAACTAAATTAAGCGTAAATGGCTCCTACACACCGGCCCCTAATTGTTCTGCGTATATAACGAAGCAATTAGCAATAGATACTAAAAGGAGCTATAAAAGCTTAATATTTATCAAAGACAAAAGTAATATGCATTATATTTTGGCATTCAAACTTCTTTAACGATTCTTCAATCTTCTCCTTCACCTTCTAGAAGCAGACATATCTTGGTTATCGGTCTTACCAAGATGATGTCCTTAGTCTGAAGTCGTACAGTACACAAAAAACCTTTAACGTCTGGCATGACCTCCAGTATCTTTTTACGAAGTTTTGACAAGATGTGATTTCTTCCTCCATGTCCGATCTGTTCATGAATATGTCGTACAGCAATGTTGAAATATGAAAGTCCTTCGAGAGAATAATAGGATGCTTAGCTTCTTCAGGCACCGCTAGTTTATTTAGGTGACCACCTACTCTCAGAAGTCCTTTATCCAGTATCGGGTCAAGCCTGTATAAAAAACTACTTATTTTAACACCACGTTCACCAGCTTGTAATGCTGATAGCTCTTCCTTATATTCTTGTCTTTGACAGAAAGAGATAACTGCATTTTCTGCCTTAAAAAGATCAGCCGGACATAAACACTGTCCCCGGTACGATACTCAACCTTTTCTTTCAGCTTGCCAGGATCCGTTTCAAAGCCACTTATAGGAGCCCGAGTTTCATTTTTCTTACGAGTCCACTGCAAAAGCATTGTTTTTAATTTACGAAACTAAGCCACTACAGTCTTCAACTTATTCCATGATGAGAAATGGGTAATTAAATAGTTTGTTGAATCCAATGGGTCCTTAATAATGGCGTTCACTAAGATGTCTTCCTTGATCTCCGGATCATTAGCAGAGATTTCAATTTCCAGGTTAGACTTTGTCCATTCTCGGTCTGTTTACATAGAAACTCTGGCCCATTAATCCATCTCTTACTGCTTAAGAAGCGGTCTGCTGTTAATCCTCTAGAGGCTTCATCCGCACGATTTTCCTTGGTATTAATATACTTCCACTGTGATACATTAGTAGCATACCTTATAAAAGAGATCCTGTTTGCGACAAATGTTAGGAAGCGTTTATTTTCATCGTTGGTGTACCTAAGCACTGTCATGCTATCAGTACAGAAGGTAGATTCCTCCAGCTTAAGCTGCAGTTCTTTTTGCAGCAATATGTAAATTCTGACAGCTAAGACTGCGGCTACGAGCTCCATTCTGGGAATCGTCATTTGCTTCAATGGTGCCACTCTGGCCTTTCCCATTAAGAATGCAGCATGTACATCATTAATATCATTTCCAGTCTCAGATATGAAACAGTACCGTAACCACTTTCACTTGCATCAGAAAGGTGATGCAGGTGTGCAAATCTGATTCGACCAAAGTTTGTCGCCTTCATACACCGGTCCTAACCCTAACCGGTCCGAGATCTTGTCGAGATTTTCTAACCACTCTGTCCATCGCTGAGAGAAGATTTGCGTTATACCCTCATGCCATCCAAGTTTCTTGTTACAGAGATCCTGCAAAATTAACTTGGCTGATAGTGTAAATCGTGCAATAAATCCCAAAGAGTGTGGCAGTCGAGAGTGTGGCAGACGTGAGGGTGACTGGCGCGGGTGTGGTAAAAAACTGTAGTCTCTCCATCCTCCAGACTAAACTGACCCACAATCTCTGTCGCTACGCTAGCATCCTCCCATATAGACACTCCCCATTACGTATCAAATCACACCCACAAGCATGCAAAAAAAGACAGAAACTAGAAATATTAAACATAGCCATAATACAATGACAGTAACTAAATTAAACGTAAATGGCTCCTACAGATAGGGTGTTGCGATGCGCGAGGGCACGATGGCTATTCCGTCTGGTCCGAACCGACAGAAGGTCTACTGTGGCACAAGTCACAGAAAATGGTAATGGCGGTCACGGGAGGAATGTGTCACAATACACAGCGCATCGCGTCCTGCTGCGTATGGGGCTGCACACGGAGGACCAACAGCATATTAGGGCATAATGCTTTAGCTTATCAGGTTATAATGTTTTGGCTCATCGGTGTATATGTAGGACCGATGAGTGGAGACGCCGACAAGGGTGAGAGATGAAAAGAAAACAAAGGCTGTGAAATAAGGAGATAAGTTGAGGAATTGAATGTAAACCGCAGCGAGGAAGATGGTGGAAGTGGACGTTATGGGAGGGAGTAGTGGGAATCTGAAAGGGAACTGAGGATCTCGGGGAAGGGATATATGCGTACGAGGAGGAGGAAGTAGCAGGGTGACAAGGCATGGGAGAAATATTTGTGCACCAGTGTGGGGGAGGGGTAAGATCGGGTGTAGGGGATATTACTTGAACGGACATCTGGTATTCCTTGGCGCATAGAACGCACATTCTCAGCGAAATGGTGAAATCGTCGTCCCCTGCGGTTGAAAAGAGGACTCGCATAGAGGGATTCCATGGTCTTGTTTTAGCAGAGCGGTGAGATGAATCTCCGCGACCCAGGCCGCACAGCAGGATGTCACGTTACAACTTTGTAACACAAAGTCACATTTGAAATATGGGGTCGAATCGCGGACTGCGTAACCGTCAGAGGGTGTAGGTGGACTACGATGCCAGAAGAAGTGGTGACTGCTGCCCGCGAGTACAGGCGAGGCAAGTGCGTTTAGAATCAGAGATGAACCAGGAGTGGGGTTCTGTTTGAAGTTCACAAACCTACGAGGGCCGTAGCGAGACTAGAGACGAGAGAAACGTATCGCCGTAGCATAGGTTGCCATAATCGGAGCGCAGGCGCTTTAGATGACGGGGTAAGTTGGTGATGGATGCAGGCACTGTCAGCGCTTGAAAAAGTTAAGATGAATCTTTGAAATGGAATGACAAGAACGGCTACCATCCGAGTGATGGGACCACTGAGGAATGCCGACAGGTACATAATGAACGGCGAAGACACCGTGGGCAGAATGTTCTTCCCCCTGTAGTGCGTGTCTCTGTGGCCCTGAGTCACACTCGTTCAGGAGAATATCTGGACAAGAACGTCAACTTACAATGTTTGTTGATCAGAGACGTTAATCACCACAGCTATGTGGCGTTTAGATTCGTTGGCTCTGTGGCTTTCAGATGTTATGCAATAAAATCGGAGTGAGGTGCAGATTTTAATAGCGTCGAAGGGGCGAGAGGCGGTGTTCCGGCCGTTGCTTGCTGGGAAAGATTTGCAAAAAAATAACAACAGTGGGACTGAAACCATGGGAGACGTTTCATCCGGTTTGGCGCGTTCCAATCATGTTCAGCTATATCCTATGAAACGTGCGAATGAAATCCCCAATTAACCATTCATCAGCCCACCTGCCCAACATGTCAAGATCCTGTTGCAATTTTGACAACCATCTTCGCCATCTATAATACCACCCACTTTAGTGTCACCTGCAAACGTATTAATTGTGCCTTGTCTATTCTCTTCCAAATCATTGATATAGATAACAAACAGCAATGGGCCTAGCACCGAACCCTGGAGCACCCACTACTCACCGGCTGCCAGTCCGAAAAACAACGTTCTACCGTCACCTTCTGCTTCCTTCCATGAATCCAATTTTCTATCTATTCGGCTAGATGTCTTTTGTTCCCAAGCCATGCAGCCTTTCGGAGCAGCCTGCCACGCGTACCTTCTCAAATACCATGATCAAATCCATATATACGCCGTCCTCAGCTCTGCCCTCAACAACCTTTTGCTGAGATTTTCAAAAGCGAACGGGAAACTACAGGAAACTTGATCAATCACCTTGTTTAATTCTCGTTTGTATGGAACAATTCAGGATACGTGCCAATCACATAAAGCCCAACTTTCACCTGCAAAGAATAAACTCACTGAAACCGCCAAGTACTGGAAAACAAACTTCACATTGGTGGAACTTGTAGAGCTGCTGGCAAATCACTGCGGTTTCAATCCGAACACGTAGTGCTGATAGTGTGGAGTTTGAACGCTCTCCCTGAAACCTCATGGATTCTACCAGTGTCCCCAGAGTTCCTCCGATACTTGAAAGACTCGGGTGTTGTTCGGCTGATTTGACTGTTTAAGGTGTGTCGACGGGTGATAGCACCTGGAGGAGCTAATGGGAATGCGGGGCACTTTGAAACGAATGTTGTCTGTAGGTCCTTGATCAATGACGGGATATATCGGGGACCAGGTTGTGAACACATTATGTGACTACATGGTACAAATGTGGGTAGTTGTGCAGATAGTGAGAATGGTTGTGAAAAACATTGCAGCAGGATCTTCAGTTCAGTTGTGTTTAGTTTATTGTCACGTGTACGGACGTGCAGTAAAAAGCTTTTGTTGCGTGCTAACCAGTCAGCAGAAAAGCATGATTACAATCGATCAATTTACAGTGTATAACTAATGCACACGAGAAGGGAATAACGTTTAATGCTAGGTAAAGCCAGCAAAATCCGATAAGTCTTGATCGATTGGTCAGGTGCGCTGAGGAAAAGTTGATGGAATTTAATACAAAGGGATGTGAAATTTTGGTAAGACTAACATGGGCAGGGCTTACACAGTGAATGGTAGGCATCTGGCGAGTCTTGTGGAGCCCAGGCCAGGGGTGTAGGAGTGCAGGTGCGTGGTTCCCGAAGGTGCAATCGCAGGCAGATCTGATGGGCGAAAAGGCTTTTGGCGAAAGCAAACAAGAAAAAAAATAGAGGGGTCGTAACGCAACGTTCCATGTAGATATTTCGGTTTTGATTTAACTGTAACAGATAAAGTCTAATCGGCTGAGGCTGGGAAATGAGCGGTTTGCAGAAATCGTGATGAATATTTGTTTTCTCCGAAGTGCCTGAACAATTGTTCGGCGTTGTGCTTCACCTGAATAACCACATGGTACTTACTTCAATAGACAATAGACAATAGGATTAGGCCATTCGGCCCTTCGAGCCAGCACCGCCATTCAATGTGATCATGGCTGATCATTCTCAATCAGTACCCCGTTCATGCCTTCTCCCCATACCCCTTGACTCCGCTATCATTAAGAGCTCTATGTAGCTCTCTTGAATGCATTCAGAGAATTGGCCTCCACTGCCTTCTGAGGCAGAGAATTCCACAGATTCACAACTCTCTGACTGAAAACGTTTTTCCTCATCTCCGTTCTAAATGGCATACCCCTTATTCTTAAACTGTGGCCCCTTGTTCTGGACTCCCCCAACATTGGGAACATGTTTGCTGCCTCTAACGTGTCCAACCCCTTAATAATCGTATACGTTTCGGTAAGATCCCCTCTCATCCTTCCAAATTCCAGTGTATACAAGCCTAGTCGCTCCAGTCTTTCAACATACGACAGTCCCGGCATTCCGAGAATTAACCTAGTAAACCTACACTGCACGCCCTCAATAGCAAGAATATCCTTCCTCAAATTTGGAGACCAAAACTGCACACAGTACTCGAGGTGCGGTCTCACTAGGGCCCTGTACAACTGCAGAAGGACCTCTTTGCTCCTATACTCAACTTCTCTTGTTATGAAGGCCAACATTCCATTGGCTTTCTTCACTGCTTGCTGTACCTGCATGCTTCCTTTCAATGACTGATGCACTAGGACACCCAGATCTCGTTGTACGTCCCCTTTTCCTAACTTGACACCATTCAGATAATACTCTGCCTTCCTATTCTTACCACCAAAGTAGTTCTCCAACCTGAACGACTACCGCCCGGTTGCCCTAACGCCGATAGTCATGAAGTGCTTTGAGAGGCTGGTACTCTCACACATCAAATCCAACATCCCTGACTCACTGGACCCACATCAATTTGCATACAGGGCAAATAGATCCACAGAGGACGCCATCTCTCTGGCTCTTCACACTGTCCTGACTCACCTAGAGAGACAGGGCACGTACGTGAGGATGCTATTCATAGACTATAGCTCCGCCTTCAACACGGTCATCCCCACCAAGCTCATCACCAAACTCCACCAGCTAGGCCTCAGCTCCTCATTATGTGACTGGATCCTGGACTTCCTGCTGAACGACCGCAGGCAGTGAGAATGGGCCCGCACCTGTCCCCCACTATCACCCTGAGTACCGGCACACCATAGGGCTGTGTTCTGAGCCCCATGCTCTACTACCTCTTCACACACGACCGTGTTCCTGCATTCGACACCAACACCATTGTCAAGTTTGCAGACGACACAACGGTGATCGGGCTTATCACCAACGGGGATGAAACAAATTATAGAGCGGAGGTGCAGAACCTGGCGGACTGGTGCTCAGGATAACAACCTGTCCCTAAATACCACCAAGACCAAGGAGCTGATCATCAACTTCCGTAGGTCACGTAACGGGGAATATGCCCCGATCTCTATCAACGGGGACAGTGTGGAGAGAGTGTCCAGCTTCATGTTTCTGGGCACTCACATTTCGGAGGACCTAACATGGTCCAATAACACCGCTGCGCTGGTCAAGAAGGCACAACAAAGACTGTTCTACTTAAGAACACTGAAAAAGTCTGGTCTACCCCAACAGCTGCTGACGACCTTCTACCGCTGCACCATAGAGAGCATCCTAACGCATGGCATCCCTGTGTGGTACCTCAGCTGCACGGAGGCAGAAAGGAAAGCTCGACAGCGGGTAGTCCACAGAGCTCAGAGGGCCATCGGAACACAGCTACCAGACTTGGAGGGCATCTACAACACACGATGCCTCAGAAAAGCCACCAGCATCCACAAAGACTCTTCACACCCCTGCAACAGTCTGTTCGAACTCCTTCCATCGGGCAGACGATACAAGGCCTTCTACGCCCGCACCTCCAGACTCAGGAACAGCTTCATCCCCAGGGCCATAGCTGCTATGAACCGGTCCTGCTGAGCCGGATGGCCACAACGCATAGATCAACTTGCACTTTACCCTGTCTAAAACTGTTACAATTGTTTCGTTTCGTTGGGTTGCTGTTGTCTAAATTACTTAAATTATTGCATCGTATGGGAGGCGCATTCCCAATCTCGTTGTACCCCTGGGTACAATGACAATAAAGATATATTGTATTGTATTGTATTGTATTAAACTGCATCTGCCATGCATCTGCCCACTCACACAACCTGTCCAACTCACACTGCAACCTCATAACATCTCCCTCACAGTTCACACTACTACCCAGCTTTGGATCGTCTGCAAATTTGCTAATGGTACTTTTAATCCCTTAATCAAAGTCATTAATGTATATTGTAAATAGCTGCGGTCCCAGCACCCCACTAGTTACTGCCTGCCATTCTGAAAGGGACCAATTTATCCCCACTCTTTGCTTTCTGTCTGTCAACCAATTTTCTATCCATGTCAGTACCCTACCTCCAATACCATGTGCTCTAATTTTGCCCACTAATCCCCTATGTGGAACCTTGTCGAAGACTTCACAATATTATGCAACACTCTGTGAACAATAGGTTTGCTCAGGGACTGTGATCAACATGAAACGATGACACCCAACGGTCCCGCAGGGATAATCCCTTTCCTTCAAATAAGGGAACCTTTTCAATGAGATATTCCACAATCAAATAGGATAAGAGGTGACAAGGAGATGGGCGAACTACAGATTGTTAGAGTCATATACGAGATCCAAAAGATATACTACCCGATCCTGGCTATTGTCGGTGTTCCGGGTAAGTGAGGAGAGCTGTCGTTTACGCTGTGCATATTTGAGAATCTGGCTGTATGTCTCTCGAAACTGCCTCTTTTAATTTCAAATTCAGTGATCGCACTGCCGAGGGATTATTAATGCGCGAACCATTCTTGCTGTGACTGTCACTTTGAACATCGTATTTTGCAGGATTAAACGCAGAGTGATCTGCAACTTCCCGGTGTTTGCACTGGTTAACATCGAGCACAGTCACGTTGTATTGAATCCATTATGCCCATTGACCAGTTCCAGCTGAATTGATGGAACACACAAAGTCACAGTGGATGGTGGAAATGCTAAATGTTAAAGGAACCCCATTAGTAAGTGGGGCAGCAGCTGTGCCGGTCAATGTTTCAATTCAGTGCCCTTCCAATGGGGGATTTCGTGGCTTACATTACCACAGCAGGACCGGGTGAATTGCGGAGCGGGTTTAGAACTGCAGACTCAATGTGAATTATTAACCATTTCGAACCTAATCATGTTTCTGTCGAAATCATCCCAGTCTCCTCTTTGCATCAACTGATCTTCTCTTTGCGATTAAAATCTGCGTTTCATGTTTGCCGTTTAGTTCGATTGATTGATTTCCAAAACTTCCTTTGAAGAGAAAGTTGCACGTCATCGAGATGTTGTGTGATGCACTTCACAGTGCTAGGAGAACGGGCTTTGTTCCCTCTCTCTATGGTAACTGTGTAACTTAGCAAGTGTGCGATCATTCGATATCACACTCATTCCTCAATTGCAATTGCAATTACTCCAATCACAAATATACCAGAAATCACACATTCCCATCAGTAACCAAGTCAAAGATAAGCATCATCTGGGTGAATTGCAAAATGGAAGTTAATCTATATTTACCAACTGCATGGTAAACGCCAATCTGAGTCACGCTAATGTAATTTTGGGTCCCTGTCTAATACTGAACCACATGTCAGGGGTGATCTACACGCATTCACACAACATAAACGGACCGCTTTGTTGCTACGGATATTTATATTGCGCAGTGCATTACCCGCATCGTATTATTAACCCTTAACCCACAACATTGCTCTTTGCTTTCGGAATCACACAGATGCTATGGTGAAATTGCTGATGAACTTCATAAAAGTAAAGTGTGTTTGTTCACGGTGTTTAACTCATGCAAAGCACATAATGCGGAGGTTGCAATCATCTTGCACTAAAAATATGATCATTCTTTTTGCATCACAGTGAATCTGGTGACAATTGTGGTCCTGTCTCGAGGAAAGTGTGGCCTCTCCAGATGTGTGACCCGCTACCTGGTGGCCATGGCAGCGGCAGATCTACTGGTCATTATCTTTGACCTGATATTGAGACAGATTCCGATTGCTCATCGCCTATATTTTGTGAAGCTCATCCCCCTGTGTAATATCCACGCCGTCTTGCTTTACACAGTGACCGACTGTTCTGTGTGGTTCACCGTCTCCTTCACCTTTGACCGATTTGTTGCCATCTGTTGCCAAAAATTGAAGCATAGATATTGCACCGAGAAAACAGCGGCTGTGGTTCTGAGCACAGTGAGTGTACTGAGCAGCGCCAAGAATGTTTACTGGTATTTCATGTATACACCTTGGTACAGATTGGCGAATACCCCCTGGTTTTGTTACATGGATGTCCGTGTTATGACTTCAATTACCTGGTCAACGATTGAGTCTCTTCATTATATTCTCACCCCCTGTGTCCCGTTTGTGTTGATTCTGCTGCTCAATGCTTTAACGGTGAGACATATTTTGGTGGTCAGCAGAGCCCGCAGGAGACTCCGGGACCAGAAAAGTGCGAAGAGCCCCAGTGATCCCGAAATGGTGAATCGAAGGAAATCCGTGATATTGTTGTTATTTATCTCCGGAAATTTCGTTCTGTTATGGGCAACATTTACATTTTATATAATAAGTAGACGTGTGTGTTATTTCGAAGAATGTTTTTTTTCCCTCCCTACCTTTGTATCGGAAATAGGATTCATGCTTCAATTACTTAGCAGTTGCACAAACACGTGCATATATGCGGTGACACAGAAGATGTTTAGAATGCAATTGTTGACTGTGTTAACATATCCCCTTCCTCGACTGATAAGATTAATTAAGCACTGAAAAATAATGAAAAACTGGAGCATCTAAAGCATCATAATCAAATATTAGAACCAGAACTGTTGAAATGCTTTACGCAAACAGACTCGGCACCCATTGTGACCGCGCTCGGCATTAACCATCCACTTACACTAATCTGACATTGATTCTATTCTCCATACATTGGATTAATCCCAGAGCCCTTCTACCCAATTCGGAATTAAGGGGCATTATCGGAGGAATTCGCAGAGGACGCACAACGTCCACATTGCTTGTCATTGGAAGGTGGGAGGTAACATATATTTTCAGGCTAAACCTATGTGGTCACAGAGAGAAAGCGCAAAGTCCACAAGCCAGCATGCGAGGTTAGGACTGAACCCGGGTCTGTAGCGTCATGAGGCAGACGCTCTCATAGCTGCGAGACTATTTTCCGCTGTTCCCGCAGCTTCGTTGCAAATACGGGGAATTTAGTTGGATAGTGCTCATCCCATTTTTGACCTCTAGTTGTGTCTAGCGTTGTCCAAATTAGTGTATATCCCCAAGTAGATTAAACAGTTCTAACACTGTTCGGTGGGTACCCCGACTCAGTCAGTTCTTGTGCCGTCAACACACTTCTTTCCTTGAACTCCAAGGTTAATTTCGCAATAAATATAATTTCTCACTGTGAGCGATCAGAGGAACACCAAGGCTGGCGAACCAGCATATTGACAGAGCATCCAAACTACACGTTTACAAAATATCCGCTTGGCTCCCCGACTCATTTCCGCCAAAGATTTAGTCAGTGATCGTGGTTTCCATTAAAAAAACGAAGATGCCCAAATAAGGGATGGCATACATCACGGAGTTTGCATAATCCACAGCGAATCAATAATCTAAAGACAATCCTCTGGGAAGGTGATGGACGGACGAGTTCCAACACTGGGTTTCTGATAGGGACAGACAAGATAGTTGGGAGATAACCCGTACTCAATGGTCCATCAGTGAACCGTGATTAAAACCACGTCCTTGGTCATTTCAGGGAAGTGTCCCATCAAATACCCGCAGCAGAGATTTCACTCCTGGAAGCGGGAGATCTTGTGTGTAAAGGTGACGTCGCAAATTATGGAAGTCATTAGAAATTTGGCAAGTTTGTCATATATTTAACCCAAAATCTTACATATTAAGAGAGTAAAAGCAAACGTGTTTAATTGTCATGTGTATCATTTCAAAAATGTAAAATGCGCATGGAACCATTGTGACGCGAGCTATAGAAACTGTAACTGCTGTGAATGCGTGAAAAATGTGGGTCCTCTCAGAATGTTTTCCAGTATACGCTGTGAAGCTCTATGAAGTTCTGTAAATGTTTGAGAAAACCACCGCATCTCTATGAGATTTCTTACTGTCTTCCCCTGATTTGGGCCATAATTCTGAGTGCGACTGGTCCTCGTGTGAAGCCAGATTCAGGGTACTGGTCAGGCACACAATTCCCTCCAACACACGACACAGCGAGCAGGGGGCTACATAGAACCACATGGCTGCAAACCCGGGATGTTTAGTTTTGCTACCTACATTTGTTCTATTGGGCCCCACATTGTTGTCGTGCGATTGTAAATTGTGGTACTATAAGATAACAAATTGGAGGGAAAGGAAATAATGCTGACTTTATTGGGCGAGAGCAGTAGAGGGTTAGGGCTCTGTGTGGAGATGCGGCAACATGCGGCAACACACACACACGCACACGCACACGCACGCACACGCACACGCACACGCACGCACACGCACGCACATGCACACACACACACACACAAGTATACATATACAACATACGTACAAAACGACAGCTAATGAATAACACGAAGGTGACATCAAATAATATGATGTAACGGCAGGGCACTCGAAGTTCAAATGTAAGCTGCAGATCGGAAACTCGCTGCCATGAAATGGACACCCGAGAGACCCAGAGTACAACGAATAGCGGATAATAATTTAGAATCTTTAGAAAATGGACATATTATGGTCGGAGACGATCTTGAATTTGGAATTTGGACGGTGGGCCATGTAGATATCATATAACATATAACATATAACAACTACAGCATGGAAACAGGCCTGTCCGGCCCTACCAGTCCACGCCGACCATTCTCCCTGACCTAGTCTCATCTACCTGCACTCAGACCATAACCCTCCAATCCCCTCCTATCCATATACTTGTCCAATTTACTCTTAAATAATAAAATCGAGCCAGCCTCCACCACTTCCACCGGAAGCCCATTCCATACAGCCACAACCCTCTGAGTAAAGAAGTTCCCCCTCATGTTACCCCTAAACCTTTGTCCCTCAATTCTGAAGCTAGATCGGTATGATCATTGCTGTTTGTTATCTATATCAATGATTTGGATGCGAACAGCAAGGCATAATTAATAAGTTTGCAGATGACACTAAAGTGGGTGGTATTATAAATGGCGAAGATGGTTGTCAAAATTGCAACAGGATCTTGACATGTTGGGCAGGTGGGCTGATGAATGATTAATGGGGATTTCATTCGCACGTTTCACAGCATATAGCTGAACATGATTGGAACGCGCCAAACCGGATGAAACGTCTCCGCTGGTTTCAGTTCCACTGTTGTTATTTTTTTTGCAAATCTTTCCCAGCAAGCAACAGCCGGAACACCGCCTCTCGCCACTTCCGCGCTGTTAATATCTGCACCTCACTCCGATTTTGTTGCATAACCTGAAAGCCATAGAGCCAACAATTCTAAACGCCACAGAGCTGTCGTGATTAATGTCTCTGATCAACAAACATTGTAGGTTGACGTTCTTGTCCAGATATTCTCCTGAACGAGTTTGATTCAGGACCACAGAGACACGCACTACAGGGGGAAGAACATTCTGCCCACGGTGTCTTCGCCATTCATTATGTACCTATCGGCATTCCTCAGTTGTCCCATCACTCGGATGGTAGCCGTTCTTGTCATTACATTTCAAAGGTTCATCTTAATGGGGGTTTTTTTCAAACGCTGACAATGGCTGCATCCATCACGAACTCAAGCAATGCGTTCTTGAAGCTAATACTAAGTGGCATAACCCTTGCTCATACACCCTCTTACCCCGTCATTTAAACAGCCTGCGCTCCGATTACGGGAACCTATGCGAAGCCGATACGTTTCTCACGTCTCTCGACCCGCTCCGGCCCTCATCGCTTTGTGAACTTCAAACAGAACCCCGCTCCTGGTTCATCTCTGGTTCTAAACGCACATGTCCCGCCTGTACTCGGAGACAGCAGCCACCACTTCAGGTAACATCCTAGTTCACCTGCAACCTCTGTCGTTTGCACAGTCCACGATTCCACCCAATATTTCAAATATGACTTTGATTTACAAAGTTGTAACGTGACATCCTGCTGTGCGGCCTGGCTCACGGAGATTCATCTCCCCGCTCTGCTTAACCCAGACCATGGAATCCCTCCATGCGAGTCCACTTTTCAAACGTAGGGTCATCGCTTTCACCATTTCGCTAAGAACGTGCCCTCTGTGCGCCAAGGAATACCAGATGTCCGTTCAAGTTATATCCCCGACACCCGATCTTACCCCTCACCCACACAGGTGCACAAATATTTCTCCCTTGCCTTGTCACCCTGCTACTTCCTCCTCCTCGTACGCATATATCCCTTCCCCGAGTTCCTCACTGCCCTTTCATATCGCCACTACTCCCGCCCCTAACGTCCACTTCCACCATATTCCCCGCTGCGGTTTACATTCCAGTCCCCAACATTTCTCCTTATTTGACTGCCTTTGTTTTCTTTTCATCTCTCACCCTTGTCCGCGTCTCTACTCATCGGTCCCACATATACATCCGCCTATCGTTGCCGGGCATTGGCCCACCTGCTGTTCTCTGTTCCAGGTTTCCCTACACCCTCAGTATGAAGAAGTGTCCCGACACGGTGTCGTCTGTCCGTCCCCTCCAGAGGTGGAGTCTAAGCCGCGGGTTTGTCCAGCCTTTAATTTTGTTTCGCTGGCTGCTTCGGCTTTGTTTCCCTGTCCCAGATATGCGGAGGATGGAATGGAATTGGCCACTGTAAATCGTGAAGAGCACAACAGGCTCAACATTTTTAGCGGGATGTAATACGTATGAGATACGTTTAAACAGCCGGCGCCGACAAGATGGCCTGCAGATTTGTATATGTACTTGAATTTATGGCTTCCTGATCTTATATTCTATGTGCAGTTTAATACCCTCCATGCTTTTATGAGTCTCCTTATCAAACTACGTTGCTGCCATTCTGTTTCCTTGCAAATGTGGTGTACACTTCATACACAGTTGTGAGGATCCTAATTTTCCATCATTAATGCCCAACAAGGCCTCCAAAAACGTGACACCTGAAGCAAGGAGGGGTTTCATCCTCGTTTGTGGGCCTCCTGTTAATGAGACAGAAAGCCTGATCTGCGGATCCAGAGAAGGTTCTGCAGATAACGGGCTCGTTGTTACACCGAGCGCTCAACGCGCCATGTCTCTTCCAAGTCAATTGTTATGGATGACGGGCGGGGCATTGGAGCAATTGCTATGCCTTTGATTCACAAAATACTATTCAAAATGAATTACAAGGCCACTGTTTAACGATGAGCGAACCTGGCGTTTTGATTCACTTGGGGATATTGTGCAGAGAGTTATTGCTACCGACCAAGGCTTGATCCGAGAAATCCGTGTGCAAAACTTGAAATAAGCTCAGTGCCAACGTGTATGACTAAGCGTTCCAATGGATAAAATGGTGACGTTAAACATATATGTTTGTTTGAATTAAATACACGCTAAATTAATTTAACATTTCCTTTGGGAAGGAAGTGGACGGTCGCACCTCGATTTGATTCCCGCTGTCAGAACAATCCCATCAGTAGGATTCTTCAGCTTGAACATTTTAAATACTGTAAAGCTAAGGAACTTAACAGAGACACAGACCAAGCTGGAATCACCCAGCAGGACAAATAATCCGTGGACGAACGAGAAACTATTGCAGACTCAGTTCAGTGACCCTTCATAGAACGAGGAAAGAAGACATGGAGACAGACTTCAGCAGCAGAGAGGTGGAGACAAATGGGCCGTACAATAGGAACGTCGCCGGCTGGGTGAGAGCAAAACACTCATTGTGGCAGTTTAGAAGACTATAATACATTGAATATATAAAACATAGAGCGATACATATAGTCATCTAAAAGCCTTTTACATGCCAGTGTAGTAACTGGTTCCACTGCCAGCACTGGCAGCGTGTTCCACAGGCAAACGTCCCTCTGTGTAAAAAGTACCTGCCCCGCACACATTCCTTGGAACATTGTCCATCTCCCATTAAATCTATGCTCTCCAGCTATGCTCTGGTATAAATATAAAATTATGAGAAATATGGATATGTAAGAAAGATAGAGGCCACTTCCCAGGGAGGAAATATGAATATGGATATGAAGAGGAAGATGGCTCTGATTGTCTGATCTATTTCTCATAATTCAAAGTACTTCTACCTGATCTGCCCGCCAACCTACGTTCCAGAGAAACTAATGCAACTTCGTTCAATTTCCCTCGACAGCCAATAATCGCTAAGCCAGGCAACATTCTGGTAAATATCTACTTCGACCTCTCCAAAGCTTCCACATTATTCCCATAATGGGGCGACAGAATCCTCGAAATGCGGAGTCATCAAAGCTGTACATTACTTGCCGACTCGTGCTCATTACACCGACCGATGAAAGCAAGCCACCCGCCTGTGGTAAATAAAATGCTGGAGGAACTGTGGTTAGCAAGCGGCATCTGCGAAGAGAGAACTGAGACTAACCTCAGGTCGGGACCCCGATGCTGACTGACTGGGGTCGGGTCTTGGAAGCTGAAAGAGAGATTGGGTAGAGAAAAACTTGGCGGGTCATCAGTGAATAAAGATGGGGATGAGTGATTTGTAGAAAGGTAGAATAAGTTACAAAAGCAATTGATGTAAACGGGGCAAAGACGATTTGCATAAGGAAAGAACCGGACGAGCGAAATATGGATAGAGGTAGGGATGTAGGTAGATGAGAAGAGGGGAGGGGAAAGAGTGGCCTTGCTGGCAGGACCCCCCACCCCAGGGCAGTTGCATTGTGTTGGCTCAACCAGATGACAGTGGGAGAGGCGGTCGTGCTTTGCGATGTGGCAAATTGCATCAACATAAGTGGGCTGCTTTGGGAAATAAATGCCCTGCATTGAAGTGGATCAATTACACTGGTGCTGCATCATCATGACCAAGGTGGCACTGAGCAGCGAGCTGCATTGGTGTGGGCTTTCCGCACTAAAGACATTGAGACAGCACGATTGAACTTCCTGCAACCTCGCTGGATTGGAATGCTGACATTATGTTAGCGGACAGTGGCTGAGCAGCATTGATGTGATTGCTCTGCTATGGAAGCTGGGCTGCATTGAGTGTACTGACACTGAAGAGATGTGACACTGAAGAAATGTACCACTGGAGATGTGCCACTCGGCCGGACCGTTGGCAATCGCCCAGGAGTCGGTGTGCAGTCGGACTGGTATTGTCGTTGGATAAGGGAAGGGTGGCCGCCACAAGCTCGGCCATTTGACACGAGCCACCAGAGCCATCACATAGACTCGCGTATCATCGAATGCACTCTCAAACCCCGTGTACACAGCAGAGCACGCGGCCGGATCGTATCCTGTTGTTCACCTGGCACCGTTCGAAACCGGGGTTCTCTTTTCCTGGAAGGGCGCCTGACACGGTCATTTATGGCGTTTCTCGTCCATTCAGACCGTGCCATACCCCCTCCCGTGAGCCAGTCATAAGCCCGTTGTGCGCAACGTTTCTGCACTAATAGCAGTAGGTGGTCCGCCCAGCTATTGCAGTGTTTTTGCATAGCAATATGCATGGATATTCGGGGAAAGGAAGGATATTCAGTCAACCTAGGCCTGCAGTTCATCCTCCAGCACCTGTACCGCGAGGGGACTTAAGCAAGATTTGGTTTGTGGATTTAGCTCTGCATTCAACACCATTGAGAGGGGGTCTTATCGAAACGTATAAGATTATTAAGGGGTTGGACACGTTAGGGGCAGGAAACATGTTCCCAATGTTGGGGGAGTCCAGAACAAGGGGCCACAGTTTAAGAATAAGGGGTAGGCCATTTAGAACTCAGATGAGGAAAAACATTTTCAGTCAGAGAGTTGTAAATCTGTGGAATTCTCTGCCTCAGAAGGCAGTGGAGGCCAATGCTCTGAATGCATTCAAGAGGGAGCTAGTCAAGTCAAGAGAGAGCTAGGGTAGCGCAGTCAGGGGCTATGGGGAGAACGCAGGAACGGGGTACTGATTGAAAAGGATCAGCCATGATCAAATTGAATGGTGGTGGTGGCTTGAAGGGCCGAATGGCCTACTCCTGCACCTATTGTCTATTATCTATTGTCCATTAAGTCAACAAGTAATGTTACAGCTTTGACGACTCCGCATTTCGAGGATTCTGGCGCCCCATTATGTGAAAAATGTGGAAGCTTTGGAGAGGTCGAAGAAGATATTGACCAGAATGTTGCCTGGCTTAGCGATTATTAGCTGTAGGGGGAAATTGAACGAAGTTGCATTAGTTTCACTGGAACGTAGGTTGGCGGGGAGATCAGGTAGAAGAACTTTGAATTTTGAGAAATAGGTGAAACATCAGAGCCATCTTCCTCTTCATATCCATATTCTTATTTCCTCCCTGTGAAGTGGTCTTTCACTTTCTTACCTGTCTTATTTCTCCATTTTATATTTATAACAGAGTACAGCTAGAGAGCATAGATTTAATGTGAGATGGACAATGTTTTAAGGAATGTGTGCGGGGCAGGAACATTTTACACAGAGGGGCGTTTGCATCTGGAACACGCTGCCAGTGCTGGCAGTGGAACCAGTTTAAATACTGGCATGTAAAAGGCTTTCAGATGAGTATATGTATTGCTCTATGTTCTATGTTTTGAATGTACTTCTAAACTGCCACGTTGAGTCCCTTGGTCTCACCCAGCCGGCGACGTTCCTATTGTATTGCCCATTCGTCACCACCTCTCTCCTGCTTAAGACTGTCTTCGTTTCCTCTTTCATCGTTCTATGAAGGGTCCCTGACCTGAGTCTGCAATAGTTTCTCGTTCGCCCACGGATTATCTGTCCTGCTGGGTGATTCCAACATGGTCTGTGTCTCTGTTAACTTCCTTAGCTTTACAGTATTTAAGATGTTCACGCTGAAGAATCCGACTGATGGGACTGTTCTGACAGCGGGAGAGAAATCGAGTCGCGACCGTCCATTTCATTTTCAAAGGTAATGTAAAACTAATTTAGCGTGTATTTAATTCAAGCAAACTTATACGTTTCACGTCACCATTTTATCCCTTGGAACACTTCTCAATCATACACGTTGGCACTGGGCTTATTTCAAGTTTTGCACGGGGATTTCTCGGTTCAATCGATAGCAATAGCTCTCTGCACAATATCCCCAAGTGAATCAAAACGCCACATTCGCCCACGGTTAAACAGTGAACTTGTAATTCGGTTTGAATAGTATTTTGTGAATCAAAGGCACAGCAATTGCTCCAATGCCCCGCCCGTCATCCATAACAATTGACTTGGAAGAGACATGGCGCTTTGGGCGCTCAGTGCAACAACGAGCTCGTTATCTGCAGAACCTTCTCTGGATCCGCAGATCAGGCTTCCTGTCTAATTAACAGGAGGCCCACAAACGAGGATGAACCCCCTCCTTGCTTCAGGTGTTACGTTTTTGGAGGCCTTGTAGCGCTAGGATATATATGACAGAAAATGAGGATTTTCGCAACTGTGTATGAAGTGTCCACCACATGTCCAAGGATACAGAATGGCAACAACGTAGTTTGATACGGAGACTCATAAAAGGATGGAGGGTATTAAACTGCACATAGAATATAAGATCAGGAAGCCATAAATCCAAGTACATTTAAAAATCTGCAGGCCATCTTGTCGGCGCCGGCTGTTTAAACGTATCTCATACGTATTTCACCCGCAAAAAAATGTTGAGCCTGTTGTGCTCTTTACGATTTGCAGTGGCCAATTCCATTCCATCCTCCGCATATCTGGGACAAGGAAGCAAGGCCAAAGCAGCCAGCGAAGCGAAATAAAAGGCTGGACAAAACCAGCGGCTGAGGCTCCACCTCTGGAGTGGACGGACAGACGACACCATGTCGGGGCACTTCTTCATACTGAGAGTGTCGGGCGAGAAACCTGGAACAGAGAGTAGGAGGTGGGCCAATGTCCGGAAATGATAGGCGGATGAGCCAAAACATTATGACCACTGACAGGCGAAATGAATAACATTGATAATCTTACAATGACACTGTCAAGGGGTAGGAGAAATTAGGCAGCATGTGAACCGTCAGTTCTTGAAGTTGATGTGCTAGATGCAGGAGAAATGGGCAGGAAATGAGCGACTTTGACAAGGTCCAAATTGTTATGGCCAGACGACTGGGTCAGAGCATCTCTGAAATGGCAAGGCTTGTGGGGTGCTCCCGGTCAGCAGTGGTGAGTACCTACCGACAGTGGTCCGAGAAGGGATAAACCACAAACCGGCGACAGACAGTGTAATGGCAGTTTCTATACATTCTCAAAGTCCAACTTCGATAGCCATTACTGCTCGGGGATGGAATGGTATAGCTTACGCACACACCGCACTCCGAGATAAGAAAGACGAATCTTCCAAACGCTGTTTCTTAATTAATTGGTCTTTATTAAAGTAGCACAAATCAAAAGAGTAATTCATAACTTTTCGTTCTTATCAACTGTTTTTTCTTCAAGCAATACAATAAAAACCGTGTAGTCGTTACCGTGTGCTCCTTGTGAGTGTAGCTGGCGCCAATGTGGCAGTCGAGGGTGTGGCAGTCGAGAGTGTGGCAGACATGAATGTGGTAAAAAAATGTATTCTTTCCATCCTCCGAGACTAAACTGACCCACAATCTCTGTCGCTACGCTAGTCTCCTCCCATGTCGACACTCCCCATTACGTATCGAATCACACCCCCAAGCATGCAAAAAAAGACAGAAACTAGAAATATTAAACATAGCCATAATACAATGACAGTAACTAAATTAAGCGTAAATGGCTCCTACACACCGGCCCCTAATTGTTCTGCGTATATAACGAAGCAATTAGCAATAGATACTAAAAGGAGCTATAAAAGCTTAATATTTATCAAAGACAAAAGTAATATGCATTATATTTTGGCATTCAAACTTCTTTAACGATTCTTCAATCTTCTCCTTCACCTTCTAGAAGCAGACATATCTTGGTTATCGGTCTTACCAAGATGATGTCCTTAGTCTGAAGTCGTACAGTACACAAAAAACCTTTAACGTCTGGCATGACCTCCAGTATCTTTTTACGAAGTTTTGACAAGATGTGATTTCTTCCTCCATGTCCGATCTGTTCATGAATATGTCGTAACAGCAATGTTGAAATATGAAAGTCCTTCGAGAGAATAATAGGATGCTTAGCTTCTTCAGGCACCGCTAGTTTATTTAGGTGACCACCTACTCTCAGAAGTCCTTTATCCAGTATCGGGTCAAGCCTGTATAAAAAACTACTTATTTTAACACCACGTTCACCAGCTTGTAATGCTGATAGCTCTTCCTTATATTCTTGTATTTGACAGAAAGAGATAACTGCATTTTCTGCCTTAAAAAGATCAGCCGGACATAAACACTGTCCCCGGTACGATACTCAACCTTTTCTTTCAGCTTGCCAGGATCCGTTTCAAAGCCACTTATAGGAGCCCGCGTTTCATTTTTCTTACGAGTCCACTGCAAAAGCATTGTTTTTAATTTACGAAACTAAGCCACTACAGTCTTCAACTTATTCCATGATGAGAAATGGGTAATTAAATAGTTTGTTGAATCTAATGGGTCCTTAATAATGGCGTTCACTAAGATGTCTTCCTTGATCTCCGGATCATTAGCAGAGATTTCAATTTCCAGGTTAGACTTTGTCCATTCTCGGTCTGTTTACATAGAAACTCTGGCCCATTGATCCATCTCTTACTGCTTAAGAAGCGGTCTGCTGTTAATCCTCTAGAGGCTTCATCCGCAGGATTTTCCTTGGTATTAATATACTTCCACTGTGATACATTAGTAGCATACCTTATAAAAGAGATCCTGTTTGCGACAAATGTTAGGAAGCGTTTATTTTCAACGTTGGTGTACCTAAGCACTGTCATGCTATCAGTACAGAAGGTAGATTCCTCCAGCTTAAGCTGCAGTTCTTTTTGCAGCAATATGTAAATTCTGACAGCTAAGACTGCGGCTGCAAGCTCCATTCTGGGAATCGTCATTTGCTTCAATGGTGCCACTCTGGCCTTTCCCATTAAGAATGCAGCATGTACATCATTAATATCATTTCCAGTCTCAGATATGAAACAGTACCGTAACCACTTTCACTTGCATCAGAAAGGTGATGCAGGTGTGCAAATCTGATTCGACCAAAGTTTGTCGCCTTCATACACCGGTCCTAACCCTAACCGGTCCGAGATCTTGTCGAGATTTTCTAACCACTCTGTCCATCGCTGAGAGAAGATTTGCGTTATACTCTCATGCCATCCAAGTTTCTTGTTACAGAGATCCTGCAAAATTAACTTGGCTGATAGTGTAAATCGTGCAATAAATCCCAAAGAGTGTGGCAGTCGAGAGTGTGGCAGACGTGAGGGTGACTGGCGCGGGTGTGGTAAAAAACTGTAGTCTCTCCATCCTCCAGACTAAACTGACCCACAATCTCTGTCGCTACGCTAGCATCCTCCCATATAGACACTCCCCATTACGTATCAAATCACACCCACAAGCATGCAAAAAAAGACAGAAACTAGAAATATTAAACATAGCCATAATACAATGACAGTAACTAAATTAAACGTAAATGGCTCCTACAGATAGGGTGTTGCGATGCGCGAGGGCACGATGGCTATTCCGTCTGGTCCGAACCGACAGAAGGTCTACTGTGGCACAAGTCACAGAAAATGGTAATGGCGGTCACGGGAGGAATGTGTCACAATACACAGCGCATCGCGTCCTGCTGCGTATGGGGCTGCACACGGAGGACCAACAGCATATTAGGGCATAATGCTTTAGCTTATCAGGTTATAATGTTTTGGCTCATCGGTGTATATGTAGGACCGATGAGTGGAGACGCCGACAAGGGTGAGAGATGAAAAGAAAACAAAGGCTGTGAAATAAGGAGATAAGTTGAGGAATTGAATGTAAACCGCAGCGAGGAAGATGGTGGAAGTGGACGTTATGGGAGGGAGTAGTGGGAATCTGAAAGGGAACTGAGGATCTCGGGGAAGGGATATATGCGTACGAGGAGGAGGAAGTAGCAGGGTGACAAGGCATGGGAGAAATATTTGTGCACCAGTGTGGGGGAGGGGTAAGATCGGGTGTAGGGGATATTACTTGAACGGACATCTGGTATTCCTTGGCGCATAGAACGCACATTCTCAGCGAAATGGTGAAATCGTCGTCCCCTGCGGTTGAAAAGAGGACTCGCATAGAGGGATTCCATGGTCTTGTTTTAGCAGAGCGGTGAGATGAATCTCCGCGACCCAGGCCGCACAGCAGGATGTCACGTTACAACTTTGTAACACAAAGTCACATTTGAAATATGGGGTCGAATCGCGGACTGCGTAACCGTCAGAGGGTGTAGGTGGACTACGATGCCAGAAGAAGTGGTGACTGCTGCCCGCGAGTACAGGCGAGGCAAGTGCGTTTAGAATCAGAGATGAACCAGGAGTGGGGTTCTGTTTGAAGTTCACAAACCTACGAGGGCCGTAGCGAGACTAGAGACGAGAGAAACGTATCGCCGTAGCATAGGTTGCCATAATCGGAGCGCAGGCGCTTTAGATGACGGGGTAAGTTGGTGATGGATGCAGGCACTGTCAGCGCTTGAAAAAGTTAAGATGAATCTTTGAAATGGAATGACAAGAACGGCTACCATCCGAGTGATGGGACCACTGAGGAATGCCGACAGGTACATAATGAACGGCGAAGACACCGTGGGCAGAATGTTCTTCCCCCTGTAGTGCGTGTCTCTGTGGCCCTGAGTCACACTCGTTCAGGAGAATATCTGGACAAGAACGTCAACTTACAATGTTTGTTGATCAGAGACGTTAATCACCACAGCTATGTGGCGTTTAGATTCGTTGGCTCTGTGGCTTTCAGATGTTATGCAATAAAATCGGAGTGAGGTGCAGATTTTAATAGCGTCGAAGGGGCGAGAGGCGGTGTTCCGGCCGTTGCTTGCTGGGAAAGATTTGCAAAAAAATAACAACAGTGGGACTGAAACCATGGGAGACGTTTCATCCGGTTTGGCGCGTTCCAATCATGTTCAGCTATATCCTATGAAACGTGCGAATGAAATCCCCAATTAACCATTCATCAGCCCACCTGCCCAACATGTCAAGATCCTGTTGCAATTTTGACAACCATCTTCGCCATCTATAATACCACCCACTTTAGTGTCACCTGCAAACGTATTAATTGTGCCTTGTCTATTCTCTTCCAAATCATTGATATAGATAACAAACAGCAATGGGCCTAGCACCGAACCATGGAGCACCCACTACTCACCGGCTGCCAGTCCGAAAAACAACGTTCTACCGTCACCTTCTGCTTCCTTCCATGAATCCAATTTTCTATCTATTCGGCTAGATGTCTTTTGTTCCCAAGCCATGCAGCCTTTCGGAGCAGCCTGCCACGCGTACCTTCTCAAATACCATGATCAAATCCATATATACGCCGTCCTCAGCTCTGCCCTCAACAACCTTTTGCTGAGATTTTCAAAAGCGAACGGGAAACTACAGGAAACTTGATCAATCACCTTGTTTAATTCTCGTTTGTATGGAACAATTCAGGATACGTGCCAATCACATAAAGCCCAACTTTCACCTGCAAAGAATAAACTCACTGAAACCGCCAAGTACTGGAAAACAAACTTCACATTGGTGGAACTTGTAGAGCTGCTGGCAAATCACTGCGGTTTCAATCCGAACACGTAGTGCTGATAGTGTGGAGTTTGAACGCTCTCCCTGAAACCTCATGGATTCTACCAGTGTCCCCAGAGTTCCTCCGATACTTGAAAGACTCGGGTGTTGTTCGGCTGATTTGACTGTTTAAGGTGTGTCGACGGGTGATAGCACCTGGAGGAGCTAATGGGAATGCGGGGCACTTTGAAACGAATGTTGTCTGTAGGTCCTTGATCAATGACGGGATATATCGGGGACCAGGTTGTGAACACATTATGTGACTACATGGTACAAATGTGGGTAGTTGTGCAGATAGTGAGAATGGTTGTGAAAAACATTGCAGCAGGATCTTCAGTTCAGTTGTGTTTAGTTTATTGTCACGTGTACGGACGTGCAGTAAAAAGCTTTTGTTGCGTGCTAACCAGTCAGCAGAAAAGCATGATTACAATCGATCAATTTACAGTGTATAACTAATGCACACGAGAAGGGAATAACGTTTAATGCTAGGTAAAGCCAGCAAAATCCGATAAGTCTTGATCGATTGGTCAGGTGCGCTGAGGAAAAGTTGATGGAATTTAATACAAAGGGATGTGAAATTTTGGTAAGACTAACATGGGCAGGGCTTACACAGTGAATGGTAGGCATCTGGCGAGTCTTGTGGAGCCCAGGCCAGGGGTGTAGGAGTGCAGGTGCGTGGTTCCCGAAGGTGCAATCGCAGGCAGATCTGATGGGCGAAAAGGCTTTTGGCGAAAGCAAACAAGAAAAAAAATAGAGGGGTCGTAACGCAACGTTCCATGTAGATATTTCGGTTTTGATTTAACTGTAACAGATAAAGTCTAATCGGCTGAGGCTGGGAAATGAGCGGTTTGCAGAAATCGTGATGAATATTTGTTTTCTCCGAAGTGCCTGAACAATTGTTCGGCGTTGTGCTTCACCTGAATAACCACATGGTACTTACTTCAATAGACAATAGACAATAGGATTAGGCCATTCGGCCCTTCGAGCCAGCACCGCCATTCAATGTGATCATGGCTGATCATTCTCAATCAGTACCCCGTTCATGCCTTCTCCCCATACCCCTTGACTCCGCTATCCTTAAGAGCTCTATGTAGCTCTCTTGAATGCATTCAGAGAATTGGCCTCCACTGCCTTCTGAGGCAGAGAATTCCACAGATTCACAACTCTCTGACTGAAAACGTTTTTCCTCATCTCCGTTCTAAATGGCATACCCCTTATTCTTAAACTGTGGCCCCTTGTTCTGGACTCCCCCAACATTGGGAACATGTTTGCTGCCTCTAACGTGTCCAACCCCTTAATAATCGTATACGTTTCGGTAAGATCCCCTCTCATCCTTCCAAATTCCAGTGTATACAAGCCTAGTCGCTCCAGTCTTTCAACATACGACAGTCCCGGCATTCCGAGAATTAACCTAGTAAACCTACACTGCACGCCCTCAATAGCAAGAATATCCTTCCTCAAATTTGGAGACCAAAACTGCACACAGTACTCGAGGTGCGGTCTCACTAGGGCCCTGTACAACTGCAGAAGGACCTCTTTGCTCCTATACTCAACTTCTCTTGTTATGAAGGCCAACATTCCATTGGCTTTCTTCACTGCTTGCTGTACCTGCATGCTTCCTTTCAATGACTGATGCACTAGGACACCCAGATCTCGTTGTACGTCCCCTTTTCCTAACTTGACACCATTCAGATAATACTCTGCCTTCCTATTCTTACCACCAAAGTAGTTCTCCAACCTGAACGACTACCGCCCGGTTGCCCTAACGCCGATAGTCATGAAGTGCTTTGAGAGGCTGGTACTCTGACACATCAAATCCAACATCCCTGACTCACTGGACCCACATCAATTTGCATACAGGGCAAATAGATCCACAGAGGACGCCATCTCTCTGGCTCTTCACACTGTCCTGACTCACCTAGAGAGACAGGGCACGTACGTGAGGATGCTATTCATAGACTATAGCTCCGCCTTCAACACGGTCATCCCCACCAAGCTCATCACCAAACTCCACCAGCTAGGCCTCAGCTCCTCATTATGTGACTGGATCCTGGACTTCCTGCTGGAACGACCGCAGGCAGTGAGAATGGGCCCGCACCTGTCCCCCACTATCACCCTGAGTACCGGCACACCATAGGGCTGTGTTCTGAGCCCCATGCTCTACTACCTCTTCACACACGACCGTGTTCCTGCATTCGACACCAACACCATTGTCAAGTTTGCAGACGACACAACGGTGATCGGGCTTATCACCAACGGGGATGAAACAAACTATAGAGCGGAGGTGCAGAACCTGGCGGACTGGTGCTCAGGATAACAACCTGTCCCTAAATACCACCAAGACCAAGGAGCTGATCATCAACTTCCGTAGGTCACGTAACGGGGAATATGCCCCGATCTCTATCAACGGGGACAGTGTGGAGAGAGTGTCCAGCTTCATGTTTCTGGGCACTCACATTTCGGAGGACCTAACATGGTCCAATAACACCGCTGCGCTGGTCAAGAAGGCACAACAAAGACTGTTCTACTTAAGAACACTGAAAAAGTCTGGTCTACCCCAACAGCTGCTGACGACCTTCTACCGCTGCACCATAGAGAGCATCCTAACGCATGGCATCCCTGTGTGGTACCTCAGCTGCACGGAGGCAGAAAGGAAAGCTCTACAGCGGGTAGTCCACAGAGCTCAGAGGGCCATCGGAACACAGCTACCAGACTTGGAGGGCATCTACAACACACGATGCCTCAGAAAAGCCACCAGCATCCACAAAGACTCTTCACACCCCTGCAACAGTCTGTTCGAACTCCTTCCATCGGGCAGACGATACAAGGCCTTCTACGCCCGCACCTCCAGACTCAGGAACAGCTTCATCCCCAGGGCCATAGCTGCTATGAACCGGTCCTGCTGAGCCGGATGGCCACAACGCATAGATCAACTTGCACTTTACCCTGTCTAAAACTGTTACAATTGTTTCGTTTCGTTGGGTTGCTGTTGTCTAAATTACTTAAATTATTGCATCGTATGGGAGGCGCATTCCCAATCTCGTTGTACCCCTGGGTACAATGACAATAAAGATATATTGTATTGTATTGTATTGTATTAAACTGCATCTGCCATGCATCTGCCCACTCACACAACCTGTCCAAGTCACACTGCAACCTCATAACATCTCCCTCACAGTTCACACTACTACCCAGCTTTGGATCGTCTGCAAATTTGCTAATGGTACTTTTAATCCCTTAATCAAAGTCATTAATGTATATTGTAAATAGCTGCGGTCCCAGCACCCCACTAGTTACTGCCTGCCATTCTGAAAGGGACCAATTTATCCCCACTCTTTGCTTTCTGTCTGTCAACCAATTTTCTATCCATGTCAGTACCCTACCTCCAATACCATGTGCTCTAATTTTGCCCACTAATCCCCTATGTGGAACCTTGTCGAAGACTTCACAATATTATGCAACACTCTGTGAACAATAGGTTTGCTCAGGGACTGTGATCAACATGAAACGATGACACCCAACGGTCCCGCAGGGATAATCCCTTTCCTTCAAATAAGGGAACCTTTTCAATGAGATATTCCACAATCAAATAGGATAAGAGGTGACAAGGAGATGGGCGAACTACAGATTGTTAGAGTCATATACGAGATCCAAAAGATATACTACCCGATCCTGGCTATTGTCGGTGTTCCGGGTAAGTGAGGAGAGCTGTCGTTTACGCTGTGCATATTTGAGAATCTGGCTGTATGTTTCTCGAAACTGCCTCTTTTAATTTCAAATTCAGTGATCGCACTGCCGAGGGATTATTAATGCGCGAACCATTCTTGCTGTGACTGTCACTTTGAACATCGTATTTTGCAGGATTAAACGCAGAGTGATCTGCAACTTCCCGGTGTTTGCACTGGTTAACATCGAGCACAGTCACGTTGTATTGAATCCATTATGCCCATTGACCAGTTCCAGCTGAATTGATGGAACACACAAAGTCACAGTGGATGGTGGAAATGCTAAATGTTAAAGGAACCCCATTAGTAAGTGGGGCAGCAGCTGTGCCGGTCAATGTTTCAATTCAGTGCCCTTCCAATGGGGGATTTCGTGGCTTACATTACCACAGCAGGACCGGGTGAATTGCGGAGCGGGTTTAGAACTGCAGACTCAATGTGAATTATTAACCATTTCGAACCTAATCATGTTTCTGTCGAAATCATCCCAGTCTCCTCTTTGCATCAACTGATCTTCTCTTTGCGATTAAAATCTGCGTTTCATGTTTGCCGTTTAGTTCGATTGATTGATTTCCAAAACTTCCTTTGAAGAGAAAGTTGCACGTCATCGAGATGTTGTGTGATGCACTTCACAGTGCTAGGAGAACGGGCTTTGTTCCCTCTCTCTATGGTAACTGTGTAACTTAGCAAGTGTGCGATCATTCGATATCACACTCATTCCTCAATTGCAATTGCAATTACTCCAATCACAAATATACCAGAAATCACACATTCCCATCAGTAACCAAGTCAAAGATAAGCATCATCTGGGTGAATTGCAAAATGGAAGTTAATCTATATTTACCAACTGCATGGTAAACGCCAATCTGAGTCACGCTAATGTAATTTTGGGTCCCTGTCTAATACTGAACCACATGTCAGGGGTGATCTACACGCATTCACACAACATAAACGGACCGCTTTGTTGCTACGGATATTTATATTGCGCAGTGCATTACCCGCATCGTATTATTAACCCTTAACCCACAACATTGCTCTTTGCTTTCGGAATCACACAGATGCTATGGTGAAATTGCTGATGAACTTCATAAAAGTAAAGTGTGTTTGTTCACGGTGTTTAACTCATGCAAAGCACATAATGCGGAGGTTGCAATCATCTTGCACTAAAAATATGATCATTCTTTTTGCATCACAGTGAATCTGGTGACAATTGTGGTCCTGTCTCGAGGAAAGTGTGGCCTCTCCAGATGTGTGACCCGCTACCTGGTGGCCATGGCAGCGGCAGATCTACTGGTCATTATCTTTGACCTGATATTGAGACAGATTCCGATTGCTCATCGCCTATATTTTGTGAAGCTCATCCCCCTGTGTAATATCCACGCCGTCTTGCTTTACACAGTGACCGACTGTTCTGTGTGGTTCACCGTCTCCTTCACCTTTGACCGATTTGTTGCCATCTGTTGCCAAAAATTGAAGCATAGATATTGCACCGAGAAAACAGCGGCTGTGGTTCTGAGCACAGTGAGTGTACTGAGCAGCGCCAAGAATGTTTACTGGTATTTCATGTATACACCTTGGTACAGATTGGCGAATACCCCCTGGTTTTGTTACATGGATGTCCGTGTTATGACTTCAATTACCTGGTCAACGATTGAGTCTCTTCATTATATTCTCACCCCCTGTGTCCCGTTTGTGTTGATTCTGCTGCTCAATGCTTTAACGGTGAGACATATTTTGGTGGTCAGCAGAGCCCGCAGGAGACTCCGGGACCAGAAAAGTGCGAAGAGCCCCAGTGATCCCGAAATGGTGAATCGAAGGAAATCCGTGATATTGTTGTTATTTATCTCCGGAAATTTCGTTCTGTTATGGGCAACATTTACATTTTATATAATAAGTAGACGTGTGTGTTATTTCGAAGAATGTTTTTTGTCCCTCCCTACCTTTGTATCGGAAATAGGATTCATGCTTCAATTACTTAGCAGTTGCACAAACACGTGCATATATGCGGTGACACAGAAGATGTTTAGAATGCAATTGTTGACTGTGTTAACATATCCCCTTCCTCGACTGATAAGATTAATTAAGCACTGAAAAATAATGAAAAACTGGAGCATCTAAAGCATCATAATCAAATATTAGAACCAGAACTGTTGAAATGCTTTACGCAAACAGACTCGGCACCCATTGTGACCGCGCTCGGCATTAACCATCCACTTACACTAATCTGACATTGATTCTATTCTCCATACATTGGATTAATCCCAGAGCCCTTCTACCCAATTCGGAATTAAGGGGCATTATCGGAGGAATTCGCAGAGGACGCACAACGTCCACATTGCTTGTCATTGGAAGGTGGGAGGTAACATATATTTTCAGGCTAAACCTATGTGGTCACAGAGAGAAAGCGCAAAGTCCACAAGCCAGCATGCGAGGTTAGGACTGAACCCGGGTCTGTAGCGTCATGAGGCAGACGCTCTCATAGCTGCGAGACTATTTTCCGCTGTTCCCGCAGCTTCGTTGCAAATACGGGGAATTTAGTTGGATAGTGCTCATCCCATTTTTGACCTCTAGTTGTGTCTAGCGTTGTCCAAATTAGTGTATATCCCCAAGTAGATTAAACAGTTCTAACACTGTTCGGTGGGTACCCCGACTCAGTCAGTTCTTGTGCCGTCAACACACTTCTTTCCTTGAACTCCAAGGTTAATTTCGCAATAAATATAATTTCTCACTGTGAGCGATCAGAGGAACACCAAGGCTGGCGAACCAGCATATTGACAGAGCATCCAAACTACACGTTTACAAAATATCCGCTTGGCTCCCCGACTCATTTCCGCCAAAGATTTAGTCAGTGATCGTGGTTTCCATTAAAAAAACGAAGATGCCCAAATAAGGGATGGCATACATCACGGAGTTTGCATAATCCACAGCGAATCAATAATCTAAAGACAATCCTCTGGGAAGGTGATGTACGGACGAGTTCCAACACTGGGTTTCTGATAGGGACAGACAAGATAGTTGGGAGATAACCCGTACTCAATGGTCCATCAGTGAACCGTGATTAAAACCACGTCCTTGGTCATTTCAGGGAAGTGTCCCATCAAATACCCGCAGCAGAGATTTCACTCCTGGAAGCGGGAGATCTTGTGTGTAAAGGTGACGTCGCAAATTATGGAAGTCATTAGAAATTTGGCAAGTTTGTCATATATTTAACCCAAAATCTTACATATTAAGAGAGTAAAAGCAAACGTGTTTAATTGTCATGTGTATCATTTCAAAAATGTAAAATGCGCATGGAACCATTGTGACGCGAGCTATAGAAACTGTAACTGCTGTGAATGCGTGAAAAATGTGGGTCCTCTCAGAATGTTTTCCAGTATACGCTGTGAAGCTCTATGAAGTTCTGTAAATGTTTGAGAAAACCACCGCATCTCTATGAGATTTCTTACTGTCTTCCCCTGATTTGGGCCATAATTCTGAGTGCGACTGGTCCTCGTGTGAAGCCAGATTCAGGGTACTGGTCAGGCACACAATTCCCTCCAACACACGACACAGCGAGCAGGGGGCTACATAGAACCACATGGCTGCAAACCCGGGATGTTTAGTTTTGCTACCTACATTTGTTCTATTGGGCCCCACATTGTTGTCGTGCGATTGTAAATTGTGGTACTATAAGATAACAAATTGGAGGGAAAGGAAATAATGCTGACTTTATTGGGCGAGAGCAGTAGAGGGTTAGGGCTCTGTGTGGAGATGCGGCAACATGCGGCAACACACACACACGCACACGCACACGCACGCACACGCACACGCACACGCACGCACACGCACGCACACGCACACACACACACACACACAAGTATACATATACAACATATGTACAAAACGACAGCTAATGAATAACACGAAGGTGACATCAAATAATATGATGTAACGGCAGGGCACTCGAAGTTCAAATGTAAGCTGCAGATCGGAAACTCGCTGCCATGAAATGGACACCCGAGAGACCCAGAGTACAACGAATAGCGGATAATAATTTAGAATCTTTAGAAAATGGACATATTATGGTCGGAGACGATCTTGAATTTGGAATTTGGACGGTGGGCCATGTAGATATCATATAACATATAACATATAACAACTACAGCATGGAAACAGGCCTGTCCGGCCCTACCAGTCCACGCCGACCATTCTCCCTGACCTAGTCTCATCTACCTGCACTCAGACCATAACCCTCCAATCCCCTCCTATCCATATACTTGTCCAATTTACTCTTAAATAATAAAATCGAGCCAGCCTCCACCACTTCCACCGGAAGCCCATTCCATACAGCCACAACCCTCTGAGTAAAGAAGTTCCCCCTCATGTTACCCCTAAACCTTTGTCCCTCAATTCTGAAGCTAGATCGGTATGATCATTGCTGTTTGTTATCTATATCAATGATTTGGATGCGAACAGCAAGGCATAATTAATAAGTTTGCAGATGACACTAAAGTGGGTGGTATTATAAATGGCGAAGATGGTTGTCAAAATTGCAACAGGATCTTGACATGTTGGGCAGGTGGGCTGATGAATGATTAATGGGGATTTCATTCGCACGTTTCACAGCATATAGCTGAACATGATTGGAACGCGCCAAACCGGATGAAACGTCTCCGCTGGTTTCAGTTCCACTGTTGTTATTTTTTTTGCAAATCTTTCCCAGCAAGCAACAGCCGGAACACCGCCTCTCGCCACTTCCGCGCTGTTAATATCTGCACCTCACTCCGATTTTGTTGCATAACCTGAAAGCCATAGAGCCAACAATTCTAAACGCCACAGAGCTGTCGTGATTAATGTCTCTGATCAACAAACATTGTAGGTTGACGTTCTTGTCCAGATATTCTCCTGAACGAGTTTGATTCAGGACCACAGAGACACGCACTACAGGGGGAAGAACATTCTGCCCACGGTGTCTTCGCCATTCATTATGTACCTATCGGCATTCCTCAGTTGTCCCATCACTCGGATGGTAGCCGTTCTTGTCATTACATTTCAAAGGTTCATCTTAATGGGGGTTTTTTTCAAACGCTGACAATGGCTGCATCCATCACGAACTCAAGCAATGCGTTCTTGAAGCTAATACTAAGTGGCATAACCCTTGCTCATACACCCTCTTACCCCGTCATTTAAACAGCCTGCGCTCCGATTACGGGAACCTATGCGAAGCCGATACGTTTCTCACGTCTCTCGACCCGCTCCGGCCCTCATCGCTTTGTGAACTTCAAACAGAACCCCGCTCCTGGTTCATCTCTGGTTCTAAACGCACATGTCCCGCCTGTACTCGGAGACAGCAGCCACCACTTCAGGTAACATCCTAGTTCACCTGCAACCTCTGTCGTTTGCACAGTCCACGATTCCACCCAATATTTCAAATATGACTTTGATTTACAAAGTTGTAACGTGACATCCTGCTGTGCGGCCTGGCTCACGGAGATTCATCTCCCCGCTCTGCTTAACCCAGACCATGGAATCCCTCCATGCGAGTCCACTTTTCAAACGTAGGGTCATCGCTTTCACCATTTCGCTAAGAACGTGCCCTCTGTGCGCCAAGGAATACCAGATGTCCGTTCAAGTTATATCCCCGACACCCGATCTTACCCCTCACCCACACAGGTGCACAAATATTTCTCCCTTGCCTTGTCACCCTGCTACTTCCTCCTCCTCGTACGCATATATCCCTTCCCCGAGTTCCTCACTGCCCTTTCATATCGCCACTACTCCCGCCCCTAACGTCCACTTGCACCATATTCCCCGCTGCGGTTTACATTCCAGTCCCCAACATTTCTCCTTATTTGACTGCCTTTGTTTTCTTTTCATCTCTCACCCTTGTCCGCGTCTCTACTCATCGGTCCCACATATACATCCGCCTATCGTTGCCGGGCATTGGCCCACCTGCTGTTCTCTGTTCCAGGTTTCCCTACACCCTCAGTATGAAGAAGTGTCCCGACACGGTGTCGTCTGTCCGTCCCCTCCAGAGGTGGAGTCTAAGCCGCGGGTTTGTCCAGCCTTTAATTTTGTTTCGCTGGCTGCTTCGGCTTTGTTTCCCTGTCCCAGATATGCGGAGGATGGAATGGAATTGGCCACTGTAAATCGTGAAGAGCACAACAGGCTCAACATTTTTAGCGGGATGTAATACGTATGAGATACGTTTAAACAGCCGGCGCCGACAAGATGGCCTGCAGATTTGTATATGTACTTGAATTTATGGCTTCCTGATCTTATATTCTATGTGCAGTTTAATACCCTCCATGCTTTTATGAGTCTCCTTATCAAACTACGTTGCTGCCATTCTGTTTCCTTGCAAATGTGGTGTACACTTCATACACAGTTGTGAGGATCCTAATTTTCCATCATTAATGCCCAACAAGGCCTCCAAAAACGTGACACCTGAAGCAAGGAGGGGTTTCATCCTCGTTTGTGGGCCTCCTGTTAATGAGACAGAAAGCCTGATCTGCGGATCCAGAGAAGGTTCTGCAGATAACGGGCTCGTTGTTACACCGAGCGCTCAACGCGCCATGTCTCTTCCAAGTCAATTGTTATGGATGACGGGCGGGGCATTGGAGCAATTGCTATGCCTTTGATTCACAAAATACTATTCAAAATGAATTACAAGGCCACTGTTTAACGATGAGCGAACCTGGCGTTTTGATTCACTTGGGGATATTGTGCAGAGAGTTATTGCTACCGACCAAGGCTTGATCCGAGAAATCCGTGTGCAAAACTTGAAATAAGCTCAGTGCCAACGTGTATGACTAAGCGTTCCAATGGATAAAATGGTGACGTTAAACATATATGTTTGTTTGAATTAAATACACGCTAAATTAATTTAACATTTCCTTTGGGAAGGAAGTGGACGGTCGCACCTCGATTTGATTCCCGCTGTCAGAACAATCCCATCAGTAGGATTCTTCAGCTTGAACATTTTAAATACTGTAAAGCTAAGGAACTTAACAGAGACACAGACCAAGCTGGAATCACCCAGCAGGACAAATAATCCATGGACGAACGAGAAACTATTGCAGACTCAGTTCAGTGACCCTTCATAGAACGAGGAAAGAAGACATGGAGACAGACTTCAGCAGCAGAGAGGTGGAGACAAATGGGCCGTACAATAGGAACGTCGCCGGCTGGGTGAGAGCAAAACACTCATTGTGGCAGTTTAGAAGACTATAATACATTGAATATATAAAACATAGAGCGATACATATAGTCATCTAAAAGCCTTTTACATGCCAGTGTAGTAACTGGTTCCACTGCCAGCACTGGCAGCGTGTTCCACAGGCAAACGTCCCTCTGTGTAAAAAGTACCTGCCCCGCACACATTCCTTGGAACATTGTCCATCTCCCATTAAATCTATGCTCTCCAGCTATGCTCTGGTATAAATATAAAATTATGAGAAATATGGATATGTAAGAAAGATAGAGGCCACTTCCCAGGGAGGAAATATGAATATGGATATGAAGAGGAAGATGGCTCTGATTGTCTGATCTATTTCTCATAATTCAAAGTACTTCTACCTGATCTGCCCGCCAACCTACGTTCCAGAGAAACTAATGCAACTTCGTTCAATTTCCCTCGACAGCCAATAATCGCTAAGCCAGGCAACATTCTGGTAAATATCTACTTCGACCTCTCCAAAGCTTCCACATTATTCCCATAATGGGGCGACAGAATCCTCGAAATGCGGAGTCATCAAAGCTGTACATTACTTGCCGACTCGTGCTCATTACACCGACCGATGAAAGCAAGCCACCCGCCTGTGGTAAATAAAATGCTGGAGGAACTGTGGTTAGCAAGCGGCATCTGCGAAGAGAGAACTGAGACTAACCTCAGGTCGGGACCCCGATGCTGACTGACTGGGGTCGGGTCTTGGAAGCTGAAAGAGAGATTGGGTAGAGAAAAACTTGGCGGGTCATCAGTGAATAAAGATGGGGATGAGTGATTTGTAGAAAGGTAGAATAAGTTACAAAAGCAATTGATGTAAACGGGGCAAAGACGATTTGCATAAGGAAAGAACCGGACGAGCGAAATATGGATAGAGGTAGGGATGTAGGTAGATGAGAAGAGGGGAGGGGAAAGAGTGGCCTTGCTGGCAGGACCCCCCACCCCAGGGCAGTTGCATTGTGTTGGCTCAACCAGATGACAGTGGGAGAGGCGGTCGTGCTTTGCGATGTGGCAAATTGCATCAACATAAGTGGGCTGCTTTGGGAAATAAATGCCCTGCATTGAAGTGGATCAATTACACTGGTGCTGCATCATCATGACCAAGGTGGCACTGAGCAGCGAGCTGCATTGGTGTGGGCTTTCCGCACTAAAGACATTGAGACAGCACGATTGAACTTCCTGCAACCTCGCTGGATTGGAATGCTGACATTATGTTAGCGGACAGTGGCTGAGCAGCATTGATGTGATTGCTCTGCTATGGAAGCTGGGCTGCATTGAGTGTACTGACACTGAAGAGATGTGACACTGAAGAAATGTACCACTGGAGATGTGCCACTCGGCCGGACCGTTGGCAATCGCCCAGGAGTCGGTGTGCAGTCGGACTGGTATTGTCGTTGGATAAGGGAAGGGTGGCCGCCACAAGCTCGGCCATTTGACACGAGCCACCAGAGCCATCACATAGACTCGCGTATCATCGAATGCACTCTCAAACCCCGTGTACACAGCAGAGCACGCGGCCGGATCGTATCCTGTTGTTCACCTGGCACCGTTCGAAACCGGGGTTCTCTTTTCCTGGAAGGGCGCCTGACACGGTCATTTATGGCGTTTCTCGTCCATTCAGACCGTGCCATACCCCCTCCCGTGAGCCAGTCATAAGCCCGTTGTGCGCAACGTTTCTGCACTAATAGCAGTAGGTGGTCCGCCCAGCTATTGCAGTGTTTTTGCATAGCAATATGCATGGATATTCGGGGAAAGGAAGGATATTCAGTCAACCTAGGCCTGCAGTTCATCCTCCAGCACCTGTACCGCGAGGGGACTTAAGCAAGATTTGGTTTGTGGATTTAGCTCTGCATTCAACACCATTGAGAGGGGGTCTTATCGAAACGTATAAGATTATTAAGGGGTTGGACACGTTAGGGGCAGGAAACATGTTCCCAATGTTGGGGGAGTCCAGAACAAGGGGCCACAGTTTAAGAATAAGGGGTAGGCCATTTAGAACTCAGATGAGGAAAAACATTTTCAGTCAGAGAGTTGTAAATCTGTGGAATTCTCTGCCTCAGAAGGCAGTGGAGGCCAATGCTCTGAATGCATTCAAGAGGGAGCTAGTCAAGTCAAGAGAGAGCTAGGGTAGCGCAGTCAGGGGCTATGGGGAGAACGCAGGAACGGGGTACTGATTGAAAAGGATCAGCCATGATCAAATTGAATGGTGGTGGTGGCTTGAAGGGCCGAATGGCCTACTCCTGCACCTATTGTCTATTATCTATTGTCCATTAAGTCAACAAGTAATGTTACAGCTTTGACGACTCCGCATTTCGAGGATTCTGGCGCCCCATTATGTGAAAAATGTGGAAGCTTTGGAGAGGTCGAAGAAGATATTGACCAGAATGTTGCCTGGCTTAGCGATTATTAGCTGTAGGGGGAAATTGAACGAAGTTGCATTAGTTTCACTGGAACGTAGGTTGGCGGGGAGATCAGGTAGAAGAACTTTGAATTTTGAGAAATAGGTGAAACATCAGAGCCATCTTCCTCTTCATATCCATATTCTTATTTCCTCCCTGTGAAGTGGTCTTTCACTTTCTTACCTGTCTTATTTCTCCATTTTATATTTATAACAGAGTACAGCTAGAGAGCATAGATTTAATGTGAGATGGACAATGTTTTAAGGAATGTGTGCGGGGCAGGAACATTTTACACAGAGGGGCGTTTGCATCTGGAACACGCTGCCAGTGCTGGCAGTGGAACCAGTTTAAATACTGGCATGTAAAAGGCTTTCAGATGAGTATATGTATTGCTCTATGTTCTATGTTTTGAATGTACTTCTAAACTGCCACGTTGAGTCCCTTGGTCTCACCCAGCCGGCGACGTTCCTATTGTATTGCCCATTCGTCACCACCTCTCTCCTGCTTAAGACTGTCTTCGTTTCCTCTTTCATCGTTCTATGAAGGGTCCCTGACCTGAGTCTGCAATAGTTTCTCGTTCGCCCACGGATTATCTGTCCTGCTGGGTGATTCCAACATGGTCTGTGTCTCTGTTAACTTCCTTAGCTTTACAGTATTTAAGATGTTCACGCTGAAGAATCCGACTGATGGGACTGTTCTGACAGCGGGAGAGAAATCGAGTCGCGACCGTCCATTTCATTTTCAAAGGTAATGTAAAACTAATTTAGCGTGTATTTAATTCAAGCAAACTTATACGTTTCACGTCACCATTTTATCCCTTGGAACACTTCTCAATCATACACGTTGGCACTGGGCTTATTTCAAGTTTTGCACGGGGATTTCTCGGTTCAATCGATAGCAATAGCTCTCTGCACAAGATCCCCAAGTGAATCAAAACGCCACATTCGCCCACGGTTAAACAGTGAACTTGTAATTCGGTTTGAATAGTATTTTGTGAATCAAAGGCACAGCAATTGCTCCAATGCCCCGCCCGTCATCCATAACAATTGACTTGGAAGAGACATGGCGCTTTGGGCGCTCAGTGCAACAACGAGCTCGTTATCTGCAGAACCTTCTCTGGATCCGCAGATCAGGCTTCCTGTCTAATTAACAGGAGGCCCACAAACGAGGATGAACCCCCTCCTTGCTTCAGGTGTTACGTTTTTGGAGGCTTTGTAGCGCTAGGATATATATGACAGAAAATGAGGATTTTCGCAACTGTGTATGAAGTGTCCACCACATGTCCAAGGATACAGAATGGCAACAACGTAGTTTGATACGGAGACTCATAAAAGGATGGAGGGTATTAAACTGCACATAGAATATAAGATCAGGAAGCCATAAATCCAAGTACATTTAAAAATCTGCAGGCCATCTTGTCGGCGCCGGCTGTTTAAACGTATCTCATACGTATTTCACCCGCAAAAAAATGTTGAGCCTGTTGTGCTCTTTACGATTTGCAGTGGCCAATTCCATTCCATCCTCCGCATATCTGGGACAAGGAAGCAAGGCCAAAGCAGCCAGCGAAGCGAAATAAAAGGCTGGACAAAACCAGCGGCTGAGGCTCCACCTCTGGAGTGGACGGACAGACGACACCATGTCGGGGCACTTCTTCATACTGAGAGTGTCGGGCGAGAAACCTGGAACAGAGAGTAGGAGGTGGGCCAATGTCCGGAAATGATAGGCGGATGAGCCAAAACATTATGACCACTGACAGGCGAAATGAATAACATTGATAATCTTACAATGACACTGTCAAGGGGTAGGAGAAATTAGGCAGCATGTGAACCGTCAGTTCTTGAAGTTGATGTGCTAGATGCAGGAGAAATGGGCAGGAAATGAGCGACTTTGACAAGGTCCAAATTGTTATGGCCAGACGACTGGGTCAGAGCATCTCTGAAATGGCAAGGCTTGTGGGGTGCTCCCGGTCAGCAGTGGTGAGTACCTACCGACAGTGGTCCGAGAAGGGATAAACCACAAACCGGCGACAGACAGTGTAATGGCAGTTTCTATACATTCTCAAAGTCCAACTTCGATAGCCATTACTGCTCGGGGATGGAATGGTATAGCTTACGCACACACCGCACTCCGAGATAAGAAAGACGAATCTTCCAAACGCTGTTTCTTAATTAATTGGTCTTTATTAAAGTAGCACAAATCAAAAGAGTAATTCATAACTTTTCGTTCTTATCAACTGTTTTTTCTTCAAGCAATACAATAAAAACCGTGTAGTCGTTACCGTGTGCTCCTTGTGAGTGTAGCTGGCGCCAATGTGGCAGTCGAGGGTGTGGCAGTCGAGAGTGTGGCAGACATGAATGTGGTAAAAAAATGTATTCTTTCCATCCTCCGAGACTAAACTGACCCACAATCTCTGTCGCTACGCTAGTCTCCTCCCATGTCGACACTCCCCATTACGTATCGAATCACACCCCCAAGCATGCAAAAAAAGACAGAAACTAGAAATATTAAACATAGCCATAATACAATGACAGTAACTAAATTAAGCGTAAATGGCTCCTACACACCGGCCCCTAATTGTTCTGCGTATATAACGAAGCAATTAGCAATAGATACTAAAAGGAGCTATAAAAGCTTAATATTTATCAAAGACAAAAGTAATATGCATTATATTTTGGCATTCAAACTTCTTTAACGATTCTTCAATCTTCTCCTTCACCTTCTAGAAGCAGACATATCTTGGTTATCGGTCTTACCAAGATGATGTCCTTAGTCTGAAGTCGTACAGTACACAAAAAACCTTTAACGTCTGGCATGACCTCCAGTATCTTTTTACGAAGTTTTGACAAGATGTGATTTCTTCCTCCATGTCCGATCTGTTCATGAATATGTCGTAACAGCAATGTTGAAATATGAAAGTCCTTCGAGAGAATAATAGGATGCTTAGCTTCTTCAGGCACCGCTAGTTTATTTAGCTGACCACCTACTCTCAGAAGTCCTTTATCCAGTATCGGGTCAAGCCTGTATAAAAAACTACTTATTTTAACACCACGTTCACCAGCTTGTAATGCTGATAGCTCTTCCTTATATTCTTGTATTTGACAGAAAGAGATAACTGCATTTTCTGCCTTAAAAAGATCAGCCGGACATAAACACTGTCCCCGGTACGATACTCAACCTTTTCTTTCAGCTTGCCAGGATCCGTTTCAAAGCCACTTATAGGAGCCCGCGTTTCATTTTTCTTACGAGTCCACTGCAAAAGCATTGTTTTTAATTTACGAAACTAAGCCACTACAGTCTTCAACTTATTCCATGATGAGAAATGGGTAATTAAATAGTTTGTTGAATCTAATGGGTCCTTAATAATGGCGTTCACTAAGATGTCTTCCTTGATCTCCGGATCATTAGCAGAGATTTCAATTTCCAGGTTAGACTTTGTCCATTCTCGGTCTGTTTACATAGAAACTCTGGCCCATTGATCCATCTCTTACTGCTTAAGAAGCGGTCTGCTGTTAATCCTCTAGAGGCTTCATCCGCAGGATTTTCCTTGGTATTAATATACTTCCACTGTGATACATTAGTAGCATACCTTATAAAAGAGATCCTGTTTGCGACAAATGTTAGGAAGCGTTTATTTTCAACGTTGGTGTACCTAAGCACTGTCATGCTATCAGTACAGAAGGTAGATTCCTCCAGCTTAAGCTGCAGTTCTTTTTGCAGCAATATGTAAATTCTGACAGCTAAGACTGCGGCTGCAAGCTCCATTCTGGGAATCGTCATTTGCTTCAATGGTGCCACTCTGGCCTTTCCCATTAAGAATGCAGCATGTACATCATTAATATCATTTCCAGTCTCAGATATGAAACAGTACCGTAACCACTTTCACTTGCATCAGAAAGGTGATGCAGGTGTGCAAATCTGATTCGACCAAAGTTTGTCGCCTTCATACACCGGTCCTAACCCTAACCGGTCCGAGATCTTGTCGAGATTTTCTAACCACTCTGTCCATCGCTGAGAGAAGATTTGCGTTATACTCTCATGCCATCCAAGTTTCTTGTTACAGAGATCCTGCAAAATTAACTTGGCTGATAGTGTAAATCGTGCAATAAATCCCAAAGAGTGTGGCAGTCGAGAGTGTGGCAGACGTGAGGGTGACTGGCGCGGGTGTGGTAAAAAACTGTAGTCTCTCCATCCTCCAGACTAAACTGACCCACAATCTCTGTCGCTACGCTAGCATCCTCCCATATAGACACTCCCCATTACGTATCAAATCACACCCACAAGCATGCAAAAAAAGACAGAAACTAGAAATATTAAACATAGCCATAATACAATGACAGTAACTAAATTAAACGTAAATGGCTCCTACAGATAGGGTGTTGCGATGCGCGAGGGCACGATGGCTATTCCGTCTGGTCCGAACCGACAGAAGGTCTACTGTGGCACAAGTCACAGAAAATGGTAATGGCGGTCACGGGAGGAATGCGTCACAATACACAGCGCATCGCGTCCTGCTGCGTATGGGGCTGCACACGGAGGACCAACAGCATATTAGGGCATAATGCTTTAGCTTATCAGGTTATAATGTTTTGGCTCATCGGTGTATATGTAGGACCGATGAGTGGAGACGCCGACAAGGGTGAGAGATGAAAAGAAAACAAAGGCTGTGAAATAAGGAGATAAGTTGAGGAATTGAATGTAAACCGCAGCGAGGAAGATGGTGGAAGTGGACGTTATGGGAGGGAGTAGTGGGAATCTGAAAGGGAACTGAGGATCTCGGGGAAGGGATATATGCGTACGAGGAGGAGGAAGTAGCAGGGTGACAAGGCATGGGAGAAATATTTGTGCACCAGTGTGGGGGAGGGGTAAGATCGGGTGTAGGGGATATTACTTGAACGGACATCTGGTATTCCTTGGCGCATAGAACGCACATTCTCAGCGAAATGGTGAAATCGTCGTCCCCTGCGGTTGAAAAGAGGACTCGCATAGAGGGATTCCATGGTCTTGTTTTAGCAGAGCGGTGGGATGAATCTCCGCGACCCAGGCCGCACAGCAGGATGTCACGTTACAACTTTGTAACACAAAGTCACATTTGAAATATGGGGTCGAATCGCGGACTGCGTAACCGTCAGAGGGTGTAGGTGGACTACGATGCCAGAAGAAGTGGTGACTGCTGCCCGCGAGTACAGGCGAGGCAAGTGCGTTTAGAATCAGAGATGAACCAGGAGTGGGGTTCTGTTTGAAGTTCACAAACCTACGAGGGCCGTAGCGAGACTAGAGACGAGAGAAACGTATCGCCGTAGCATAGGTTGCCATAATCGGAGCGCAGGCGCTTTAGATGACGGGGTAAGTTGGTGATGGATGCAGGCACTGTCAGCGCTTGAAAAAGTTAAGATGAATCTTTGAAATGGAATGACAAGAACGGCTACCATCCGAGTGATGGGACCACTGAGGAATGCCGACAGGTACATAATGAACGGCGAAGACACCGTGGGCAGAATGTTCTTCCCCCTGTAGTGCGTGTCTCTGTGGCCCTGAGTCACACTCGTTCAGGAGAATATCTGGACAAGAACGTCAACTTACAATGTTTGTTGATCAGAGACGTTAATCACCACAGCTATGTGGCGTTTAGATTCGTTGGCTCTGTGGCTTTCAGATGTATGCAACAAAATCGGAGTGAGGTGCAGATTTTAATAGCGTCGAAGGGGCGAGAGGCGGTGTTCCGGCCGTTGCTTGCTGGGAAAGATTTGCAAAAAAATAACAACAGTGGGACTGAAACCATGGGAGACGTTTCATCCGGTTTGGCGCGTTCCAATCATGTTCAGCTATATCCTATGAAACGTGCGAATGAAATCCCCAATTAACCATTCATCAGCCCACCTGCCCAACATGTCAAGATCCTGTTGCAATTTTGACAACCATCTTCGCCATCTATAATACCACCCACTTTAGTGTCACCTGCAAACGTATTAATTGTGCCTTGTCTATTCTCTTCCAAATCATTGATATAGATAACAAACAGCAATGGGCCTAGCACCGAACCCTGGAGCACCCACTACTCACCGGCTGCCAGTCCGAAAAACAACGTTCTACCGTCACCTTCTGCTTCCTTCCATGAATCCAATTTTCTATCTATTCGGCTAGATGTCTTTTGTTCCCAAGCCATGCAGCCTTTCGGAGCAGCCTGCCACGCGTACCTTCTCAAATACCATGATCAAATCCATATATACGCCGTCCTCAGCTCTGCCCTCAACAACCTTTTGCTGAGATTTTCAAAAGCGAACGGGAAACTACAGGAAACTTGATCAATCACCTTGTTTAATTCTCGTTTGTATGGAACAATTCAGGATACGTGCCAATCACATAAAGCCCAACTTTCACCTGCAAAGAATAAACTCACTGAAACCGCCAAGTACTGGAAAACAAACTTCACATTGGTGGAACTTGTAGAGCTGCTGGCAAATCACTGCGGTTTCAATCCGAACACGTAGTGCTGATAGTGTGGAGTTTGAACGCTCTCCCTGAAACCTCATGGATTCTACCAGTGTCCCCAGAGTTCCTCCGATACTTGAAAGACTCGGGTGTTGTTCGGCTGATTTGACTGTTTAAGGTGTGTCGACGGGTGATAGCACCTGGAGGAGCTAATGGGAATGCGGGGCACTTTGAAACGAATGTTGTCTGTAGGTCCTTGATCAATGACGGGATATATCGGGGACCAGGTTGTGAACACATTATGTGACTACATGGTACAAATGTGGGTAGTTGTGCAGATAGTGAGAATGGTTGTGAAAAACATTGCAGCAGGATCTTCAGTTCAGTTGTGTTTAGTTTATTGTCACGTGTACGGACGTGCAGTAAAAAGCTTTTGTTGCGTGCTAACCAGTCAGCAGAAAAGCATGATTACAATCGATCAATTTACAGTGTATAACTAATGCACACGAGAAGGGAATAACGTTTAATGCTAGGTAAAGCCAGCAAAATCCGATAAGTCTTGATCGATTGGTCAGGTGCGCTGAGGAAAAGTTGATGGAATTTAATACAAAGGGATGTGAAATTTTGGTAAGACTAACATGGGCAGGGCTTACACAGTGAATGGTAGGCATCTGGCGAGTCTTGTGGAGCCCAGGCCAGGGGTGTAGGAGTGCAGGTGCGTGGTTCCCGAAGGTGCAATCGCAGGCAGATCTGATGGGCGAAAAGGCTTTTGGCGAAAGCAAACAAGAAAAAAAATAGAGGGGTCGTAACGCAACGTTCCATGTAGATATTTCGGTTTTGATTTAACTGTAACAGATAAAGTCTAATCGGCTGAGGCTGGGAAATGAGCGGTTTGCAGAAATCGTGATGAATATTTGTTTTCTCCGAAGTGCCTGAACAATTGTTCGGCGTTGTGCTTCACCTGAATAACCACATGGTACTTACTTCAATAGACAATAGACAATAGGATTAGGCCATTCGGCCCTTCGAGCCAGCACCGCCATTCAATGTGATCATGGCTGATCATTCTCAATCAGTACCCCGTTCATGCCTTCTCCCCATACCCCTTGACTCCGCTATCCTTAAGAGCTCTATGTAGCTCTCTTGAATGCATTCAGAGAATTGGCCTCCACTGCCTTCTGAGGCAGAGAATTCCACAGATTCACAACTCTCTGACTGAAAACGTTTTTCCTCATCTCCGTTCTAAATGGCATACCCCTTATTCTTAAACTGTGGCCCCTTGTTCTGGACTCCCCCAACATTGGGAACATGTTTGCTGCCTCTAACGTGTCCAACCCCTTAATAATCGTATACGTTTCGGTAAGATCCCCTCTCATCCTTCCAAATTCCAGTGTATACAAGCCTAGTCGCTCCAGTCTTTCAACATACGACAGTCCCGGCATTCCGAGAATTAACCTAGTAAACCTACACTGCACGCCCTCAATAGCAAGAATATCCTTCCTCAAATTTGGAGACCAAAACTGCACACAGTACTCGAGGTGCGGTCTCACTAGGGCCCTGTACAACTGCAGAAGGACCTCTTTGCTCCTATACTCAACTTCTCTTGTTATGAAGGCCAACATTCCATTGGCTTTCTTCACTGCTTGCTGTACCTGCATGCTTCCTTTCAATGACTGATGCACTAGGACACCCAGATCTCGTTGTACGTCCCCTTTTCCTAACTTGACACCATTCAGATAATACTCTGCCTTCCTATTCTTACCACCAAAGTAGTTCTCCAACCTGAACGACTACCGCCCGGTTGCCCTAACGCCGATAGTCATGAAGTGCTTTGAGAGGCTGGTACTCTCACACATCAAATCCAACATCCCTGACTCACTGGACCCACATCAATTTGCATACAGGGCAAATAGATCCACAGAGGACGCCATCTCTCTGGCTCTTCACACTGTCCTGACTCACCTAGAGAGACAGGGCACGTACGTGAGGATGCTATTCATAGACTATAGCTCCGCCTTCAACACGGTCATCCCCACCAAGCTCATCACCAAACTCCACCAGCTAGGCCTCAGCTCCTCATTATGTGACTGGATCCTGGACTTCCTGCTGGAACGACCGCAGGCAGTGAGAATGGGCCCGCACCTGTCCCCCACTATCACCCTGAGTACCGGCACACCATAGGGCTGTGTTCTGAGCCCCATGCTCTACTACCTCTTCACACACGACCGTGTTCCTGCATTCGACACCAACACCATTGTCAAGTTTGCAGACGACACAACGGTGATCGGGCTTATCACCAACGGGGATGAAACAAACTATAGAGCGGAGGTGCAGAACCTGGCGGACTGGTGCTCAGGATAACAACCTGTCCCTAAATACCACCAAGACCAAGGAGCTGATCATCAACTTCCGTAGGTCACGTAACGGGGAATATGCCCCGATCTCTATCAACGGGGACAGTGTGGAGAGAGTGTCCAGCTTCATGTTTCTGGGCACTCACATTTCGGAGGACCTAACATGGTCCAATAACACCGCTGCGCTGGTCAAGAAGGCACAACAAAGACTGTTCTACTTAAGAACACTGAAAAAGTCTGGTCTACCCCAACAGCTGCTGACGACCTTCTACCGCTGCACCATAGAGAGCATCCTAACGCATGGCATCCCTGTGTGGTACCTCAGCTGCACGGAGGCAGAAAGGAAAGCTCTACAGCGGGTAGTCCACAGAGCTCAGAGGGCCATCGGAACACAGCTACCAGACTTGGAGGGCATCTACAACACACGATGCCTCAGAAAAGCCACCAGCATCCACAAAGACTCTTCACACCCCTGCAACAGTCTGTTCGAACTCCTTCCATCGGGCAGACGATACAAGGCCTTCTACGCCCGCACCTCCAGACTCAGGAACAGCTTCATCCCCAGGGCCATAGCTGCTATGAACCGGTCCTGCTGAGCCGGATGGCCACAACGCATAGATCAACTTGCACTTTACCCTGTCTAAAACTGTTACAATTGTTTCGTTTCGTTGGGTTGCTGTTGTCTAAATTACTTAAATTATTGCATCGTATGGGAGGCGCATTCCCAATCTCGTTGTACCCCTGGGTACAATGACAATAAAGATATATTGTATTGTATTGTATTGTATTAAACTGCATCTGCCATGCATCTGCCCACTCACACAACCTGTCCAAGTCACACTGCAACCTCATAACATCTCCCTCACAGTTCACACTACTACCCAGCTTTGGATCGTCTGCAAATTTGCTAATGGTACTTTTAATCCCTTAATCAAAGTCATTAATGTATATTGTAAATAGCTGCGGTCCCAGCACCCCACTAGTTACTGCCTGCCATTCTGAAAGGGACCAATTTATCCCCACTCTTTGCTTTCTGTCTGTCAACCAATTTTCTATCCATGTCAGTACCCTACCTCCAATACCATGTGCTCTAATTTTGCCCACTAATCCCCTATGTGGAACCTTGTCGAAGACTTCACAATATTATGCAACACTCTGTGAACAATAGGTTTGCTCAGGGACTGTGATCAACATGAAACGATGACACCCAACGGTCCCGCAGGGATAATCCCTTTCCTTCAAATAAGGGAACCTTTTCAATGAGATATTCCACAATCAAATAGGATAAGAGGTGACAAGGAGATGGGCGAACTACAGATTGTTAGAGTCATATACGAGATCCAAAAGATATACTACCCGATCCTGGCTATTGTCGGTGTTCCGGGTAAGTGAGGAGAGCTGTCGTTTACGCTGTGCATATTTGAGAATCTGGCTGTATGTCTCTCGAAACTGCCTCTTTTAATTTCAAATTCAGTGATCGCACTGCCGAGGGATTATTAATGCGCGAACCATTCTTGCTGTGACTGTCACTTTGAACATCGTATTTTGCAGGATTAAACGCAGAGTGATCTGCAACTTCCCGGTGTTTGCACTGGTTAACATCGAGCACAGTCACGTTGTATTGAATCCATTATGCCCATTGACCAGTTCCAGCTGAATTGATGGAACACACAAAGTCACAGTGGATGGTGGAAATGCTAAATGTTAAAGGAACCCCATTAGTAAGTGGGGCAGCAGCTGTGCCGTTCAATTTCCCTCGACAGCCAATAATCGCTAAGCCAGGCAACATTCTGGTAAATATCTACTTCGACCTCTCCAAAGCTTCCACATTATTCCCATAATGGGGCGACAGAATCCTCGAAATGCGGAGTCATCAAAGCTGTACATTACTTGCCGACTCGTGCTCATTACACCGACCGATGAAAGCAAGCCACCCGCCTGTGGTAAATAAAATGCTGGAGGAACTGTGGTTAGCAAGCGGCATCTGCGAAGAGAGAACTGAGACTAACCTCAGGTCGGGACCCCGATGCTGACTGACTGGGGTCGGGTCTTGGAAGCTGAAAGAGAGATTGGGTAGAGAAAAACTTGGCGGGTCATCAGTGAATAAAGATGGGGATGAGTGATTTGTAGAAAGGTAGAATAAGTTACAAAAGCAATTGATGTAAACGGGGCAAAGACGATTTGCATAAGGAAAGAACCGGACGAGCGAAATATGGATAGAGGTAGGGATGTAGGTAGATGAGAAGAGGGGAGGGGAAAGAGTGGCCTTGCTGGCAGGACCCCCCACCCCAGGGCAGTTGCATTGTGTTGGCTCAACCAGATGACAGTGGGAGAGGCGGTCGTGCTTTGCGATGTGGCAAATTGCATCAACATAAGTGGGCTGCTTTGGGAAATAAATGCCCTGCATTGAAGTGGATCAATTACACTGGTGCTGCATCATCATGACCAAGGTGGCACTGAGCAGCGAGCTGCATTGGTGTGGGCTTTCCGCACTAAAGACATTGAGACAGCACGATTGAACTTCCTGCAACCTCGCTGGATTGGAATGCTGACATTATGTTAGCGGACAGTGGCTGAGCAGCATTGATGTGATTGCTCTGCTATGGAAGCTGGGCTGCATTGAGTGTACTGACACTGAAGAGATGTGACACTGAAGAAATGTACCACTGGAGATGTGCCACTCGGCCGGACCGTTGGCAATCGCCCAGGAGTCGGTGTGCAGTCGGACTGGTATTGTCGTTGGATAAGGGAAGGGTGGCCGCCACAAGCTCGGCCATTTGACACGAGCCACCAGAGCCATCACATAGACTCGCGTATCATCGAATGCACTCTCAAACCCCGTGTACACAGCAGAGCACGCGGCCGGATCGTATCCTGTTGTTCACCTGGCACCGTTCGAAACCGGGGTTCTCTTTTCCTGGAAGGGCGCCTGACACGGTCATTTATGGCGTTTCTCGGTCATTCAGACCGTGCCATACCCCCTCCCGTGAGCCAGTCATAAGCCCGTTGTGCGCAACGTTTCTGCACTAATAGCAGTAGGTGGTCCGCCCAGCTATTGCAGTGTTTTTGCATAGCAATATGCATGGATATTCGGGGAAAGGAAGGATATTCAGTCAACCTAGGCCTGCAGTTCATCCTCCAGCACCTGTACCGCGAGGGGACTTAAGCAAGATTTGGTTTGTGGATTTAGCTCTGCATTCAACACCATTGAGAGGGGGTCTTATCGAAACGTATAAGATTATTAAGGGGTTGGACACGTTAGGGGCAGGAAACATGTTCCCAATGTTGGGGGAGTCCAGAACAAGGGGCCACAGTTTAAGAATAAGGGGTAGGCCATTTAGAACTCAGATGAGGAAAAACATTTTCAGTCAGAGAGTTGTAAATCTGTGGAATTCTCTGCCTCAGAAGGCAGTGGAGGCCAATGCTCTGAATGCATTCAAGAGGGAGCTAGTCAAGTCAAGAGAGAGCTAGGGTAGCGCAGTCAGGGGCTATGGGGAGAACGCAGGAACGGGGTACTGATTGAAAAGGATCAGCCATGATCAAATTGAATGGTGGTGGTGGCTTGAAGGGCCGAATGGCCTACTCCTGCACCTATTGTCTATTATCTATTGTCCATTAAGTCAACAAGTAATGTTACAGCTTTGACGACTCCGCATTTCGAGGATTCTGGCGCCCCATTATGTGAAAAATGTGGAAGCTTTGGAGAGGTCGAAGAAGATATTGACCAGAATGTTGCCTGGCTTAGCGATTATTAGCTGTAGGGGGAAATTGAACGAAGTTGCATTAGTTTCACTGGAACGTAGGTTGGCGGGGAGATCAGGTAGAAGAACTTTGAATTTTGAGAAATAGGTGAAACATCAGAGCCATCTTCCTCTTCATATCCATATTCTTATTTCCTCCCTGTGAAGTGGTCTTTCACTTTCTTACCTGTCTTATTTCTCCATTTTATATTTATAACAGAGTACAGCTAGAGAGCATAGATTTAATGTGAGATGGACAATGTTTTAAGGAATGTGTGCGGGGCAGGAACATTTTACACAGAGGGGCGTTTGCATCTGGAACACGCTGCCAGTGCTGGCAGTGGAACCAGTTTAAATACTGGCATGTAAAAGGCTTTCAGATGAGTATATGTATTGCTCTATGTTCTATGTTTTGAATGTACTTCTAAACTGCCACGTTGAGTCCCTTGGTCTCACCCAGCCGGCGGCGTTCCTATTGTATTGCCCATTCGTCACCACCTCTCTCCTGCTTAAGACTGTCTTCGTTTCCTCTTTCATCGTTCTATGAAGGGTCCCTGACCTGAGTCTGCAATAGTTTCTCGTTCGCCCACGGATTATCTGTCCTGCTGGGTGATTCCAACATGGTCTGTGTCTCTGTTAACTTCCTTAGCTTTACAGTATTTAAGATGTTCACGCTGAAGAATCCGACTGATGGGACTGTTCTGACAGCGGGAGAGAAATCGAGTCGCGACCGTCCATTTCATTTTCAAAGGTAATGTAAAACTAATTTAGCGTGTATTTAATTCAAGCAAACTTATACGTTTCACGTCACCATTTTATCCCTTGGAACACTTCTCAATCATACACGTTGGCACTGGGCTTATTTCAAGTTTTGCACGGGGATTTCTCGGTTCAATCGATAGCAATAGCTCTCTGCACAATATCCCCAAGTGAATCAAAACGCCACATTCGCCCACGGTTAAACAGTGAACTTGTAATTCGGTTTGAATAGTATTTTGTGAATCAAAGGCACAGCAATTGCTCCAATGCCCCGCCCGTCATCCATAACAATTGACTTGGAAGAGACATGGCGCTTTGGGCGCTCAGTGCAACAACGAGCTCGTTATCTGCAGAACCTTCTCTGGATCCGCAGATCAGGCTTCCTGTCTAATTAACAGGAGGCCCACAAACGAGGATGAACCCCCTCCTTGCTTCAGGTGTTACGTTTTTGGAGGCCTTGTAGCGCTAGGATATATATGACAGAAAATGAGGATTTTCGCAACTGTGTATGAAGTGTCCACCACATGTCCAAGGATACAGAATGGCAACAACGTAGTTTGATACGGAGACTCATAAAAGGATGGAGGGTATTAAACTGCACATAGAATATAAGATCAGGAAGCCATAAATCCAAGTACATTTAAAAATCTGCAGGCCATCTTGTCGGCGCCGGCTGTTTAAACGTATCTCATACGTATTTCACCCGCAAAAAAATGTTGAGCCTGTTGTGCTCTTTACGATTTGCAGTGGCCAATTCCATTCCATCCTCCGCATATCTGGGACAAGGAAGCAAGGCCAAAGCAGCCAGCGAAGCGAAATAAAAGGCTGGACAAAACCAGCGGCTGAGGCTCCACCTCTGGAGTGGACGGACAGACGACACCATGTCGGGGCACTTCTTCATACTGAGAGTGTCGGGCGAGAAACCTGGAACAGAGAGTAGGAGGTGGGCCAATGTCCGGAAATGATAGGCGGATGAGCCAAAACATTATGACCACTGACAGGCGAAATGAATAACATTGATAATCTTACAATGACACTGTCAAGGGGTAGGAGAAATTAGGCAGCATGTGAACCGTCAGTTCTTGAAGTTGATGTGCTAGATGCAGGAGAAATGGGCAGGAAATGAGCGACTTTGACAAGGTCCAAATTGTTATGGCCAGACGACTGGGTCAGAGCATCTCTGAAATGGCAAGGCTTGTGGGGTGCTCCCGGTCAGCAGTGGTGAGTACCTACCGACAGTGGTCCGAGAAGGGATAAACCACAAACCGGCGACAGACAGTGTAATGGCAGTTTCTATACATTCTCAAAGTCCAACTTCGATAGCCATTACTGCTCGGGGATGGAATGGTATAGCTTACGCACACACCGCACTCCGAGATAAGAAAGACGAATCTTCCAAACGCTGTTTCTTAATTAATTGGTCTTTATTAAAGTAGCACAAATCAAAAGAGTAATTCATAACTTTTCGTTCTTATCAACTGTTTTTTCTTCAAGCAATACAATAAAAACCGTGTAGTCGTTACCGTGTGCTCCTTGTGAGTGTAGCTGGCGCCAATGTGGCAGTCGAGGGTGTGGCAGTCGAGAGTGTGGCAGACATGAATGTGGTAAAAAAATGTATTCTTTCCATCCTCCGAGACTAAACTGACCCACAATCTCTGTCGCTACGCTAGTCTCCTCCCATGTCGACACTCCCCATTACGTATCGAATCACACCCCCAAGCATGCAAAAAAAGACAGAAACTAGAAATATTAAACATAGCCATAATACAATGACAGTAACTAAATTAAGCGTAAATGGCTCCTACACACCGGCCCCTAATTGTTCTGCGTATATAACGAAGCAATTAGCAATAGATACTAAAAGGAGCTATAAAAGCTTAATATTTATCAAAGACAAAAGTAATATGCATTATATTTTGGCATTCAAACTTCTTTAACGATTCTTCAATCTTCTCCTTCACCTTCTAGAAGCAGACATATCTTGGTTATCGGTCTTACCAAGATGATGTCCTTAGTCTGAAGTCGTACAGTACACAAAAAACCTTTAACGTCTGGCATGACCTCCAGTATCTTTTTACGAAGTTTTGACAAGATGTGATTTCTTCCTCCATGTCCGATCTGTTCATGAATATGTCGTAACAGCAATGTTGAAATATGAAAGTCCTTCGAGAGAATAATAGGATGCTTAGCTTCTTCAGGCACCGCTAGTTTATTTAGGTGACCACCTACTCTCAGAAGTCCTTTATCCAGTATCGGGTCAAGCCTGTATAAAAAACTACTTATTTTAACACCACGTTCACCAGCTTGTAATGCTGATAGCTCTTCCTTATATTCTTGTATTTGACAGAAAGAGATAACTGCATTTTCTGCCTTAAAAAGATCAGCCGGACATAAACACTGTCCCCGGTACGATACTCAACCTTTTCTTTCAGCTTGCCAGGATCCGTTTCAAAGCCACTTATAGGAGCCCGCGTTTCATTTTTCTTACGAGTCCACTGCAAAAGCATTGTTTTTAATTTACGAAACTAAGCCACTACAGTCTTCAACTTATTCCATGATGAGAAATGGGTAATTAAATAGTTTGTTGAATCTAATGGGTCCTTAATAATGGCGTTCACTAAGATGTCTTCCTTGATCTCCGGATCATTAGCAGAGATTTCAATTTCCAGGTTAGACTTTGTCCATTCTCGGTCTGTTTACATAGAAACTCTGGCCCATTGATCCATCTCTTACTGCTTAAGAAGCGGTCTGCTGTTAATCCTCTAGAGGCTTCATCCGCAGGATTTTCCTTGGTATTAATATACTTCCACTGTGATACATTAGTAGCATACCTTATAAAAGAGATCCTGTTTGCGACAAATGTTAGGAAGCGTTTATTTTCAACGTTGGTGTACCTAAGCACTGTCATGCTATCAGTACAGAAGGTAGATTCCTCCAGCTTAAGCTGCAGTTCTTTTTGCAGCAATATGTAAATTCTGACAGCTAAGACTGCGGCTGCAAGCTCCATTCTGGGAATCGTCATTTGCTTCAATGGTGCCACTCTGGCCTTTCCCATTAAGAATGCAGCATGTACATCATTAATATCATTTCCAGTCTCAGATATGAACAGTACCGTAACCACTTTCACTTGCATCAGAAAGGTGATGCAGGTGTGCAAATCTGATTCGACCAAAGTTTGTCGCCTTCATACACCGGTCCTAACCCTAACCGGTCCGAGATCTTGTCGAGATTTTCTAACCACTCTGTCCATCGCTGAGAGAAGATTTGCGTTATACTCTCATGCCATCCAAGTTTCTTGTTACAGAGATCCTGCAAAATTAACTTGGCTGATAGTGTAAATCGTGCAATAAATCCCAAAGAGTGTGGCAGTCGAGAGTGTGGCAGACGTGAGGGTGACTGGCGCGGGTGTGGTAAAAAACTGTAGTCTCTCCATCCTCCAGACTAAACTGACCCACAATCTCTGTCGCTACGCTAGCATCCTCCCATATAGACACTCCCCATTACGTATCAAATCACACCCACAAGCATGCAAAAAAAGACAGAAACTAGAAATATTAAACATAGCCATAATACAATGACAGTAACTAAATTAAACGTAAATGGCTCCTACAGATAGGGTGTTGCGATGCGCGAGGGCACGATGGCTATTCCGTCTGGTCCGAACCGACAGAAGGTCTACTGTGGCACAAGTCACAGAAAATGGTAATGGCGGTCACGGGAGGAATGTGTCACAATACACAGCGCATCGCGTCCTGCTGCGTATGGGGCTGCACACGGAGGACCAACAGCATATTAGGGCATAATGCTTTAGCTTATCAGGTTATAATGTTTTGGCTCATCGGTGTATATGTAGGACCGATGAGTGGAGACGCCGACAAGGGTGAGAGATGAAAAGAAAACAAAGGCTGTGAAATAAGGAGATAAGTTGAGGAATTGAATGTAAACCGCAGCGAGGAAGATGGTGGAAGTGGACGTTATGGGAGGGAGTAGTGGGAATCTGAAAGGGAACTGAGGATCTCGGGGAAGGGATATATGCGTACGAGGAGGAGGAAGTAGCAGGGTGACAAGGCATGGGAGAAATATTTGTGCACCAGTGTGGGGGAGGGGTAAGATCGGGTGTAGGGGATATTACTTGAACGGACATCTGGTATTCCTTGGCGCATAGAACGCACATTCTCAGCGAAATGGTGAAATCGTCGTCCCCTGCGGTTGAAAAGAGGACTCGCATAGAGGGATTCCATGGTCTTGTTTTAGCAGAGCGGTGAGATGAATCTCCGCGACCCAGGCCGCACAGCAGGATGTCACGTTACAACTTTGTAACACAAAGTCACATTTGAAATATGGGGTCGAATCGCGGACTGCGTAACCGTCAGAGGGTGTAGGTGGACTACGATGCCAGAAGAAGTGGTGACTGCTGCCCGCGAGTACAGGCGAGGCAAGTGCGTTTAGAATCAGAGATGAACCAGGAGTGGGGTTCTGTTTGAAGTTCACAAACCTACGAGGGCCGTAGCGAGACTAGAGACGAGAGAAACGTATCGCCGTAGCATAGGTTGCCATAATCGGAGCGCAGGCGCTTTAGATGACGGGGTAAGTTGGTGATGGATGCAGGCACTGTCAGCGCTTGAAAAAGTTAAGATGAATCTTTGAAATGGAATGACAAGAACGGCTACCATCCGAGTGATGGGACCACTGAGGAATGCCGACAGGTACATAATGAACGGCGAAGACACCGTGGGCAGAATGTTCTTCCCCCTGTAGTGCGTGTCTCTGTGGCCCTGAGTCACACTCGTTCAGGAGAATATCTGGACAAGAACGTCAACTTACAATGTTTGTTGATCAGAGACGTTAATCACCACAGCTATGTGGCGTTTAGATTCGTTGGCTCTGTGGCTTTCAGATGTTATGCAATAAAATCGGAGTGAGGTGCAGATTTTAATAGCGTCGAAGGGGCGAGAGGCGGTGTTCCGGCCGTTGCTTGCTGGGAAAGATTTGCAAAAAAATAACAACAGTGGGACTGAAACCATGGGAGACGTTTCATCCGGTTTGGCGCGTTCCAATCATGTTCAGCTATATCCTATGAAACGTGCGAATGAAATCCCCAATTAACCATTCATCAGCCCACCTGCCCAACATGTCAAGATCCTGTTGCAATTTTGACAACCATCTTCGCCATCTATAATACCACCCACTTTAGTGTCACCTGCAAACGTATTAATTGTGCCTTGTCTATTCTCTTCCAAATCATTGATATAGATAACAAACAGCAATGGGCCTAGCACCGAACCCTGGAGCACCCACTACTCACCGGCTGCCAGTCCGAAAAACAACGTTCTACCGTCACCTTCTGCTTCCTTCCATGAATCCAATTTTCTATCTATTCGGCTAGATGTCTTTTGTTCCCAAGCCATGCAGCCTTTCGGAGCAGCCTGCCACGCGTACCTTCTCAAATACCATGATCAAATCCATATATACGCCGTCCTCAGCTCTGCCCTCAACAACCTTTTGCTGAGATTTTCAAAAGCGAACGGGAAACTACAGGAAACTTGATCAATCACCTTGTTTAATTCTCGTTTGTATGGAACAATTCAGGATACGTGCCAATCACATAAAGCCCAACTTTCACCTGCAAAGAATAAACTCACTGAAACCGCCAAGTACTGGAAAACAAACTTCACATTGGTGGAACTTGTAGAGCTGCTGGCAAATCACTGCGGTTTCAATCCGAACACGTAGTGCTGATAGTGTGGAGTTTGAACGCTCTCCCTGAAACCTCATGGATTCTACCAGTGTCCCCAGAGTTCCTCCGATACTTGAAAGACTCGGGTGTTGTTCGGCTGATTTGACTGTTTAAGGTGTGTCGACGGGTGATAGCACCTGGAGGAGCTAATGGGAATGCGGGGCACTTTGAAACGAATGTTGTCTGTAGGTCCTTGATCAATGACGGCATATATCGGGGACCAGGTTGTGAACACATTATGTGACTACATGGTACAAATGTGGGTAGTTGTGCAGATAGTGAGAATGGTTGTGAAAAACATTGCAGCAGGATCTTCAGTTCAGTTGTGTTTAGTTTATTGTCACGTGTACGGACGTGCAGTAAAAAGCTTTTGTTGCGTGCTAACCAGTCAGCAGAAAAGCATGATTACAATCGATCAATTTACAGTGTATAACTAATGCACACGAGAAGGGAATAACGTTTAATGCTAGGTAAAGCCAGCAAAATCCGATAAGTCTTGATCGATTGGTCAGGTGCGCTGAGGAAAAGTTGATGGAATTTAATACAAAGGGATGTGAAATTTTGGTAAGACTAACATGGGCAGGGCTTACACAGTGAATGGTAGGCATCTGGCGAGTCTTGTGGAGCCCAGGCCAGGGGTGTAGGAGTGCAGGTGCGTGGTTCCCGAAGGTGCAATCGCAGGCAGATCTGATGGGCGAAAAGGCTTTTGGCGAAAGCAAACAAGAAAAAAAATAGAGGGGTCGTAACGCAACGTTCCATGTAGATATTTCGGTTTTGATTTAACTGTAACAGATAAAGTCTAATCGGCTGAGGCTGGGAAATGAGCGGTTTGCAGAAATCGTGATGAATATTTGTTTTCTCCGAAGTGCCTGAACAATTGTTCGGCGTTGTGCTTCACCTGAATAACCACATGGTACTTACTTCAATAGACAATAGACAATAGGATTAGGCCATTCGGCCCTTCGAGCCAGCACCGCCATTCAATGTGATCATGGCTGATCATTCTCAATCAGTACCCCGTTCATGCCTTCTCCCCATACCCCTTTACTCCGCTATCCTTAAGAGCTCTATGTAGCTCTCTTGAATGCATTCAGAGAATTGGCCTCCACTGCCTTCTGAGGCAGAGAATTCCACAGATTCACAACTCTCTGACTGAAAACGTTTTTCCTCATCTCCGTTCTAAATGGCATACGCCTTATTCTTAAACTGTGGCCCCTTGTTCTGGACTCCCCCAACATTGGGAACATGTTTGCTGCCTCTAACGTGTCCAACCCCTTAATAATCGTATACGTTTCGGTAAGATCCCCTCTCATCCTTCCAAATTCCAGTGTATACAAGCCTAGTCGCTCCAGTCTTTCAACATACGACAGTCCCGGCATTCCGAGAATTAACCTAGTAAACCTACACTGCACGCCCTCAATAGCAAGAATATCCTTCCTCAAATTTGGAGACCAAAACTGCACACAGTACTCGAGGTGCGGTCTCACTAGGGCCCTGTACAACTGCAGAAGGACCTCTTTGCTCCTATACTCAACTTCTCTTGTTATGAAGGCCAACATTCCATTGGCTTTCTTCACTGCTTGCTGTACCTGCATGCTTCCTTTCAATGACTGATGCACTAGGACACCCAGATCTCGTTGTACGTCCCCTTTTCCTAACTTGACACCATTCAGATAATACTCTGCCTTCCTATTCTTACCACCAAAGTAGTTCTCCAACCTGAACGACTACCGCCCGGTTGCCCTAACGCCGATAGTCATGAAGTGCTTTGAGAGGCTGGTACTCTCACACATCAAATCCAACATCCCTGACTCACTGGACCCACATCAATTTGCATACAGGGCAAATAGATCCACAGAGGACGCCATCTCTCTGGCTCTTCACACTGTCCTGACTCACCTAGAGAGACAGGGCACGTACGTGAGGATGCTATTCATAGACTATAGCTCCGCCTTCAACACGGTCATCCCCACCAAGCTCATCACCAAACTCCACCAGCTAGGCCTCAGCTCCTCATTATGTGACTGGATCCTGGACTTCCTGCTGGAACGACCGCAGGCAGTGAGAATGGGCCCGCACCTGTCCCCCACTATCACCCTGAGTACCGGCACACCATAGGGCTGTGTTCTGAGCCCCATGCTCTACTACCTCTTCACACACGACCGTGTTCCTGCATTCGACACCAACACCATTGTCAAGTTTGCAGACGACACAACGGTGATCGGGCTTATCACCAACGGGGATGAAACAAACTATAGAGCGGAGGTGCAGAACCTGGCGGACTGGTGCTCAGGATAACAACCTGTCCCTAAATACCACCAAGACCAAGGAGCTGATCATCAACTTCCGTAGGTCACGTAACGGGGAATATGCCCCGATCTCTATCAACGGGGACAGTGTGGAGAGAGTGTCCAGCTTCATGTTTCTGGGCACTCACATTTCGGAGGACCTAACATGGTCCAATAACACCGCTGCGCTGGTCAAGAAGGCACAACAAAGACTGTTCTACTTAAGAACACTGAAAAAGTCTGGTCTACCCCAACAGCTGCTGACGACCTTCTACCGCTGCACCATAGAGAGCATCCTAACGCATGGCATCCCTGTGTGGTACCTCAGCTGCACGGAGGCAGAAAGGAAAGCTCTACAGCGGGTAGTCCACAGAGCTCAGAGGGCCATCGGAACACAGCTACCAGACTTGGAGGGCATCTACAACACACGATGCCTCAGAAAAGCCACCAGCATCCACAAAGACTCTTCACACCCCTGCAACAGTCTGTTCGAACTCCTTCCATCGGGCAGACGATACAAGGCCTTCTACGCCCGCACCTCCAGACTCAGGAACAGCTTCATCCCCAGGGCCATAGCTGCTATGAACCGGTCCTGCTGAGCCGGATGGCCACAACGCATAGATCAACTTGCACTTTACCCTGTCTAAAACTGTTACAATTGTTTCGTTTCGTTGGGTTGCTGTTGTCTAAATTACTTAAATTATTGCATCGTATGGGAGGCGCATTCCCAATCTCGTTGTACCCCTGGGTACAATGACAATAAAGATATATTGTATTGTATTGTATTGTATTAAACTGCATCTGCCATGCATCTGCCCACTCACACAACCTGTCCAAGTCACACTGCAACCTCATAACATCTCCCTCACAGTTCACACTACTACCCAGCTTTGGATCGTCTGCAAATTTGCTAATGGTACTTTTAATCCCTTAATCAAAGTCATTAATGTATATTGTAAATAGCTGCGGTCCCAGCACCCCACTAGTTACTGCCTGCCATTCTGAAAGGGACCAATTTATCCCCACTCTTTGCTTTCTGTCTGTCAACCAATTTTCTATCCATGTCAGTACCCTACCTCCAATACCATGTGCTCTAATTTTGCCCACTAATCCCCTATGTGGAACCTTGTCGAAGACTTCACAATATTATGCAACACTCTGTGAACAATAGGTTTGCTCAGGGACTGTGATCAACATGAAACGATGACACCCAACGGTCCCGCAGGGATAATCCCTTTCCTTCAAATAAGGGAACCTTTTCAATGAGATATTCCACAATCAAATAGGATAAGAGGTGACAAGGAGATGGGCGAACTACAGATTGTTAGAGTCATATACGAGATCCAAAAGATATACTACCCGATCCTGGCTATTGTCGGTGTTCCGGGTAAGTGAGGAGAGCTGTCGTTTACGCTGTGCATATTTGAGAATCTGGCTGTATGTCTCTCGAAACTGCCTCTTTTAATTTCAAATTCAGTGATCGCACTGCCGAGGGATTATTAATGCGCGAACCATTCTTGCTGTGACTGTCACTTTGAACATCGTATTTTGCAGGATTAAACGCAGAGTGATCTGCAACTTCCCGGTGTTTGCACTGGTTAACATCGAGCACAGTCACGTTGTATTGAATCCATTATGCCCATTGACCAGTTCCAGCTGAATTGATGGAACACACAAAGTCACAGTGGATGGTGGAAATGCTAAATGTTAAAGGAACCCCATTAGTAAGTGGGGCAGCAGCTGTGCCGGTCAATGTTTCAATTCAGTGCCCTTCCAATGGGGGATTTCGTGGCTTACATTACCACAGCAGGACCGGGTGAATTGCGGAGCGGGTTTAGAACTGCAGACTCAATGTGAATTATTAACCATTTCGAACCTAATCATGTTTCTGTCGAAATCATCCCAGTCTCCTCTTTGCATCAACTGATCTTCTCTTTGCGATTAAAATCTGCGTTTCATGTTTGCCGTTTAGTTCGATTGATTGATTTCCAAAACTTCCTTTGAAGAGAAAGTTGCACGTCATCGAGATGTTGTGTGATGCACTTCACAGTGCTAGGAGAACGGGCTTTGTTCCCTCTCTCTATGGTAACTGTGTAACTTAGCAAGTGTGCGATCATTCGATATCACACTCATTCCTCAATTGCAATTGCAATTACTCCAATCACAAATATACCAGAAATCACACATTCCCATCAGTAACCAAGTCAAAGATAAGCATCATCTGGGTGAATTGCAAAATGGAAGTTAATCTATATTTACCAACTGCATGGTAAACGCCAATCTGAGTCACGCTAATGTAATTTTATGTCCCTGTCTAATACTGAACCACATGTCAGGGTTGATCTACACGCATTCACACAACATAAACGGACCGCTTTGTTGCTACGGATATTTATATTGCGCAGTGCATTACCCGCATCGTATTATTAACCCTTAACCCACAACATTGCTCTTTGCTTTCGGAATCACACAGATGCTATGGTGAAATTGCTGATGAACTTCATAAAAGTAAAGTGTGTTTGTTCACGGTGTTTAACTCATGCAAAGCACATAATGCGGAGGTTGCAATCATCTTGCACTAAAAATATGATCATTCTTTTTGCATCACAGTGAATCTGGTGACAATTGTGGTCCTGTCTCGAGGAAAGTGTGGCCTCTCCAGATGTGTGACCCGCTACCTGGTGGCCATGGCAGCGGCAGATCTACTGGTCATTATCTTTGACCTGATATTGAGACAGATTCCGATTGCTCATCGCCTATATTTTGTGAAGCTCATCCCCCTGTGTAATATCCACGCCGTCTTGCTTTACACAGTGACCGACTGTTCTGTGTGGTTCACCGTCTCCTTCACCTTTGACCGATTTGTTGCCATCTGTTGCCAAAAATTGAAGCATAGATATTGCACCGAGAAAACAGCGGCTGTGGTTCTGAGCACAGTGAGTGTACTGAGCAGCGCCAAGAATGTTTACTGGTATTTCATGTATACACCTTGGTACAGATTGGCGAATACCCCCTGGTTTTGTTACATGGATGTCCGTGTTATGACTTCAATTACCTGGTCAACGATTGAGTCTCTTCATTATATTCTCACCCCCTGTGTCCCGTTTGTGTTGATTCTGCTGCTCAATGCTTTAACGGTGAGACATATTTTGGTGGTCAGCAGAGCCCGCAGGAGACTCCGGGACCAGAAAAGTGCGAAGAGCCCCAGTGATCCCGAAATGGTGAATCGAAGGAAATCCGTGATATTGTTGTTATTTATCTCCGGAAATTTCGTTCTGTTATGGGCAACATTTACATTTTATATAATAAGTAGACGTGTGTGTTATTTCGAAGAATGTTTTTTTTCCCTCCCTACCTTTGTATCGGAAATAGGATTCATGCTTCAATTACTTAGCAGTTGCACAAACACGTGCATATATGCGGTGACACAGAAGATGTTTAGAATGCAATTGTTGACTGTGTTAACATATCCCCTTCCTCGACTGATAAGATTAATTAAGCACTGAAAAATAATGAAAAACTGGAGCATCTAAAGCATCATAATCAAATATTAGAACCAGAACTGTTGAAATGCTTTACGCAAACAGACTCGGCACCCATTGTGACCGCGCTCGGCATTAACCATCCACTTACACTAATCTGACATTGATTCTATTCTCCATACATTGGATTAATCCCAGAGCCCTTCTACCCAATTCGGAATTAAGGGGCATTATCGGAGGAATTCGCAGAGGACGCACAACGTCCACATTGCTTGTCATTGGAAGGTGGGAGGTAACATATATTTTCAGGCTAAACCTATGTGGTCACAGAGAGAAAGCGCAAAGTCCACAAGCCAGCATGCGAGGTTAGGACTGAACCCGGGTCTGTAGCGTCATGAGGCAGACGCTCTCATAGCTGCGAGACTATTTTCCGCTGTTCCCGCAGCTTCGTTGCAAATACGGGGAATTTAGTTGGATAGTGCTCATCCCATTTTTGACCTCTAGTTGTGTCTAGCGTTGTCCAAATTAGTGTATATCCCCAAGTAGATTAAACAGTTCTAACACTGTTCGGTGGGTACCCCGACTCAGTCAGTTCTTGTGCCGTCAACACACTTCTTTCCTTGAACTCCAAGGTTAATTTCGCAATAAATATAATTTCTCACTGTGAGCGATCAGAGGAACACCAAGGCTGGCGAACCAGCATATTGACAGAGCATCCAAACTACACGTTTACAAAATATCCGCTTGGCTCCCCGACTCATTTCCGCCAAAGATTTAGTCAGTGATCGTGGTTTCCATTAAAAAAACGAAGATGCCCAAATAAGGGATGGCATACATCACGGAGTTTGCATAATCCACAGCGAATCAATAATCTAAAGACAATCCTCTGGGAAGGTGATGGACGGACGAGTTCCAACACTGGGTTTCTGATAGGGACAGACAAGATAGTTGGGAGATAACCCGTACTCAATGGTCCATCAGTGAACCGTGATTAAAACCACGTCCTTGGTCATTTCAGGGAAGTGTCCCATCAAATACCCGCAGCAGAGATTTCACTCCTGGAAGCGGGAGATCTTGTGTGTAAAGGTGACGTCGCAAATTATGGAAGTCATTAGAAATTTGGCAAGTTTGTCATATATTTAACCCAAAATCTTACATATTAAGAGAGTAAAAGCAAACGTGTTTAATTGTCATGTGTATCATTTCAAAAATGTAAAATGCGCATGGAACCATTGTGACGCGAGCTATAGAAACTGTAACTGCTGTGAATGCGTGAAAAATGTGGGTCCTCTCAGAATGTTTTCCAGTATACGCTGTGAAGCTCTATGAAGTTCTGTAAATGTTTGAGAAAACCACCGCATCTCTATGAGATTTCTTACTGTCTTCCCCTGATTTGGGCCATAATTCTGAGTGCGACTGGTCCTCGTGTGAAGCCAGATTCAGGGTACTGGTCAGGCACACAATTCCCTCCAACACACGACACAGCGAGCAGGGGGCTACATAGAACCACATGGCTGCAAACCCGGGATGTTTAGTTTTGCTACCTACATTTGTTCTATTGGGCCCCACATTGTTGTCGTGCGATTGTAAATTGTGGTACTATAAGATAACAAATTGGAGGGAAAGGAAATAATGCTGACTTTATTGGGCGAGAGCAGTAGAGGGTTAGGGCTCTGTGTGGAGATGCGGCAACATGCGGCAACACACACACACGCACACGCACACGCACGCACACGCACACGCACACGCACGCACACGCACGCACACGCACACACACACACACACAAGTATACATATACAACATATGTACAAAACGACAGCTAATGAATAACACGAAGGTGACATCAAATAATATGATGTAACGGCAGGGCACTCGAAGTTCAAATGTAAGCTGCAGATCGGAAACTCGCTGCCATGAAATGGACACCCGAGAGACCCAGAGTACAACGAATAGCGGATAATAATTTAGAATCTTTAGAAAATGGACATATTATGGTCGGAGACGATCTTGAATTTGGAATTTGGACGGTGGGCCATGTAGATATCATATAACATATAACATATAACAACTACAGCATGGAAACAGGCCTGTCCGGCCCTACCAGTCCACGCCGACCATTCTCCCTGACCTAGTCTCATCTACCTGCACTCAGACCATAACCCTCCAATCCCCTCCTATCCATATACTTGTCCAATTTACTCTTAAATAATAAAATCGAGCCAGCCTCCACCACTTCCACCGGAAGCACATTCCATACAGCCACAACCCTCTGAGTAAAGAAGTTCCCCCTCATGTTACCCCTAAACCTTTGTCCCTCAATTCTGAAGCTAGATCGGTATGATCATTGCTGTTTGTTATCTATATCAATGATTTGGATGCGAACAGCAAGGCATAATTAATAAGTTTGCAGATGACACTAAAGTGGGTGGTATTATAAATGGCGAAGATGGTTGTCAAAATTGCAACAGGATCTTGACATGTTGGGCAGGTGGGCTGATGAATGATTAATGGGGATTTCATTCGCACGTTTCACAGCATATAGCTGAACATGATTGGAACGCGCCAAACCGGATGAAACGTCTCCGCTGGTTTCAGTTCCACTGTTGTTATTTTTTTTGCAAATCTTTCCCAGCAAGCAACAGCCGGAACACCGCCTCTCGCCACTTCCGCGCTGTTAATATCTGCACCTCACTCCGATTTTGTTGCATAACCTGAAAGCCATAGAGCCAACAATTCTAAACGCCACAGAGCTGTCGTGATTAATGTCTCTGATCAACAAACATTGTAGGTTGACGTTCTTGTCCAGATATTCTCCTGAACGAGTTTGATTCAGGACCACAGAGACACGCACTACAGGGGGAAGAACATTCTGCCCACGGTGTCTTCGCCATTCATTATGTACCTATCGGCATTCCTCAGTTGTCCCATCACTCGGATGGTAGCCGTTCTTGTCATTACATTTCAAAGGTTCATCTTAATGGGGGGTTTTTTCAAACGCTGACAATGGCTGCATCCATCACGAACTCAAGCAATGCGTTCTTGAAGCTAATACTAAGTGGCATAACCCTTGCTCATACACCCTCTTACCCCGTCATTTAAACAGCCTGCGCTCCGATTACGGGAACCTATGCGAAGCCGATACGTTTCTCACGTCTCTCGACCCGCTCCGGCCCTCATCGCTTTGTGAACTTCAAACAGAACCCCGCTCCTGGTTCATCTCTGGTTCTAAACGCACATGTCCCGCCTGTACTCGGAGACAGCAGCCACCACTTCAGGTAACATCCTAGTTCACCTGCAACCTCTGTCGTTTGCACAGTCCACGATTCCACCCAATATTTCAAATATGACTTTGATTTACAAAGTTGTAACGTGACATCCTGCTGTGCGGCCTGGCTCACGGAGATTCATCTCCCCGCTCTGCTTAACCCAGACCATGGAATCCCTCCATGCGAGTCCACTTTTCAAACGTAGGGTCATCGCTTTCACCATTTCGCTAAGAACGTGCCCTCTGTGCGCCAAGGAATACCAGATGTCCGTTCAAGTTATATCCCCGACACCCGATCTTACCCCTCACCCACACAGGTGCACAAATATTTCTCCCTTGCCTTGTCACCCTGCTACTTCCTCCTCCTCGTACGCATATATCCCTTCCCCGAGTTCCTCACTGCCCTTTCATATCGCCACTACTCCCGCCCCTAACGTCCACTTCCACCATATTCCCCGCTGCGGTTTACATTCCAGTCCCCAACATTTCTCCTTATTTGACTGCCTTTGTTTTCTTTTCATCTCTCACCCTTGTCCGCGTCTCTACTCATCGGTCCCACATATACATCCGCCTATCGTTGCCGGGCATTGGCCCACCTGCTGTTCTCTGTTCCAGGTTTCCCTACACCCTCAGTATGAAGAAGTGTCCCGACACGGTGTCGTCTGTCCGTCCCCTCCAGAGGTGGAGTCTAAGCCGCGGGTTTGTCCAGCCTTTAATTTTGTTTCGCTGGCTGCTTCGGCTTTGTTTCCCTGTCCCAGATATGCGGAGGATGGAATGGAATTGGCCACTGTAAATCGTGAAGAGCACAACAGGCTCAACATTTTTAGCGGGATGTAATACGTATGAGATACGTTTAAACAGCCGGCGCCGACAAGATGGCCTGCAGATTTGTATATGTACTTGAATTTATGGCTTCCTGATCTTATATTCTATGTGCAGTTTAATACCCTCCATGCTTTTATGAGTCTCCTTATCAAACTACGTTGCTGCCATTCTGTTTCCTTGCAAATGTGGTGTACACTTCATACACAGTTGTGAGGATCCTAATTTTCCATCATTAATGCCCAACAAGGCCTCCAAAAACGTGACACCTGAAGCAAGGAGGGGTTTCATCCTCGTTTGTGGGCCTCCTGTTAATGAGACAGAAAGCCTGATCTGCGGATCCAGAGAAGGTTCTGCAGATAACGGGCTCGTTGTTACACCGAGCGCTCAACGCGCCATGTCTCTTCCAAGTCAATTGTTATGGATGACGGGCGGGGCATTGGAGCAATTGCTATGCCTTTGATTCACAAAATACTATTCAAAATGAATTACAAGGCCACTGTTTAACGATGAGCGAACCTGGCGTTTTGATTCACTTGGGGATATTGTGCAGAGAGTTATTGCTACCGACCAAGGCTTGATCCGAGAAATCCGTGTGCAAAACTTGAAATAAGCTCAGTGCCAACGTGTATGACTAAGCGTTCCAATGGATAAAATGGTGACGTTAAACATATATGTTTGTTTGAATTAAATACACGCTAAATTAATTTAACATTTCCTTTGGGAAGGAAGTGGACGGTCGCACCTCGATTTGATTCCCGCTGTCAGAACAATCCCATCAGTAGGATTCTTCAGCTTGAACATTTTAAATACTGTAAAGCTAAGGAACTTAACAGAGACACAGACCAAGCTGGAATCACCCAGCAGGACAAATAATCCGTGGACGAACGAGAAACTATTGCAGACTCAGTTCAGTGACCCTTCATAGAACGAGGAAAGAAGACATGGAGACAGACTTCAGCAGCAGAGAGGTGGAGACAAATGGGCCGTACAATAGGAACGTCGCCGGCTGGGTGAGAGCAAAACACTCATTGTGGCAGTTTAGAAGACTATAATACATTGAATATATAAAACATAGAGCGATACATATAGTCATCTAAAAGCCTTTTACATGCCAGTGTAGTAACTGGTTCCACTGCCAGCACTGGCAGCGTGTTCCACAGGCAAACGTCCCTCTGTGTAAAAAGTACCTGCCCCGCACACATTCCTTGGAACATTGTCCATCTCCCATTAAATCTATGCTCTCCAGCTATGCTCTGGTATAAATATAAAATTATGAGAAATATGGATATGTAAGAAAGATAGAGGCCACTTCCCAGGGAGGAAATATGAATATGGATATGAAGAGGAAGATGGCTCTGATTGTCTGATCTATTTCTCATAATTCAAAGTACTTCTACCTGATCTGCCCGCCAACCTACGTTCCAGAGAAACTAATGCAACTTCGTTCAATTTCCCTCGACAGCCAATAATCGCTAAGCCAGGCAACATTCTGGTAAATATCTACTTCGACCTCTCCAAAGCTTCCACATTATTCCCATAATGGGGCGACAGAATCCTCGAAATGCGGAGTCATCAAAGCTGTACATTACTTGCCGACTCGTGCTCATTACACCGACCGATGAAAGCAAGCCACCCGCCTGTGGTAAATAAAATGCTGGAGGAACTGTGGTTAGCAAGCGGCATCTGCGAAGAGAGAACTGAGACTAACCTCAGGTCGGGACCCCGATGCTGACTGACTGGGGTCGGGTCTTGGAAGCTGAAAGAGAGATTGGGTAGAGAAAAACTTGGCGGGTCATCAGTGAATAAAGATGGGGATGAGTGATTTGTAGAAAGGTAGAATAAGTTACAAAAGCAATTGATGTAAACGGGGCAAAGACGATTTGCATAAGGAAAGAACCGGACGAGCGAAATATGGATAGAGGTAGGGATGTAGGTAGATGAGAAGAGGGGAGGGGAAAGAGTGGCCTTGCTGGCAGGACCCCCCACCCCAGGGCAGTTGCATTGTGTTGGCTCAACCAGATGACAGTGGGAGAGGCGGTCGTGCTTTGCGATGTGGCAAATTGCATCAACATAAGTGGGCTGCTTTGGGAAATAAATGCCCTGCATTGAAGTGGATCAATTACACTGGTGCTGCATCATCATGACCAAGGTGGCACTGAGCAGCGAGCTGCATTGGTGTGGGCTTTCCGCACTAAAGACATTGAGACAGCACGATTGAACTTCCTGCAACCTCGCTGGATTGGAATGCTGACATTATGTTAGCGGACAGTGGCTGAGCAGCATTGATGTGATTGCTCTGCTATGGAAGCTGGGCTGCATTGAGTGTACTGACACTGAAGAGATGTGACACTGAAGAAATGTACCACTGGAGATGTGCCACTCGGCCGGACCGTTGGCAATCGCCCAGGAGTCGGTGTGCAGTCGGACTGGTATTGTCGTTGGATAAGGGAAGGGTGGCCGCCACAAGCTCGGCCATTTGACACGAGCCACCAGAGCCATCACATAGACTCGCGTATCATCGAATGCACTCTCAAACCCCGTGTACACAGCAGAGCACGCGGCCGGATCGTATCCTGTTGTTCACCTGGCACCGTTCGAAACCGGGGTTCTCTTTTCCTGGAAGGGCGCCTGACACGGTCATTTATGGCGTTTCTCGTCCATTCAGACCGTGCCATACCCCCTCCCGTGAGCCAGTCATAAGCCCGTTGTGCGCAACGTTTCTGCACTAATAGCAGTAGGTGGTCCGCCCAGCTATTGCAGTGTTTTTGCATAGCAATATGCATGGATATTCGGGGAAAGGAAGGATATTCAGTCAACCTAGGCCTGCAGTTCATCCTCCAGCACCTGTACCGCGAGGGGACTTAAGCAAGATTTGGTTTGTGGATTTAGCTCTGCATTCAACACCATTGAGAGGGGGTCTTATCGAAACGTATAAGATTATTAAGGGGTTGGACACGTTAGGGGCAGGAAACATGTTCCCAATGTTGGGGGAGTCCAGAACAAGGGGCCACAGTTTAAGAATAAGGGGTAGGCCATTTAGAACTCAGATGAGGAAAAACATTTTCAGTCAGAGAGTTGTAAATCTGTGGAATTCTCTGCCTCAGAAGGCAGTGGAGGCCAATGCTCTGAATGCATTCAAGAGGGAGCTAGTCAAGTCAAGAGAGAGCTAGGGTAGCGCAGTCAGGGGCTATGGGGAGAACGCAGGAACGGGGTACTGATTGAAAAGGATCAGCCATGATCAAATTGAATGGTGGTGGTGGCTTGAAGGGCCGAATGGCCTACTCCTGCACCTATTGTCTATTATCTATTGTCCATTAAGTCAACAAGTAATGTTACAGCTTTGACGACTCCGCATTTCGAGGATTCTGGCGCCCCATTATGTGAAAAATGTGGAAGCTTTGGAGAGGTCGAAGAAGATATTGACCAGAATGTTGCCTGGCTTAGCGATTATTAGCTGTAGGGGGAAATTGAACGAAGTTGCATTAGTTTCACTGGAACGTAGGTTGGCGGGGAGATCAGGTAGAAGAACTTTGAATTTTGAGAAATAGGTGAAACATCAGAGCCATCTTCCTCTTCATATCCATATTCTTATTTCCTCCCTGTGAAGTGGTCTTTCACTTTCTTACCTGTCTTATTTCTCCATTTTATATTTATAACAGAGTACAGCTAGAGAGCATAGATTTAATGTGAGATGGACAATGTTTTAAGGAATGTGTGCGGGGCAGGAACATTTTACACAGAGGGGCGTTTGCATCTGGAACACGCTGCCAGTGCTGGCAGTGGAACCAGTTTAAATACTGGCATGTAAAAGGCTTTCAGATGAGTATATGTATTGCTCTATGTTCTATGTTTTGAATGTACTTCTAAACTGCCACGTTGAGTCCCTTGGTCTCACCCAGCCGGCGACGTTCCTATTGTATTGCCCATTCGTCACCACCTCTCTCCTGCTTAAGACTGTCTTCGTTTCCTCTTTCATCGTTCTATGAAGGGTCCCTGACCTGAGTCTGCAATAGTTTCTCGTTCGCCCACGGATTATCTGTCCTGCTGGGTGATTCCAACATGGTCTGTGTCTCTGTTAACTTCCTTAGCTTTACAGTATTTAAGATGTTCACGCTGAAGAATCCGACTGATGGGACTGTTCTGACAGCGGGAGAGAAATCGAGTCGCGACCGTCCATTTCATTTTCAAAGGTAATGTAAAACTAATTTAGCGTGTATTTAATTCAAGCAAACTTATACGTTTCACGTCACCATTTTATCCCTTGGAACACTTCTCAATCATACACGTTGGCACTGGGCTTATTTCAAGTTTTGCACGGGGATTTCTCGGTTCAATCGATAGCAATAGCTCTCTGCACAATATCCCCAAGTGAATCAAAACGCCACATTCGCCCACGGTTAAACAGTGAACTTGTAATTCGGTTTGAATAGTATTTTGTGAATCAAAGGCACAGCAATTGCTCCAATGCCCCGCCCGTCATCCATAACAATTGACTTGGAAGAGACATGGCGCTTTGGGCGCTCAGTGCAACAACGAGCTCGTTATCTGCAGAACCTTCTCTGGATCCGCAGATCAGGCTTCCTGTCTAATTAACAGGAGGCCCACAAACGAGGATGAACCCCCTCCTTGCTTCAGGTGTTACGTTTTTGGAGGCCTTGTAGCGCTAGGATATATATGACAGAAAATGAGGATTTTCGCAACTGTGTATGAAGTGTCCACCACATGTCCAAGGATACAGAATGGCAACAACGTAGTTTGATACGGAGACTCATAAAAGGATGGAGGGTATTAAACTGCACATAGAATATAAGATCAGGAAGCCATAAATCCAAGTACATTTAAAAATCTGCAGGCCATCTTGTCGGCGCCGGCTGTTTAAACGTATCTCATACGTATTTCACCCGCAAAAAAATGTTGAGCCTGTTGTGCTCTTTACGATTTGCAGTGGCCAATTCCATTCCATCCTCCGCATATCTGGGACAAGGAAGCAAGGCCAAAGCAGCCAGCGAAGCGAAATAAAAGGCTGGACAAAACCAGCGGCTGAGGCTCCACCTCTGGAGTGGACGGACAGACGACACCATGTCGGGGCACTTCTTCATACTGAGAGTGTCGGGCGAGAAACCTGGAACAGAGAGTAGGAGGTGGGCCAATGTCCGGAAATGATAGGCGGATGAGCCAAAACATTATGACCACTGACAGGCGAAATGAATAACATTGATAATCTTACAATGACACTGTCAAGGGGTAGGAGAAATTAGGCAGCATGTGAACCGTCAGTTCTTGAAGTTGATGTGCTAGATGCAGGAGAAATGGGCAGGAAATGAGCGACTTTGACAAGGTCCAAATTGTTATGGCCAGACGACTGGGTCAGAGCATCTCTGAAATGGCAAGGCTTGTGGGGTGCTCCCGGTCAGCAGTGGTGAGTACCTACCGACAGTGGTCCGAGAAGGGATAAACCACAAACCGGCGACAGACAGTGTAATGGCAGTTTCTATACATTCTCAAAGTCCAACTTCGATAGCCATTACTGCTCGGGGATGGAATGGTATAGCTTACGCACACACCGCACTCCGAGATAAGAAAGACGAATCTTCCAAACGCTGTTTCTTAATTAATTGGTCTTTATTAAAGTAGCACAAATCAAAAGAGTAATTCATAACTTTTCGTTCTTATCAACTGTTTTTTCTTCAAGCAATACAATAAAAACCGTGTAGTCGTTACCGTGTGCTCCTTGTGAGTGTAGCTGGCGCCAATGTGGCAGTCGAGGGTGTGGCAGTCGAGAGTGTGGCAGACATGAATGTGGTAAAAAAATGTATTCTTTCCATCCTCCGAGACTAAACTGACCCACAATCTCTGTCGCTACGCTAGTCTCCTCCCATGTCGACACTCCCCATTACGTATCGAATCACACCCCCAAGCATGCAAAAAAAGACAGAAACTAGAAATATTAAACATAGCCATAATACAATGACAGTAACTAAATTAAGCGTAAATGGCTCCTACACACCGGCCCCTAATTGTTCTGCGTATATAACGAAGCAATTAGCAATAGATACTAAAAGGAGCTATAAAAGCTTAATATTTATCAAAGACAAAAGTAATATGCATTATATTTTGGCATTCAAACTTCTTTAACGATTCTTCAATCTTCTCCTTCACCTTCTAGAAGCAGACATATCTTGGTTATCGGTCTTACCAAGATGATGTCCTTAGTCTGAAGTCGTACAGTACACAAAAAACCTTTAACGTCTGGCATGACCTCCAGTATCTTTTTACGAAGTTTTGACAAGATGTGATTTCTTCCTCCATGTCCGATCTGTTCATGAATATGTCGTAACAGCAATGTTGAAATATGAAAGTCCTTCGAGAGAATAATAGGATGCTTAGCTTCTTCAGGCACCGCTAGTTTATTTAGGTGACCACCTACTCTCAGAAGTCCTTTATCCAGTATCGGGTCAAGCCTGTATAAAAAACTACTTATTTTAACACCACGTTCACCAGCTTGTAATGCTGATAGCTCTTCCTTATATTCTTGTATTTGACAGAAAGAGATAACTGCATTTTCTGCCTTGAAAAGATCAGCCGGACATAAACACTGTCCCCGGTACGATACTCAACCTTTTCTTTCAGCTTGCCAGGATCCGTTTCAAAGCCACTTATAGGAGCCCGCGTTTCATTTTTCTTACGAGTCCACTGCAAAAGCATTGTTTTTAATTTACGAAACTAAGCCACTACAGTCTTCAACTTATTCCATGATGAGAAATGGGTAATTAAATAGTTTGTTGAATCTAATGGGTCCTTAATAATGGCGTTCACTAAGATGTCTTCCTTGATCTCCGGATCATTAGCAGAGATTTCAATTTCCAGGTTAGACTTTGTCCATTCTCGGTCTGTTTACATAGAAACTCTGGCCCATTGATCCATCTCTTACTGCTTAAGAAGCGGTCTGCTGTTAATCCTCTAGAGGCTTCATCCGCAGGATTTTCCTTGGTATTAATATACTTCCACTGTGATACATTAGTAGCATACCTTATAAAAGAGATCCTGTTTGCGACAAATGTTAGGAAGCGTTTATTTTCAACGTTGGTGTACCTAAGCACTGTCATGCTATCAGTACAGAAGGTAGATTCCTCCAGCTTAAGCTGCAGTTCTTTTTGCAGCAATATGTAAATTCTGACAGCTAAGACTGCGGCTGCAAGCTCCATTCTGGGAATCGTCATTTGCTTCAATGGTGCCACTCTGGCCTTTCCCATTAAGAATGCAGCATGTACATCATTAATATCATTTCCAGTCTCAGATATGAAACAGTACCGTAACCACTTTCACTTGCATCAGAAAGGTGATGCAGGTGTGCAAATCTGATTCGACCAAAGTTTGTCGCCTTCATACACCGGTCCTAACCCTAACCGGTCCGAGATCTTGTCGAGATTTTCTAACCACTCTGTCCATCGCTGAGAGAAGATTTGCGTTATACTCTCATGCCATCCAAGTTTCTTGTTACAGAGATCCTGCAAAATTAACTTGGCTGATAGTGTAAATCGTGCAATAAATCCCAAAGAGTGTGGCAGTCGAGAGTGTGGCAGACGTGAGGGTGACTGGCGCGGGTGTGGTAAAAAACTGTAGTCTCTCCATCCTCCAGACTAAACTGACCCACAATCTCTGTCGCTACGCTAGCATCCTCCCATATAGACACTCCCCATTACGTATCAAATCACACCCACAAGCATGCAAAAAAAGACAGAAACTAGAAATATTAAACATAGCCATAATACAATGACAGTAACTAAATTAAACGTAAATGGCTCCTACAGATAGGGTGTTGCGATGCGCGAGGGCACGATGGCTATTCCGTCTGGTCCGAACCGACAGAAGGTCTACTGTGGCACAAGTCACAGAAAATGGTAATGGCGGTCACGGGAGGAATGTGTCACAATACACAGCGCATCGCGTCCTGCTGCGTATGGGGCTGCACACGGAGGACCAACAGCATATTAGGGCATAATGCTTTAGCTTATCAGGTTATAATGTTTTGGCTCATCGGTGTATATGTAGGACCGATGAGTGGAGACGCCGACAAGGGTGAGAGATGAAAAGAAAACAAAGGCTGTGAAATAAGGAGATAAGTTGAGGAATTGAATGTAAACCGCAGCGAGGAAGATGGTGGAAGTGGACGTTATGGGAGGGAGTAGTGGGAATCTGAAAGGGAACTGAGGATCTCGGGGAAGGGATATATGCGTACGAGGAGGAGGAAGTAGCAGGGTGACAAGGCATGGGAGAAATATTTGTGCACCAGTGTGGGGGAGGGGTAAGATCGGGTGTAGGGGATATTACTTGAACGGACATCTGGTATTCCTTGGCGCATAGAACGCACATTCTCAGCGAAATGGTGAAATCGTCGTCCCCTGCGGTTGAAAAGAGGACTCGCATAGAGGGATTCCATGGTCTTGTTTTAGCAGAGCGGTGAGATGAATCTCCGCGACCCAGGCCGCACAGCAGGATGTCACGTTACAACTTTGTAACACAAAGTCACATTTGAAATATGGGGTCGAATCGCGGACTGCGTAACCGTCAGAGGGTGTAGGTGGACTACGATGCCAGAAGAAGTGGTGACTGCTGCCCGCGAGTACAGGCGAGGCAAGTGCGTTTAGAATCAGAGATGAACCAGGAGTGGGGTTCTGTTTGAAGTTCACAAACCTACGAGGGCCGTAGCGAGACTAGAGACGAGAGAAACGTATCGCCGTAGCATAGGTTGCCATAATCGGAGCGCAGGCGCTTTAGATGACGGGGTAAGTTGGTGATGGATGCAGGCACTGTCAGCGCTTGAAAAAGTTAAGATGAATCTTTGAAATGGAATGACAAGAACGGCTACCATCCGAGTGATGGGACCACTGAGGAATGCCGACAGGTACATAATGAACGGCGAAGACACCGTGGGCAGAATGTTCTTCCCCCTGTAGTGCGTGTCTCTGTGGCCCTGAGTCACACTCGTTCAGGAGAATATCTGGACAAGAACGTCAACTTACAATGTTTGTTGATCAGAGACGTTAATCACCACAGCTATGTGGCGTTTAGATTCGTTGGCTCTGTGGCTTTCAGATGTTATGCAATAAAATCGGAGTGAGGTGCAGATTTTAATAGCGTCGAAGGGGCGAGAGGCGGTGTTCCGGCCGTTGCTTGCTGGGAAAGATTTGCAAAAAAATAACAACAGTGGGACTGAAACCATGGGAGACGTTTCATCCGGTTTGGCGCGTTCCAATCATGTTCAGCTATATCCTATGAAACGTGCGAATGAAATCCCCAATTAACCATTCATCAGCCCACCTGCCCAACATGTCAAGATCCTGTTGCAATTTTGACAACCATCTTCGCCATCTATAATACCACCCACTTTAGTGTCACCTGCAAACGTATTAATTGTGCCTTGTCTATTCTCTTCCAAATCATTGATATAGATAACAAACAGCAATGGGCCTAGCACCGAACCCTGGAGCACCCACTACTCACCGGCTGCCAGTCCGAAAAACAACGTTCTACCGTCACCTTCTGCTTCCTTCCATGAATCCAATTTTCTATCTATTCGGCTAGATGTCTTTTGTTCCCAAGCCATGCAGCCTTTCGGAGCAGCCTGCCACGCGTACCTTCTCAAATACCATGATCAAATCCATATATACGCCGTCCTCAGCTCTGCCCTCAACAACCTTTTGCTGAGATTTTCAAAAGCGAACGGGAAACTACAGGAAACTTGATCAATCACCTTGTTTAATTCTCGTTTGTATGGAACAATTCAGGATACGTGCCAATCACATAAAGCCCAACTTTCACCTGCAAAGAATAAACTCACTGAAACCGCCAAGTACTGGAAAACAAACTTCACATTGGTGGAACTTGTAGAGCTGCTGGCAAATCACTGCGGTTTCAATCCGAACACGTAGTGCTGATAGTGTGGAGTTTGAACGCTCTCCCTGAAACCTCATGGATTCTACCAGTGTCCCCAGAGTTCCTCCGATACTTGAAAGACTCGGGTGTTGTTCGGCTGATTTGACTGTTTAAGGTGTGTCGACGGGTGATAGCACCTGGAGGAGCTAATGGGAATGCGGGGCACTTTGAAACGAATGTTGTCTGTAGGTCCTTGATCAATGACGGGATATATCGGGGACCAGGTTGTGAACACATTATGTGACTACATGGTACAAATGTGGGTAGTTGTGCAGATAGTGAGAATGGTTGTGAAAAACATTGCAGCAGGATCTTCAGTTCAGTTGTGTTTAGTTTATTGTCACGTGTACGGACGTGCAGTAAAAAGCTTTTGTTGCGTGCTAACCAGTCAGCAGAAAAGCATGATTACAATCGATCAATTTACAGTGTATAACTAATGCACACGAGAAGGGAATAACGTTTAATGCTAGGTAAAGCCAGCAAAATCCGATAAGTCTTGATCGATTGGTCAGGTGCGCTGAGGAAAAGTTGATGGAATTTAATACAAAGGGATGTGAAATTTTGGTAAGACTAACATGGGCAGGGCTTACACAGTGAATGGTAGGCATCTGGCGAGTCTTGTGGAGCCCAGGCCAGGGGTGTAGGAGTGCAGGTGCGTGGTTCCCGAAGGTGCAATCGCAGGCAGATCTGATGGGCGAAAAGGCTTTTGGCGAAAGCAAACAAGAAAAAAAATAGAGGGGTCGTAACGCAACGTTCCATGTAGATATTTCGGTTTTGATTTAACTGTAACAGATAAAGTCTAATCGGCTGAGGCTGGGAAATGAGCGGTTTGCAGAAATCGTGATGAATATTTGTTTTCTCCGAAGTGCCTGAACAATTGTTCGGCGTTGTGCTTCACCTGAATAACCACATGGTACTTACTTCAATAGACAATAGACAATAGGATTAGGCCATTCGGCCCTTCGAGCCAGCACCGCCATTCAATGTGATCATGGCTGATCATTCTCAATCAGTACCCCGTTCATGCCTTCTCCCCATACCCCTTGACTCCGCTATCCTTAAGAGCTCTATGTAGCTCTCTTGAATGCATTCAGAGAATTGGCCTCCACTGCCTTCTGAGGCAGAGAATTCCACAGATTCACAACTCTCTGACTGAAAACGTTTTTCCTCATCTCCGTTCTAAATGGCATACCCCTTATTCTTAAACTGTGGCCCCTTGTTCTGGACTCCCCCAACATTGGGAACATGTTTGCTGCCTCTAACGTGTCCAACCCCTTAATAATCGTATACGTTTCGGTAAGATCCCCTCTCATCCTTCCAAATTCCAGTGTATACAAGCCTAGTCGCTCCAGTCTTTCAACATACGACAGTCCCGGCATTCCGAGAATTAACCTAGTAAACCTACACTGCACGCCCTCAATAGCAAGAATATCCTTCCTCAAATTTGGAGACCAAAACTGCACACAGTACTCGAGGTGCGGTCTCACTAGGGCCCTGTACAACTGCAGAAGGACCTCTTTGCTCCTATACTCAACTTCTCTTGTTATGAAGGCCAACATTCCATTGGCTTTCTTCACTGCTTGCTGTACCTGCATGCTTCCTTTCAATGACTGATGCACTAGGACACCCAGATCTCGTTGTACGTCCCCTTTTCCTAACTTGACACCATTCAGATAATACTCTGCCTTCCTATTCTTACCACCAAAGTAGTTCTCCAACCTGAACGACTACCGCCCGGTTGCCCTAACGCCGATAGTCATGAAGTGCTTTGAGAGGCTGGTACTCTCACACATCAAATCCAACATCCCTGACTCACTGGACCCACATCAATTTGCATACAGGGCAAATAGATCCACAGAGGACGCCATCTCTCTGGCTCTTCACACTGTCCTGACTCACCTAGAGAGACAGGGCACGTACGTGAGGATGCTATTCATAGACTATAGCTCCGCCTTCAACACGGTCATCCCCACCAAGCTCATCACCAAACTCCACCAGCTAGGCCTCAGCTCCTCATTATGTGACTGGATCCTGGACTTCCTGCTGGAACGACCGCAGGCAGTGAGAATGGGCCCGCACCTGTCCCCCACTATCACCCTGAGTACCGGCACACCATAGGGCTGTGTTCTGAGCCCCATGCTCTACTACCTCTTCACACACGACCGTGTTCCTGCATTCGACACCAACACCATTGTCAAGTTTGCAGACGACACAACGGTGATCGGGCTTATCACCAACGGGGATGAAACAAACTATAGAGCGGAGGTGCAGAACCTGGCGGACTGGTGCTCAGGATAACAACCTGTCCCTAAATACCACCAAGACCAAGGAGCTGATCATCAACTTCCGTAGGTCACGTAACGGGGAATATGCCCCGATCTCTATCAACGGGGACAGTGTGGAGAGAGTGTCCAGCTTCATGTTTCTGGGCACTCACATTTCGGAGGACCTAACATGGTCCAATAACACCGCTGCGCTGGTCAAGAAGGCACAACAAAGACTGTTCTACTTAAGAACACTGAAAAAGTCTGGTCTACCCCAACAGCTGCTGACGACCTTCTACCGCTGCACCATAGAGAGCATCCTAACGCATGGCATCCCTGTGTGGTACCTCAGCTGCACGGAGGCAGAAAGGAAAGCTCTACAGCGGGTAGTCCACAGAGCTCAGAGGGCCATCGGAACACAGCTACCAGACTTGGAGGGCATCTACAACACACGATGCCTCAGAAAAGCCACCAGCATCCACAAAGACTCTTCACACCCCTGCAACAGTCTGTTCGAACTCCTTCCATCGGGCAGACGATACAAGGCCTTCTACGCCCGCACCTCCAGACTCAGGAACAGCTTCATCCCCAGGGCCATAGCTGCTATGAACCGGTCCTGCTGAGCCGGATGGCCACAACGCATAGATCAACTTGCACTTTACCCTGTCTAAAACTGTTACAATTGTTTCGTTTCGTTGGGTTGCTGTTGTCTAAATTACTTAAATTATTGCATCGTATGGGAGGCGCATTCCCAATCTCGTTGTACCCCTGGGTACAATGACAATAAAGATATATTGTATTGTATTGTATTGTATTAAACTGCATCTGCCATGCATCTGCCCACTCACACAACCTGTCCAAGTCACACTGCAACCTCATAACATCTCCCTCACAGTTCACACTACTACCCAGCTTTGGATCGTCTGCAAATTTGCTAATGGTACTTTTAATCCCTTAATCAAAGTCATTAATGTATATTGTAAATAGCTGCGGTCCCAGCACCCCACTAGTTACTGCCTGCCATTCTGAAAGGGACCAATTTATCCCCACTCTTTGCTTTCTGTCTGTCAACCAATTTTCTATCCATGTCAGTACCCTACCTCCAATACCATGTGCTCTAATTTTGCCCACTAATCCCCTATGTGGAACCTTGTCGAAGACTTCACAATATTATGCAACACTCTGTGAACAATAGGTTTGCTCAGGGACTGTGATCAACATGAAACGATGACACCCAACGGTCCCGCAGGGATAATCCCTTTCCTTCAAATAAGGGAACCTTTTCAATGAGATATTCCACAATCAAATAGGATAAGAGGTGACAAGGAGATGGGCGAACTACAGATTGTTAGAGTCATATACGAGATCCAAAAGATATACTACCCGATCCTGGCTATTGTCGGTGTTCCGGGTAAGTGAGGAGAGCTGTCGTTTACGCTGTGCATATTTGAGAATCTGGCTGTATGTCTCTCGAAACTGCCTCTTTTAATTTCAAATTCAGTGATCGCACTGCCGAGGGATTATTAATGCGCGAACCATTCTTGCTGTGACTGTCACTTTGAACATCGTATTTTGCAGGATTAAACGCAGAGTGATCTGCAACTTCCCGGTGTTTGCACTGGTTAACATCGAGCACAGTCACGTTGTATTGAATCCATTATGCCCATTGACCAGTTCCAGCTGAATTGATGGAACACACAAAGTCACAGTGGATGGTGGAAATGCTAAATGTTAAAGGAACCCCATTAGTAAGTGGGGCAGCAGCTGTGCCGGTCAATGTTTCAATTCAGTGCCCTTCCAATGGGGGATTTCGTGGCTTACATTACCACAGCAGGACCGGGTGAATTGCGGAGCGGGTTTAGAACTGCAGACTCAATGTGAATTATTAACCATTTCGAACCTAATCATGTTTCTGTCGAAATCATCCCAGTCTCCTCTTTGCATCAACTGATCTTCTCTTTGCGATTAAAATCTGCGTTTCATGTTTGCCGTTTAGTTCGATTGATTGATTTCCAAAACTTCCTTTGAAGAGAAAGTTGCACGTCATCGAGATGTTGTGTGATGCACTTCACAGTGCTAGGAGAACGGGCTTTGTTCCCTCTCTCTATGGTAACTGTGTAACTTAGCAAGTGTGCGATCATTCGATATCACACTCATTCCTCAATTGCAATTGCAATTACTCCAATCACAAATATACCAGAAATCACACATTCCCATCAGTAACCAAGTCAAAGATAAGCATCATCTGGGTGAATTGCAAAATGGAAGTTAATCTATATTTACCAACTGCATGGTAAACGCCAATCTGAGTCACGCTAATGTAATTTTGGGTCCCTGTCTAATACTGAACCACATGTCAGGGGTGATCTACACGCATTCACACAACATAAACGGACCGCTTTGTTGCTACGGATATTTATATTGCGCAGTGCATTACCCGCATCGTATTATTAACCCTTAACCCACAACATTGCTCTTTGCTTTCGGAATCACACAGATGCTATGGTGAAATTGCTGATGAACTTCATAAAAGTAAAGTGTGTTTGTTCACGGTGTTTAACTCATGCAAAGCACATAATGCGGAGGTTGCAATCATCTTGCACTAAAAATATGATCATTCTTTTTGCATCACAGTGAATCTGGTGACAATTGTGGTCCTGTCTCGAGGAAAGTGTGGCCTCTCCAGATGTGTGACCCGCTACCTGGTGGCCATGGCAGCGGCAGATCTACTGGTCATTATCTTTGACCTGATATTGAGACAGATTCCGATTGCTCATCGCCTATATTTTGTGAAGCTCATCCCCCTGTGTAATATCCACGCCGTCTTGCTTTACACAGTGACCGACTGTTCTGTGTGGTTCACCGTCTCCTTCACCTTTGACCGATTTGTTGCCATCTGTTGCCAAAAATTGAAGCATAGATATTGCACCGAGAAAACAGCGGCTGTGGTTCTGAGCACAGTGAGTGTACTGAGCAGCGCCAAGAATGTTTACTGGTATTTCATGTATACACCTTGGTACAGATTGGCGAATACCCCCTGGTTTTGTTACATGGATGTCCGTGTTATGACTTCAATTACCTGGTCAACGATTGAGTCTCTTCATTATATTCTCACCCCCTGTGTCCCGTTTGTGTTGATTCTGCTGCTCAATGCTTTAACGGTGAGACATATTTTGGTGGTCAGCAGAGCCCGCAGGAGACTCCGGGACCAGAAAAGTGCGAAGAGCCCCAGTGATCCCGAAATGGTGAATCGAAGGAAATCCGTGATATTGTTGTTATTTATCTCCGGAAATTTCGTTCTGTTATGGGCAACATTTACATTTTATATAATAAGTAGACGTGTGTGTTATTTCGAAGAATGTTTTTTTTCCCTCCCTACCTTTGTATCGGAAATAGGATTCATGCTTCAATTACTTAGCAGTTGCACAAACACGTGCATATATGCGGTGACACAGAAGATGTTTAGAATGCAATTGTTGACTGTGTTAACATATCCCCTTCCTCGACTGATAAGATTAATTAAGCACTGAAAAATAATGAAAACTGGAGCATCTAAAGCATCATAATCAAATATTAGAACCAGAACTGTTGAAATGCTTTACGCAAACAGACTCGGCACCCATTGTGACCGCGCTCGGCATTAACCATCCACTTACACTAATCTGACATTGATTCTATTCTCCATACATTGGATTAATCCCAGAGCCCTTCTACCCAATTCGGAATTAAGGGGCATTATCGGAGGAATTCGCAGAGGACGCACAACGTCCACATTGCTTGTCATTGGAAGGTGGGAGGTAACATATATTTTCAGGCTAAACCTATGTGGTCACAGAGAGAAAGCGCAAAGTCCACAAGCCAGCATGCGAGGTTAGGACTGAACCCGGGTCTGTAGCGTCATGAGGCAGACGCTCTCATAGCTGCGAGACTATTTTCCGCTGTTCCCGCAGCTTCGTTGCAAATACGGGGAATTTAGTTGGATAGTGCTCATCCCATTTTTGACCTCTAGTTGTGTCTAGCGTTGTCCAAATTAGTGTATATCCCCAAGTAGATTAAACAGTTCTAACACTGTTCGGTGGGTACCCCGACTCAGTCAGTTCTTGTGCCGTCAACACACTTCTTTCCTTGAACTCCAAGGTTAATTTCGCAATAAATATAATTTCTCACTGTGAGCGATCAGAGGAACACCAAGGCTGGCGAACCAGCATATTGACAGAGCATCCAAACTACACGTTTACAAAATATCCGCTTGGCTCCCCGACTCATTTCCGCCAAAGATTTAGTCAGTGATCGTGGTTTCCATTAAAAAAACGAAGATGCCCAAATAAGGGATGGCATACATCACGGAGTTTGCATAATCCACAGCGAATCAATAATCTAAAGACAATCCTCTGGGAAGGTGATGGACGGACGAGTTCCAACACTGGGTTTCTGATAGGGACAGACAAGATAGTTGGGAGATAACCCGTACTCAATGGTCCATCAGTGAACCGTGATTAAAACCACGTCCTTGGTCATTTCAGGGAAGTGTCCCATCAAATACCCGCAGCAGAGATTTCACTCCTGGAAGCGGGAGATCTTGTGTGTAAAGGTGACGTCGCAAATTATGGAAGTCATTAGAAATTTGGCAAGTTTGTCATATATTTAACCCAAAATCTTACATATTAAGAGAGTAAAAGCAAACGTGTTTAATTGTCATGTGTATCATTTCAAAAATGTAAAATGCGCATGGAACCATTGTGACGCGAGCTATAGAAACTGTAACTGCTGTGAATGCGTGAAAAATGTGGGTCCTCTCAGAATGTTTTCCAGTATACGCTGTGAAGCTCTATGAAGTTCTGTAAATGTTTGAGAAAACCACCGCATCTCTATGAGATTTCTTACTGTCTTCCCCTGATTTGGGCCATAATTCTGAGTGCGACTGGTCCTCGTGTGAAGCCAGATTCAGGGTACTGGTCAGGCACACAATTCCCTCCAACACACGACACAGCGAGCAGGGGGCTACATAGAACCACATGGCTGCAAACCCGGGATGTTTAGTTTTGCTACCTACATTTGTTCTATTGGGCCCCACATTGTTGTCGTGCGATTGTAAATTGTGGTACTATAAGATAACAAATTGGAGGGAAAGGAAATAATGCTGACTTTATTGGGCGAGAGCAGTAGAGGGTTAGGGCTCTGTGTGGAGATGCGGCAACATGCGGCAACACACACACACGCACACGCACGCGCACGCACACGCACACGCACACGCACGCACACGCACGCACACGCACACACACACACACACAAGTATACATATACAACATATGTACAAAACGACAGCTAATGAATAACACGAAGGTGACATCAAATAATATGATGTAACGGCAGGGCACTCGAAGTTCAAATGTAAGCTGCAGATCGGAAACTCGCTGCCATGAAATGGACACCCGAGAGACCCAGAGTACAACGAATAGCGGATAATAATTTAGAATCTTTAGAAAATGGACATATTATGGTCGGAGACGATCTTGAATTTGGAATTTGGACGGTGGGCCATGTAGATATCATATAACATATAACAATATAACAACTACAGCATGGAAACAGGCCTGTCCGGCCCTACCAGTCCACGCCGACCATTCTCCCTGACCTAGTCTCATCTACCTGCACTCAGACCATAACCCTCCAATCCCCTCCTATCCATATACTTGTCCAATTTACTCTTAAATAATAAAATCGAGCCAGCCTCCACCACTTCCACCGGAAGCCCATTCCATACAGCCACAACCCTCTGAGTAAAGAAGTTCCCCCTCATGTTACCCCTAAACCTTTGTCCCTCAATTCTGAAGCTAGATCGGTATGATCATTGCTGTTTGTTATCTATATCAATGATTTGGATGCGAACAGCAAGGCATAATTAATAAGTTTGCAGATGACACTAAAGTGGGTGGTATTATAAATGGCGAAGATGGTTGTCAAAATTGCAACAGGATCTTGACATGTTGGGCAGGTGGGCTGATGAATGATTAATGGGGATTTCATTCGCACGTTTCACAGCATATAGCTGAACATGATTGGAACGCGCCAAACCGGATGAAACGTCTCCGCTGGTTTCAGTTCCACTGTTGTTATTTTTTTTGCAAATCTTTCCCAGCAAGCAACAGCCGGAACACCGCCTCTCGCCACTTCCGCGCTGTTAATATCTGCACCTCACTCCGATTTTGTTGCATAACCTGAAAGCCATAGAGCCAACAATTCTAAACGCCACAGAGCTGTCGTGATTAATGTCTCTGATCAACAAACATTGTAGGTTGACGTTCTTGTCCAGATATTCTCCTGAACGAGTTTGATTCAGGACCACAGAGACACGCACTACAGGGGGAAGAACATTCTGCCCACGGTGTCTTCGCCATTCATTATGTACCTATCGGCATTCCTCAGTTGTCCCATCACTCGGATGGTAGCCGTTCTTGTCATTACATTTCAAAGGTTCATCTTAATGGGGGTTTTTTTCAAACGCTGACAATGGCTGCATCCATCACGAACTCAAGCAATGCGTTCTTGAAGCTAATACTAAGTGGCATAACCCTTGCTCATACACCCTCTTACCCCGTCATTTAAACAGCCTGCGCTCCGATTACGGGAACCTATGCGAAGCCGATACGTTTCTCACGTCTCTCGACCCGCTCCGGCCCTCATCGCTTTGTGAACTTCAAACAGAACCCCGCTCCTGGTTCATCTCTGGTTCTAAACGCACATGTCCCGCCTGTACTCGGAGACAGCAGCCACCACTTCAGGTAACATCCTAGTTCACCTGCAACCTCTGTCGTTTGCACAGTCCACGATTCCACCCAATATTTCAAATATGACTTTGATTTACAAAGTTGTAACGTGACATCCTGCTGTGCGGCCTGGCTCACGGAGATTCATCTCCCCGCTCTGCTTAACCCAGACCATGGAATCCCTCCATGCGAGTCCACTTTTCAAACGTAGGGTCATCGCTTTCACCATTTCGCTAAGAACGTGCCCTCTGTGCGCCAAGGAATACCAGATGTCCGTTCAAGTTATATCCCCGACACCCGATCTTACCCCTCACCCACACAGGTGCACAAATATTTCTCCCTTGCCTTGTCACCCTGCTACTTCCTCCTCCTCGTACGCATATATACCTTCCCCGAGTTCCTCACTGCCCTTTCATATCGCCACTACTCCCGCCCCTAACGTCCACTTCCACCATATTCCCCGCTGCGGTTTACATTCCAGTCCCCAACATTTCTCCTTATTTGACTGCCTTTGTTTTCTTTTCATCTCTCACCCTTGTCCGCGTCTCTACTCATCGGTCCCACATATACATCCGCCTATCGTTGCCGGGCATTGGCCCACCTGCTGTTCTCTGTTCCAGGTTTCCCTACACCCTCAGTATGAAGAAGTGTCCCGACACGGTGTCGTCTGTCCGTCCCCTCCAGAGGTGGAGTCTAAGCCGCGGGTTTGTCCAGCCTTTAATTTTGTTTCGCTGGCTGCTTCGGCTTTGTTTCCCTGTCCCAGATATGCGGAGGATGGAATGGAATTGGCCACTGTAAATCGTGAAGAGCACAACAGGCTCAACATTTTTAGCGGGATGTAATACGTATGAGATACGTTTAAACAGCCGGCGCCGACAAGATGGCCTGCAGATTTGTATATGTACTTGAATTTATGGCTTCCTGATCTTATATTCTATGTGCAGTTTAATACCCTCCATGCTTTTATGAGTCTCCTTATCAAACTACGTTGCTGCCATTCTGTTTCCTTGCAAATGTGGTGTACACTTCATACACAGTTGTGAGGATCCTAATTTTCCATCATTAATGCCCAACAAGGCCTCCAAAAACGTGACACCTGAAGCAAGGAGGGGTTTCATCCTCGTTTGTGGGCCTCCTGTTAATGAGACAGAAAGCCTGATCTGCGGATCCAGAGAAGGTTCTGCAGATAACGGGCTCGTTGTTACACCGAGCGCTCAACGCGCCATGTCTCTTCCAAGTCAATTGTTATGGATGACGGGCGGGGCATTGGAGCAATTGCTATGCCTTTGATTCACAAAATACTATTCAAAATGAATTACAAGGCCACTGTTTAACGATGAGCGAACCTGGCGTTTTGATTCACTTGGGGATATTGTGCAGAGAGTTATTGCTACCGACCAAGGCTTGATCCGAGAAATCCGTGTGCAAAACTTGAAATAAGCTCAGTGCCAACGTGTATGACTAAGCGTTCCAATGGATAAAATGGTGACGTTAAACATATATGTTTGTTTGAATTAAATACACGCTAAATTAATTTAACATTTCCTTTGGGAAGGAAGTGGACGGTCGCACCTCGATTTGATTCCCGCTGTCAGAACAATCCCATCAGTAGGATTCTTCAGCTTGAACATTTTAAATACTGTAAAGCTAAGGAACTTAACAGAGACACAGACCAAGCTGGAATCACCCAGCAGGACAAATAATCCGTGGACGAACGAGAAACTATTGCAGACTCAGTTCAGTGACCCTTCATAGAACGAGGAAAGAAGACATGGAAACAGACTTCAGCAGCAGAGAGGTGGAGACAAATGGGCCGTACAATAGGAACGTCGCCGGCTGGGTGAGAGCAAAACACTCATTGTGGCAGTTTAGAAGACTATAATACATTGAATATATAAAACATAGAGCGATACATATAGTCATCTAAAAGCCTTTTACATGCCAGTGTAGTAACTGGTTCCACTGCCAGCACTGGCAGCGTGTTCCACAGGCAAACGTCCCTCTGTGTAAAAAGTACCTGCCCCGCACACATTCCTTGGAACATTGTCCATCTCCCATTAAATCTATGCTCTCCAGCTATGCTCTGGTATAAATATAAAATTATGAGAAATATGGATATGTAAGAAAGATAGAGGCCACTTCCCAGGGAGGAAATATGAATATGGATATGAAGAGGAAGATGGCTCTGATTGTCTGATCTATTTCTCATAATTCAAAGTACTTCTACCTGATCTGCCCGCCAACCTACGTTCCAGAGAAACTAATGCAACTTCGTTCAATTTCCCTCGACAGCCAATAATCGCTAAGCCAGGCAACATTCTGGTAAATATCTACTTCGACCTCTCCAAAGCTTCCACATTATTCCCATAATGGGGCGACAGAATCCTCGAAATGCGGAGTCATCAAAGCTGTACATTACTTGCCGACTCGTGCTCATTACACCGACCGATGAAAGCAAGCCACCCGCCTGTGGTAAATAAAATGCTGGAGGAACTGTGGTTAGCAAGCGGCATCTGCGAAGAGAGAACTGAGACTAACCTCAGGTCGGGACCCCGATGCTGACTGACTGGGGTCGGGTCTTGGAAGCTGAAAGAGAGATTGGGTAGAGAAAAACTTGGCGGGTCATCAGTGAATAAAGATGGGGATGAGTGATTTGTAGAAAGGTAGAATAAGTTACAAAAGCAATTGATGTAAACGGGGCAAAGACGATTTGCATAAGGAAAGAACCGGACGAGCGAAATATGGATAGAGGTAGGGATGTAGGTAGATGAGAAGAGGGGAGGGGAAAGAGTGGCCTTGCTGGCAGGACCCCCCACCCCAGGGCAGTTGCATTGTGTTGGCTCAACCAGATGACAGTGGGAGAGGCGGTCGTGCTTTGCGATGTGGCAAATTGCATCAACATAAGTGGGCTGCTTTGGGAAATAAATGCCCTGCATTGAAGTGGATCAATTACACTGGTGCTGCATCATCATGACCAAGGTGGCACTGAGCAGCGAGCTGCATTGGTGTGGGCTTTCCGCACTAAAGACATTGAGACAGCACGATTGAACTTCCTGCAACCTCGCTGGATTGGAATGCTGACATTATGTTAGCGGACAGTGGCTGAGCAGCATTGATGTGATTGCTCTGCTATGGAAGCTGGGCTGCATTGAGTGTACTGACACTGAAGAGATGTGACACTGAAGAAATGTACCACTGGAGATGTGCCACTCGGCCGGACCGTTGGCTATCGCCCAGGAGTCGGTGTGCAGTCGGACTGGTATTGTCGTTGGATAAGGGAAGGGTGGCCGCCACAAGCTCGGCCATTTGACACGAGCCACCAGAGCCATCACATAGACTCGCGTATCATCGAATGCACTCTCAAACCCCGTGTACACAGCAGAGCACGCGGCCGGATCGTATCCTGTTGTTCACCTGGCACCGTTCGAAACCGGGGTTCTCTTTTCCTGGAAGGGCGCCTGACACGGTCATTTATGGCGTTTCTCGTCCATTCAGACCGTGCCATACCCCCTCCCGTGAGCCAGTCATAAGCCCGTTGTGCGCAACGTTTCTGCACTAATAGCAGTAGGTGGTCCGCCCAGCTATTGCAGTGTTTTTGCATAGCAATATGCATGGATATTCGGGGAAAGGAAGGATATTCAGTCAACCTAGGCCTGCAGTTCATCCTCCAGCACCTGTACCGCGAGGGGACTTAAGCAAGATTTGGTTTGTGGATTTAGCTCTGCATTCAACACCATTGAGAGGGGGTCTTATCGAAACGTATAAGATTATTAAGGGGTTGGACACGTTAGGGGCAGGAAACATGTTCCCAATGTTGGGGGAGTCCAGAACAAGGGGCCACAGTTTAAGAATAAGGGGTAGGCCATTTAGAACTCAGATGAGGAAAAACATTTTCAGTCAGAGAGTTGTAAATCTGTGGAATTCTCTGCCTCAGAAGGCAGTGGAGGCCAATGCTCTGAATGCATTCAAGAGGGAGCTAGTCAAGTCAAGAGAGAGCTAGGGTAGCGCAGTCAGGGGCTATGGGGAGAACGCAGGAACGGGGTACTGATTGAAAAGGATCAGCCATGATCAAATTGAATGGTGGTGGTGGCTTGAAGGGCCGAATGGCCTACTCCTGCACCTATTGTCTATTATCTATTGTCCATTAAGTCAACAAGTAATGTTACAGCTTTGACGACTCCGCATTTCGAGGATTCTGGCGCCCCATTATGTGAAAAATGTGGAAGCTTTGGAGAGGTCGAAGAAGATATTGACCAGAATGTTGCCTGGCTTAGCGATTATTAGCTGTAGGGGGAAATTGAACGAAGTTGCATTAGTTTCACTGGAACGTAGGTTGGCGGGGAGATCAGGTAGAAGAACTTTGAATTTTGAGAAATAGGTGAAACATCAGAGCCATCTTCCTCTTCATATCCATATTCTTATTTCCTCCCTGTGAAGTGGTCTTTCACTTTCTTACCTGTCTTATTTCTCCATTTTATATTTATAACAGAGTACAGCTAGAGAGCATAGATTTAATGTGAGATGGACAATGTTTTAAGGAATGTGTGCGGGGCAGGAACATTTTACACAGAGGGGCGTTTGCATCTGGAACACGCTGCCAGTGCTGGCAGTGGAACCAGTTTAAATACTGGCATGTAAAAGGCTTTCAGATGAGTATATGTATTGCTCTATGTTCTATGTTTTGAATGTACTTCTAAACTGCCACGTTGAGTCCCTTGGTCTCACCCAGCCGGCGACGTTCCTATTGTATTGCCCATTCGTCACCACCTCTCTCCTGCTTAAGACTGTCTTCGTTTCCTCTTTCATCGTTCTATGAAGGGTCCCTGACCTGAGTCTGCAATAGTTTCTCGTTCGCCCACGGATTATCTGTCCTGCTGGGTGATTCCAACATGGTCTGTGTCTCTGTTAACTTCCTTAGCTTTACAGTATTTAAGATGTTCACGCTGAAGAATCCGACTGATGGGACTGTTCTGACAGCGGGAGAGAAATCGAGTCGCGACCGTCCATTTCATTTTCAAAGGTAATGTAAAACTAATTTAGCGTGTATTTAATTCAAGCAAACTTATACGTTTCACGTCACCATTTTATCCCTTGGAACACTTCTCAATCATACACGTTGGCACTGGGCTTATTTCAAGTTTTGCACGGGGATTTCTCGGTTCAATCGATAGCAATAGCTCTCTGCACAATATCCCCAAGTGAATCAAAACGCCACATTCGCCCACGGTTAAACAGTGAACTTGTAATTCGGTTTGAATAGTATTTTGTGAATCAAAGGCACAGCAATTGCTCCAATGCCCCGCCCGTCATCCATAACAATTGACTTGGAAGAGACATGGCGCTTTGGGCGCTCAGTGCAACAACGAGCTCGTTATCTGCAGAACCTTCTCTGGATCCGCAGATCAGGCTTCCTGTCTAATTAACAGGAGGCCCACAAACGAGGATGAACCCCCTCCTTGCTTCAAGTGTTACGTTTTTGGAGGCCTTGTAGCGCTAGGATATATATGACAGAAAATGAGGATTTTCGCAACTGTGTATGAAGTGTCCACCACATGTCCAAGGATACAGAATGGCAACAACGTAGTTTGATACGGAGACTCATAAAAGGATGGAGGGTATTAAACTGCACATAGAATATAAGATCAGGAAGCCATAAATCCAAGTACATTTAAAAATCTGCAGGCCATCTTGTCGGCGCCGGCTGTTTAAACGTATCTCATACGTATTTCACCCGCAAAAAAATGTTGAGCCTGTTGTGCTCTTTACGATTTGCAGTGGCCAATTCCATTCCATCCTCCGCATATCTGGGACAAGGAAGCAAGGCCAAAGCAGCCAGCGAAGCGAAATAAAAGGCTGGACAAAACCAGCGGCTGAGGCTCCACCTCTGGAGTGGACGGACAGACGACACCATGTCGGGGCACTTCTTCATACTGAGAGTGTCGGGCGAGAAACCTGGAACAGAGAGTAGGAGGTGGGCCAATGTCCGGAAATGATAGGCGGATGAGCCAAAACATTATGACCACTGACAGGCGAAATGAATAACATTGATAATCTTACAATGACACTGTCAAGGGGTAGGAGAAATTAGGCAGCATGTGAACCGTCAGTTCTTGAAGTTGATGTGCTAGATGCAGGAGAAATGGGCAGGAAATGAGCGACTTTGACAAGGTCCAAATTGTTATGGCCAGACGACTGGGTCAGAGCATCTCTGAAATGGCAAGGCTTGTGGGGTGCTCCCGGTCAGCAGTGGTGAGTACCTACCGACAGTGGTCCGAGAAGGGATAAACCACAAACCGGCGACAGACAGTGTAATGGCAGTTTCTATACATTCTCAAAGTCCAACTTCGATAGCCATTACTGCTCGGGGATGGAATGGTATAGCTTACGCACACACCGCACTCCGAGATAAGAAAGACGAATCTTCCAAACGCTGTTTCTTAATTAATTGGTCTTTATTAAAGTAGCACAAATCAAAAGAGTAATTCATAACTTTTCGTTCTTATCAACTGTTTTTTCTTCAAGCAATACAATAAAAACCGTGTAGTCGTTACCGTGTGCTCCTTGTGAGTGTAGCTGGCGCCAATGTGGCAGTCGAGGGTGTGGCAGTCGAGAGTGTGGCAGACATGAATGTGGTAAAAAAATGTATTCTTTCCATCCTCCGAGACTAAACTGACCCACAATCTCTGTCGCTACGCTAGTCTCCTCCCATGTCGACACTCCCCATTACGTATCGAATCACACCCCCAAGCATGCAAAAAAAGACAGAAACTAGAAATATTAAACATAGCCATAATACAATGACAGTAACTAAATTAAGCGTAAATGGCTCCTACACACCGGCCCCTAATTGTTCTGCGTATATAACGAAGCAATTAGCAATAGATACTAAAAGGAGCTATAAAAGCTTAATATTTATCAAAGACAAAAGTAATATGCATTATATTTTGGCATTCAAACTTCTTTAACGATTCTTCAATCTTCTCCTTCACCTTCTAGAAGCAGACATATCTTGGTTATCGGTCTTACCAAGATGATGTCCTTAGTCTGAAGTCGTACAGTACACAAAAAACCTTTAACGTCTGGCATGACCTCCAGTATCTTTTTACGAAGTTTTGACAAGATGTGATTTCTTCCTCCATGTCCGATCTGTTCATGAATATGTCGTAACAGCAATGTTGAAATATGAAAGTCCTTCGAGAGAATAATAGGATGCTTAGCTTCTTCAGGCACCGCTAGTTTATTTAGCTGACCACCTACTCTCAGAAGTCCTTTATCCAGTATCGGGTCAAGCCTGTATAAAAAACTACTTATTTTAACACCACGTTCACCAGCTTGTAATGCTGATAGCTCTTCCTTATATTCTTGTATTTGACAGAAAGAGATAACTGCATTTTCTGCCTTAAAAAGATCAGCCGGACATAAACACTGTCCCCGGTACGATACTCAACCTTTTCTTTCAGCTTGCCAGGATCCGTTTCAAAGCCACTTATAGGAGCCCGCGTTTCATTTTTCTTACGAGTCCACTGCAAAAGCATTGTTTTTAATTTACGAAACTAAGCCACTACAGTCTTCAACTTATTCCATGATGAGAAATGGGTAATTAAATAGTTTGTTGAATCTAATGGGTCCTTAATAATGGCGTTCACTAAGATGTCTTCCTTGATCTCCGGATCATTAGCAGAGATTTCAATTTCCAGGTTAGACTTTGTCCATTCTCGGTCTGTTTACATAGAAACTCTGGCCCATTGATCCATCTCTTACTGCTTAAGAAGCGGTCTGCTGTTAATCCTCTAGAGGCTTCATCCGCAGGATTTTCCTTGGTATTAATATACTTCCACTGTGATACATTAGTAGCATACCTTATAAAAGAGATCCTGTTTGCGACAAATGTTAGGAAGCGTTTATTTTCAACGTTGGTGTACCTAAGCACTGTCATGCTATCAGTACAGAAGGTAGATTCCTCCAGCTTAAGCTGCAGTTCTTTTTGCAGCAATATGTAAATTCTGACAGCTAAGACTGCGGCTGCAAGCTCCATTCTGGGAATCGTCATTTGCTTCAATGGTGCCACTCTGGCCTTTCCCATTAAGAATGCAGCATGTACATCATTAATATCATTTCCAGTCTCAGATATGAAACAGTACCGTAACCACTTTCACTTGCATCAGAAAGGTGATGCAGGTGTGCAAATCTGATTCGACCAAAGTTTGTCGCCTTCATACACCGGTCCTAACCCTAACCGGTCCGAGATTTTGTCGAGATTTTCTAACCACTCTGTCCATCGCTGAGAGAAGATTTGCGTTATACTCTCATGCCATCCAAGTTTCTTGTTACAGAGATCCTGCAAAATTAACTTGGCTGATAGTGTAAATCGTGCAATAAATCCCAAAGAGTGTGGCAGTCGAGAGTGTGGCAGACGTGAGGGTGACTGGCGCGGGTGTGGTAAAAAACTGTAGTCTCTCCATCCTCCAGACTAAACTGACCCACAATCTCTGTCGCTACGCTAGCATCCTCCCATATAGACACTCCCCATTACGTATCAAATCACACCCACAAGCATGCAAAAAAAGACAGAAACTAGAAATATTAAACATAGCCATAATACAATGACAGTAACTAAATTAAACGTAAATGGCTCCTACAGATAGGGTGTTGCGATGCGCGAGGGCACGATGGCTATTCCGTCTGGTCCGAACCGACAGAAGGTCTACTGTGGCACAAGTCACAGAAAATGGTAATGGCGGTCACGGGAGGAATGTGTCACAATACACAGCGCATCGCGTCCTGCTGCGTATGGGGCTGCACACGGAGGACCAACAGCATATTAGGGCATAATGCTTTAGCTTATCAGGTTATAATGTTTTGGCTCATCGGTGTATATGTAGGACCGATGAGTGGAGACGCCGACAAGGGTGAGAGATGAAAAGAAAACAAAGGCTGTGAAATAAGGAGATAAGTTGAGGAATTGAATGTAAACCGCAGCGAGGAAGATGGTGGAAGTGGACGTTATGGGAGGGAGTAGTGGGAATCTGAAAGGGAACTGAGGATCTCGGGGAAGGGATATATGCGTACGAGGAGGAGGAAGTAGCAGGGTGACAAGGCATGGGAGAAATATTTGTGCACCAGTGTGGGGGAGGGGTAAGATCGGGTGTAGGGGATATTACTTGAACGGACATCTGGTATTCCTTGGCGCATAGAACGCACATTCTCAGCGAAATGGTGAAATCGTCGTCCCCTGCGGTTGAAAAGAGGACTCGCATAGAGGGATTCCATGGTCTTGTTTTAGCAGAGCGGTGAGATGAATCTCCGCGACCCAGGCCGCACAGCAGGATGTCACGTTACAACTTTGTAACACAAAGTCACATTTGAAATATGGGGTCGAATCGCGGACTGCGTAACCGTCAGAGGGTGTAGGTGGACTACGATGCCAGAAGAAGTGGTGACTGCTGCCCGCGAGTACAGGCGAGGCAAGTGCGTTTAGAATCAGAGATGAACCAGGAGTGGGGTTCTGTTTGAAGTTCACAAACCTACGAGGGCCGTAGCGAGACTAGAGACGAGAGAAACGTATCGCCGTAGCATAGGTTGCCATAATCGGAGCGCAGGCGCTTTAGATGACGGGGTAAGTTGGTGATGGATGCAGGCACTGTCAGCGCTTGAAAAAGTTAAGATGAATCTTTGAAATGGAATGACAAGAACGGCTACCATCCGAGTGATGGGACCACTGAGGAATGCCGACAGGTACATAATGAACGGCGAAGACACCGTGGGCAGAATGTTCTTCCCCCTGTAGTGCGTGTCTCTGTGGCCCTGAGTCACACTCGTTCAGGAGAATATCTGGACAAGAACGTCAACTTACAATGTTTGTTGATCAGAGACGTTAATCACCACAGCTATGTGGCGTTTAGATTCGTTGGCTCTGTGGCTTTCAGATGTTATGCAATAAAATCGGAGTGAGGTGCAGATTTTAATAGCGTCGAAGGGGCGAGAGGCGGTGTTCCGGCCGTTGCTTGCTGGGAAAGATTTGCAAAAAAATAACAACAGTGGGACTGAAACCATGGGAGACGTTTCATCCGGTTTGGCGCGTTCCAATCATGTTCAGCTATATCCTATGAAGCGTGCGAATGAAATCCCCAATTAACCATTCATCAGCCCACCTGCCCAACATGTCAAGATCCTGTTGCAATTTTGACAACCATCTTCGCCATCTATAATACCACCCACTTTAGTGTCACCTGCAAACGTATTAATTGTGCCTTGTCTATTCTCTTCCAAATCATTGATATAGATAACAAACAGCAATGGGCCTAGCACCGAACCCTGGAGCACCCACTACTCACCGGCTGCCAGTCCGAAAAACAACGTTCTACCGTCACCTTCTGCTTCCTTCCATGAATCCAATTTTCTATCTATTCGGCTAGATGTCTTTTGTTCCCAAGCCATGCAGCCTTTCGGAGCAGCCTGCCACGCGTACCTTCTCAAATACCATGATCAAATCCATATATACGCCGTCCTCAGCTCTGCCCTCAACAACCTTTTGCTGAGATTTTCAAAAGCGAACGGGAAACTACAGGAAACTTGATCAATCACCTTGTTTAATTCTCGTTTGTATGGAACAATTCAGGATACGTGCCAATCACATAAAGCCCAACTTTCACCTGCAAAGAATAAACTCACTGAAACCGCCAAGTACTGGAAAACAAACTTCACATTGGTGGAACTTGTAGAGCTGCTGGCAAATCACTGCGGTTTCAATCCGAACACGTAGTGCTGATAGTGTGGAGTTTGAACGCTCTCCCTGAAACCTCATGGATTCTACCAGTGTCCCCAGAGTTCCTCCGATACTTGAAAGACTCGGGTGTTGTTCGGCTGATTTGACTGTTTAAGGTGTGTCGACGGGTGATAGCACCTGGAGGAGCTAATGGGAATGCGGGGCACTTTGAAACGAATGTTGTCTGTAGGTCCTTGATCAATGACGGGATATATCGGGGACCAGGTTGTGAACACATTATGTGACTACATGGTACAAATGTGGGTAGTTGTGCAGATAGTGAGAATGGTTGTGAAAAACATTGCAGCAGGATCTTCAGTTCAGTTGTGTTTAGTTTATTGTCACGTGTACGGACGTGCAGTAAAAAGCTTTTGTTGCGTGCTAACCAGTCAGCAGAAAAGCATGATTACAATCGATCAATTTACAGTGTATAACTAATGCACACGAGAAGGGAATAACGTTTAATGCTAGGTAAAGCCAGCAAAATCCGATAAGTCTTGATCGATTGGTCAGGTGCGCTGAGGAAAAGTTGATGGAATTTAATACAAAGGGATGTGAAATTTTGGTAAGACTAACATGGGCAGGGCTTACACAGTGAATGGTAGGCATCTGGCGAGTCTTGTGGAGCCCAGGCCAGGGGTGTAGGAGTGCAGGTGCGTGGTTCCCGAAGGTGCAATCGCAGGCAGATCTGATGGGCGAAAAGGCTTTTGGCGAAAGCAAACAAGAAAAAAAATAGAGGGGTCGTAACGCAACGTTCCATGTAGATATTTCGGTTTTGATTTAACTGTAACAGATAAAGTCTAATCGGCTGAGGCTGGGAAATGAGCGGTTTGCAGAAATCGTGATGAATATTTGTTTTCTCCGAAGTGCCTGAACAATTGTTCGGCGTTGTGCTTCACCTGAATAACCACATGGTACTTACTTCAATAGACAATAGACAATAGGATTAGGCCATTCGGTCCTTCGAGCCAGCACCGCCATTCAATGTGATCATGGCTGATCATTCTCAATCAGTACCCCGTTCATGCCTTCTCCCCATACCCCTTGACTCCGCTATCCTTAAGAGCTCTATGTAGCTCTCTTGAATGCATTCAGAGAATTGGCCTCCACTGCCTTCTGAGGCAGAGAATTCCACAGATTCACAACTCTCTGACTGAAAACGTTTTTCCTCATCTCCGTTCTAAATGGCATACCCCTTATTCTTAAACTGTGGCCCCTTGTTCTGGACTCCCCCAACATTGGGAACATGTTTGCTGCCTCTAACGTGTCCAACCCCTTAATAATCGTATACGTTTCGGTAAGATCCCCTCTCATCCTTCCAAATTCCAGTGTATACAAGCCTAGTCGCTCCAGTCTTTCAACATACGACAGTCCCGGCATTCCGAGAATTAACCTAGTAAACCTACACTGCACGCCCTCAATAGCAAGAATATCCTTCCTCAAATTTGGAGACCAAAACTGCACACAGTACTCGAGGTGCGGTCTCACTAGGGCCCTGTACAACTGCAGAAGGACCTCTTTGCTCCTATACTCAACTTCTCTTGTTATGAAGGCCAACATTCCATTGGCTTTCTTCACTGCTTGCTGTACCTGCATGCTTCCTTTCAATGACTGATGCACTAGGACACCCAGATCTCGTTGTACGTCCCCTTTTCCTAACTTGACACCATTCAGATAATACTCTGCCTTCCTATTCTTACCACCAAAGTAGTTCTCCAACCTGAACGACTACCGCCCGGTTGCCCTAACGCCGATAGTCATGAAGTGCTTTGAGAGGCTGGTACTCTCACACATCAAATCCAACATCCCTGACTCACTGGACCCACATCAATTTGCATACAGGGCAAATAGATCCACAGAGGACGCCATCTCTCTGGCTCTTCACACTGTCCTGATTCACCTAGAGAGACAGGGCACGTACGTGAGGATGCTATTCATAGACTATAGCTCCGCCTTCAACACGGTCATCCCCACCAAGCTCATCACCAAACTCCACCAGCTAGGCCTCAGCTCCTCATTATGTGACTGGATCCTGGACTTCCTGCTGGAACGACCGCAGGCAGTGAGAATGGGCCCGCACCTGTCCCCCACTATCACCCTGAGTACCGGCACACCATAGGGCTGTGTTCTGAGCCCCATGCTCTACTACCTCTTCACACACGACCGTGTTCCTGCATTCGACACCAACACCATTGTCAAGTTTGCAGACGACACAACGGTGATCGGGCTTATCACCAACGGGGATGAAACAAACTATAGAGCGGAGGTGCAGAACCTGGCGGACTGGTGCTCAGGATAACAACCTGTCCCTAAATACCACCAAGACCAAGGAGCTGATCATCAACTTCCGTAGGTCACGTAACGGGGAATATGCCCCGATCTCTATCAACGGGGACAGTGTGGAGAGAGTGTCCAGCTTCATGTTTCTGGGCACTCACATTTCGGAGGACCTAACATGGTCCAATAACACCGCTGCGCTGGTCAAGAAGGCACAACAAAGACTGTTCTACTTAAGAACACTGAAAAAGTCTGGTCTACCCCAACAGCTGCTGACGACCTTCTACCGCTGCACCATAGAGAGCATCCTAACGCATGGCATCCCTGTGTGGTACCTCAGCTGCACGGAGGCAGAAAGGAAAGCTCTACAGCGGGTAGTCCACAGAGCTCAGAGGGCCATCGGAACACAGCTACCAGACTTGGAGGGCATCTACAACACACGATGCCTCAGAAAAGCCACCAGCATCCACAAAGACTCTTCACACCCCTGCAACAGTCTGTTCGAACTCCTTCCATCGGGCAGACGATACAAGGCCTTCTACGCCCGCACCTCCAGACTCAGGAACAGCTTCATCCCCAGGGCCATAGCTGCTATGAACCGGTCCTGCTGAGCCGGATGGCCACAACGCATAGATCAACTTGCACTTTACCCTGTCTAAAACTGTTACAATTGTTTCGTTTCGTTGGGTTGCTGTTGTCTAAATTACTTAAATTATTGCATCGTATGGGAGGCGCATTCCCAATCTCGTTGTACCCCTGGGTACAATGACAATAAAGATATATTGTATTGTATTGTATTGTATTAAACTGCATCTGCCATGCATCTGCCCACTCACACAACCTGTCCAAGTCACACTGCAACCTCATAACATCTCCCTCACAGTTCACACTACTACCCAGCTTTGGATCGTCTGCAAATTTGCTAATGGTACTTTTAATCCCTTAATCAAAGTCATTAATGTATATTGTAAATAGCTGCGGTCCCAGCACCCCACTAGTTACTGCCTGCCATTCTGAAAGGGACCAATTTATCCCCACTCTTTGCTTTCTGTCTGTCAACCAATTTTCTATCCATGTCAGTACCCTACCTCCAATACCATGTGCTCTAATTTTGCCCACTAATCCCCTATGTGGAACCTTGTCGAAGACTTCACAATATTATGCAACACTCTGTGAACAATAGGTTTGCTCAGGGACTGTGATCAACATGAAACGATGACACCCAACGGTCCCGCAGGGATAATCCCTTTCCTTCAAATAAGGGAACCTTTTCAATGAGATATTCCACAATCAAATAGGATAAGAGGTGACAAGGAGATGGGCGAACTACAGATTGTTAGAGTCATATACGAGATCCAAAAGATATACTACCCGATCCTGGCTATTGTCGGTGTTCCGGGTAAGTGAGGAGAGCTGTCGTTTACGCTGTGCATATTTGAGAATCTGGCTGTATGTCTCTCGAAACTGCCTCTTTTAATTTCAAATTCAGTGATCGCACTGCCGAGGGATTATTAATGCGCGAACCATTCTTGCTGTGACTGTCACTTTGAACATCGTATTTTGCAGGATTAAACGCAGAGTGATCTGCAACTTCCCGGTGTTTGCACTGGTTAACATCGAGCACAGTCACGTTGTATTGAATCCATTATGCCCATTGACCAGTTCCAGCTGAATTGATGGAACACACAAAGTCACAGTGGATGGTGGAAATGCTAAATGTTAAAGGAACCCCATTAGTAAGTGGGGCAGCAGCTGTGCCGGTCAATGTTTCAATTCAGTGCCCTTCCAATGGGGGATTTCGTGGCTTACATTACCACAGCAGGACCGGGTGAATTGCGGAGCGGGTTTAGAACTGCAGACTCAATGTGAATTATTAACCATTTCGAACCTAATCATGTTTCTGTCGAAATCATCCCAGTCTCCTCTTTGCATCAACTGATCTTCTCTTTGCGATTAAAATCTGCGTTTCATGTTTGCCGTTTAGTTCGATTGATTGATTTCCAAAACTTCCTTTGAAGAGAAAGTTGCACGTCATCGAGATGTTGTGTGATGCACTTCACAGTGCTAGGAGAACGGGCTTTGTTCCCTCTCTCTATGGTAACTGTGTAACTTAGCAAGTGTGCGATCATTCGATATCACACTCATTCCTCAATTGCAATTGCAATTACTCCAATCACAAATATACCAGAAATCACACATTCCCATCAGTAACCAAGTCAAAGATAAGCATCATCTGGGTGAATTGCAAAATGGAAGTTAATCTATATTTACCAACTGCATGGTAAACGCCAATCTGAGTCACGCTAATGTAATTTTGGGTCCCTGTCTAATACTGAACCACATGTCAGGGGTGATCTACACGCATTCACACAACATAAACGGACCGCTTTGTTGCTACGGATATTTATATTGCGCAGTGCATTACCCGCATCGTATTATTAACCCTTAACCCACAACATTGCTCTTTGCTTTCGGAATCACACAGATGCTATGGTGAAATTGCTGATGAACTTCATAAAAGTAAAGTGTGTTTGCTCACGGTGTTTAACTCATGCAAAGCACATAATGCGGAGGTTGCAATCATCTTGCACTAAAAATATGATCATTCTTTTTGCATCACAGTGAATCTGGTGACAATTGTGGTCCTGTCTCGAGGAAAGTGTGGCCTCTCCAGATGTGTGACCCGCTACCTGGTGGCCATGGCAGCGGCAGATCTACTGGTCATTATCTTTGACCTGATATTGAGACAGATTCCGATTGCTCATCGCCTATATTTTGTGAAGCTCATCCCCCTGTGTAATATCCACGCCGTCTTGCTTTACACAGTGACCGACTGTTCTGTGTGGTTCACCGTCTCCTTCACCTTTGACCGATTTGTTGCCATCTGTTGCCAAAAATTGAAGCATAGATATTGCACCGAGAAAACAGCGGCTGTGGTTCTGAGCACAGTGAGTGTACTGAGCAGCGCCAAGAATGTTTACTGGTATTTCATGTATACACCTTGGTACAGATTGGCGAATACCCCCTGGTTTTGTTACATGGATGTCCGTGTTATGACTTCAATTACCTTGTCAACGATTGAGTCTCTTCATTATATTCTCACCCCCTGTGTCCCGTTTGTGTTGATTCTGCTGCTCAATGCTTTAACGGTGAGACATATTTTGGTGGTCAGCAGAGCCCGCAGGAGACTCCGGGACCAGAAAAGTGCGAAGAGCCCCAGTGATCCCGAAATGGTGAATCGAAGGAAATCCGTGATATTGTTGTTATTTATCTCCGGAAATTTCGTTCTGTTATGGGCAACATTTACATTTTATATAATAAGTAGACGTGTGTGTTATTTCGAAGAATGTTTTTTTTCCCTCCCTACCTTTGTATCGGAAATAGGATTCATGCTTCAATTACTTAGCAGTTGCACAAACACGTGCATATATGCGGTGACACAGAAGATGTTTAGAATGCAATTGTTGACTGTGTTAACATATCCCCTTCCTCGACTGATAAGATTAATTAAGCACTGAAAAATAATGAAAAACTGGAGCATCTAAAGCATCATAATCAAATATTAGAACCAGAACTGTTGAAATGCTTTACGCAAACAGACTCGGCACCCATTGTGACCGCGCTCGGCATTAACCATCCACTTACACTAATCTGACATTGATTCTATTCTCCATACATTGGATTAATCCCAGAGCCCTTCTACCCAATTCGGAATTAAGGGGCATTATCGGAGGAATTCGCAGAGGACGCACAACGTCCACATTGCTTGTCATTGGAAGGTGGGAGGTAACATATATTTTCAGGCTAAACCTATGTGGTCACAGAGAGAAAGCGCAAAGTCCACAAGCCAGCATGCGAGGTTAGGACTGAACCCGGGTCTGTAGCGTCATGAGGCAGACGCTCTCATAGCTGCGAGACTATTTTCCGCTGTTCCCGCAGCTTCGTTGCAAATACGGGGAATTTAGTTGGATAGTGCTCATCCCATTTTTGACCTCTAGTTGTGTCTAGCGTTGTCCAAATTAGTGTATATCCCCAAGTAGATTAAACAGTTCTAACACTGTTCGGTGGGTACCCCGACTCAGTCAGTTCTTGTGCCGTCAACACACTTCTTTCCTTGAACTCCAAGGTTAATTTCGCAATAAATATAATTTCTCACTGTGAGCGATCAGAGGAACACCAAGGCTGGCGAACCAGCATATTGACAGACCATCCAAACTACACGTTTACAAAATATCCGCTTGGCTCCCCGACTCATTTCCGCCAAAGATTTAGTCAGTGATCGTGGTTTCCATTAAAAAAACGAAGATGCCCAAATAAGGGATGGCATACATCACGGAGTTTGCATAATCCACAGCGAATCAATAATCTAAAGACAATCCTCTGGGAAGGTGATGGACGGACGAGTTCCAACACTGGGTTTCTGATAGGGACAGACAAGATAGTTGGGAGATAACCCGTACTCAATGGTCCATCAGTGAACCGTGATTAAAACCACGTCCTTGGTCATTTCAGGGAAGTGTCCCATCAAATACCCGCAGCAGAGATTTCACTCCTGGAAGCGGGAGATCTTGTGTGTAAAGGTGACGTCGCAAATTATGGAAGTCATTAGAAATTTGGCAAGTTTGTCATATATTTAACCCAAAATCTTACATATTAAGAGAGTAAAAGCAAACGTGTTTAATTGTCATGTGTATCATTTCAAAAATGTAAAATGCGCATGGAACCATTGTGACGCGAGCTATAGAAACTGTAACTGCTGTGAATGCGTGAAAAATGTGGGTCCTCTCAGAATGTTTTCCAGTATACGCTGTGAAGCTCTATGAAGTTCTGTAAATGTTTGAGAAAACCACCGCATCTCTATGAGATTTCTTACTGTCTTCCCCTGATTTGGGCCATAATTCTGAGTGCGACTGGTCCTCGTGTGAAGCCAGATTCAGGGTACTGGTCAGGCACACAATTCCCTCCAACACACGACACAGCGAGCAGGGGGCTACATAGAACCACATGGCTGCAAACCCGGGATGTTTAGTTTTGCTACCTACATTTGTTCTATTGGGCCCCACATTGTTGTCGTGCGATTGTAAATTGTGGTACTATAAGATAACAAATTGGAGGGAAAGGAAATAATGCTGACTTTATTGGGCGAGAGCAGTAGAGGGTTAGGGCTCTGTGTGGAGATGCGGCAACATGCGGCAACACACACACACGCACACGCACACGCACGCACACGCACACGCACACGCACGCACACGCACGCACACGCACACACACACAAGTATACATATACAACATATGTACAAAACGACAGCTAATGAATAACACGAAGGTGACATCAAATAATATGATGTAACGGCAGGGCACTCGAAGTTCAAATGTAAGCTGCAGATCGGAAACTCGCTGCCATGAAATGGACACCCGAGAGACCCAGAGTACAACGAATAGCGGATAATAATTTAGAATCTTTAGAAAATGGACATATTATGGTCGGAGACGATCTTGAATTTGGAATTTGGACGGTGGGCCATGTAGATATCATATAACATATAACATATAACAACTACAGCATGGAAACAGGCCTGTCCGGCCCTACCAGTCCACGCCGACCATTCTCCCTGACCTAGTCTCATCTACCTGCACTCAGACCATAACCCTCCAATCCCCTCCTATCCATATACTTGTCCAATTTACTCTTAAATAATAAAATCGAGCCAGCCTCCACCACTTCCACCGGAAGCCCATTCCATACAGCCACAACCCTCTGAGTAAAGAAGTTCCCCCTCATGTTACCCCTAAACCTTTGTCCCTCAATTCTGAAGCTAGATCGGTATGATCATTGCTGTTTGTTATCTATATCAATGATTTGGATGCGAACAGCAAGGCATAATTAATACGTTTGCAGATGACACTAAAGTGGGTGGTATTATAAATGGCGAAGATGGTTGTCAAAATTGCAACAGGATCTTGACATGTTGGGCAGGTGGGCTGATGAATGATTAATGGGGATTTCATTCGCACGTTTCACAGCATATAGCTGAACATGATTGGAACGCGCCAAACCGGATGAAACGTCTCCGCTGGTTTCAGTTCCACTGTTGTTATTTTTTTTGCAAATCTTTCCCAGCAAGCAACAGCCGGAACACCGCCTCTCGCCACTTCCGCGCTGTTAATATCTGCACCTCACTCCGATTTTGTTGCATAACCTGAAAGCCATAGAGCCAACAATTCTAAACGCCACAGAGCTGTCGTGATTAATGTCTCTGATCAACAAACATTGTAGGTTGACGTTCTTGTCCAGATATTCTCCTGAACGAGTTTGATTCAGGACCACAGAGACACGCACTACAGGGGGAAGAACATTCTGCCCACGGTGTCTTCGCCATTCATTATGTACCTATCGGCATTCCTCAGTTGTCCCATCACTCGGATGGTAGCCGTTCTTGTCATTACATTTCAAAGGTTCATCTTAATGGGGGTTTTTTTCAAACGCTGACAATGGCTGCATCCATCACGAACTCAAGCAATGCGTTCTTGAAGCTAATACTAAGTGGCATAACCCTTGCTCATACACCCTCTTACCCCGTCATTTAAACAGCCTGCGCTCCGATTACGGGAACCTATGCGAAGCCGATACGTTTCTCACGTCTCTCGACCCGCTCCGGCCCTCATCGCTTTGTGAACTTCAAACAGAACCCCGCTCCTGGTTCATCTCTGGTTCTAAACGCACATGTCCCGCCTGTACTCGGAGACAGCAGCCACCACTTCAGGTAACATCCTAGTTCACCTGCAACCTCTGTCGTTTGCACAGTCCACGATTCCACCCAATATTTCAAATATGACTTTGATTTACAAAGTTGTAACGTGACATCCTGCTGTGCGGCCTGGCTCACGGAGATTCATCTCCCCGCTCTGCTTAACCCAGACCATGGAATCCCTCCATGCGAGTCCACTTTTCAAACGTAGGGTCATCGCTTTCACCATTTCGCTAAGAACGTGCCCTCTGTGCGCCAAGGAATACCAGATGTCCGTTCAAGTTATATCCCCGACACCCGATCTTACCCCTCACCCACACAGGTGCACAAATATTTCTCCCTTGCCTTGTCACCCTGCTACTTCCTCCTCCTCGTACGCATATATCCCTTCCCCGAGTTCCTCACTGCCCTTTCATATCGCCACTACTCCCGCCCCTAACGTCCACTTCCACCATATTCCCCGCTGCGGTTTACATTCCAGTCCCCAACATTTCTCCTTATTTGACTGCCTTTGTTTTCTTTTCATCTCTCACCCTTGTCCGCGTCTCTACTCATCGGTCCCACATATACATCCGCCTATCGTTGCCGGGCATTGGCCCACCTGCTGTTCTCTGTTCCAGGTTTCCCTACACCCTCAGTATGAAGAAGTGTCCCGACACGGTGTCGTCTGTCCGTCCCCTCCAGAGGTGGAGTCTAAGCCGCGGGTTTGTCCAGCCTTTAATTTTGTTTCGCTGGCTGCTTCGGCTTTGTTTCCCTGTCCCAGATATGCGGAGGATGGAATGGAATTGGCCACTGTAAATCGTGAAGAGCACAACAGGCTCAACATTTTTAGCGGGATGTAATACGTATGAGATACGTTTAAACAGCCGGCGCCGACAAGATGGCCTGCAGATTTGTATATGTACTTGAATTTATGGCTTCCTGATCTTATATTCTATGTGCAGTTTAATACCCTCCATGCTTTTATGAGTCTCCTTATCAAACTACGTTGCTGCCATTCTGTTTCCTTGCAAATGTGGTGTACACTTCATACACAGTTGTGAGGATCCTAATTTTCCATCATTAATGCCCAACAAGGCCTCCAAAAACGTGACACCTGAAGCAAGGAGGGGTTTCATCCTCGTTTGTGGGCCTCCTGTTAATGAGACAGAAAGCCTGATCTGCGGATCCAGAGAAGGTTCTGCAGATAACGGGCTCGTTGTTACACCGAGCGCTCAACGCGCCATGTCTCTTCCAAGTCAATTGTTATGGATGACGGGCGGGGCATTGGAGCAATTGCTATGCCTTTGATTCACAAAATACTATTCAAAATGAATTACAAGGCCACTGTTTAACGATGAGCGAACCTGGCGTTTTGATTCACTTGGGGATATTGTGCAGAGAGTTATTGCTACCGACCAAGGCTTGATCCGAGAAATCCGTGTGCAAAACTTGAAATAAGCTCAGTGCCAACGTGTATGACTAAGCGTTCCAATGGATAAAATGGTGACGTTAAACATATATGTTTGTTTGAATTAAATACACGCTAAATTAATTTAACATTTCCTTTGGGAAGGAAGTGGACGGTCGCACCTCGATTTGATTCCCGCTGTCAGAACAATCCCATCAGTAGGATTCTTCAGCTTGAACATTTTAAATACTGTAAAGCTAAGGAACTTAACAGAGACACAGACCAAGCTGGAATCACCCAGCAGGACAAATAATCCGTGGACGAACGAGAAACTATTGCAGACTCAGTTCAGTGACCCTTCATAGAACGAGGAAAGAAGACATGGAGACAGACTTCAGCAGCAGAGAGGTGGAGACAAATGGGCCGTACAATAGGAACGTCGCCGGCTGGGTGAGAGCAAAACACTCATTGTGGCAGTTTAGAAGACTATAATACATTGAATATATAAAACATAGAGCGATACATATAGTCATCTAAAAGCCTTTTACATGCCAGTGTAGTAACTGGTTCCACTGCCAGCACTGGCAGCGTGTTCCACAGGCAAACGTCCCTCTGTGTAAAAAGTACCTGCCCCGCACACATTCCTTGGAACATTGTCCATCTCCCATTAAATCTATGCTCTCCAGCTATGCTCTGGTATAAATATAAAATTATGAGAAATATGGATATGTAAGAAAGATAGAGGCCACTTCCCAGGGAGGAAATATGAATATGGATATGAAGAGGAAGATGGCTCTGATTGTCTGATCTATTTCTCATAATTCAAAGTACTTCTACCTGATCTGCCCGCCAACCTACGTTCCAGAGAAACTAATGCAACTTCGTTCAATTTCCCTCGACAGCCAATAATCGCTAAGCCAGGCAACATTCTGGTAAATATCTACTTCGACCTCTCCAAAGCTTCCACATTATTCCCATAATGGGGCGACAGAATCCTCGAAATGCGGAGTCATCAAAGCTGTACATTACTTGCCGACTCGTGCTCATTACACCGACCGATGAAAGCAAGCCACCCGCCTGTGGTAAATAAAATGCTGGAGGAACTGTGGTTAGCAAGCGGCATCTGCGAAGAGAGAACTGAGACTAACCTCAGGTCGGGACCCCGATGCTGACTGACTGGGGTCGGGTCTTGGAAGCTGAAAGAGAGATTGGGTAGAGAAAAACTTGGCGGGTCATCAGTGAATAAAGATGGGGATGAGTGATTTGTAGAAAGGTAGAATAAGTTACAAAAGCAATTGATGTAAACGGGGCAAAGACGATTTGCATAAGGAAAGAACCGGACGAGCGAAATATGGATAGAGGTAGGGATGTAGGTAGATGAGAAGAGGGGAGGGGAAAGAGTGGCCTTGCTGGCAGGACCCCCCACCCCAGGGCAGTTGCATTGTGTTGGCTCAACCAGATGACAGTGGGAGAGGCGGTCGTGCTTTGCGATGTGGCAAATTGCATCAACATAAGTGGGCTGCTTTGGGAAATAAATGCCCTGCATTGAAGTGGATCAATTACACTGGTGCTGCATCATCATGACCAAGGTGGCACTGAGCAGCGAGCTGCATTGGTGTGGGCTTTCCGCACTAAAGACATTGAGACAGCACGATTGAACTTCCTGCAACCTCGCTGGATTGGAATGCTGACATTATGTTAGCGGACAGTGGCTGAGCAGCATTGATGTGATTGCTCTGCTATGGAAGCTGGGCTGCATTGAGTGTACTGACACTGAAGAGATGTGACACTGAAGAAATGTACCACTGGAGATGTGCCACTCGGCCGGACCGTTGGCAATCGCCCAGGAGTCGGTGTGCAGTCGGACTGGTATTGTCGTTGGATAAGGGAAGGGTGGCCGCCACAAGCTCGGCCATTTGACACGAGCCACCAGAGCCATCACATAGACTCGCGTATCATCGAATGCACTCTCAAACCCCGTGTACACAGCAGAGCACGCGGCCGGATCGTATCCTGTTGTTCACCTGGCACCGTTCGAAACCGGGGTTCTCTTTTCCTGGAAGGGCGCCTGACACGGTCATTTATGGCGTTTCTCGTCCATTCAGACCGTGCCATACCCCCTCCCGTGAGCCAGTCATAAGCCCGTTGTGCGCAACGTTTCTGCACTAATAGCAGTAGGTGGTCCGCCCAGCTATTGCAGTGTTTTTGCATAGCAATATGCATGGATATTCGGGGAAAGGAAGGATATTCAGTCAACCTAGGCCTGCAGTTCATCCTCCAGCACCTGTACCGCGAGGGGACTTAAGCAAGATTTGGTTTGTGGATTTAGCTCTGCATTCAACACCATTGAGAGGGGGTCTTATCGAAACGTATAAGATTATTAAGGGGTTGGACACGTTAGGGGCAGGAAACATGTTCCCAATGTTGGGGGAGTCCAGAACAAGGGGCCACAGTTTAAGAATAAGGGGTAGGCCATTTAGAACTCAGATGAGGAAAAACATTTTCAGCCAGAGAGTTGTAAATCTGTGGAATTCTCTGCCTCAGAAGGCAGTGGAGGCCAATGCTCTGAATGCATTCAAGAGGGAGCTAGTCAAGTCAAGAGAGAGCTAGGGTAGCGCAGTCAGGGGCTATGGGGAGAACGCAGGAACGGGGTACTGATTGAAAAGGATCAGCCATGATCAAATTGAATGGTGGTGGTGGCTTGAAGGGCCGAATGGCCTACTCCTGCACCTATTGTCTATTATCTATTGTCCATTAAGTCAACAAGTAATGTTACAGCTTTGACGACTCCGCATTTCGAGGATTCTGGCGCCCCATTATGTGAAAAATGTGGAAGCTTTGGAGAGGTCGAAGAAGATATTGACCAGAATGTTGCCTGGCTTAGCGATTATTAGCTGTAGGGGGAAATTGAACGAAGTTGCATTAGTTTCACTGGAACGTAGGTTGGCGGGGAGATCAGGTAGAAGAACTTTGAATTTTGAGAAATAGGTGAAACATCAGAGCCATCTTCCTCTTCATATCCATATTCTTATTTCCTCCCTGTGAAGTGGTCTTTCACTTTCTTACCTGTCTTATTTCTCCATTTTATATTTATAACAGAGTACAGCTAGAGAGCATAGATTTAATGTGAGATGGACAATGTTTTAAGGAATGTGTGCGGGGCAGGAACATTTTACACAGAGGGGCGTTTGCATCTGGAACACGCTGCCAGTGCTGGCAGTGGAACCAGTTTAAATACTGGCATGTAAAAGGCTTTCAGATGAGTATATGTATTGCTCTATGTTCTATGTTTTGAATGTACTTCTAAACTGCCACGTTGAGTCCCTTGGTCTCACCCAGCCGGCGGCGTTCCTATTGTATTGCCCATTCGTCACCACCTCTCTCCTGCTTAAGACTGTCTTCGTTTCCTCTTTCATCGTTCTATGAAGGGTCCCTGACCTGAGTCTGCAATAGTTTCTCGTTCGCCCACGGATTATCTGTCCTGCTGGGTGATTCCAACATGGTCTGTGTCTCTGTTAACTTCCTTAGCTTTACAGTATTTAAGATGTTCACGCTGAAGAATCCGACTGATGGGACTGTTCTGACAGCGGGAGAGAAATCGAGTCGCGACCGTCCATTTCATTTTCAAAGGTAATGTAAAACTAATTTAGCGTGTATTTAATTCAAGCAAACTTATACGTTTCACGTCACCATTTTATCCCTTGGAACACTTCTCAATCATACACGTTGGCACTGGGCTTATTTCAAGTTTTGCACGGGGATTTCTCGGTTCAATCTATAGCAATAGCTCTCTGCACAATATCCCCAAGTGAATCAAAACGCCACATTCGCCCACGGTTAAACAGTGAACTTGTAATTCGGTTTGAATAGTATTTTGTGAATCAAAGGCACAGCAATTGCTCCAATGCCCCGCCCGTCATCCATAACAATTGACTTGGAAGAGACATGGCGCTTTGGGCGCTCAGTGCAACAACGAGCTCGTTATCTGCAGAACCTTCTCTGGATCCGCAGATCAGGCTTCCTGTCTAATTAACAGGAGGCCCACAAACGAGGATGAACCCCCTCCTTGCTTCAGGTGTTACGTTTTTGGAGGCCTTGTAGCGCTAGGATATATATGACAGAAAATGAGGATTTTCGCAACTGTGTATGAAGTGTCCACCACATGTCCAAGGATACAGAATGGCAACAACGTAGTTTGATACGGAGACTCATAAAAGGATGGAGGGTATTAAACTGCACATAGAATATAAGATCAGGAAGCCATAAATCCAAGTACATTTAAAAATCTGCAGGCCATCTTGTCGGCGCCGGCTGTTTAAACGTATCTCATACGTATTTCACCCGCAAAAAAATGTTGAGCCTGTTGTGCTCTTTACGATTTGCAGTGGCCAATTCCATTCCATCCTCCGCATATCTGGGACAAGGAAGCAAGGCCAAAGCAGCCAGCGAAGCGAAATAAAAGGCTGGACAAAACCAGCGGCTGAGGCTCCACCTCTGGAGTGGACGGACAGACGACACCATGTCGGGGCACTTCTTCATACTGAGAGTGTCGGGCGAGAAACCTGGAACAGAGAGTAGGAGGTGGGCCAATGTCCGGAAATGATAGGCGGATGAGCCAAAACATTATGACCACTGACAGGCGAAATGAATAACATTGATAATCTTACAATGACACTGTCAAGGGGTAGGAGAAATTAGGCAGCATGTGAACCGTCAGTTCTTGAAGTTGATGTGCTAGATGCAGGAGAAATGGGCAGGAAATGAGCGACTTTGACAAGGTCCAAATTGTTATGGCCAGACGACTGGGTCAGAGCATCTCTGAAATGGCAAGGCTTGTGGGGTGCTCCCGGTCAGCAGTGGTGAGTACCTACCGACAGTGGTCCGAGAAGGGATAAACCACAAACCGGCGACAGACAGTGTAATGGCAGTTTCTATACATTCTCAAAGTCCAACTTCGATAGCCATTACTGCTCGGGGATGGAATGGTATAGCTTACGCACACACCGCACTCCGAGATAAGAAAGACGAATCTTCCAAACGCTGTTTCTTAATTAATTGGTCTTTATTAAAGTAGCACAAATCAAAAGAGTAATTCATAACTTTTCGTTCTTATCAACTGTTTTTTCTTCAAGCAATACAATAAAAACCGTGTAGTCGTTACCGTGTGCTCCTTGTGAGTGTAGCTGGCGCCAATGTGGCAGTCGAGGGTGTGGCAGTCGAGAGTGTGGCAGACATGAATGTGGTAAAAAAATGTATTCTTTCCATCCTCCGAGACTAAACTGACCCACAATCTCTGTCGCTACGCTAGTCTCCTCCCATGTCGACACTCCCCATTACGTATCGAATCACACCCCCAAGCATGCAAAAAAAGACAGAAACTAGAAATATTAAACATAGCCATAATACAATGACAGTAACTAAATTAAGCGTAAATGGCTCCTACACACCGGCCCCTAATTGTTCTGCGTATATAACGAAGCAATTAGCAATAGATACTAAAAGGAGCTATAAAAGCTTAATATTTATCAAAGACAAAAGTAATATGCATTATATTTTGGCATTCAAACTTCTTTAACGATTCTTCAATCTTCTCCTTCACCTTCTAGAAGCAGACATATCTTGGTTATCGGTCTTACCAAGATGATGTCCTTAGTCTGAAGTCGTACAGTACACAAAAAACCTTTAACGTCTGGCATGACCTCCAGTATCTTTTTACGAAGTTTTGACAAGATGTGATTTCTTCCTCCATGTCCGATCTGTTCATGAATATGTCGTAACAGCAATGTTGAAATATGAAAGTCCTTCGAGAGAATAATAGGATGCTTAGCTTCTTCAGGCACCGCTAGTTTATTTAGCTGACCACCTACTCTCAGAAGTCCTTTATCCAGTATCGGGTCAAGCCTGTATAAAAAACTACTTATTTTAACACCACGTTCACCAGCTTGTAATGCTGATAGCTCTTCCTTATATTCTTGTATTTGACAGAAAGAGATAACTGCATTTTCTGCCTTAAAAAGATCAGCCGGACATAAACACTGTCCCCGGTACGATACTCAACCTTTTCTTTCAGCTTGCCAGGATCCGTTTCAAAGCCACTTATAGGAGCCCGCGTTTCATTTTTCTTACGAGTCCACTGCAAAAGCATTGTTTTTAATTTACGAAACTAAGCCACTACAGTCTTCAACTTATTCCATGATGAGAAATGGGTAATTAAATAGTTTGTTGAATCTAATGGGTCCTTAATAATGGCGTTCACTAAGATGTCTTCCTTGATCTCCGGATCATTAGCAGAGATTTCAATTTCCAGGTTAGACTTTGTCCATTCTCGGTCTGTTTACATAGAAACTCTGGCCCATTGATCCATCTCTTACTGCTTAAGAAGCGGTCTGCTGTTAATCCTCTAGAGGCTTCATCCGCAGGATTTTCCTTGGTATTAATATACTTCCACTGTGATATATTAGTAGCATACCTTATAAAAGAGATCCTGTTTGCGACAAATGTTAGGAAGCGTTTATTTTCAACGTTGGTGTACCTAAGCACTGTCATGCTATCAGTACAGAAGGTAGATTCCTCCAGCTTAAGCTGCAGTTCTTTTTGCAGCAATATGTAAATTCTGACAGCTAAGACTGCGGCTGCAAGCTCCATTCTGGGAATCGTCATTTGCTTCAATGGTGCCACTCTGGCCTTTCCCATTAAGAATGCAGCATGTACATCATTAATATCATTTCCAGTCTCAGATATGAAACAGTACCGTAACCACTTTCACTTGCATCAGAAAGGTGATGCAGGTGTGCAAATCTGATTCGACCAAAGTTTGTCGCCTTCATACACCGGTCCTAACCCTAACCGGTCCGAGATCTTGTCGAGATTTTCTAACCACTCTGTCCATCGCTGAGAGAAGATTTGCGTTATACTCTCATGCCATCCAAGTTTCTTGTTACAGAGATCCTGCAAAATTAACTTGGCTGATAGTGTAAATCGTGCAATAAATCCCAAAGAGTGTGGCAGTCGAGAGTGTGGCAGACGTGAGGGTGACTGGCGCGGGTGTGGTAAAAAACTGTAGTCTCTCCATCCTCCAGACTAAACTGACCCACAATCTCTGTCGCTACGCTAGCATCCTCCCATATAGACACTCCCCATTACGTATCAAATCACACCCACAAGCATGCAAAAAAAGACAGAAACTAGAAATATTAAACATAGCCATAATACAATGACAGTAACTAAATTAAACGTAAATGGCTCCTACAGATAGGGTGTTGCGATGCGCGAGGGCACGATGGCTATTCCGTCTGGTCCGAACCGACAGAAGGTCTACTGTGGCACAAGTCACAGAAAATGGTAATGGCGGTCACGGGAGGAATGTGTCACAATACACAGCGCATCGCGTCCTGCTGCGTATGGGGCTGCACACGGAGGACCAACAGCATATTAGGGCATAATGCTTTAGCTTATCAGGTTATAATGTTTTGGCTCATCGGTGTATATGTAGGACCGATGAGTGGAGACGCCGACAAGGGTGAGAGATGAAAAGAAAACAAAGGCTGTGAAATAAGGAGATAAGTTGAGGAATTGAATGTAAACCGCAGCGAGGAAGATGGTGGAAGTGGACGTTATGGGAGGGAGTAGTGGGAATCTGAAAGGGAACTGAGGATCTCGGGGAAGGGATATATGCGTACGAGGAGGAGGAAGTAGCAGGGTGACAAGGCATGGGAGAAATATTTGTGCACCAGTGTGGGGGAGGGGTAAGATCGGGTGTAGGGGATATTACTTGAACGGACATCTGGTATTCCTTGGCGCATAGAACGCACATTCTCAGCGAAATGGTGAAATCGTCGTCCCCTGCGGTTGAAAAGAGGACTCGCATAGAGGGATTCCATGGTCTTGTTTTAGCAGAGCGGTGAGATGAATCTCCGCGACCCAGGCCGCACAGCAGGATGTCACGTTACAACTTTGTAACACAAAGTCACATTTGAAATATGGGGTCGAATCGCGGACTGCGTAACCGTCAGAGGGTGTAGGTGGACTACGATGCCAGAAGAAGTGGTGACTGCTGCCCGCGAGTACAGGCGAGGCAAGTGCGTTTAGAATCAGAGATGAACCAGGAGTGGGGTTCTGTTTGAAGTTCACAAACCTACGAGGGCCGTAGCGAGACTAGAGACGAGAGAAACGTATCGCCGTAGCATAGGTTGCCATAATCGGAGCGCAGGCGCTTTAGATGACGGGGTAAGTTGGTGATGGATGCAGGCACTGTCAGCGCTTGAAAAAGTTAAGATGAATCTTTGAAATGGAATGACAAGAACGGCTACCATCCGAGTGATGGGACCACTGAGGAATGCCGACAGGTACATAATGAACGGCGAAGACACCGTGGGCAGAATGTTCTTCCCCCTGTAGTGCGTGTCTCTGTGGCCCTGAGTCACACTCGTTCAGGAGAATATCTGGACAAGAACGTCAACTTACAATGTTTGTTGATCAGAGACGTTAATCACCACAGCTATGTGGCGTTTAGATTCGTTGGCTCTGTGGCTTTCAGATGTTATGCAATAAAATCGGAGTGAGGTGCAGATTTTAATAGCGTCGAAGGGGCGAGAGGCGGTGTTCCGGCCGTTGCTTGCTGGGAAAGATTTGCAAAAAAATAACAACAGTGGGACTGAAACCATGGGAGACGTTTCATCCGGTTTGGCGCGTTCCAATCATGTTCAGCTATATCCTATGAAACGTGCGAATGAAATCCCCAATTAACCATTCATCAGCCCACCTGCCCAACATGTCAAGGTCCTGTTGCAATTTTGACAACCATCTTCGCCATCTATAATACCACCCACTTTAGTGTCACCTGCAAACGTATTAATTGTGCCTTGTCTATTCTCTTCCAAATCATTGATATAGATAACAAACAACAATGGGCCTAGCACCGAACCCTGGAGCACCCACTACTCACCGGCTGCCAGTCCGAAAAACAACGTTCTACCGTCACCTTCTGCTTCCTTCCATGAATCCAATTTTCTATCTATTCGGCTAGATGTCTTTTGTTCCCAAGCCATGCAGCCTTTCGGAGCAGCCTGCCACGCGTACCTTCTCAAATACCATGATCAAATCCATATATACGCCGTCCTCAGCTCTGCCCTCAACAACCTTTTGCTGAGATTTTCAAAAGCGAACGGGAAACTACAGGAAACTTGATCAATCACCTTGTTTAATTCTCGTTTGTATGGAACAATTCAGGATACGTGCCAATCACATAAAGCCCAACTTTCACCTGCAAAGAATAAACTCACTGAAACCGCCAAGTACTGGAAAACAAACTTCACATTGGTGGAACTTGTAGAGCTGCTGGCAAATCACTGCGGTTTCAATCCGAACACGTAGTGCTGATAGTGTGGAGTTTGAACGCTCTCCCTGAAACCTCATGGATTCTACCAGTGTCCCCAGAGTTCCTCCGATACTTGAAAGACTCGGGTGTTGTTCGGCTGATTTGACTGTTTAAGGTGTGTCGACGGGTGATAGCACCTGGAGGAGCTAATGGGAATGCGGGGCACTTTGAAACGAATGTTGTCTGTAGGTCCTTGATCAATGACGGGATATATCGGGGACCAGGTTGTGAACACATTATGTGACTACATGGTACAAATGTGGGTAGTTGTGCAGATAGTGAGAATGGTTGTGAAAAACATTGCAGCAGGATCTTCAGTTCAGTTGTGTTTAGTTTATTGTCACGTGTACGGACGTGCAGTAAAAAGCTTTTGTTGCGTGCTAACCAGTCAGCAGAAAAGCATGATTACAATCGATCAATTTACAGTGTATAACTAATGCACACGAGAAGGGAATAACGTTTAATGCTAGGTAAAGCCAGCAAAATCCGATAAGTCTTGATCGATTGGTCAGGTGCGCTGAGGAAAAGTTGATGGAATTTAATACAAAGGGATGTGAAATTTTGGTAAGACTAACATGGGCAGGGCTTACACAGTGAATGGTAGGCATCTGGCGAGTCTTGTGGAGCCCAGGCCAGGGGTGTAGGAGTGCAGGTGCGTGGTTCCCGAAGGTGCAATCGCAGGCAGATCTGATGGGCGAAAAGGCTTTTGGCGAAAGCAAACAAGAAAAAAAATAGAGGGGTCGTAACGCAACGTTCCATGTAGATATTTCGGTTTTGATTTAACTGTAACAGATAAAGTCTAATCGGCTGAGGCTGGGAAATGAGCGGTTTGCAGAAATCGTGATGAATATTTGTTTTCTCCGAAGTGCCTGAACAATTGTTCGGCGTTGTGCTTCACCTGAATAACCACATGGTACTTACTTCAATAGACAATAGACAATAGGATTAGGCCATTCGGCCCTTCGAGCCAGCACCGCCATTCAATGTGATCATGGCTGATCATTCTCAATCAGTACCCCGTCCATGCCTTCTCCCCATACCCCTTGACTCCGCTATCCTTAAGAGCTCTATGTAGCTCTCTTGAATGCATTCAGAGAATTGGCCTCCACTGCCTTCTGAGGCAGAGAATTCCACAGATTCACAACTCTCTGACTGAAAACGTTTTTCCTCATCTCCGTTCTAAATGGCATACCCCTTATTCTTAAACTGTGGCCCCTTGTTCTGGACTCCCCCAACATTGGGAACATGTTTGCTGCCTCTAACGTGTCCAACCCCTTAATAATCGTATACGTTTCGGTAAGATCCCCTCTCATCCTTCCAAATTCCAGTGTATACAAGCCTAGTCGCTCCAGTCTTTCAACATACGACAGTCCCGGCATTCCGAGAATTAACCTAGTAAACCTACACTGCACGCCCTCAATAGCAAGAATATCCTTCCTCAAATTTGGAGACCAAAACTGCACACAGTACTCGAGGTGCGGTCTCACTAGGGCCCTGTACAACTGCAGAAGGACCTCTTTGCTCCTATACTCAACTTCTCTTGTTATGAAGGCCAACATTCCATTGGCTTTCTTCACTGCTTGCTGTACCTGCATGCTTCCTTTCAATGACTGATGCACTAGGACACCCAGATCTCGTTGTACGTCCCCTTTTCCTAACTTGACACCATTCAGATAATACTCTGCCTTCCTATTCTTACCACCAAAGTAGTTCTCCAACCTGAACGACTACCGCCCGGTTGCCCTAACGCCGATAGTCATGAAGTGCTTTGAGAGGCTGGTACTCTCACACATCAAATCCAACATCCCTGACTCACTGGACCCACATCAATTTGCATACAGGGCAAATAGATCCACAGAGGACGCCATCTCTCTGGCTCTTCACACTGTCCTGACTCACCTAGAGAGACAGGGCACGTACGTGAGGATGCTATTCATAGACTATAGCTCCGCCTTCAACACGGTCATCCCCACCAAGCTCATCACCAAACTCCACCAGCTAGGCCTCAGCTCCTCATTATGTGACTGGATCCTGGACTTCCTGCTGGAACGACCGCAGGCAGTGAGAATGGGCCCGCACCTGTCCCCCACTATCACCCTGAGTACCGGCACACCATAGGGCTGTGTTCTGAGCCCCATGCTCTACTACCTCTTCACACACGACCGTGTTCCTGCATTCGACACCAACACCATTGTCAAGTTTGCAGACGACACAACGGTGATCGGGCTTATCACCAACGGGGATGAAACAAACTATAGAGCGGAGGTGCAGAACCTGGCGGACTGGTGCTCAGGATAACAACCTGTCCCTAAATACCACCAAGACCAAGGAGCTGATCATCAACTTCCGTAGGTCACGTAACGGGGAATATGCCCCGATCTCTATCAACGGGGACAGTGTGGAGAGAGTGTCCAGCTTCATGTTTCTGGGCACTCACATTTCGGAGGACCTAACATGGTCCAATAACACCGCTGCGCTGGTCAAGAAGGCACAACAAAGACTGTTCTACTTAAGAACACTGAAAAAGTCTGGTCTACCCCAACAGCTGCTGACGACCTTCTACCGCTGCACCATAGAGAGCATCCTAACGCATGGCATCCCTGTGTGGTACCTCAGCTGCACGGAGGCAGAAAGGAAAGCTCTACAGCGGGTAGTCCACAGAGCTCAGAGGGCCATCGGAACACAGCTACCAGACTTGGAGGGCATCTACAACACACGATGCCTCAGAAAAGCCACCAGCATCCACAAAGACTCTTCACACCCCTGCAACAGTCTGTTCGAACTCCTTCCATCGGGCAGACGATACAAGGCCTTCTACGCCCGCACCTCCAGACTCAGGAACAGCTTCATCCCCAGGGCCATAGCTGCTATGAACCGGTCCTGCTGAGCCGGATGGCCACAACGCATAGATCAACTTGCACTTTACCCTGTCTAAAACTGTTACAATTGTTTCGTTTCGTTGGGTTGCTGTTGTCTAAATTACTTAAATTATTGCATCGTATGGGAGGCGCATTCCCAATCTCGTTGTACCCCTGGGTACAATGACAATAAAGATATATTGTATTGTATTGTATTGTATTAAACTGCATCTGCCATGCATCTGCCCACTCACACAACCTGTCCAAGTCACACTGCAACCTCATAACATCTCCCTCACAGTTCACACTACTACCCAGCTTTGGATCGTCTGCAAATTTGCTAATGGTACTTTTAATCCCTTAATCAAAGTCATTAATGTATATTGTAAATAGCTGCGGTCCCAGCACCCCACTAGTTACTGCCTGCCATTCTGAAAGGGACCAATTTATCCCCACTCTTTGCTTTCTGTCTGTCAACCAATTTTCTATCCATGTCAGTACCCTACCTCCAATACCATGTGCTCTAATTTTGCCCACTAATCCCCTATGTGGAACCTTGTCGAAGACTTCACAATATTATGCAACACTCTGTGAACAATAGGTTTGCTCAGGGACTGTGATCAACATGAAACGATGACACCCAACGGTCCCGCAGGGATAATCCCTTTCCTTCAAATAAGGGAACCTTTTCAATGAGATATTCCACAATCAAATAGGATAAGAGGTGACAAGGAGATGGGCGAACTACAGATTGTTAGAGTCATATACGAGATCCAAAAGATATACTACCCGATCCTGGCTATTGTCGGTGTTCCGGGTAAGTGAGGAGAGCTGTCGTTTACGCTGTGCATATTTGAGAATCTGGCTGTATGTCTCTCGAAACTGCCTCTTTTAATTTCAAATTCAGTGATCGCACTGCCGAGGGATTATTAATGCGCGAACCATTCTTGCTGTGACTGTCACTTTGAACATCGTATTTTGCAGGATTAAACGCAGAGTGATCTGCAACTTCCCGGTGTTTGCACTGGTTAACATCGAGCACAGTCACGTTGTGTTGAATCCATTATGCCCATTGACCAGTTCCAGCTGAATTGATGGAACACACAAAGTCACAGTGGATGGTGGAAATGCTAAATGTTAAAGGAACCCCATTAGTAAGTGGGGCAGCAGCTGTGCCGGTCAATGTTTCAATTCAGTGCCCTTCCAATGGGGGATTTCGTGGCTTACATTACCACAGCAGGACCGGGTGAATTGCGGAGCGGGTTTAGAACTGCAGACTCAATGTGAATTATTAACCATTTCGAACCTAATCATGTTTCTGTCGAAATCATCCCAGTCTCCTCTTTGCATCAACTGATCTTCTCTTTGCGATTAAAATCTGCGTTTCATGTTTGCCGTTTAGTTCGATTGATTGATTTCCAAAACTTCCTTTGAAGAGAAAGTTGCACGTCATCGAGATGTTGTGTGATGCACTTCACAGTGCTAGGAGAACGGGCTTTGTTCCCTCTCTCTATGGTAACTGTGTAACTTAGCAAGTGTGCGATCATTCGATATCACACTCATTCCTCAATTGCAATTGCAATTACTCCAATCACAAATATACCAGAAATCACACATTCCCATCAGTAACCAAGTCAAAGATAAGCATCATCTGGGTGAATTGCAAAATGGAAGTTAATCTATATTTACCAACTGCATGGTAAACGCCAATCTGAGTCACGCTAATGTAATTTTGGGTCCCTGTCTAATACTGAACCACATGTCAGGGGTGGTCTACACGCATTCACACAACATAAACGGACCGCTTTGTTGCTTCGGATATTTATATTGCGCAGTGCATTACCCGCATCGTATTATTAACCCTTAACCCACAACATTGCTCTTTGCTTTCGGAATCACACAGATGCTATGGTGAAATTGCTGATGAACTTCATAAAAGTAAAGTGTGTTTGTTCACGGTGTTTAACTCATGCAAAGCACATAATGCGGAGGTTGCAATCATCTTGCACTAAAAATATGATCATTCTTTTTGCATCACAGTGAATCTGGTGACAATTGTGGTCCTGTCTCGAGGAAAGTGTGGCCTCTCCAGATGTGTGACCCGCTACCTGGTGGCCATGGCAGCGGCAGATCTACTGGTCATTATCTTTGACCTGATATTGAGACAGATTCCGATTGCTCATCGCCTATATTTTGTGAAGCTCATCCCCCTGTGTAATATCCACGCCGTCTTGCTTTACACAGTGACCGACTGTTCTGTGTGGTTCACCGTCTCCTTCACCTTTGACCGATTTGTTGCCATCTGTTGCCAAAAATTGAAGCATAGATATTGCACCGAGAAAACAGCGGCTGTGGTTCTGAGCACAGTGAGTGTACTGAGCAGCGCCAAGAATGTTTACTGGTATTTCATGTATACACCTTGGTACAGATTGGCGAATACCCCCTGGTTTTGTTACATGGATGTCCGTGTTATGACTTCAATTACCTGGTCAACGATTGAGTCTCTTCATTATATTCTCACCCCCTGTGTCCCGTTTGTGTTGATTCTGCTGCTCAATGCTTTAACGGTGAGACATATTTTGGTGGTCAGCAGAGCCCGCAGGAGACTCCGGGACCAGAAAAGTGCGAAGAGCCCCAGTGATCCCGAAATGGTGAATCGAAGGAAATCCGTGATATTGTTGTTATTTATCTCCGGAAATTTCGTTCTGTTATGGGCAACATTTACATTTTATATAATAAGTAGACGTGTGTGTTATTTCGAAGAATGTTTTTTTTCCCTCCCTACCTTTGTATCGGAAATAGGATTCATGCTTCAATTACTTAGCAGTTGCACAAACACGTGCATATATGCGGTGACACAGAAGATGTTTAGAATGCAATTGTTGACTGTGTTAACATATCCCCTTCCTCGACTGATAAGATTAATTAAGCACTGAAAAATAATGAAAAACTGGAGCATCTAAAGCATCATAATCAAATATTAGAACCAGAACTGTTGAAATGCTTTACGCAAACAGACTCGGCACCCATTGTGACCGCGCTCGGCATTAACCATCCACTTACACTAATCTGACATTGATTCTATTCTCCATACATTGGATTAATCCCAGAGCCCTTCTACCCAATTCGGAATTAAGGGGCATTATCGGAGGAATTCGCAGAGGACGCACAACGTCCACATTGCTTGTCATTGGAAGGTGGGAGGTAACATATATTTTCAGGCTAAACCTATGTGGTCACAGAGAGAAAGCGCAAAGTCCACAAGCCAGCATGCGAGGTTAGGACTGAACCCGGGTCTGTAGCGTCATGAGGCAGACGCTCTCATAGCTGCGAGACTATTTTCCGCTGTTCCCGCAGCTTCGTTGCAAATACGGGGAATTTAGTTGGATAGTGCTCATCCCATTTTTGACCTCTAGTTGTGTCTAGCGTTGTCCAAATTAGTGTATATCCCCAAGTAGATTAAACAGTTCTAACACTGTTCGGTGGGTACCCCGACTCAGTCAGTTCTTGTGCCGTCAACACACTTCTTTCCTTGAACTCCAAGGTTAATTTCGCAATAAATATAATTTCTCACTGTGAGCGATCAGAGGAACACCAAGGCTGGCGAACCAGCATATTGACAGAGCATCCAAACTACACGTTTACAAAATATCCGCTTGGCTCCCCGACTCATTTCCGCCAAAGATTTAGTCAGTGATCGTGGTTTCCATTAAAAAAACGAAGATGCCCAAATAAGGGATGGCATACATCACGGAGTTTGCATAATCCACAGCGAATCAATAATCTAAAGACAATCCTCTGGGAAGGTGATGGACGGACGAGTTCCAACACTGGGTTTCTGATAGGGACAGACAAGATAGTTGGGAGATAACCCGTACTCAATGGTCCATCAGTGAACCGTGATTAAAACCACGTCCTTGGTCATTTCAGGGAAGTGTCCCATCAAATACCCGCAGCAGAGATTTCACTCCTGGAAGCGGGAGATCTTGTGTGTAAAGGTGACGTCGCAAATTATGGAAGTCATTAGAAATTTGGCAAGTTTGTCATATATTTAACCCAAAATCTTACATATTAAGAGAGTAAAAGCAAACGTGTTTAATTGTCATGTGTATCATTTCAAAAATGTAAAATGCGCATGGAACCATTGTGACGCGAGCTATAGAAACTGTAACTGCTGTGAATGCGTGAAAAATGTGGGTCCTCTCAGAATGTTTTCCAGTATACGCTGTGAAGCTCTATGAAGTTCTGTAAATGTTTGAGAAAACCACCGCATCTCTATGAGATTTCTTACTGTCTTCCCCTGATTTGGGCCATAATTCTGAGTGCGACTGGTCCTCGTGTGAAGCCAGATTCAGGGTACTGGTCAGGCACACAATTCCCTCCAACACACGACACAGCGAGCAGGGGGCTACATAGAACCACATGGCTGCAAACCCGGGATGTTTAGTTTTGCTACCTACATTTGTTCTATTGGGCCCCACATTGTTGTCGTGCGATTGTAAATTGTGGTACTATAAGATAACAAATTGGAGGGAAAGGAAATAATGCTGACTTTATTGGGCGAGAGCAGTAGAGGGTTAGGGCTCTGTGTGGAGATGCGGCAACATGCGGCAACACACACACACGCACACGCACACGCACGCACACGCACACGCACACGCACGCACACGCACGCACACGCACACACACACACACACACAAGTATACATATACAACATATGTACAAAACGACAGCTAATGAATAACACGAAGGTGACATCAAATAATATGATGTAACGGCAGGGCACTCGAAGTTCAAATGTAAGCTGCAGATCGGAAACTCGCTGCCATGAAATGGACACCCGAGAGACCCAGAGTACAACGAATAGCGGATAATAATTTAGAATCTTTAGAAAATGGACATATTATGGTCGGAGACGATCTTGAATTTGGAATTTGGACGGTGGGCCATGTAGATATCATATAACATATAACATATAACAACTACAGCATGGAAACAGGCCTGTCCGGCCCTACCAGTCCACGCCGACCATTCTCCCTGACCTAGTCTCATCTACCTGCACTCAGACCATAACCCTCCAATCCCCTCCTATCCATATACTTGTCCAATTTACTCTTAAATAATAAAATCGAGCCAGCCTCCACCACTTCCACCGGAAGCCCATTCCATACAGCCACAACCCTCTGAGTAAAGAAGTTCCCCCTCATGTTACCCCTAAACCTTTGTCCCTCAATTCTGAAGCTAGATCGGTATGATCATTGCTGTTTGTTATCTATATCAATGATTTGGATGCGAACAGCAAGGCATAATTAATAAGTTTGCAGATGACACTAAAGTGGGTGGTATTATAAATGGCGAAGATGGTTGTCAAAATTGCAACAGGATCTTGACATGTTGGGCAGGTGGGCTGATGAATGATTAATGGGGATTTCATTCGCACGTTTCACAGCATATAGCTGAACATGATTGGAACGCGCCAAACCGGATGAAACGTCTCCGCTGGTTTCAGTTCCACTGTTGTTATTTTTTTTGCAAATCTTTCCCAGCAAGCAACAGCCGGAACACCGCCTCTCGCCACTTCCGCGCTGTTAATATCTGCACCTCACTCCGATTTTGTTGCATAACCTGAAAGCCATAGAGCCAACAATTCTAAACGCCACAGAGCTGTCGTGATTAATGTCTCTGATCAACAAACATTGTAGGTTGACGTTCTTGTCCAGATATTCTCCTGAACGAGTTTGATTCAGGACCACAGAGACACGCACTACAGGGGGAAGAACATTCTGCCCACGGTGTCTTCGCCATTCATTATGTACCTATCGGCATTCCTCAGTTGTCCCATCACTCGGATGGTAGCCGTTCTTGTCATTACATTTCAAAGGTTCATCTTAATGGGGGTTTTTTTCAAACGCTGACAATGGCTGCATCCATCACGAACTCAAGCAAAGCGTTCTTGAAGCTAATACTAAGTGGCATAACCCTTGCTCATACACCCTCTTACCCCGTCATTTAAACAGCCTGCGCTCCGATTACGGGAACCTATGCGAAGCCGATACGTTTCTCACGTCTCTCGACCCGCTCCGGCCCTCATCGCTTTGTGAACTTCAAACAGAACCCCGCTCCTGGTTCATCTCTGGTTCTAAACGCACATGTCCCGCCTGTACTCGGAGACAGCAGCCACCACTTCAGGTAACATCCTAGTTCACCTGCAACCTCTGTCGTTTGCACAGTCCACGATTCCACCCAATATTTCAAATATGACTTTGATTTACAAAGTTGTAACGTGACATCCTGCTGTGCGGCCTGGCTCACGGAGATTCATCTCCCCGCTCTGCTTAACCCAGACCATGGAATCCCTCCATGCGAGTCCACTTTTCAAACGTAGGGTCATCGCTTTCACCATTTCGCTAAGAACGTGCCCTCTGTGCGCCAAGGAATACCAGATGTCCGTTCAAGTTATATCCCCGACACCCGATCTTACCCCTCACCCACACAGGTGCACAAATATTTCTCCCTTGCCTTGTCACCCTGCTACTTCCTCCTCCTCGTACGCATATATCCCTTCCCCGAGTTCCTCACTGCCCTTTCATATCGCCACTACTCCCGCCCCTAACGTCCACTTCCACCATATTCCCCGCTGCGGTTTACATTCCAGTCCCCAACATTTCTCCTTATTTGACTGCCTTTGTTTTCTTTTCATCTCTCACCCTTGTCCGCGTCTCTACTCATCGGTCCCACATATACATCCGCCTATCGTTGCCGGGCATTGGCCCACCTGCTGTTCTCTGTTCCAGGTTTCCCTACACCCTCAGTATGAAGAAGTGTCCCGACACGGTGTCGTCTGTCCGTCCCCTCCAGAGGTGGAGTCTAAGCCGCGGGTTTGTCCAGCCTTTAATTTTGTTTCGCTGGCTGCTTCGGCTTTGTTTCCCTGTCCCAGATATGCGGAGGATGGAATGGAATTGGCCACTGTAAATCGTGAAGAGCACAACAGGCTCAACATTTTTAGCGGGATGTAATACGTATGAGATACGTTTAAACAGCCGGCGCCGACAAGATGGCCTGCAGATTTGTATATGTACTTGAATTTATGGCTTCCTGATCTTATATTCTATGTGCAGTTTAATACCCTCCATGCTTTTATGAGTCTCCTTATCAAACTACGTTGCTGCCATTCTGTTTCCTTGCAAATGTGGTGTACACTTCATACACAGTTGTGAGGATCCTAATTTTCCATCATTAATGCCCAACAAGGCCTCCAAAAACGTGACACCTGAAGCAAGGAGGGGTTTCATCCTCGTTTGTGGGCCTCCTGTTAATGAGACAGAAAGCCTGATCTGCGGATCCAGAGAAGGTTCTGCAGATAACGGGCTCGTTGTTACACCGAGCGCTCAACGCGCCATGTCTCTTCCAAGTCAATTGTTATGGATGACGGGCGGGGCATTGGAGCAATTGCTATGCCTTTGATTCACAAAATACTATTCAAAATGAATTACAAGGCCACTGTTTAACGATGAGCGAACCTGGCGTTTTGATTCACTTGGGGATATTGTGCAGAGAGTTATTGCTACCGACCAAGGCTTGATCCGAGAAATCCGTGTGCAAAACTTGAAATAAGCTCAGTGCCAACGTGTATGACTAAGCGTTCCAATGGATAAAATGGTGACGTTAAACATATATGTTTGTTTGAATTAAATACACGCTAAATTAATTTAACATTTCCTTTGGGAAGGAAGTGGACGGTCGCACCTCGATTTGATTCCCGCTGTCAGAACAATCCCATCAGTAGGATTCTTCAGCTTGAACATTTTAAATACTGTAAAGCTAAGGAACTTAACAGAGACACAGACCAAGCTGGAATCACCCAGCAGGACAAATAATCCGTGGACGAACGAGAAACTATTGCAGACTCAGTTCAGTGACCCTTCATAGAACGAGGAAAGAAGACATGGAAACAGACTTCAGCAGCAGAGAGGTGGAGACAAATGGGCCGTACAATAGGAACGTCGCCGGCTGGGTGAGAGCAAAACACTCATTGTGGCAGTTTAGAAGACTATAATACATTGAATATATAAAACATAGAGCGATACATATAGTCATCTAAAAGCCTTTTACATGCCAGTGTAGTAACTGGTTCCACTGCCAGCACTGGCAGCGTGTTCCACAGGCAAACGTCCCTCTGTGTAAAAAGTACCTGCCCCGCACACATTCCTTGGAACATTGTCCATCTCCCATTAAATCTATGCTCTCCAGCTATGCTCTGGTATAAATATAAAATTATGAGAAATATGGATATGTAAGAAAGATAGAGGCCACTTCCCAGGGAGGAAATATGAATATGGATATGAAGAGGAAGATGGCTCTGATTGTCTGATCTATTTCTCATAATTCAAAGTACTTCTACCTGATCTGCCCGCCAACCTACGTTCCAGAGAAACTAATGCAACTTCGTTCAATTTCCCTCGACAGCCAATAATCGCTAAGCCAGGCAACATTCTGGTAAATATCTACTTCGACCTCTCCAAAGCTTCCACATTATTCCCATAATGGGGCGACAGAATCCTCGAAATGCGGAGTCATCAAAGCTGTACATTACTTGCCGACTCGTGCTCATTACACCGACCGATGAAAGCAAGCCACCCGCCTGTGGTAAATAAAATGCTGGAGGAACTGTGGTTAGCAAGCGGCATCTGCGAAGAGAGAACTGAGACTAACCTCAGGTCGGGACCCCGATGCTGACTGACTGGGGTCGGGTCTTGGAAGCTGAAAGAGAGATTGGGTAGAGAAAAACTTGGCGGGTCATCAGTGAATAAAGATGGGGATGAGTGATTTGTAGAAAGGTAGAATAAGTTACAAAAGCAATTGATGTAAACGGGGCAAAGACGATTTGCATAAGGAAAGAACCGGACGAGCGAAATATGGATAGAGGTAGGGATGTAGGTAGATGAGAAGAGGGGAGGGGAAAGAGTGGCCTTGCTGGCAGGACCCCCCACCCCAGGGCAGTTGCATTGTGTTGGCTCAACCAGATGACAGTGGGAGAGGCGGTCGTGCTTTGCGATGTGGCAAATTGCATCAACATAAGTGGGCTGCTTTGGGAAATAAATGCCCTGCATTGAAGTGGATCAATTACACTGGTGCTGCATCATCATGACCAAGGTGGCACTGAGCAGCGAGCTGCATTGGTGTGGGCTTTCCGCACTAAAGACATTGAGACAGCACGATTGAACTTCCTGCAACCTCGCTGGATTGGAATGCTGACATTATGTTAGCGGACAGTGGCTGAGCAGCATTGATGTGATTGCTCTGCTATGGAAGCTGGGATGCATTGAGTGTACTGACACTGTAGAGATGTGACACTGAAGAAATGTACCACTGGAGATGTGCCACTCGGCCGGACCGTTGGCAATCGCCCAGGAGTCGGTGTGCAGTCGGACTGGTATTGTCGTTGGATAAGGGAAGGGTGGCCGCCACAAGCTCGGCCATTTGACACGAGCCACCAGAGCCATCACATAGACTCGCGTATCATCGAATGCACTCTCAAACCCCGTGTACACAGCAGAGCACGCGGCCGGATCGTATCCTGTTGTTCACCTGGCACCGTTCGAAACCGGGGTTCTCTTTTCCTGGAAGGGCGCCTGACACGGTCATTTATGGCGTTTCTCGTCCATTCAGACCGTGCCATACCCCCTCCCGTGAGCCAGTCATAAGCCCGTTGTGCGCAACGTTTCTGCACTAATAGCAGTAGGTGGTCCGCCCAGCTATTGCAGTGTTTTTGCATAGCAATATGCATGGATATTCGGGGAAAGGAAGGATATTCAGTCAACCTAGGCCTGCAGTTCATCCTCCAGCACCTGTACCGCGAGGGGACTTAAGCAAGATTTGGTTTGTGGATTTAGCTCTGCATTCAACACCATTGAGAGGGGGTCTTATCGAAACGTATAAGATTATTAAGGGGTTGGACACGTTAGGGGCAGGAAACATGTTCCCAATGTTGGGGGAGTCCAGAACAAGGGGCCACAGTTTAAGAATAAGGGGTAGGCCATTTAGAACTCAGATGAGGAAAAACATTTTCAGTCAGAGAGTTGTAAATCTGTGGAATTCTCTGCCTCAGAAGGCAGTGGAGGCCAATGCTCTGAATGCATTCAAGAGGGAGCTAGTCAAGTCAAGAGAGAGCTAGGGTAGCGCAGTCAGGGGCTATGGGGAGAACGCAGGAACGGGGTACTGATTGAAAAGGATCAGCCATGATCAAATTGAATGGTGGTGGTGGCTTGAAGGGCCGAATGGCCTACTCCTGCACCTATTGTCTATTATCTATTGTCCATTAAGTCAACAAGTAATGTTACAGCTTTGACGACTCCGCATTTCGAGGATTCTGGCGCCCCATTATGTGAAAAATGTGGAAGCTTTGGAGAGGTCGAAGAAGATATTGACCAGAATGTTGCCTGGCTTAGCGATTATTAGCTGTAGGGGGAAATTGAACGAAGTTGCATTAGTTTCACTGGAACGTAGGTTGGCGGGGAGATCAGGTAGAAGAACTTTGAATTTTGAGAAATAGGTGAAACATCAGAGCCATCTTCCTCTTCATATCCATATTCTTATTTCCTCCCTGTGAAGTGGTCTTTCACTTTCTTACCTGTCTTATTTCTCCATTTTATATTTATAACAGAGTACAGCTAGAGAGCATAGATTTAATGTGAGATGGACAATGTTTTAAGGAATGTGTGCGGGGCAGGAACATTTTACACAGAGGGGCGTTTGCATCTGGAACACGCTGCCAGTGCTGGCAGTGGAACCAGTTTAAATACTGGCATGTAAAAGGCTTTCAGATGAGTATATGTATTGCTCTATGTTCTATGTTTTGAATGTACTTCTAAACTGCCACGTTGAGTCCCTTGGTCTCACCCAGCCGGCGACGTTCCTATTGTATTGCCCATTCGTCACCACCTCTCTCCTGCTTAAGACTGTCTTCGTTTCCTCTTTCATCGTTCTATGAAGGGTCCCTGACCTGAGTCTGCAATAGTTTCTCGTTCGCCCACGGATTATCTGTCCTGCTGGGTGATTCCAACATGGTCTGTGTCTCTGTTAACTTCCTTAGCTTTACAGTATTTAAGATGTTCACGCTGAAGAATCCGACTGATGGGACTGTTCTGACAGCGGGAGAGAAATCGAGTCGCGACCGTCCATTTCATTTTCAAAGGTAATGTAAAACTAATTTAGCGTGTATTTAATTCAAGCAAACTTATACGTTTCACGTCACCATTTTATCCCTTGGAACACTTCTCAATCATACACGTTGGCACTGGGCTTATTTCAAGTTTTGCACGGGGATTTCTCGGTTCAATCGATAGCAATAGCTCTCTGCACAATATCCCCAAGTGAATCAAAACGCCACATTCGCCCACGGTTAAACAGTGAACTTGTAATTCGGTTTGAATAGTATTTTGTGAATCAAAGGCACAGCAATTGCTCCAATGCCCCGCCCGTCATCCATAACAATTGACTTGGAAGAGACATGGCGCTTTGGGCGCTCAGTGCAACAACGAGCTCGTTATCTGCAGAACCTTCTCTGGATCCGCAGATCAGGCTTCCTGTCTAATTAACAGGAGGCCCACAAACGAGGATGAACCCCCTCCTTGCTTCAGGTGTTACGTTTTTGGAGGCCTTGTAGCGCTAGGATATATATGACAGAAAATGAGGATTTTCGCAACTGTGTATGAAGTGTCCACCACATGTCCAAGGATACAGAATGGCAACAACGTAGTTTGATACGGAGACTCATAAAAGGATGGAGGGTATTAAACTGCACATAGAATATAAGATCAGGAAGCCATAAATCCAAGTACATTTAAAAATCTGCAGGCCATCTTGTCGGCGCCGGCTGTTTAAACGTATCTCATACGTATTTCACCCGCAAAAAAATGTTGAGCCTGTTGTGCTCTTTACGATTTGCAGTGGCCAATTCCATTCCATCCTCCGCATATCTGGGACAAGGAAGCAAGGCCAAAGCAGCCAGCGAAGCGAAATAAAAGGCTGGACAAAACCAGCGGCTGAGGCTCCACCTCTGGAGTGGACGGACAGACGACACCATGTCGGGGCACTTCTTCATACTGAGAGTGTCGGGCGAGAAACCTGGAACAGAGAGTAGGAGGTGGGCCAATGTCCGGAAATGATAGGCGGATGAGCCAAAACATTATGACCACTGACAGGCGAAATGAATAACATTGATAATCTTACAATGACACTGTCAAGGGGTAGGAGAAATTAGGCAGCATGTGAACCGTCAGTTCTTGAAGTTGATGTGCTAGATGCAGGAGAAATGGGCAGGAAATGAGCGACTTTGACAAGGTCCAAATTGTTATGGCCAGACGACTGGGTCAGAGCATCTCTGAAATGGCAAGGCTTGTGGGGTGCTCCCGGTCAGCAGTGGTGAGTACCTACCGACAGTGGTCCGAGAAGGGATAAACCACAAACCGGCGACAGACAGTGTAATGGCAGTTTCTATACATTCTCAAAGTCCAACTTCGATAGCCATTACTGCTCGGGGATGGAATGGTATAGCTTACGCACACACCGCACTCCGAGATAAGAAAGACGAATCTTCCAAACGCTGTTTCTTAATTAATTGGTCTTTATTAAAGTAGCACAAATCAAAAGAGTAATTCATAACTTTTCGTTCTTATCAACTGTTTTTTCTTCAAGCAATACAATAAAAACCGTGTAGTCGTTACCGTGTGCTCCTTGTGAGTGTAGCTGGCGCCAATGTGGCAGTCGAGGGTGTGGCAGTCGAGAGTGTGGCAGACATGAATGTGGTAAAAAAATGTATTCTTTCCATCCTCCGAGACTAAACTGACCCACAATCTCTGTCGCTACGCTAGTCTCCTCCCATGTCGACACTCCCCATTACGTATCGAATCACACCCCCAAGCATGCAAAAAAAGACAGAAACTAGAAATATTAAACATAGCCATAATACAATGACAGTAACTAAATTAAGCGTAAATGGCTCCTACACACCGGCCCCTAATTGTTCTGCGTATATAACGAAGCAATTAGCAATAGATACTAAAAGGAGCTATAAAAGCTTAATATTTATCAAAGACAAAAGTAATATGCATTATATTTTGGCATTCAAACTTCTTTAACGATTCTTCAATCTTCTCCTTCACCTTCTAGAAGCAGACATATCTTGGTTATCGGTCTTACCAAGATGATGTCCTTAGTCTGAAGTCGTACAGTACACAAAAAACCTTTAACGTCTGGCATGACCTCCAGTATCTTTTTACGAAGTTTTGACAAGATGTGATTTCTTCCTCCATGTCCGATCTGTTCATGAATATGTCGTAACAGCAATGTTGAAATATGAAAGTCCTTCGAGAGAATAATAGGATGCTTAGCTTCTTCAGGCACCGCTAGTTTATTTAGCTGACCACCTACTCTCAGAAGTCCTTTATCCAGTATCGGGTCAAGCCTGTATAAAAAACTACTTATTTTAACACCACGTTCACCAGCTTGTAATGCTGATAGCTCTTCCTTATATTCTTGTATTTGACAGAAAGAGATAACTGCATTTTCTGCCTTAAAAAGATCAGCCGGACATAAACACTGTCCCCGGTACGATACTCAACCTTTTCTTTCAGCTTGCCAGGATCCGTTTCAAAGCCACTTATAGGAGCCCGCGTTTCATTTTTCTTACGAGTCCACTGCAAAAGCATTGTTTTTAATTTACGAAACTAAGCCACTACAGTCTTCAACTTATTCCATGATGAGAAATGGGTAATTAAATAGTTTGTTGAATCTAATGGGTCCTTAATAATGGCGTTCACTAAGATGTCTTCCTTGATCTCCGGATCATTAGCAGAGATTTCAATTTCCAGGTTAGACTTTGTCCATTCTCGGTCTGTTTACATAGAAACTCTGGCCCATTGATCCATCTCTTACTGCTTAAGAAGCGGTCTGCTGTTAATCCTCTAGAGGCTTCATCCGCAGGATTTTCCTTGGTATTAATATACTTCCACTGTGATACATTAGTAGCATACCTTATAAAAGAGATCCTGTTTGCGACAAATGTTAGGAAGCGTTTATTTTCAACGTTGGTGTACCTAAGCACTGTCATGCTATCAGTACAGAAGGTAGATTCCTCCAGCTTAAGCTGCAGTTCTTTTTGCAGCAATATGTAAATTCTGACAGCTAAGACTGCGGCTGCAAGCTCCATTCTGGGAATCGTCATTTGCTTCAATGGTGCCACTCTGGCCTTTCCCATTAAGAATGCAGCATGTACATCATTAATATCATTTCCAGTCTCAGATATGAAACAGTACCGTAACCACTTTCACTTGCATCAGAAAGGTGATGCAGGTGTGCAAATCTGATTCGACCAAAGTTTGTCGCCTTCATACACCGGTCCTAACCCTAACCGGTCCGAGATCTTGTCGAGATTTTCTAACCACTCTGTCCATCGCTGAGAGAAGATTTGCGTTATACTCTCATGCCATCCAAGTTTCTTGTTACAGAGATCCTGCAAAATTAACTTGGCTGATAGTGTAAATCGTGCAATAAATCCCAAAGAGTGTGGCAGTCGAGAGTGTGGCAGACGTGAGGGTGACTGGCGCGGGTGTGGTAAAAAACTGTAGTCTCTCCATCCTCCAGACTAAACTGACCCACAATCTCTGTCGCTACGCTAGCATCCTCCCATATAGACACTCCCCATTACGTATCAAATCACACCCACAAGCATGCAAAAAAAGACAGAAACTAGAAATATTAAACATAGCCATAATACAATGACAGTAACTAAATTAAACGTAAATGGCTCCTACAGATAGGGTGTTGCGATGCGCGAGGGCACGATGGCTATTCCGTCTGGTCCGAACCGACAGAAGGTCTACTGTGGCACAAGTCACAGAAAATGGTAATGGCGGTCACGGGAGGAATGTGTCACAATACACAGCGCATCGCGTCCTGCTGCGTATGGGGCTGCACACGGAGGACCAACAGCATATTAGGGCATAATGCTTTAGCTTATCAGGTTATAATGTTTTGGCTCATCGGTGTATATGTAGGACCGATGAGTGGAGACGCCGACAAGGTTGAGAGATGAAAAGAAAACAAAGGCTGTGAAATAAGGAGATAAGTTGAGGAATTGAATGTAAACCGCAGCGAGGAAGATGGTGGAAGTGGACGTTATGGGAGGGAGTAGTGGGAATCTGAAAGGGAACTGAGGATCTCGGGGAAGGGATATATGCGTACGAGGAGGAGGAAGTAGCAGGGTGACAAGGCATGGGAGAAATATTTGTGCACCAGTGTGGGGGAGGGGTAAGATCGGGTGTAGGGGATATTACTTGAACGGACATCTGGTATTCCTTGGCGCATAGAACGCACATTCTCAGCGAAATGGTGAAATCGTCGTCCCCTGCGGTTGAAAAGAGGACTCGCATAGAGGGATTCCATGGTCTTGTTTTAGCAGAGCGGTGAGATGAATCTCCGCGACCCAGGCCGCACAGCAGGATGTCACGTTACAACTTTGTAACACAAAGTCACATTTGAAATATGGGGTCGAATCGCGGACTGCGTAACCGTCAGAGGGTGTAGGTGGACTACGATGCCAGAAGAAGTGGTGACTGCTGCCCGCGAGTACAGGCGAGGCAAGTGCGTTTAGAATCAGAGATGAACCAGGAGTGGGGTTCTGTTTGAAGTTCACAAACCTACGAGGGCCGTAGCGAGACTAGAGACGAGAGAAACGTATCGCCGTAGCATAGGTTGCCATAATCGGAGCGCAGGCGCTTTAGATGACGGGGTAAGTTGGTGATGGATGCAGGCACTGTCAGCGCTTGAAAAAGTTAAGATGAATCTTTGAAATGGAATGACAAGAACGGCTACCATCCGAGTGATGGGACCACTGAGGAATGCCGACAGGTACATAATGAACGGCGAAGACACCGTGGGCAGAATGTTCTTCCCCCTGTAGTGCGTGTCTCTGTGGCCCTGAGTCACACTCGTTCAGGAGAATATCTGGACAAGAACGTCAACTTACAATGTTTGTTGATCAGAGACGTTAATCACCACAGCTATGTGGCGTTTAGATTCGTTGGCTCTGTGGCTTTCAGATGTTATGCAATAAAATCGGAGTGAGGTGCAGATTTTAATAGCGTCGAAGGGGCGAGAGGCGGTGTTCCGGCCGTTGCTTGCTGGGAAAGATTTGCAAAAAAATAACAACAGTGGGACTGAAACCATGGGAGACGTTTCATCCGGTTTGGCGCGTTCCAATCATGTTCAGCTATATCCTATGAAACGTGCGAATGAAATCCCCAATTAACCATTCATCAGCCCACCTGCCCAACATGTCAAGATCCTGTTGCAATTTTGACAACCATCTTCGCCATCTATAATACCACCCACTTTAGTGTCACCTGCAAACGTATTAATTGTGCCTTGTCTATTCTCTTCCAAATCATTGATATAGATAACAAACAGCAATGGGCCTAGCACCGAACCCTGGAGCACCCACTACTCACCGGCTGCCAGTCCGAAAAACAACGTTCTACCGTCACCTTCTGCTTCCTTCCATGAATCCAATTTTCTATCTATTCGGCTAGATGTCTTTTGTTCCCAAGCCATGCAGCCTTTCGGAGCAGCCTGCCACGCGTACCTTCTCAAATACCATGATCAAATCCATATATACGCCGTCCTCAGCTCTGCCCTCAACAACCTTTTGCTGAGATTTTCAAAAGCGAACGGGAAACTACAGGAAACTTGATCAATCACCTTGTTTAATTCTCGTTTGTATGGAACAATTCAGGATACGTGCCAATCACATAAAGCCCAACTTTCACCTGCAAAGAATAAACTCACTGAAACCGCCAAGTACTGGAAAACAAACTTCACATTGGTGGAACTTGTAGAGCTGCTGGCAAATCACTGCGGTTTCAATCCGAACACGTAGTGCTGATAGTGTGGAGTTTGAACGCTCTCCCTGAAACCTCATGGATTCTACCAGTGTCCCCAGAGTTCCTCCGATACTTGAAAGACTCGGGTGTTGTTCGGCTGATTTGACTGTTTAAGGTGTGTCGACGGGTGATAGCACCTGGAGGAGCTAATGGGAATGCGGGGCACTTTGAAACGAATGTTGTCTGTAGGTCCTTGATCAATGACGGGATATATCGGGGACCAGGTTGTGAACACATTATGTGACTACATGGTACAAATGTGGGTAGTTGTGCAGATAGTGAGAATGGTTGTGAAAAACATTGCAGCAGGATCTTCAGTTCAGTTGTGTTTAGTTTATTGTCACGTGTACGGACGTGCAGTAAAAAGCTTTTGTTGCGTGCTAACCAGTCAGCAGAAAAGCATGATTACAATCGATCAATTTACAGTGTATAACTAATGCACACGAGAAGGGAATAACGTTTAATGCTAGGTAAAGCCAGCAAAATCCGATAAGTCTTGATCGATTGGTCAGGTGCGCTGAGGAAAAGTTGATGGAATTTAATACAAAGGGATGTGAAATTTTGGTAAGACTAACATGGGCAGGGCTTACACAGTGAATGGTAGGCATCTGGCGAGTCTTGTGGAGCCCAGGCCAGGGGTGTAGGAGTGCAGGTGCGTGGTTCCCGAAGGTGCAATCGCAGGCAGATCTGATGGGCGAAAAGGCTTTTGGCGAAAGCAAACAAGAAAAAAAATAGAGGGGTCGTAACGCAACGTTCCATGTAGATATTTCGGTTTTGATTTAACTGTAACAGATAAAGTCTAATCGGCTGAGGCTGGGAAATGAGCGGTTTGCAGAAATCGTGATGAATATTTGTTTTCTCCGAAGTGCCTGAACAATTGTTCGGCGTTGTGCTTCACCTGAATAACCACATGGTACTTACTTCAATAGACAATAGACAATAGGATTAGGCCATTCGGCCCTTCGAGCCAGCACCGCCATTCAATGTGATCATGGCTGATCATTCTCAATCAGTACCCCGTTCATGCCTTCTCCCCATACCCCTTGACTCCGCTATCCTTAAGAGCTCTATGTAGCTCTCTTGAATGCATTCAGAGAATTGGCCTCCACTGCCTTCTGAGGCAGAGAATTCCACAGATTCACAACTCTCTGACTGAAAACGTTTTTCCTCATCTCCGTTCTAAATGGCATACCCCTTATTCTTAAACTGTGGCCCCTTGTTCTGGACTCCCCCAACATTGGGAACATGTTTGCTGCCTCTAACGTGTCCAACCCCTTAATAATCGTATACGTTTCGGTAAGATCCCCTCTCATCCTTCCAAATTCCAGTGTATACAAGCCTAGTCGCTCCAGTCTTTCAACATACGACAGTCCCGGCATTCCGAGAATTAACCTAGTAAACCTACACTGCACGCCCTCAATAGCAAGAATATCCTTCCTCAAATTTGGAGACCAAAACTGCACACAGTACTCGAGGTGCGGTCTCACTAGGGCCCTGTACAACTGCAGAAGGACCTCTTTGCTCCTATACTCAACTTCTCTTGTTATGAAGGCCAACATTCCATTGGCTTTCTTCACTGCTTGCTGTACCTGCATGCTTCCTTTCAATGACTGATGCACTAGGACACCCAGATCTCGTTGTACGTCCCCTTTTCCTAACTTGACACCATTCAGATAATACTCTGCCTTCCTATTCTTACCACCAAAGTAGTTCTCCAACCTGAACGACTACCGCCCGGTTGCCCTAACGCCGATAGTCATGAAGTGCTTTGAGAGGCTGGTACTCTCACACATCAAATCCAACATCCCTGACTCACTGGACCCACATCAATTTGCATACAGGGCAAATAGATCCACAGAGGACGCCATCTCTCTGGCTCTTCACACTGTCCTGACTCACCTAGAGAGACAGGGCACGTACGTGAGGATGCTATTCATAGACTATAGCTCCGCCTTCAACACGGTCATCCCCACCAAGCTCATCACCAAACTCCACCAGCTAGGCCTCAGCTCCTCATTATGTGACTGGATCCTGGACTTCCTGCTGGAACGACCGCAGGCAGTGAGAATGGGCCCGCACCTGTCCCCCACTATCACCCTGAGTACCGGCACACCATAGGGCTGTGTTCTGAGCCCCATGCTCTACTACCTCTTCACACACGACCGTGTTCCTGCATTCGACACCAACACCATTGTCAAGTTTGCAGACGACACAACGGTGATCGGGCTTATCACCAACGGGGATGAAACAAACTATAGAGCGGAGGTGCAGAACCTGGCGGACTGGTGCTCAGGATAACAACCTGTCCCTAAATACCACCAAGACCAAGGAGCTGATCATCAACTTCCGTAGGTCACGTAACGGGGAATATGCCCCGATCTCTATCAACGGGGACAGTGTGGAGAGAGTGTCCAGCTTCATGTTTCTGGGCACTCACATTTCGGAGGACCTAACATGGTCCAATAACACCGCTGCGCTGGTCAAGAAGGCACAACAAAGACTGTTCTACTTAAGAACACTGAAAAAGTCTGGTCTACCCCAACAGCTGCTGACGACCTTCTACCGCTGCACCATAGAGAGCATCCTAACGCATGGCATCCCTGTGTGGTACCTCAGCTGCACGGAGGCAGAAAGGAAAGCTCTACAGCGGGTAGTCCACAGAGCTCAGAGGGCCATCGGAACACAGCTACCAGACTTGGAGGGCATCTACAACACACGATGCCTCAGAAAAGCCACCAGCATCCACAAAGACTCTTCACACCCCTGCAACAGTCTGTTCGAACTCCTTCCATCGGGCAGACGATACAAGGCCTTCTACGCCCGCACCTCCAGACTCAGGAACAGCTTCATCCCCAGGGCCATAGCTGCTATGAACCGGTCCTGCTGAGCCGGATGGCCACAACGCATAGATCAACTTGCACTTTACCCTGTCTAAAACTGTTACAATTGTTTCGTTTCGTTGGGTTGCTGTTGTCTAAATTACTTAAATTATTGCATCGTATGGGAGGCGCATTCCCAATCTCGTTGTACCCCTGGGTACAATGACAATAAAGATATATTGTATTGTATTGTATTGTATTAAACTGCATCTGCCATGCATCTGCCCACTCACACAACCTGTCCAAGTCACACTGCAACCTCATAACATCTCCCTCACAGTTCACACTACTACCCAGCTTTGGATCGTCTGCAAATTTGCTAATGGTACTTTTAATCCCTTAATCAAAGTCATTAATGTATATTGTAAATAGCTGCGGTCCCAGCACCCCACTAGTTACTGCCTGCCATTCTGAAAGGGACCAATTTATCCCCACTCTTTGCTTTCTGTCTGTCAACCAATTTTCTATCCATGTCAGTACCCTACCTCCAATACCATGTGCTCTAATTTTGCCCACTAATCCCCTATGTGGAACCTTGTCGAAGACTTCACAATATTATGCAACACTCTGTGAACAATAGGTTTGCTCAGGGACTGTGATCAACATGAAACGATGACACCCAACGGTCCCGCAGGGATAATCCCTTTCCTTCAAATAAGGGAACCTTTTCAATGAGATATTCCACAATCAAATAGGATAAGAGGTGACAAGGAGATGGGCGAACTACAGATTGTTAGAGTCATATACGAGATCCAAAAGATATACTACCCGATCCTGGCTATTGTCGGTGTTCCGGGTAAGTGAGGAGAGCTGTCGTTTACGCTGTGCATATTTGAGAATCTGGCTGTATGTCTCTCGAAACTGCCTCTTTTAATTTCAAATTCAGTGATCGCACTGCCGAGGGATTATTAATGCGCGAACCATTCTTGCTGTGACTGTCACTTTGAACATCGTATTTTGCAGGATTAAACGCAGAGTGATCTGCAACTTCCCGGTGTTTGCACTGGTTAACATCGAGCACAGTCACGTTGTATTGAATCCATTATGCCCATTGACCAGTTCCAGCTGAATTGATGGAACACACAAAGTCACAGTGGATGGTGGAAATGCTAAATGTTAAAGGAACCCCATTAGTAAGTGGGGCAGCAGCTGTGCCGGTCAATGTTTCAATTCAGTGCCCTTCCAATGGGGGATTTCGTGGCTTACATTACCACAGCAGGACCGGGTGAATTGCGGAGCGGGTTTAGAACTGCAGACTCAATGTGAATTATTAACCATTTCGAACCTAATCATGTTTCTGTCGAAATCATCCCAGTCTCCTCTTTGCATCAACTGATCTTCTCTTTGCGATTAAAATCTGCGTTTCATGTTTGCCGCTTAGTTCGATTGATTGATTTCCAAAACTTCCTTTGAAGAGAAAGTTGCACGTCATCGAGATGTTGTGTGATGCACTTCACAGTGCTAGGAGAACGGGCTTTGTTCCCTCTCTCTATGGTAACTGTGTAACTTAGCAAGTGTGCGATCATTCGATATCACACTCATTCCTCAATTGCAATTGCAATTACTCCAATCACAAATATACCAGAAATCACACATTCCCATCAGTAACCAAGTCAAAGATAAGCATCATCTGGGTGAATTGCAAAATGGAAGTTAATCTATATTTACCAACTGCATGGTAAACGCCAATCTGAGTCACGCTAATGTAATTTTGGGTCCCTGTCTAATACTGAACCACATGTCAGGGGTGATCTACACGCATTCACACAACATAAACGGACCGCTTTGTTGCTACGGATATTTATATTGCGCAGTGCATTACCCGCATCGTATTATTAACCCTTAACCCACAACATTGCTCTTTGCTTTCGGAATCACACAGATGCTATGGTGAAATTGCTGATGAACTTCATAAAAGTAAAGTGTGTTTGTTCACGGTGTTTAACTCATGCAAAGCACATAATGCGGAGGTTGCAATCATCTTGCACTAAAAATATGATCATTCTTTTTGCATCACAGTGAATCTGGTGACAATTGTGGTCCTGTCTCGAGGAAAGTGTGGCCTCTCCAGATGTGTGACCCGCTACCTGGTGGCCATGGCAGCGGCAGATCTACTGGTCATTATCTTTGACCTGATATTGAGACAGATTCCGATTGCTCATCGCCTATATTTTGTGAAGCTCATCCCCCTGTGTAATATCCACGCCGTCTTGCTTTACACAGTGACCGACTGTTCTGTGTGGTTCACCGTCTCCTTCACCTTTGACCGATTTGTTGCCATCTGTTGCCAAAAATTGAAGCATAGATATTGCACCGAGAAAACAGCGGCTGTGGTTCTGAGCACAGTGAGTGTACTGAGCAGCGCCAAGAATGTTTACTGGTATTTCATGTATACACCTTGGTACAGATTGGCGAATACCCCCTGGTTTTGTTACATGGATGTCCGTGTTATGACTTCAATTACCTGGTCAACGATTGAGTCTCTTCATTATATTCTCACCCCCTGTGTCCCGTTTGTGTTGATTCTGCTGCTCAATGCTTTAACGGTGAGACATATTTTGGTGGTCAGCAGAGCCCGCAGGAGACTCCGGGACCAGAAAAGTGCGAAGAGCGCCAGTGATCCCGAAATGGTGAATCGAAGGAAATCCGTGATATTGTTGTTATTTATCTCCGGAAATTTCGTTCTGTTATGGGCAACATTTACATTTTATATAATAAGTAGACGTGTGTGTTATTTCGAAGAATGTTTTTTTTCCCTCCCTACCTTTGTATCGGAAATAGGATTCATGCTTCAATTACTTAGCAGTTGCACAAACACGTGCATATATGCGGTGACACAGAAGATGTTTAGAATGCAATTGTTGACTGTGTTAACATATCCCCTTCCTCGACTGATAAGATTAATTAAGCACTGAAAAATAATGAAAAACTGGAGCATCTAAAGCATCATAATCAAATATTAGAACCAGAACTGTTGAAATGCTTTACGCAAACAGACTCGGCACCCATTGTGACCGCGCTCGGCATTAACCATCCACTTACACTAATCTGACATTGATTCTATTCTCCATACATTGGATTAATCCCAGAGCCCTTCTACCCAATTCGGAATTAAGGGGCATTATCGGAGGAATTCGCAGAGGACGCACAACGTCCACATTGCTTGTCATTGGAAGGTGGGAGGTAACATATATTTTCAGGCTAAACCTATGTGGTCACAGAGAGAAAGCGCAAAGTCCACAAGCCAGCATGCGAGGTTAGGACTGAACCCGGGTCTGTAGCGTCATGAGGCAGACGCTCTCATAGCTGCGAGACTATTTTCCGCTGTTCCCGCAGCTTCGTTGCAAATACGGGGAATTTAGTTGGATAGTGCTCATCCCATTTTTGACCTCTAGTTGTGTCTAGCGTTGTCCAAATTAGTGTATATCCCCAAGTAGATTAAACAGTTCTAACACTGTTCGGTGGGTACCCCGACTCAGTCAGTTCTTGTGCCGTCAACACACTTCTTTCCTTGAACTCCAAGGTTAATTTCGCAATAAATATAATTTCTCACTGTGAGCGATCAGAGGAACACCAAGGCTGGCGAACCAGCATATTGACAGAGCATCCAAACTACACGTTTACAAAATATCCGCTTGGCTCCCCGACTCATTTCCGCCAAAGATTTAGTCAGTGATCGTGGTTTCCATTAAAAAAACGAAGTTGCCCAAATAAGGGATGGCATACATCACGGAGTTTGCATAATCCACAGCGAATCAATAATCTAAAGACAATCCTCTGGGAAGGTGATGGACGGACGAGTTCCAACACTGGGTTTCTGATAGGGACAGACAAGATAGTTGGGAGATAACCCGTACTCAATGGTCCATCAGTGAACCGTGATTAAAACCACGTCCTTGGTCATTTCAGGGAAGTGTCCCATCAAATACCCGCAGCAGAGATTTCACTCCTGGAAGCGGGAGATCTTGTGTGTAAAGGTGACGTCGCAAATTATGGAAGTCATTAGAAATTTGGCAAGTTTGTCATATATTTAACCCAAAATCTTACATATTAAGAGAGTAAAAGCAAACGTGTTTAATTGTCATGTGTATCATTTCAAAAATGTAAAATGCGCATGGAACCATTGTGACGCGAGCTATAGAAACTGTAACTGCTGTGAATGCGTGAAAAATGTGGGTCCTCTCAGAATGTTTTCCAGTATACGCTGTGAAGCTCTATGAAGTTCTGTAAATGTTTGAGAAAACCACCGCATCTCTATGAGATTTCTTACTGTCTTCCCCTGATTTGGGCCATAATTCTGAGTGCGACTGGTCCTCGTGTGAAGCCAGATTCAGGGTACTGGTCAGGCACACAATTCCCTCCAACACACGACACAGCGAGCAGGGGGCTACATAGAACCACATGGCTGCAAACCCGGGATGTTTAGTTTTGCTACCTACATTTGTTCTATTGGGCCCCACATTGTTGTCGTGCGATTGTAAATTGTGGTACTATAAGATAACAAATTGGAGGGAAAGGAAATAATGCTGACTTTATTGGGCGAGAGCAGTAGAGGGTTAGGGCTCTGTGTGGAGATGCGGCAACATGCGGCAACACACACACACGCACACGCACACGCACGCACACGCACACGCACACGCACGCACACGCACGCACACGCACACACACACACACACACAAGTATACATATACAACATATGTACAAAACGACAGCTAATGAATAGCACGAAGGTGACATCAAATAATATGATGTAACGGCAGGGCACTCGAAGTTCAAATGTAAGCTGCAGATCGGAAACTCGCTGCCATGAAATGGACACCCGAGAGACCCAGAGTACAACGAATAGCGGATAATAATTTAGAATCTTTAGAAAATGGACATATTATGGTCGGAGACGATCTTGAATTTGGAATTTGGACGGTGGGCCATGTAGATATCATATAACATATAACATATAACAACTACAGCATGGAAACAGGCCTGTCCGGCCCTACCAGTCCACGCCGACCATTCTCCCTGACCTAGTCTCATCTACCTGCACTCAGACCATAACCCTCCAATCCCCTCCTATCCATATACTTGTCCAATTTACTCTTAAATAATAAAATCGAGCCAGCCTCCACCACTTCCACCGGAAGCCCATTCCATACAGCCACAACCCTCTGAGTAAAGAAGTTCCCCCTCATGTTACCCCTAAACCTTTGTCCCTCAATTCTGAAGCTAGATCGGTATGATCATTGCTGTTTGTTATCTATATCAATGATTTGGATGCGAACAGCAAGGCATAATTAATAAGTTTGCAGATGACACTAAAGTGGGTGGTATTATAAATGGCGAAGATGGTTGTCAAAATTGCAACAGGATCTTGACATGTTGGGCAGGTGGGCTGATGAATGATTAATGGGGATTTCATTCGCACGTTTCACAGCATATAGCTGAACATGATTGGAACGCGCCAAACCGGATGAAACGTCTCCGCTGGTTTCAGTTCCACTGTTGTTATTTTTTTTGCAAATCTTTCCCAGCAAGCAACAGCCGGAACACCGCCTCTCGCCACTTCCGCGCTGTTAATATCTGCACCTCACTCCGATTTTGTTGCATAACCTGAAAGCCATAGAGCCAACAATTCTAAACGCCACAGAGCTGTCGTGATTAATGTCTCTGATCAACAAACATTGTAGGTTGACGTTCTTGTCCAGATATTCTCCTGAACGAGTTTGATTCAGGACCACAGAGACACGCACTACAGGGGGAAGAACATTCTGCCCACGGTGTCTTCGCCATTCATTATGTACCTATCGGCATTCCTCAGTTGTCCCATCACTCGGATGGTAGCCGTTCTTGTCATTACATTTCAAAGGTTCATCTTAATGGGGGTTTTTTTCAAACGCTGACAATGGCTGCATCCATCACGAACTCAAGCAATGCGTTCTTGAAGCTAATACTAAGTGGCATAACCCTTGCTCATACACCCTCTTACCCCGTCATTTAAACAGCCTGCGCTCCGATTACGGGAACCTATGCGAAGCCGATACGTTTCTCACGTCTCTCGACCCGCTCCGGCCCTCATCGCTTTGTGAACTTCAAACAGAACCCCGCTCCTGGTTCATCTCTGGTTCTAAACGCACATGTCCCGCCTGTACTCGGAGACAGCAGCCACCACTTCAGGTAACATCCTAGTTCACCTGCAACCTCTGTCGTTTGCACAGTCCACGATTCCACCCAATATTTCAAATATGACTTTGATTTACAAAGTTGTAACGTGACATCCTGCTGTGCGGCCTGGCTCACGGAGATTCATCTCCCCGCTCTGCTTAACCCAGACCATGGAATCCCTCCATGCGAGTCCACTTTTCAAACGTAGGGTCATCGCTTTCACCATTTCGCTAAGAACGTGCCCTCTGTGCGCCAAGGAATACCAGATGTCCGTTCAAGTTATATCCCCGACACCCGATCTTACCCCTCACCCACACAGGTGCACAAATATTTCTCCCTTGCCTTGTCACCCTGCTACTTCCTCCTCCTCGTACGCATATATCCCTTCCCCGAGTTCCTCACTGCCCTTTCATATCGCCACTACTCCCGCCCCTAACGTCCACTTCCACCATATTCCCCGCTGCGGTTTACATTCCAGTCCCCAACATTTCTCCTTATTTGACTGCCTTTGTTTTCTTTTCATCTCTCACCCTTGTCCGCGTCTCTACTCATCGGTCCCACATATACATCCGCCTATCGTTGCCGGGCATTGGCCCACCTGCTGTTCTCTGTTCCAGGTTTCCCTACACCCTCAGTATGAAGAAGTGTCCCGACACGGTGTCGTCTGTCCGTCCCCTCCAGAGGTGGAGTCTAAGCCGCGGGTTTGTCCAGCCTTTAATTTTGTTTCGCTGGCTGCTTCGGCTTTGTTTCCCTGTCCCAGATATGCGGAGGATGGAATGGAATTGGCCACTGTAAATCGTGAAGAGCACAACAGGCTCAACATTTTTAGCGGGATGTAATACGTATGAGATACGTTTAAACAGCCGGCGCCGACAAGATGGCCTGCAGATTTGTATATGTACTTGAATTTATGGCTTCCTGATCTTATATTCTATGTGCAGTTTAATACCCTCCATGCTTTTATGAGTCTCCTTATCAAACTACGTTGCTGCCATTCTGTTTCCTTGCAAATGTGGTGTACACTTCATACACAGTTGTGAGGATCCTAATTTTCCATCATTAATGCCCAACAAGGCCTCCAAAAACGGGACACCTGAAGCAAGGAGGGGTTTCATCCTCGTTTGTGGGCCTCCTGTTAATGAGACAGAAAGCCTGATCTGCGGATCCAGAGAAGGTTCTGCAGATAACGGGCTCGTTGTTACACCGAGCGCTCAACGCGCCATGTCTCTTCCAAGTCAATTGTTATGGATGACGGGCGGGGCATTGGAGCAATTGCTATGCCTTTGATTCACAAAATACTATTCAAAATGAATTACAAGGCCACTGTTTAACGATGAGCGAACCTGGCGTTTTGATTCACTTGGGGATATTGTGCAGAGAGTTATTGCTACCGACCAAGGCTTGATCCGAGAAATCCGTGTGCAAAACTTGAAATAAGCTCAGTGCCAACGTGTATGACTAAGCGTTCCAATGGATAAAATGGTGACGTTAAACATATATGTTTGTTTGAATTAAATACACGCTAAATTAATTTAACATTTCCTTTGGGAAGGAAGTGGACGGTCGCACCTCGATTTGATTCCCGCTGTCAGAACAATCCCATCAGTAGGATTCTTCAGCTTGAACATTTTAAATACTGTAAAGCTAAGGAACTTAACAGAGACACAGACCAAGCTGGAATCACCCAGCAGGACAAATAATCCGTGGACGAACGAGAAACTATTGCAGACTCAGTTCAGTGACCCTTCATAGAACGAGGAAAGAAGACATGGAGACAGACTTCAGCAGCAGAGAGGTGGAGACAAATGGGCCGTACAATAGGAACGTCGCCGGCTGGGTGAGAGCAAAACACTCATTGTGGCAGTTTAGAAGACTATAATACATTGAATATATAAAACATAGAGCGATACATATAGTCATCTAAAAGTCTTTTACATGCCAGTGTAGTAACTGGTTCCACTGCCAGCACTGGCAGCGTGTTCCACAGGCAAACGTCCCTCTGTGTAAAAAGTACCTGCCCCGCACACATTCCTTGGAACATTGTCCATCTCCCATTAAATCTATGCTCTCCAGCTATGCTCTGGTATAAATATAAAATTATGAGAAATATGGATATGTAAGAAAGATAGAGGCCACTTCCCAGGGAGGAAATATGAATATGGATATGAAGAGGAAGATGGCTCTGATTGTCTGATCTATTTCTCATAATTCAAAGTACTTCTACCTGATCTGCCCGCCAACCTACGTTCCAGAGAAACTAATGCAACTTCGTTCAATTTCCCTCGACAGCCAATAATCGCTAAGCCAGGCAACATTCTGGTAAATATCTACTTCGACCTCTCCAAAGCTTCCACATTATTCCCATAATGGGGCGACAGAATCCTCGAAATGCGGAGTCATCAAAGCTGTACATTACTTGCCGACTCGTGCTCATTACACCGACCGATGAAAGCAAGCCACCCGCCTGTGGTAAATAAAATGCTGGAGGAACTGTGGTTAGCAAGCGGCATCTGCGAAGAGAGAACTGAGACTAACCTCAGGTCGGGACCCCGATGCTGACTGACTGGGGTCGGGTCTTGGAAGCTGAAAGAGAGATTGGGTAGAGAAAAACTTGGCGGGTCATCAGTGAATAAAGATGGGGATGAGTGATTTGTAGAAAGGTAGAATAAGTTACAAAAGCAATTGATGTAAACGGGGCAAAGACGATTTGCATAAGGAAAGAACCGGACGAGCGAAATATGGATAGAGGTAGGGATGTAGGTAGATGAGAAGAGGGGAGGGGAAAGAGTGGCCTTGCTGGCAGGACCCCCCACCCCAGGGCAGTTGCATTGTGTTGGCTCAACCAGATGACAGTGGGAGAGGCGGTCGTGCTTTGCGATGTGGCAAATTGCATCAACATAAGTGGGCTGCTTTGGGAAATAAATGCCCTGCATTGAAGTGGATCAATTACACTGGTGCTGCATCATCATGACCAAGGTGGCACTGAGCAGCGAGCTGCATTGGTGTGGGCTTTCCGCACTAAAGACATTGAGACAGCACGATTGAACTTCCTGCAACCTCGCTGGATTGGAATGCTGACATTATGTTAGCGGACAGTGGCTGAGCAGCATTGATGTGATTGCTCTGCTATGGAAGCTGGGCTGCATTGAGTGTACTGACACTGAAGAGATGTGACACTGAAGAAATGTACCACTGGAGATGTGCCACTCGGCCGGACCGTTGGCAATCGCCCAGGAGTCGGTGTGCAGTCGGACTGGTATTGTCGTTGGATAAGGGAAGGGTGGCCGCCACAAGCTCGGCCATTTGACACGAGCCACCAGAGCCATCACATAGACTCGCGTATCATCGAATGCACTCTCAAACCCCGTGTACACAGCAGAGCACGCGGCCGGATCGTATCCTGTTGTTCACCTGGCACCGTTCGAAACCGGGGTTCTCTTTTCCTGGAAGGGCGCCTGACACGGTCATTTATGGCGTTTCTCGTCCATTCAGACCGTGCCATACCCCCTCCCGTGAGCCAGTCATAAGCCCGTTGTGCGCAACGTTTCTGCACTAATAGCAGTAGGTGGTCCGCCCAGCTATTGCAGTGTTTTTGCATAGCAATATGCATGGATATTCGGGGAAAGGAAGGATATTCAGTCAACCTAGGCCTGCAGTTCATCCTCCAGCACCTGTACCGCGAGGGGACTTAAGCAAGATTTGGTTTGTGGATTTAGCTCTGCATTCAACACCATTGAGAGGGGGTCTTATCGAAACGTATAAGATTATTAAGGGGTTGGACACGTTAGGGGCAGGAAACATGTTCCCAATGTTGGGGGAGTCCAGAACAAGGGGCCACAGTTTAAGAATAAGGGGTAGGCCATTTAGAACTCAGATGAGGAAAAACATTTTCAGTCAGAGAGTTGTAAATCTGTGGAATTCTCTGCCTCAGAAGGCAGTGGAGGCCAATGCTCTGAATGCATTCAAGAGGGAGCTAGTCAAGTCAAGAGAGAGCTAGGGTAGCGCAGTCAGGGGCTATGGGGAGAACGCAGGAACGGGGTACTGATTGAAAAGGATCAGCCATGATCAAATTGAATGGTGGTGGTGGCTTGAAGGGCCGAATGGCCTACTCCTGCACCTATTGTCTATTATCTATTGTCCATTAAGTCAACAAGTAATGTTACAGCTTTGACGACTCCGCATTTCGAGGATTCTGGCGCCCCATTATGTGAAAAATGTGGAAGCTTTGGAGAGGTCGAAGAAGATATTGACCAGAATGTTGCCTGGCTTAGCGATTATTAGCTGTAGGGGGAAATTGAACGAAGTTGCATTAGTTTCACTGGAACGTAGGTTGGCGGGGAGATCAGGTAGAAGAACTTTGAATTTTGAGAAATAGGTGAAACATCAGAGCCATCTTCCTCTTCATATCCATATTCTTATTTCCTCCCTGTGAAGTGGTCTTTCACTTTCTTACCTGTCTTATTTCTCCATTTTATATTTATAACAGAGTACAGCTAGAGAGCATAGATTTAATGTGAGATGGACAATGTTTTAAGGAATGTGTGCGGGGCAGGAACATTTTACACAGAGGGGCGTTTGCATCTGGAACACGCTGCCAGTGCTGGCAGTGGAACCAGTTTAAATACTGGCATGTAAAAGGCTTTCAGATGAGTATATGTATTGCTCTATGTTCTATGTTTTGAATGTACTTCTAAACTGCCACGTTGAGTCCCTTGGTCTCACCCAGCCGGCGGCGTTCCTATTGTATTGCCCATTCGTCACCACCTCTCTCCTGCTTAAGACTGTCTTCGTTTCCTCTTTCATCGTTCTATGAAGGGTCCCTGACCTGAGTCTGCAATAGTTTCTCGTTCGCCCACGGATTATCTGTCCTGCTGGGTGATTCCAACATGGTCTGTGTCTCTGTTAACTTCCTTAGCTTTACAGTATTTAAGATGTTCACGCTGAAGAATCCGACTGATGGGACTGTTCTGACAGCGGGAGAGAAATCGAGTCGCGACCGTCCATTTCATTTTCAAAGGTAATGTAAAACTAATTTAGCGTGTATTTAATTCAAGCAAACTTATACGTTTCACGTCACCATTTTATCCCTTGGAACACTTCTCAATCATACACGTTGGCACTGGGCTTATTTCAAGTTTTGCACGGGGATTTCTCGGTTCAATCGATAGCAATAGCTCTCTGCACAATATCCCCAAGTGAATCAAAACGCCACATTCGCCCACGGTTAAACAGTGAACTTGTAATTCGGTTTGAATAGTATTTTGTGAATCAAAGGCACAGCAATTGCTCCAATGCCCCGCCCGTCATCCATAACAATTGACTTGGAAGAGACATGGCGCTTTGGGCGCTCAGTGCAACAACGAGCTCGTTATCTGCAGAACCTTCTCTGGATCCGCAGATCAGGCTTCCTGTCTAATTAACAGGAGGCCCACAAACGAGGATGAACCCCCTCCTTGCTTCAGGTGTTACGTTTTTGGAGGCCTTGTAGCGCTAGGATATATATGACAGAAAATGAGGATTTTCGCAACTGTGTATGAAGTGTCCACCACATGTCCAAGGATACAGAATGGCAACAACGTAGTTTGATACGGAGACTCATAAAAGGATGGAGGGTATTAAACTGCACATAGAATATAAGATCAGGAAGCCATAAATCCAAGTACATTTAAAAATCTGCAGGCCATCTTGTCGGCGCCGGCTGTTTAAACGTATCTCATACGTATTTCACCCGCAAAAAAATGTTGAGCCTGTTGTGCTCTTTACGATTTGCAGTGGCCAATTCCATTCCATCCTCCGCATATCTGGGACAAGGAAGCAAGGCCAAAGCAGCCAGCGAAGCGAAATAAAAGGCTGGACAAAACCAGCGGCTGAGGCTCCACCTCTGGAGTGGACGGACAGACGACACCATGTCGGGGCACTTCTTCATACTGAGAGTGTCGGGCGAGAAACCTGGAACAGAGAGTAGGAGGTGGGCCAATGTCCGGAAATGATAGGCGGATGAGCCAAAACATTATGACCACTGACAGGCGAAATGAATAACATTGATAATCTTACAATGACACTGTCAAGGGGTAGGAGAAATTAGGCAGCATGTGAACCGTCAGTTCTTGAAGTTGATGTGCTAGATGCAGGAGAAATGGGCAGGAAATGAGCGACTTTGACAAGGTCCAAATTGTTATGGCCAGACGACTGGGTCAGAGCATCTCTGAAATGGCAAGGCTTGTGGGGTGCTCCCGGTCAGCAGTGGTGAGTACCTACCGACAGTGGTCCGAGAAGGGATAAACCACAAACCGGCGACAGACAGTGTAATGGCAGTTTCTATACATTCTCAAAGTCCAACTTCGATAGCCATTACTGCTCGGGGATGGAATGGTATAGCTTACGCACACACCGCACTCCGAGATAAGAAAGACGAATCTTCCAAACGCTGTTTCTTAATTAATTGGTCTTTATTAAAGTAGCACAAATCAAAAGAGTAATTCATAACTTTTCGTTCTTATCAACTGTTTTTTCTTCAAGCAATACAATAAAAACCGTGTAGTCGTTACCGTGTGCTCCTTGTGAGTGTAGCTGGCGCCAATGTGGCAGTCGAGGGTGTGGCAGTCGAGAGTGTGGCAGACATGAATGTGGTAAAAAAATGTATTCTTTCCATCCTCCGAGACTAAACTGACCCACAATCTCTGTCGCTACGCTAGTCTCCTCCCATGTCGACACTCCCCATTACGTATCGAATCACACCCCCAAGCATGCAAAAAAAGACAGAAACTAGAAATATTAAACATAGCCATAATACAATGACAGTAACTAAATTAAGCGTAAATGGCTCCTACACACCGGCCCCTAATTGTTCTGCGTATATAACGAAGCAATTAGCAATAGATACTAAAAGGAGCTATAAAAGCTTAATATTTATCAAAGACAAAAGTAATATGCATTATATTTTGGCATTCAAACTTCTTTAACGATTCTTCAATCTTCTCCTTCACCTTCTAGAAGCAGACATATCTTGGTTATCGGTCTTACCAAGATGATGTCCTTAGTCTGAAGTCGTACAGTACACAAAAAACCTTTAACGTCTGGCATGACCTCCAGTATCTTTTTACGAAGTTTTGACAAGATGTGATTTCTTCCTCCATGTCCGATCTGTTCATGAATATGTCGTAACAGCAATGTTGAAATATGAAAGTCCTTCGAGAGAATAATAGGATGCTTAGCTTCTTCAGGCACCGCTAGTTTATTTAGCTGACCACCTACTCTCAGAAGTCCTTTATCCAGTATCGGGTCAAGCCTGTATAAAAAACTACTTATTTTAACACCACGTTCACCAGCTTGTAATGCTGATAGCTCTTCCTTATATTCTTGTATTTGACAGAAAGAGATAACTGCATTTTCTGCCTTAAAAAGATCAGCCGGACATAAACACTGTCCCCGGTACGATACTCAACCTTTTCTTTCAGCTTGCCAGGATCCGTTTCAAAGCCACTTATAGGAGCCCGCGTTTCATTTTTCTTACGAGTCCACTGCAAAAGCATTGTTTTTAATTTACGAAACTAAGCCACTACAGTCTTCAACTTATTCCATGATGAGAAATGGGTAATTAAATAGTTTGTTGAATCTAATGGGTCCTTAATAATGGCGTTCACTAAGATGTCTTCCTTGATCTCCGGATCATTAGCAGAGATTTCAATTTCCAGGTTAGACTTTGTCCATTCTCGGTCTGTTTACATAGAAACTCTGGCCCATTGATCCATCTCTTACTGCTTAAGAAGCGGTCTGCTGTTAATCCTCTAGAGGCTTCATCCGCAGGATTTTCCTTGGTATTAATATACTTCCACTGTGATACATTAGTAGCATACCTTATAAAAGAGATCCTGTTTGCGACAAATGTTAGGAAGCGTTTATTTTCAACGTTGGTGTACCTAAGCACTGTCATGCTATCAGTACAGAAGGTAGATTCCTCCAGCTTAAGCTGCAGTTCTTTTTGCAGCAATATGTAAATTCTGACAGCTAAGACTGCGGCTGCAAGCTCCATTCTGGGAATCGTCATTTGCTTCAATGGTGCCACTCTGGCCTTTCCCATTAAGAATGCAGCATGTACATCATTAATATCATTTCCAGTCTCAGATATGAAACAGTACCGTAACCACTTTCACTTGCATCAGAAAGGTGATGCAGGTGTGCAAATCTGATTCGACCAAAGTTTGTCGCCTTCATACACCGGTCCTAACCCTAACCGGTCCGAGATCTTGTCGAGATTTTCTAACCACTCTGTCCATCGCTGAGAGAAGATTTGCGTTATACTCTCATGCCATCCAAGTTTCTTGTTACAGAGATCCTGCAAAATTAACTTGGCTGATAGTGTAAATCGTGCAATAAATCCCAAAGAGTGTGGCAGTCGAGAGTGTGGCAGACGTGAGGGTGACTGGCGCGGGTGTGGTAAAAAACTGTAGTCTCTCCATCCTCCAGACTAAACTGACCCACAATCTCTGTCGCTACGCTAGCATCCTCCCATATAGACACTCCCCATTACGTATCAAATCACACCCACAAGCATGCAAAAAAAGACAGAAACTAGAAATATTAAACATAGCCATAATACAATGACAGTAACTAAATTAAACGTAAATGGCTCCTACAGATAGGGTGTTGCGATGCGCGAGGGCACGATGGCTATTCCGTCTGGTCCGAACCGACAGAAGGTCTACTGTGGCACAAGTCACAGAAAATGGTAATGGCGGTCACGGGAGGAATGTGTCACAATACACAGCGCATCGCGTCCTGCTGCGTATGGGGCTGCACACGGAGGACCAACAGCATATTAGGGCATAATGCTTTAGCTTATCAGGTTATAATGTTTTGGCTCATCGGTGTATATGTAGGACCGATGAGTGGAGACGCCGACAAGGGTGAGAGATGAAAAGAAAACAAAGGCTGTGAAATAAGGAGATAAGTTGAGGAATTGAATGTAAACCGCAGCGAGGAAGATGGTGGAAGTGGACGTTATGGGAGGGAGTAGTGGGAATCTGAAAGGGAACTGAGGATCTCGGGGAAGGGATATATGCGTACGAGGAGGAGGAAGTAGCAGGGTGACAAGGCATGGGAGAAATATTTGTGCACCAGTGTGGGGGAGGGGTAAGATCGGGTGTAGGGGATATTACTTGAACGGACATCTGGTATTCCTTGGCGCATAGAACGCACATTCTCAGCGAAATGGTGAAATCGTCGTCCCCTGCGGTTGAAAAGAGGACTCGCATAGAGGGATTCCATGGTCTTGTTTTAGCAGAGCGGTGAGATGAATCTCCGCGACCCAGGCCGCACAGCAGGATGTCACGTTACAACTTTGTAACACAAAGTCACATTTGAAATATGGGGTCGAATCGCGGACTGCGTAACCGTCAGAGGGTGTAGGTGGACTACGATGCCAGAAGAAGTGGTGACTGCTGCCCGCGAGTACAGGCGAGGCAAGTGCGTTTAGAATCAGAGATGAACCAGGAGTGGGGTTCTGTTTGAAGTTCACAAACCTACGAGGGCCGTAGCGAGACTAGAGACGAGAGAAACGTATCGCCGTAGCATAGGTTGCCATAATCGGAGCGCAGGCGCTTTAGATGACGGGGTAAGTTGGTGATGGATGCAGGCACTGTCAGCGCTTGAAAAAGTTAAGATGAATCTTTGAAATGGAATGACAAGAACGGCTACCATCCGAGTGATGGGACCACTGAGGAATGCCGACAGGTACATAATGAACGGCGAAGACACCGTGGGCAGAATGTTCTTCCCCCTGTAGTGCGTGTCTCTGTGGCCCTGAGTCACACTCGTTCAGGAGAATATCTGGACAAGAACGTCAACTTACAATGTTTGTTGATCAGAGACGTTAATCACCACAGCTATGTGGCGTTTAGATTCGTTGGCTCTGTGGCTTTCAGATGTTATGCAATAAAATCGGAGTGAGGTGCAGATTTTAATAGCGTCGAAGGGGCGAGAGGCGGTGTTCCGGCCGTTGCTTGCTGGGAAAGATTTGCAAAAAAATAACAACAGTGGGACTGAAACCATGGGAGACGTTTCATCCGGTTTGGCGCGTTCCAATCATGTTCAGCTATATCCTATGAAACGTGCGAATGAAATCCCCAATTAACCATTCATCAGCCCACCTGCCCAACATGTCAAGATCCTGTTGCAATTTTGACAACCATCTTCGCCATCTATAATACCACCCACTTTAGTGTCACCTGCAAACGTATTAATTGTGCCTTGTCTATTCTCTTCCAAATCATTGATATAGATAACAAACAGCAATGGGCCTAGCACCGAACCCTGGAGCACCCACTACTCACCGGCTGCCAGTCCGAAAAACAACGTTCTACCGTCACCTTCTGCTTCCTTCCATGAATCCAATTTTCTATCTATTCGGCTAGATGTCTTTTGTTCCCAAGCCATGCAGCCTTTCGGAGCAGCCTGCCACGCGTACCTTCTCAAATACCATGATCAAATCCATATATACGCCGTCCTCAGCTCTGCCCTCAACAACCTTTTGCTGAGATTTTCAAAAGCGAACGGGAAACTACAGGAAACTTGATCAATCACCTTGTTTAATTCTCGTTTGTATGGAACAATTCAGGATACGTGCCAATCACATAAAGCCCAACTTTCACCTGCAAAGAATAAACTCACTGAAACCGCCAAGTACTGGAAAACAAACTTCACATTGGTGGAACTTGTAGAGCTGCTGGCAAATCACTGCGGTTTCAATCCGAACACGTAGTGCTGATAGTGTGGAGTTTGAACGCTCTCCCTGAAACCTCATGGATTCTACCAGTGTCCCCAGAGTTCCTCCGATACTTGAAAGACTCGGGTGTTGTTCGGCTGATTTGACTGTTTAAGGTGTGTCGACGGGTGATAGCACCTGGAGGAGCTAATGGGAATGCGGGGCACTTTGAAACGAATGTTGTCTGTAGGTCCTTGATCAATGACGGGATATATCGGGGACCAGGTTGTGAACACATTATGTGACTACATGGTACAAATGTGGGTAGTTGTGCAGATAGTGAGAATGGTTGTGAAAAACATTGCAGCAGGATCTTCAGTTCAGTTGTGTTTAGTTTATTGTCACGTGTACGGACGTGCAGTAAAAAGCTTTTGTTGCGTGCTAACCAGTCAGCAGAAAAGCATGATTACAATCGATCAATTTACAGTGTATAACTAATGCACACGAGAAGGGAATAACGTTTAATGCTAGGTAAAGCCAGCAAAATCCGATAAGTCTTGATCGATTGGTCAGGTGCGCTGAGGAAAAGTTGATGGAATTTAATACAAAGGGATGTGAAATTTTGGTAAGACTAACATGGGCAGGGCTTACACAGTGAATGGTAGGCATCTGGCGAGTCTTGTGGAGCCCAGGCCAGGGGTGTAGGAGTGCAGGTGCGTGGTTCCCGAAGGTGCAATCGCAGGCAGATCTGATGGGCGAAAAGGCTTTTGGCGAAAGCAATCAAGAAAAAAAATAGAGGGGTCGTAACGCAACGTTCCATGTAGATATTTCGGTTTTGATTTAACTGTAACAGATAAAGTCTAATCGGCTGAGGCTGGGAAATGAGCGGTTTGCAGAAATCGTGATGAATATTTGTTTTCTCCGAAGTGCCTGAACAATTGTTCGGCGTTGTGCTTCACCTGAATAACCACATGGTACTTACTTCAATAGACAATAGACAATAGGATTAGGCCATTCGGCCCTTCGAGCCAGCACCGCCATTCAATGTGATCATGGCTGATCATTCTCAATCAGTACCCCGTTCATGCCTTCTCCCCATACCCCTTGACTCCGCTATCCTTAAGAGCTCTATGTAGCTCTCTTGAATGCATTCAGAGAATTGGCCTCCACTGCCTTCTGAGGCAGAGAATTCCACAGATTCACAACTCTCTGACTGAAAACGTTTTTCCTCATCTCCGTTCTAAATGGCATACCCCTTATTCTTAAACTGTGGCCCCTTGTTCTGGACTCCCCCAACATTGGGAACATGTTTGCTGCCTCTAACGTGTCCAACCCCTTAATAATCGTATACGTTTCGGTAAGATCCCCTCTCATCCTTCCAAATTCCAGTGTATACAAGCCTAGTCGCTCCAGTCTTTCAACATACGACAGTCCCGGCATTCCGAGAATTAACCTAGTAAACCTACACTGCACGCCCTCAATAGCAAGAATATCCTTCCTCAAATTTGGAGACCAAAACTGCACACAGTACTCGAGGTGCGGTCTCACTAGGGCCCTGTACAACTGCAGAAGGACCTCTTTGCTCCTATACTCAACTTCTCTTGTTATGAAGGCCAACATTCCATTGGCTTTCTTCACTGCTTGCTGTACCTGCATGCTTCCTTTCAATGACTGATGCACTAGGACACCCAGATCTCGTTGTACGTCCCCTTTTCCTAACTTGACACCATTCAGATAATACTCTGCCTTCCTATTCTTACCACCAAAGTAGTTCTCCAACCTGAACGACTACCGCCCGGTTGCCCTAACGCCGATAGTCATGAAGTGCTTTGAGAGGCTGGTACTCTCACACATCAAATCCAACATCCCTGACTCACTGGACCCACATCAATTTGCATACAGGGCAAATAGATCCACAGAGGACGCCATCTCTCTGGCTCTTCACACTGTCCTGATTCACCTAGAGAGACAGGGCACGTACGTGAGGATGCTATTCATAGACTATAGCTCCGCCTTCAACACGGTCATCCCCACCAAGCTCATCACCAAACTCCACCAGCTAGGCCTCAGCTCCTCATTATGTGACTGGATCCTGGACTTCCTGCTGGAACGACCGCAGGCAGTGAGAATGGGCCCGCACCTGTCCCCCACTATCACCCTGAGTACCGGCACACCATAGGGCTGTGTTCTGAGCCCCATGCTCTACTACCTCTTCACACACGACCGTGTTCCTGCATTCGACACCAACACCATTGTCAAGTTTGCAGACGACACAACGGTGATCGGGCTTATCACCAACGGGGATGAAACAAACTATAGAGCGGAGGTGCAGAACCTGGCGGACTGGTGCTCAGGATAACAACCTGTCCCTAAATACCACCAAGACCAAGGAGCTGATCATCAACTTCCGTAGGTCACGTAACGGGGAATATGCCCCGATCTCTATCAACGGGGACAGTGTGGAGAGAGTGTCCAGCTTCATGTTTCTGGGCACTCACATTTCGGAGGACCTAACATGGTCCAATAACACCGCTGCGCTGGTCAAGAAGGCACAACAAAGACTGTTCTACTTAAGAACACTGAAAAAGTCTGGTCTACCCCAACAGCTGCTGACGACCTTCTACCGCTGCACCATAGAGAGCATCCTAACGCATGGCATCCCTGTGTGGTACCTCAGCTGCACGGAGGCAGAAAGGAAAGCTCTACAGCGGGTAGTCCACAGAGCTCAGAGGGCCATCGGAACACAGCTACCAGACTTGGAGGGCATCTACAACACACGATGCCTCAGAAAAGCCACCAGCATCCACAAAGACTCTTCACACCCCTGCAACAGTCTGTTCGAACTCCTTCCATCGGGCAGACGATACAAGGCCTTCTACGCCCGCACCTCCAGACTCAGGAACAGCTTCATCCCCAGGGCCATAGCTGCTATGAACCGGTCCTGCTGAGCCGGATGGCCACAACGCATAGATCAACTTGCACTTTACCCTGTCTAAAACTGTTACAATTGTTTCGTTTCGTTGGGTTGCTGTTGTCTAAATTACTTAAATTATTGCATCGTATGGGAGGCGCATTCCCAATCTCGTTGTACCCCTGGGTACAATGACAATAAAGATATATTGTATTGTATTGTATTGTATTAAACTGCATCTGCCATGCATCTGCCCACTCACACAACCTGTCCAAGTCACACTGCAACCTCATAACATCTCCCTCACAGTTCACACTACTACCCAGCTTTGGATCGTCTGCAAATTTGCTAATGGTACTTTTAATCCCTTAATCAAAGTCATTAATGTATATTGTAAATAGCTGCGGTCCCAGCACCCCACTAGTTACTGCCTGCCATTCTGAAAGGGACCAATTTATCCCCACTCTTTGCTTTCTGTCTGTCAACCAATTTTCTATCCATGTCAGTACCCTACCTCCAATACCATGTGCTCTAATTTTGCCCACTAATCCCCTATGTGGAACCTTGTCGAAGACTTCACAATATTATGCAACACTCTGTGAACAATAGGTTTGCTCAGGGACTGTGATCAACATGAAACGATGACACCCAACGGTCCCGCAGGGATAATCCCTTTCCTTCAAATAAGGGAACCTTTTCAATGAGATATTCCACAATCAAATAGGATAAGAGGTGACAAGGAGATGGGCGAACTACAGATTGTTAGAGTCATATACGAGATCCAAAAGATATACTACCCGATCCTGGCTATTGTCGGTGTTCCGGGTAAGTGAGGAGAGCTGTCGTTTACGCTGTGCATATTTGAGAATCTGGCTGTATGTCTCTCGAAACTGCCTCTTTTAATTTCAAATTCAGTGATCGCACTGCCGAGGGATTATTAATGCGCGAACCATTCTTGCTGTGACTGTCACTTTGAACATCGTATTTTGCAGGATTAAACGCAGAGTGATCTGCAACTTCCCGGTGTTTGCACTGGTTAACATCGAGCACAGTCACGTTGTATTGAATCCATTATGCCCATTGACCAGTTCCAGCTGAATTGATGGAACACACAAAGTCACAGTGGATGGTGGAAATGCTAAATGTTAAAGGAACCCCATTAGTAAGTGGGGCAGCAGCTGTGCCGGTCAATGTTTCAATTCAGTGCCCTTCCAATGGGGGATTTCGTGGCTTACATTACCACAGCAGGACCGGGTGAATTGCGGAGCGGGTTTAGAACTGCAGACTCAATGTGAATTATTAACCATTTCGAACCTAATCATGTTTCTGTCGAAATCATCCCAGTCTCCTCTTTGCATCAACTGATCTTCTCTTTGCGATTAAAATCTGCGTTTCATGTTTGCCGTTTAGTTCGATTGATTGATTTCCAAAACTTCCTTTGAAGAGAAAGTTGCACGTCATCGAGATGTTGTGTGATGCACTTCACAGTGCTAGGAGAACGGGCTTTGTTCCCTCTCTCTATGGTAACTGTGTAACTTAGCAAGTGTGCGATCATTCGATATCACACTCATTCCTCAATTGCAATTGCAATTACTCCAATCACAAATATACCAGAAATCACACATTCCCATCAGTAACCAAGTCAAAGATAAGCATCATCTGGGTGAATTGCAAAATGGAAGTTAATCTATATTTACCAACTGCATGGTAAACGCCAATCTGAGTCACGCTAATGTAATTTTGGGTCCCTGTCTAATACTGAACCACATGTCAGGGGTGATCTACACGCATTCACACAACATAAACGGACCGCTTTGTTGCTACGGATATTTATATTGCGCAGTGCATTACCCGCATCGTATTATTAACCCTTAACCCACAACATTGCTCTTTGCTTTCGGAATCACACAGATGCTATGGTGAAATTGCTGATGAACTTCATAAAAGTAAAGTGTGTTTGCTCACGGTGTTTAACTCATGCAAAGCACATAATGCGGAGGTTGCAATCATCTTGCACTAAAAATATGATCATTCTTTTTGCATCACAGTGAATCTGGTGACAATTGTGGTCCTGTCTCGAGGAAAGTGTGGCCTCTCCAGATGTGTGACCCGCTACCTGGTGGCCATGGCAGCGGCAGATCTACTGGTCATTATCTTTGACCTGATATTGAGACAGATTCCGATTGCTCATCGCCTATATTTTGTGAAGCTCATCCCCCTGTGTAATATCCACGCCGTCTTGCTTTACACAGTGACCGACTGTTCTGTGTGGTTCACCGTCTCCTTCACCTTTGACCGATTTGTTGCCATCTGTTGCCAAAAATTGAAGCATAGATATTGCACCGAGAAAACAGCGGCTGTGGTTCTGAGCACAGTGAGTGTGCTGAGCAGCGCCAAGAATGTTTACTGGTATTTCATGTATACACCTTGGTACAGATTGGCGAATACCCCCTGGTTTTGTTACATGGATGTCCGTGTTATGACTTCAATTACCTGGTCAACGATTGAGTCTCTTCATTATATTCTCACCCCCTGTGTCCCGTTTGTGTTGATTCTGCTGCTCAATGCTTTAACGGTGAGACATATTTTGGTGGTCAGCAGAGCCCGCAGGAGACTCCGGGACCAGAAAAGTGCGAAGAGCCCCAGTGATCCCGAAATGGTGAATCGAAGGAAATCCGTGATATTGTTGTTATTTATCTCCGGAAATTTCGTTCTGTTATGGGCAACATTTACATTTTATATAATAAGTAGACGTGTGTGTTATTTCGAAGAATGTTTTTTTTCCCTCCCTACCTTTGTATCGGAAATAGGATTCATGCTTCAATTACTTAGCAGTTGCACAAACACGTGCATATATGCGGTGACACAGAAGATGTTTAGAATGCAATTGTTGACTGTGTTAACATATCCCCTTCCTCGACTGATAAGATTAATTAAGCACTGAAAAATAATGAAAAACTGGAGCATCTAAAGCATCATAATCAAATATTAGAACCAGAACTGTTGAAATGCTTTACGCAAACAGACTCGGCACCCATTGTGACCGCGCTCGGCATTAACCATCCACTTACACTAATCTGACATTGATTCTATTCTCCATACATTGGATTAATCCCAGAGCCCTTCTACCCAATTCGGAATTAAGGGGCATTATCGGAGGAATTCGCAGAGGACGCACAACGTCCACATTGCTTGTCATTGGAAGGTGGGAGGTAACATATATTTTCAGGCTAAACCTATGTGGTCACAGAGAGAAAGCGCAAAGTCCACAAGCCAGCATGCGAGGTTAGGACTGAACCCGGGTCTGTAGCGTCATGAGGCAGACGCTCTCATAGCTGCGAGACTATTTTCCGCTGTTCCCGCAGCTTCGTTGCAAATACGGGGAATTTAGTTGGATAGTGCTCATCCCATTTTTGACCTCTAGTTGTGTCTAGCGTTGTCCAAATTAGTGTATATCCCCAAGTAGATTAAACAGTTCTAACACTGTTCGGTGGGTACCCCGACTCAGTCAGTTCTTGTGCCGTCAACACACTTCTTTCCTTGAACTCCAAGGTTAATTTCGCAATAAATATAATTTCTCACTGTGAGCGATCAGAGGAACACCAAGGCTGGCGAACCAGCATATTGACAGAGCATCCAAACTACACGTTTACAAAATATCCGCTTGGCTCCCCGACTCATTTCCGCCAAAGATTTAGTCAGTGATCGTGGTTTCCATTAAAAAAACGAAGATGCCCAAATAAGGGATGGCATACATCACGGAGTTTGCATAATCCACAGCGAATCAATAATCTAAAGACAATCCTCTGGGAAGGTGATGGACGGACGAGTTCCAACACTGGGTTTCTGATAGGGACAGACAAGATAGTTGGGAGATAACCCGTACTCAATGGTCCATCAGTGAACCGTGATTAAAACCACGTCCTTGGTCATTTCAGGGAAGTGTCCCATCAAATACCCGCAGCAGAGATTTCACTCCTGGAAGCGGGAGATCTTGTGTGTAAAGGTGACGTCGCAAATTATGGAAGTCATTAGAAATTTGGCAAGTTTGTCATATATTTAACCCAAAATCTTACATATTAAGAGAGTAAAAGCAAACGTGTTTAATTGTCATGTGTATCATTTCAAAAATGTAAAATGCGCATGGAACCATTGTGACGCGAGCTATAGAAACTGTAACTGCTGTGAATGCGTGAAAAATGTGGGTCCTCTCAGAATGTTTTCCAGTATACGCTGTGAAGCTCTATGAAGTTCTGTAAATGTTTGAGAAAACCACCGCATCTCTATGAGATTTCTTACTGTCTTCCCCTGATTTGGGCCATAATTCTGAGTGCGACTGGTCCTCGTGTGAAGCCAGATTCAGGGTACTGGTCAGGCACACAATTCCCTCCAACACACGACACAGCGAGCAGGGGGCTACATAGAACCACATGGCTGCAAACCCGGGATGTTTAGTTTTGCTACCTACATTTGTTCTATTGGGCCCCACATTGTTGTCGTGCGATTGTAAATTGTGGTACTATAAGATAACAAATTGGAGGGAAAGGAAATAATGCTGACTTTATTGGGCGAGAGCAGTAGAGGGTTAGGGCTCTGTGTGGAGATGCGGCAACATGCGGCAACACAACCACACGCACACGCACACGCACGCACACGCACACGCACACGCACGCACACGCACGCACACGCACACACACACACACACAAGTATACATATACAACATATGTACAAAACGACAGCTAATGAATAACACGAAGGTGACATCAAATAATATGATGTAACGGCAGGGCACTCGAAGTTCAAATGTAAGCTGCAGATCGGAAACTCGCTGCCATGAAATGGACACCCGAGAGACCCAGAGTACAACGAATAGCGGATAATAATTTAGAATCTTTAGAAAATGGACATATTATGGTCGGAGACGATCTTGAATTTGGAATTTGGACGGTGGGCCATGTAGATATCATATAACATATAACATATAACAACTACAGCATGGAAACAGGCCTGTCCGGCCCTACCAGTCCACGCCGACCATTCTCCCTGACCTAGTCTCATCTACCTGCACTCAGACCATAACCCTCCAATCCCCTCCTATCCATATACTTGTCCAATTTACTCTTAAATAATAAAATCGAGCCAGCCTCCACCACTTCCACCGGAAGCCCATTCCATACAGCCACAACCCTCTGAGTAAAGAAGTTCCCCCTCATGTTACCCCTAAACCTTTGTCCCTCAATTCTGAAGCTAGATCGGTATGATCATTGCTGTTTGTTATCTATATCAATGATTTGGATGCGAACAGCAAGGCATAATTAATACGTTTGCAGATGACACTAAAGTGGGTGGTATTATAAATGGCGAAGATGGTTGTCAAAATTGCAACAGGATCTTGACATGTTGGGCAGGTGGGCTGATGAATGATTAATGGGGATTTCATTCGCACGTTTCACAGCATATAGCTGAACATGATTGGAACGCGCCAAACCGGATGAAACGTCTCCGCTGGTTTCAGTTCCACTGTTGTTATTTTTTTTGCAAATCTTTCCCAGCAAGCAACAGCCGGAACACCGCCTCTCGCCACTTCCGCGCTGTTAATATCTGCACCTCACTCCGATTTTGTTGCATAACCTGAAAGCCATAGAGCCAACAATTCTAAACGCCACAGAGCTGTCGTGATTAATGTCTCTGATCAACAAACATTGTAGGTTGACGTTCTTGTCCAGATATTCTCCTGAACGAGTTTGATTCAGGACCACAGAGACACGCACTACAGGGGGAAGAACATTCTGCCCACGGTGTCTTCGCCATTCATTATGTACCTATCGGCATTCCTCAGTTGTCCCATCACTCGGATGGTAGCCGTTCTTGTCATTACATTTCAAAGGTTCATCTTAATGGGGGGTTTTTTCAAACGCTGACAATGGCTGCATCCATCACGAACTCAAGCAATGCGTTCTTGAAGCTAATACTAAGTGGCATAACCCTTGCTCATACACCCTCTTACCCCGTCATTTAAACAGCCTGCGCTCCGATTACGGGAACCTATGCGAAGCCGATACGTTTCTCACGTCTCTCGACCCGCTCCGGCCCTCATCGCTTTGTGAACTTCAAACAGAACCCCGCTCCTTGTTCATCTCTGGTTCTAAACGCACATGTCCCGCCTGTACTCGGAGACAGCAGCCACCACTTCAGGTAACATCCTAGTTCACCTGCAACCTCTGTCGTTTGCACAGTCCACGATTCCACCCAATATTTCAAATATGACTTTGATTTACAAAGTTGTAACGTGACATCCTGCTGTGCGGCCTGGCTCACGGAGATTCATCTCCCCGCTCTGCTTAACCCAGACCATGGAATCCCTCCATGCGAGTCCACTTTTCAAACGTAGGGTCATCGCTTTCACCATTTCGCTAAGAACGTGCCCTCTGTGCGCCAAGGAATACCAGATGTCCGTTCAAGTTATATCCCCGACACCCGATCTTACCCCTCACCCACACAGGTGCACAAATATTTCTCCCTTGCCTTGTCACCCTGCTACTTCCTCCTCCTCGTACGCATATATCCCTTCCCCGAGTTCCTCACTGCCCTTTCATATCGCCACTACTCCCGCCCCTAACGTCCACTTCCACCATATTCCCCGCTGCGGTTTACATTCCAGTCCCCAACATTTCTCCTTATTTGACTGCCTTTGTTTTCTTTTCATCTCTCACCCTTGTCCGCGTCTCTACCCATCGGTCCCACATATACATCCGCCTATCGTTGCCGGGCATTGGCCCACCTGCTGTTCTCTGTTCCAGGTTTCCCTACACCCTCAGTATGAAGAAGTGTCCCGACACGGTGTCGTCTGTCCGTCCCCTCCAGAGGTGGAGTCTAAGCCGCGGGTTTGTCCAGCCTTTAATTTTGTTTCGCTGGCTGCTTCGGCTTTGTTTCCCTGTCCCAGATATGCGGAGGATGGAATGGAATTGGCCACTGTAAATCGTGAAGAGCACAACAGGCTCAACATTTTTAGCGGGATGTAATACGTATGAGATACGTTTAAACAGCCGGCGCCGACAAGATGGCCTGCAGATTTGTATATGTACTTGAATTTATGGCTTCCTGATCTTATATTCTATGTGCAGTTTAATACCCTCCATGCTTTTATGAGTCTCCTTATCAAACTACGTTGCTGCCATTCTGTTTCCTTGCAAATGTGGTGTACACTTCATACACAGTTGTGAGGATCCTAATTTTCCATCATTAATGCCCAACAAGGCCTCCAAAAACGTGACACCTGAAGCAAGGAGGGGTTTCATCCTCGTTTGTGGGCCTCCTGTTAATGAGACAGAAAGCCTGATCTGCGGATCCAGAGAAGGTTCTGCAGATAACGGGCTCGTTGTTACACCGAGCGCTCAACGCGCCATGTCTCTTCCAAGTCAATTGTTATGGATGACGGGCGGGGCATTGGAGCAATTGCTATGCCTTTGATTCACAAAATACTATTCAAAATGAATTACAAGGCCACTGTTTAACGATGAGCGAACCTGGCGTTTTGATTCACTTGGGGATATTGTGCAGAGAGTTATTGCTACCGACCAAGGCTTGATCCGAGAAATCCGTGTGCAAAACTTGAAATAAGCTCAGTGCCAACGTGTATGACTAAGCGTTCCAATGGATAAAATGGTGACGTTAAACATATATGTTTGTTTGAATTAAATACACGCTAAATTAATTTAACATTTCCTTTGGGAAGGAAGTGGACGGTCGCACCTCGATTTGATTCCCGCTGTCAGAACAATCCCATCAGTAGGATTCTTCAGCTTGAACATTTTAAATACTGTAAAGCTAAGGAACTTAACAGAGACACAGACCAAGCTGGAATCACCCAGCAGGACAAATAATCCGTGGACGAACGAGAAACTATTGCAGACTCAGTTCAGTGACCCTTCATAGAACGAGGAAAGAAGACATGGAAACAGACTTCAGCAGCAGAGAGGTGGAGACAAATGGGCCGTACAATAGGAACGTCGCCGGCTGGGTGAGAGCAAAACACTCATTGTGGCAGTTTAGAAGACTATAATACATTGAATATATAAAACATAGAGCGATACATATAGTCATCTAAAAGCCTTTTACATGCCAGTGTAGTAACTGGTTCCACTGCCAGCACTGGCAGCGTGTTCCACAGGCAAACGTCCCTCTGTGTAAAAAGTACCTGCCCCGCACACATTCCTTGGAACATTGTCCATCTCCCATTAAATCTATGCTCTCCAGCTATGCTCTGGTATAAATATAAAATTATGAGAAATATGGATATGTAAGAAAGATAGAGGCCACTTCCCAGGGAGGAAATATGAATATGGATATGAAGAGGAAGATGGCTCTGATTGTCTGATCTATTTCTCATAATTCAAAGTACTTCTACCTGATCTGCCCGCCAACCTACGTTCCAGAGAAACTAATGCAACTTCGTTCAATTTCCCTCGACAGCCAATAATCGCTAAGCCAGGCAACATTCTGGTAAATATCTACTTCGACCTCTCCAAAGCTTCCACATTATTCCCATAATGGGGCGACAGAATCCTCGAAATGCGGAGTCATCAAAGCTGTACATTACTTGCCGACTCGTGCTCATTACACCGACCGATGAAAGCAAGCCACCCGCCTGTGGTAAATAAAATGCTGGAGGAACTGTGGTTAGCAAGCGGCATCTGCGAAGAGAGAACTGAGACTAACCTCAGGTCGGGACCCCGATGCTGACTGACTGGGGTCGGGTCTTGGAAGCTGAAAGAGAGATTGGGTAGAGAAAAACTTGGCGGGTCATCAGTGAATAAAGATGGGGATGAGTGATTTGTAGAAAGGTAGAATAAGTTACAAAAGCAATTGATGTAAACGGGGCAAAGACGATTTGCATAAGGAAAGAACCGGACGAGCGAAATATGGATAGAGGTAGGGATGTAGGTAGATGAGAAGAGGGGAGGGGAAAGAGTGGCCTTGCTGGCAGGACCCCCCACCCCAGGGCAGTTGCATTGTGTTGGCTCAACCAGATGACAGTGGGAGAGGCGGTCGTGCTTTGCGATGTGGCAAATTGCATCAACATAAGTGGGCTGCTTTGGGAAATAAATGCCCTGCATTGAAGTGGATCAATTACACTGGTGCTGCATCATCATGACCAAGGTGGCACTGAGCAGCGAGCTGCATTGGTGTGGGCTTTCCGCACTAAAGACATTGAGACAGCACGATTGAACTTCCTGCAACCTCGCTGGATTGGAATGCTGACATTATGTTAGCGGACAGTGGCTGAGCAGCATTGATGTGATTGCTCTGCTATGGAAGCTGGGCTGCATTGAGTGTACTGACACTGAAGAGATGTGACACTGAAGAAATGTACCACTGGAGATGTGCCACTCGGCCGGACCGTTGGCAATCGCCCAGGAGTCGGTGTGCAGTCGGACTGGTATTGTCGTTGGATAAGGGAAGGGTGGCCGCCACAAGCTCGGCCATTTGACACGAGCCACCAGAGCCATCACATAGACTCGCGTATCATCGAATGCACTCTCAAACCCCGTGTACACAGCAGAGCACGCGGCCGGATCGTATCCTGTTGTTCACCTGGCACCGTTCGAAACCGGGGTTCTCTTTTCCTGGAAGGGCGCCTGACACGGTCATTTATGGCGTTTCTCGTCCATTCAGACCGTGCCATACCCCCTCCCGTGAGCCAGTCATAAGCCCGTTGTGCGCAACGTTTCTGCACTAATAGCAGTAGGTGGTCCGCCCAGCTATTGCAGTGTTTTTGCATAGCAATATGCATGGATATTCGGGGAAAGGAAGGATATTCAGTCAACCTAGGCCTGCAGTTCATCCTCCAGCACCTGTACCGCGAGGGGACTTAAGCAAGATTTGGTTTGTGGATTTAGCTCTGCATTCAACACCATTGAGAGGGGGTCTTATCGAAACGTATAAGATTATTAAGGGGTTGGACACGTTAGGGGCAGGAAACATGTTCCCAATGTTGGGGGAGTCCAGAACAAGGGGCCACAGTTTAAGAATAAGGGGTAGGCCATTTAGAACTCAGATGAGGAAAAACATTTTCAGTCAGAGAGTTGTAAATCTGTGGAATTCTCTGCCTCAGAAGGCAGTGGAGGCCAATGCTCTGAATGCATTCAAGAGGGAGCTAGTCAAGTCAAGAGAGAGCTAGGGTAGCGCAGTCAGGGGCTATGGGGAGAACGCAGGAACGGGGTACTGATTGAAAAGGATCAGCCATGATCAAATTGAATGGTGGTGGTGGCTTGAAGGGCCGAATGGCCTACTCCTGCACCTATTGTCTATTATCTATTGTCCATTAAGTCAACAAGTAATGTTACAGCTTTGACGACTCCGCATTTCGAGGATTCTGGCGCCCCATTATGTGAAAAATGTGGAAGCTTTGGAGAGGTCGAAGAAGATATTGACCAGAATGTTGCCTGGCTTAGCGATTATTAGCTGTAGGGGGAAATTGAACGAAGTTGCATTAGTTTCACTGGAACGTAGGTTGGCGGGGAGATCAGGTAGAAGAACTTTGAATTTTGAGAAATAGGTGAAACATCAGAGCCATCTTCCTCTTCATATCCATATTCTTATTTCCTCCCTGTGAAGTGGTCTTTCACTTTCTTACCTGTCTTATTTCTCCATTTTATATTTATAACAGAGTACAGCTAGAGAGCATAGATTTAATGTGAGATGGACAATGTTTTAAGGAATGTGTGCGGGGCAGGAACATTTTACACAGAGGGGCGTTTGCATCTGGAACACGCTGCCAGTGCTGGCAGTGGAACCAGTTTAAATACTGGCATGTAAAAGGCTTTCAGATGAGTATATGTATTGCTCTATGTTCTATGTTTTGAATGTACTTCTAAACTGCCACGTTGAGTCCCTTGGTCTCACCCAGCCGGCGGCGTTCCTATTGTATTGCCCATTCGTCACCACCTCTCTCCTGCTTAAGACTGTCTTCGTTTCCTCTTTCATCGTTCTATGAAGGGTCCCTGACCTGAGTCTGCAATAGTTTCTCGTTCGCCCACGGATTATCTGTCCTGCTGGGTGATTCCAACATGGTCTGTGTCTCTGTTAACTTCCTTAGCTTTACAGTATTTAAGATGTTCACGCTGAAGAATCCGACTGATGGGACTGTTCTGACAGCGGGAGAGAAATCGAGTCGCGACCGTCCATTTCATTTTCAAAGGTAATGTAAAACTAATTTAGCGTGTATTTAATTCAAGCAAACTTATACGTTTCACGTCACCATTTTATCCCTTGGAACACTTCTCAATCATACACGTTGGCACTGGGCTTATTTCAAGTTTTGCACGGGGATTTCTCGGTTCAATCGATAGCAATAGCTCTCTGCACAATATCCCCAAGTGAATCAAAACGCCACATTCGCCCACGGTTAAACAGTGAACTTGTAATTCGGTTTGAATAGTATTTTGTGAATCAAAGGCACAGCAATTGCTCCAATGCCCCGCCCGTCATCCATAACAATTGACTTGGAAGAGACATGGCGCTTTGGGCGCTCAGTGCAACAACGAGCTCGTTATCTGCAGAACCTTCTCTGGATCCGCAGATCAGGCTTCCTGTCTAATTAACAGGAGGCCCACAAACGAGGATGAACCCCCTCCTTGCTTCAGGTGTTACGTTTTTGGAGGCCTTGTAGCGCTAGGATATATATGACAGAAAATGAGGATTTTCGCAACTGTGTATGAAGTGTCCACCACATGTCCAAGGATACAGAATGGCAACAACGTAGTTTGATACGGAGACTCATAAAAGGATGGAGGGTATTAAACTGCACATAGAATATAAGATCAGGAAGCCATAAATCCAAGTACATTTAAAAATCTGCAGGCCATCTTGTCGGCGCCGGCTGTTTAAACGTATCTCATACGTATTTCACCCGCAAAAAAATGTTGAGCCTGTTGTGCTCTTTACGATTTGCAGTGGCCAATTCCATTCCATCCTCCGCATATCTGGGACAAGGAAGCAAGGCCAAAGCAGCCAGCGAAGCGAAATAAAAGGCTGGACAAAACCAGCGGCTGAGGCTCCACCTCTGGAGTGGACGGACAGACGACACCATGTCGGGGCACTTCTTCATACTGAGAGTGTCGGGCGAGAAACCTGGAACAGAGAGTAGGAGGTGGGCCAATGTCCGGAAATGATAGGCGGATGAGCCAAAACATTATGACCACTGACAGGCGAAATGAATAACATTGATAATCTTACAATGACACTGTCAAGGGGTAGGAGAAATTAGGCAGCATGTGAACCGTCAGTTCTTGAAGTTGATGTGCTAGATGCAGGAGAAATGGGCAGGAAATGAGCGACTTTGACAAGGTCCAAATTGTTATGGCCAGACGACTGGGTCAGAGCATCTCTGAAATGGCAAGGCTTGTGGGGTGCTCCCGGTCAGCAGTGGTGAGTACCTACCGACAGTGGTCCGAGAAGGGATAAACCACAAACCGGCGACAGACAGTGTAATGGCAGTTTCTATACATTCTCAAAGTCCAACTTCGATAGCCATTACTGCTCGGGGATGGAATGGTATAGCTTACGCACACACCGCACTCCGAGATAAGAAAGACGAATCTTCCAAACGCTGTTTCTTAATTAATTGGTCTTTATTAAAGTAGCACAAATCAAAAGAGTAATTCATAACTTTTCGTTCTTATCAACTGTTTTTTCTTCAAGCAATACAATAAAAACCGTGTAGTCGTTACCGTGTGCTCCTTGTGAGTGTAGCTGGCGCCAATGTGGCAGTCGAGGGTGTGGCAGTCGAGAGTGTGGCAGACATGAATGTGGTAAAAAAATGTATTCTTTCCATCCTCCGAGACTAAACTGACCCACAATCTCTGTCGCTACGCTAGTCTCCTCCCATGTCGACACTCCCCATTACGTATCGAATCACACCCCCAAGCATGCAAAAAAAGACAGAAACTAGAAATATTAAACATAGCCATAATACAATGACAGTAACTAAATTAAGCGTAAATGGCTCCTACACACCGGCCCCTAATTGTTCTGCGTATATAACGAAGCAATTAGCAATAGATACTAAAAGGAGCTATAAAAGCTTAATATTTATCAAAGACAAAAGTAATATGCATTATATTTTGGCATTCAAACTTCTTTAACGATTCTTCAATCTTCTCCTTCACCTTCTAGAAGCAGACATATCTTGGTTATCGGTCTTACCAAGATGATGTCCTTAGTCTGAAGTCGTACAGTACACAAAAAACCTTTAACGTCTGGCATGACCTCCAGTATCTTTTTACGAAGTTTTGACAAGATGTGATTTCTTCCTCCATGTCCGATCTGTTCATGAATATGTCGTAACAGCAATGTTGAAATATGAAAGTCCTTCGAGAGAATAATAGGATGCTTAGCTTCTTCAGGCACCGCTAGTTTATTTAGCTGACCACCTACTCTCAGAAGTCCTTTATCCAGTATCGGGTCAAGCCTGTATAAAAAACTACTTATTTTAACACCACGTTCACCAGCTTGTAATGCTGATAGCTCTTCCTTATATTCTTGTATTTGACAGAAAGAGATAACTGCATTTTCTGCCTTAAAAAGATCAGCCGGACATAAACACTGTCCCCGGTACGATACTCAACCTTTTCTTTCAGCTTGCCAGGATCCGTTTCAAAGCCACTTATAGGAGCCCGCGTTTCATTTTTCTTACGAGTCCACTGCAAAAGCATTGTTTTTAATTTACGAAACTAAGCCACTACAGTCTTCAACTTATTCCATGATGAGAAATGGGTAATTAAATAGTTTGTTGAATCTAATGGGTCCTTAATAATGGCGTTCACTAAGATGTCTTCCTTGATCTCCGGATCATTAGCAGAGATTTCAATTTCCAGGTTAGACTTTGTCCATTCTCGGTCTGTTTACATAGAAACTCTGGCCCATTGATCCATCTCTTACTGCTTAAGAAGCGGTCTGCTGTTAATCCTCTAGAGGCTTCATCCGCAGGATTTTCCTTGGTATTAATATACTTCCACTGTGATACATTAGTAGCATACCTTATAAAAGAGATCCTGTTTGCGACAAATGTTAGGAAGCGTTTATTTTCAACGTTGGTGTACCTAAGCACTGTCATGCTATCAGTACAGAAGGTAGATTCCTCCAGCTTAAGCTGCAGTTCTTTTTGCAGCAATATGTAAATTCTGACAGCTAAGACTGCGGCTGCAAGCTCCATTCTGGGAATCGTCATTTGCTTCAATGGTGCCACTCTGGCCTTTCCCATTAAGAATGCAGCATGTACATCATTAATATCATTTCCAGTCTCAGATATGAAACAGTACCGTAACCACTTTCACTTGCATCAGAAAGGTGATGCAGGTGTGCAAATCTGATTCGACCAAAGTTTGTCGCCTTCATACACCGGTCCTAACCCTAACCGGTCCGAGATCTTGTCGAGATTTTCTAACCACTCTGTCCATCGCTGAGAGAAGATTTGCGTTATACTCTCATGCCATCCAAGTTTCTTGTTACAGAGATCCTGCAAAATTAACTTGGCTGATAGTGTAAATCGTGCAATAAATCCCAAAGAGTGTGGCAGTCGAGAGTGTGGCAGACGTGAGGGTGACTGGCGCGGGTGTGGTAAAAAACTGTAGTCTCTCCATCCTCCAGACTAAACTGACCCACAATCTCTGTCGCTACGCTAGCATCCTCCCATATAGACACTCCCCATTACGTATCAAATCACACCCACAAGCATGCAAAAAAAGACAGAAACTAGAAATATTAAACATAGCCATAATACAATGACAGTAACTAAATTAAACGTAAATGGCTCCTACAGATAGGGTGTTGCGATGCGCGAGGGCACGATGGCTATTCCGTCTGGTCCGAACCGACAGAAGGTCTACTGTGGCACAAGTCACAGAAAATGGTAATGGCGGTCACGGGAGGAATGTGTCACAATACACAGCGCATCGCGTCCTGCTGCGTATGGGGCTGCACACGGAGGACCAACAGCATATTAGGGCATAATGCTTTAGCTTATCAGGTTATAATGTTTTGGCTCATCGGTGTATATGTAGGACCGATGAGTGGAGACGCCGACAAGGGTGAGAGATGAAAAGAAAACAAAGGCTGTGAAATAAGGAGATAAGTTGAGGAATTGAATGTAAACCGCAGCGAGGAAGATGGTGGAAGTGGACGTTATGGGAGGGAGTAGTGGGAATCTGAAAGGGAACTGAGGATCTCGGGGAAGGGATATATGCGTACGAGGAGGAGGAAGTAGCAGGGTGACAAGGCATGGGAGAAATATTTGTGCACCAGTGTGGGGGAGGGGTAAGATCGGGTGTAGGGGATATTACTTGAACGGACATCTGGTATTCCTTGGCGCATAGAACGCACATTCTCAGCGAAATGGTGAAATCGTCGTCCCCTGCGGTTGAAAAGAGGACTCGCATAGAGGGATTCCATGGTCTTGTTTTAGCAGAGCGGTGAGATGAATCTCCGCGACCCAGGCCGCACAGCAGGATGTCACGTTACAACTTTGTAACACAAAGTCACATTTGAAATATGGGGTCGAATCGCGGACTGCGTAACCGTCAGAGGGTGTAGGTGGACTACGATGCCAGAAGAAGTGGTGACTGCTGCCCGCGAGTACAGGCGAGGCAAGTGCGTTTAGAATCAGAGATGAACCAGGAGTGGGGTTCTGTTTGAAGTTCACAAACCTACGAGGGCCGTAGCGAGACTAGAGACGAGAGAAACGTATCGCCGTAGCATAGGTTGCCATAATCGGAGCGCAGGCGCTTTAGATGACGGGGTAAGTTGGTGATGGATGCAGGCACTGTCAGCGCTTGAAAAAGTTAAGATGAATCTTTGAAATGGAATGACAAGAACGGCTACCATCCGAGTGATGGGACCACTGAGGAATGCCGACAGGTACATAATGAACGGCGAAGACACCGTGGGCAGAATGTTCTTCCCCCTGTAGTGCGTGTCTCTGTGGCCCTGAGTCACACTCGTTCAGGAGAATATCTGGACAAGAACGTCAACTTACAATGTTTGTTGATCAGAGACGTTAATCACCACAGCTATGTGGCGTTTAGATTCGTTGGCTCTGTGGCTTTCAGATGTTATGCAATAAAATCGGAGTGAGGTGCAGATTTTAATAGCGTCGAAGGGGCGAGAGGCGGTGTTCCGGCCGTTGCTTGCTGGGAAAGATTTGCAAAAAAATAACAACAGTGGGACTGAAACCATGGGAGACGTTTCATCCGGTTTGGCGCGTTCCAATCATGTTCAGCTATATCCTATGAAACGTGCGAATGAAATCCCCAATTAACCATTCATCAGCCCACCTGCCCAACATGTCAAGATCCTGTTGCAATTTTGACAACCATCTTCGCCATCTATAATACCACCCACTTTAGTGTCACCTGCAAACGTATTAATTGTGCCTTGTCTATTCTCTTCCAAATCATTGATATAGATAACAAACAGCAATGGGCCTAGCACCGAACCCTGGAGCACCCACTACTCACCGGCTGCCAGTCCGAAAAACAACGTTCTACCGTCACCTTCTGCTTCCTTCCATGAATCCAATTTTCTATCTATTCGGCTAGATGTCTTTTGTTCCCAAGCCATGCAGCCTTTCGGAGCAGCCTGCCACGCGTACCTTCTCAAATACCATGATCAAATCCATATATACGCCGTCCTCAGCTCTGCCCTCAACAACCTTTTGCTGAGATTTTCAAAAGCGAACGGGAAACTACAGGAAACTTGATCAATCACCTTGTTTAATTCTCGTTTGTATGGAACAATTCAGGATACGTGCCAATCACATAAAGCCCAACTTTCACCTGCAAAGAATAAACTCACTGAAACCGCCAAGTACTGGAAAACAAACTTCACATTGGTGGAACTTGTAGAGCTGCTGGCAAATCACTGCGGTTTCAATCCGAACACGTAGTGCTGATAGTGTGGAGTTTGAACGCTCTCCCTGAAACCTCATGGATTCTACCAGTGTCCCCAGAGTTCCTCCGATACTTGAAAGACTCGGGTGTTGTTCGGCTGATTTGACTGTTTAAGGTGTGTCGACGGGTGATAGCACCTGGAGGAGCTAATGGGAATGCGGGGCACTTTGAAACGAATGTTGTCTGTAGGTCCTTGATCAATGACGGGATATATCGGGGACCAGGTTGTGAACACATTATGTGACTACATGGTACAAATGTGGGTAGTTGTGCAGATAGTGAGAATGGTTGTGAAAAACATTGCAGCAGGATCTTCAGTTCAGTTGTGTTTAGTTTATTGTCACGTGTACGGACGTGCAGTAAAAAGCTTTTGTTGCGTGCTAACCAGTCAGCAGAAAAGCATGATTACAATCGATCAATTTACAGTGTATAACTAATGCACACGAGAAGGGAATAACGTTTAATGCTAGGTAAAGCCAGCAAAATCCGATAAGTCTTGATCGATTGGTCAGGTGCGCTGAGGAAAAGTTGATGGAATTTAATACAAAGGGATGTGAAATTTTGGTAAGACTAACATGGGCAGGGCTTACACAGTGAATGGTAGGCATCTGGCGAGTCTTGTGGAGCCCAGGCCAGGGGTGTAGGAGTGCAGGTGCGTGGTTCCCGAAGGTGCAATCGCAGGCAGATCTGATGGGCGAAAAGGCTTTTGGCGAAAGCAATCAAGAAAAAAAATAGAGGGGTCGTAACGCAACGTTCCATGTAGATATTTCGGTTTTGATTTAACTGTAACAGATAAAGTCTAATCGGCTGAGGCTGGGAAATGAGCGGTTTGCAGAAATCGTGATGAATATTTGTTTTCTCCGAAGTGCCTGAACAATTGTTCGGCGTTGTGCTTCACCTGAATAACCACATGGTACTTACTTCAATAGACAATAGACAATAGGATTAGGCCATTCGGCCCTTCGAGCCAGCACCGCCATTCAATGTGATCATGGCTGATCATTCTCAATCAGTACCCCGTTCATGCCTTCTCCCCATACCCCTTGACTCCGCTATCCTTAAGAGCTCTATGTAGCTCTCTTGAATGCATTCAGAGAATTGGCCTCCACTGCCTTCTGAGGCAGAGAATTCCACAGATTCACAACTCTCTGACTGAAAACGTTTTTCCTCATCTCCGTTCTAAATGGCATACCCCTTATTCTTAAACTGTGGCCCCTTGTTCTGGACTCCCCCAACATTGGGAACATGTTTGCTGCCTCTAACGTGTCCAACCCCTTAATAATCGTATACGTTTCGGTAAGATCCCCTCTCATCCTTCCAAATTCCAGTGTATACAAGCCTAGTCGCTCCAGTCTTTCAACATACGACAGTCCCGGCATTCCGAGAATTAACCTAGTAAACCTACACTGCACGCCCTCAATAGCAAGAATATCCTTCCTCAAATTTGGAGACCAAAACTGCACACAGTACTCGAGGTGCGGTCTCACTAGGGCCCTGTACAACTGCAGAAGGACCTCTTTGCTCCTATACTCAACTTCTCTTGTTATGAAGGCCAACATTCCATTGGCTTTCTTCACTGCTTGCTGTACCTGCATGCTTCCTTTCAATGACTGATGCACTAGGACACCCAGATCTCGTTGTACGTCCCCTTTTCCTAACTTGACACCATTCAGATAATACTCTGCCTTCCTATTCTTACCACCAAAGTAGTTCTCCAACCTGAACGACTACCGCCCGGTTGCCCTAACGCCGATAGTCATGAAGTGCTTTGAGAGGCTGGTACTCTCACACATCAAATCCAACATCCCTGACTCACTGGACCCACATCAATTTGCATACAGGGCAAATAGATCCACAGAGGACGCCATCTCTCTGGCTCTTCACACTGTCCTGATTCACCTAGAGAGACAGGGCACGTACGTGAGGATGCTATTCATAGACTATAGCTCCGCCTTCAACACGGTCATCCCCACCAAGCTCATCACCAAACTCCACCAGCTAGGCCTCAGCTCCTCATTATGTGACTGGATCCTGGACTTCCTGCTGGAACGACCGCAGGCAGTGAGAATGGGCCCGCACCTGTCCCCCACTATCACCCTGAGTACCGGCACACCATAGGGCTGTGTTCTGAGCCCCATGCTCTACTACCTCTTCACACACGACCGTGTTCCTGCATTCGACACCAACACCATTGTCAAGTTTGCAGACGACACAACGGTGATCGGGCTTATCACCAACGGGGATGAAACAAACTATAGAGCGGAGGTGCAGAACCTGGCGGACTGGTGCTCAGGATAACAACCTGTCCCTAAATACCACCAAGACCAAGGAGCTGATCATCAACTTCCGTAGGTCACGTAACGGGGAATATGCCCCGATCTCTATCAACGGGGACAGTGTGGAGAGAGTGTCCAGCTTCATGTTTCTGGGCACTCACATTTCGGAGGACCTAACATGGTCCAATAACACCGCTGCGCTGGTCAAGAAGGCACAACAAAGACTGTTCTACTTAAGAACACTGAAAAAGTCTGGTCTACCCCAACAGCTGCTGACGACCTTCTACCGCTGCACCATAGAGAGCATCCTAACGCATGGCATCCCTGTGTGGTACCTCAGCTGCACGGAGGCAGAAAGGAAAGCTCTACAGCGGGTAGTCCACAGAGCTCAGAGGGCCATCGGAACACAGCTACCAGACTTGGAGGGCATCTACAACACACGATGCCTCAGAAAAGCCACCAGCATCCACAAAGACTCTTCACACCCCTGCAACAGTCTGTTCGAACTCCTTCCATCGGGCAGACGATACAAGGCCTTCTACGCCCGCACCTCCAGACTCAGGAACAGCTTCATCCCCAGGGCCATAGCTGCTATGAACCGGTCCTGCTGAGCCGGATGGCCACAACGCATAGATCAACTTGCACTTTACCCTGTCTAAAACTGTTACAATTGTTTCGTTTCGTTGGGTTGCTGTTGTCTAAATTACTTAAATTATTGCATCGTATGGGAGGCGCATTCCCAATCTCGTTGTACCCCTGGGTACAATGACAATAAAGATATATTGTATTGTATTGTATTGTATTAAACTGCATCTGCCATGCATCTGCCCACTCACACAACCTGTCCAAGTCACACTGCAACCTCATAACATCTCCCTCACAGTTCACACTACTACCCAGCTTTGGATCGTCTGCAAATTTGCTAATGGTACTTTTAATCCCTTAATCAAAGTCATTAATGTATATTGTAAATAGCTGCGGTCCCAGCACCCCACTAGTTACTGCCTGCCATTCTGAAAGGGACCAATTTATCCCCACTCTTTGCTTTCTGTCTGTCAACCAATTTTCTATCCATGTCAGTACCCTACCTCCAATACCATGTGCTCTAATTTTGCCCACTAATCCCCTATGTGGAACCTTGTCGAAGACTTCACAATATTATGCAACACTCTGTGAACAATAGGTTTGCTCAGGGACTGTGATCAACATGAAACGATGACACCCAACGGTCCCGCAGGGATAATCCCTTTCCTTCAAATAAGGGAACCTTTTCAATGAGATATTCCACAATCAAATAGGATAAGAGGTGACAAGGAGATGGGCGAACTACAGATTGTTAGAGTCATATACGAGATCCAAAAGATATACTACCCGATCCTGGCTATTGTCGGTGTTCCGGGTAAGTGAGGAGAGCTGTCGTTTACGCTGTGCATATTTGAGAATCTGGCTGTATGTCTCTCGAAACTGCCTCTTTTAATTTCAAATTCAGTGATCGCACTGCCGAGGGATTATTAATGCGCGAACCATTCTTGCTGTGACTGTCACTTTGAACATCGTATTTTGCAGGATTAAACGCAGAGTGATCTGCAACTTCCCGGTGTTTGCACTGGTTAACATCGAGCACAGTCACGTTGTATTGAATCCATTATGCCCATTGACCAGTTCCAGCTGAATTGATGGAACACACAAAGTCACAGTGGATGGTGGAAATGCTAAATGTTAAAGGAACCCCATTAGTAAGTGGGGCAGCAGCTGTGCCGGTCAATGTTTCAATTCAGTGCCCTTCCAATGGGGGATTTCGTGGCTTACATTACCACAGCAGGACCGGGTGAATTGCGGAGCGGGTTTAGAACTGCAGACTCAATGTGAATTATTAACCATTTCGAACCTAATCATGTTTCTGTCGAAATCATCCCAGTCTCCTCTTTGCATCAACTGATCTTCTCTTTGCGATTAAAATCTGCGTTTCATGTTTGCCGTTTAGTTCGATTGATTGATTTCCAAAACTTCCTTTGAAGAGAAAGTTGCACGTCATCGAGATGTTGTGTGATGCACTTCACAGTGCTAGGAGAACGGGCTTTGTTCCCTCTCTCTATGGTAACTGTGTAACTTAGCAAGTGTGCGATCATTCGATATCACACTCATTCCTCAATTGCAATTGCAATTACTCCAATCACAAATATACCAGAAATCACACATTCCCATCAGTAACCAAGTCAAAGATAAGCATCATCTGGGTGAATTGCAAAATGGAAGTTAATCTATATTTACCAACTGCATGGTAAACGCCAATCTGAGTCACGCTAATGTAATTTTGGGTCCCTGTCTAATACTGAACCACATGTCAGGGGTGATCTACACGCATTCACACAACATAAACGGACCGCTTTGTTGCTACGGATATTTATATTGCGCAGTGCATTACCCGCATCGTATTATTAACCCTTAACCCACAACATTGCTCTTTGCTTTCGGAATCACACAGATGCTATGGTGAAATTGCTGATGAACTTCATAAAAGTAAAGTGTGTTTGCTCACGGTGTTTAACTCATGCAAAGCACATAATGCGGAGGTTGCAATCATCTTGCACTAAAAATATGATCATTCTTTTTGCATCACAGTGAATCTGGTGACAATTGTGGTCCTGTCTCGAGGAAAGTGTGGCCTCTCCAGATGTGTGACCCGCTACCTGGTGGCCATGGCAGCGGCAGATCTACTGGTCATTATCTTTGACCTGATATTGAGACAGATTCCGATTGCTCATCGCCTATATTTTGTGAAGCTCATCCCCCTGTGTAATATCCACGCCGTCTTGCTTTACACAGTGACCGACTGTTCTGTGTGGTTCACCGTCTCCTTCACCTTTGACCGATTTGTTGCCATCTGTTGCCAAAAATTGAAGCATAGATATTGCACCGAGAAAACAGCGGCTGTGGTTCTGAGCACAGTGAGTGTGCTGAGCAGCGCCAAGAATGTTTACTGGTATTTCATGTATACACCTTGGTACAGATTGGCGAATACCCCCTGGTTTTGTTACATGGATGTCCGTGTTATGACTTCAATTACCTGGTCAACGATTGAGTCTCTTCATTATATTCTCACCCCCTGTGTCCCGTTTGTGTTGATTCTGCTGCTCAATGCTTTAACGGTGAGACATATTTTGGTGGTCAGCAGAGCCCGCAGGAGACTCCGGGACCAGAAAAGTGCGAAGAGCCCCAGTGATCCCGAAATGGTGAATCGAAGGAAATCCGTGATATTGTTGTTATTTATCTCCGGAAATTTCGTTCTGTTATGGGCAACATTTACATTTTATATAATAAGTAGACGTGTGTGTTATTTCGAAGAATGTTTTTTTTCCCTCCCTACCTTTGTATCGGAAATAGGATTCATGCTTCAATTACTTAGCAGTTGCACAAACACGTGCATATATGCGGTGACACAGAAGATGTTTAGAATGCAATTGTTGACTGTGTTAACATATCCCCTTCCTCGACTGATAAGATTAATTAAGCACTGAAAAATAATGAAAAACTGGAGCATCTAAAGCATCATAATCAAATATTAGAACCAGAACTGTTGAAATGCTTTACGCAAACAGACTCGGCACCCATTGTGACCGCGCTCGGCATTAACCATCCACTTACACTAATCTGACATTGATTCTATTCTCCATACATTGGATTAATCCCAGAGCCCTTCTACCCAATTCGGAATTAAGGGGCATTATCGGAGGAATTCGCAGAGGACGCACAACGTCCACATTGCTTGTCATTGGAAGGTGGGAGGTAACATATATTTTCAGGCTAAACCTATGTGGTCACAGAGAGAAAGCGCAAAGTCCACAAGCCAGCATGCGAGGTTAGGACTGAACCCGGGTCTGTAGCGTCATGAGGCAGACGCTCTCATAGCTGCGAGACTATTTTCCGCTGTTCCCGCAGCTTCGTTGCAAATACGGGGAATTTAGTTGGATAGTGCTCATCCCATTTTTGACCTCTAGTTGTGTCTAGCGTTGTCCAAATTAGTGTATATCCCCAAGTAGATTAAACAGTTCTAACACTGTTCGGTGGGTACCCCGACTCAGTCAGTTCTTGTGCCGTCAACACACTTCTTTCCTTGAACTCCAAGGTTAATTTCGCAATAAATATAATTTCTCACTGTGAGCGATCAGAGGAACACCAAGGCTGGCGAACCAGCATATTGACAGAGCATCCAAACTACACGTTTACAAAATATCCGCTTGGCTCCCCGACTCATTTCCGCCAAAGATTTAGTCAGTGATCGTGGTTTCCATTAAAAAAACGAAGATGCCCAAATAAGGGATGGCATACATCACGGAGTTTGCATAATCCACAGCGAATCAATAATCTAAAGACAATCCTCTGGGAAGGTGATGGACGGACGAGTTCCAACACTGGGTTTCTGATAGGGACAGACAAGATAGTTGGGAGATAACCCGTACTCAATGGTCCATCAGTGAACCGTGATTAAAACCACGTCCTTGGTCATTTCAGGGAAGTGTCCCATCAAATACCCGCAGCAGAGATTTCACTCCTGGAAGCGGGAGATCTTGTGTGTAAAGGTGACGTCGCAAATTATGGAAGTCATTAGAAATTTGGCAAGTTTGTCATATATTTAACCCAAAATCTTACATATTAAGAGAGTAAAAGCAAACGTGTTTAATTGTCATGTGTATCATTTCAAAAATGTAAAATGCGCATGGAACCATTGTGACGCGAGCTATAGAAACTGTAACTGCTGTGAATGCGTGAAAAATGTGGGTCCTCTCAGAATGTTTTCCAGTATACGCTGTGAAGCTCTATGAAGTTCTGTAAATGTTTGAGAAAACCACCGCATCTCTATGAGATTTCTTACTGTCTTCCCCTGATTTGGGCCATAATTCTGAGTGCGACTGGTCCTCGTGTGAAGCCAGATTCAGGGTACTGGTCAGGCACACAATTCCCTCCAACACACGACACAGCGAGCAGGGGGCTACATAGAACCACATGGCTGCAAACCCGGGATGTTTAGTTTTGCTACCTACATTTGTTCTATTGGGCCCCACATTGTTGTCGTGCGATTGTAAATTGTGGTACTATAAGATAACAAATTGGAGGGAAAGGAAATAATGCTGACTTTATTGGGCGAGAGCAGTAGAGGGTTAGGGCTCTGTGTGGAGATGCGGCAACATGCGGCAACACAACCACACGCACACGCACACGCACGCACACGCACACGCACACGCACGCACACGCACGCACACGCACACACACACACACACAAGTATACATATACAACATATGTACAAAACGACAGCTAATGAATAACACGAAGGTGACATCAAATAATATGATGTAACGGCAGGGCACTCGAAGTTCAAATGTAAGCTGCAGATCGGAAACTCGCTGCCATGAAATGGACACCCGAGAGACCCAGAGTACAACGAATAGCGGATAATAATTTAGAATCTTTAGAAAATGGACATATTATGGTCGGAGACGATCTTGAATTTGGAATTTGGACGGTGGGCCATGTAGATATCATATAACATATAACATATAACAACTACAGCATGGAAACAGGCCTGTCCGGCCCTACCAGTCCACGCCGACCATTCTCCCTGACCTAGTCTCATCTACCTGCACTCAGACCATAACCCTCCAATCCCCTCCTATCCATATACTTGTCCAATTTACTCTTAAATAATAAAATCGAGCCAGCCTCCACCACTTCCACCGGAAGCCCATTCCATACAGCCACAACCCTCTGAGTAAAGAAGTTCCCCCTCATGTTACCCCTAAACCTTTGTCCCTCAATTCTGAAGCTAGATCGGTATGATCATTGCTGTTTGTTATCTATATCAATGATTTGGATGCGAACAGCAAGGCATAATTAATACGTTTGCAGATGACACTAAAGTGGGTGGTATTATAAATGGCGAAGATGGTTGTCAAAATTGCAACAGGATCTTGACATGTTGGGCAGGTGGGCTGATGAATGATTAATGGGGATTTCATTCGCACGTTTCACAGCATATAGCTGAACATGATTGGAACGCGCCAAACCGGATGAAACGTCTCCGCTGGTTTCAGTTCCACTGTTGTTATTTTTTTTGCAAATCTTTCCCAGCAAGCAACAGCCGGAACACCGCCTCTCGCCACTTCCGCGCTGTTAATATCTGCACCTCACTCCGATTTTGTTGCATAACCTGAAAGCCATAGAGCCAACAATTCTAAACGCCACAGAGCTGTCGTGATTAATGTCTCTGATCAACAAACATTGTAGGTTGACGTTCTTGTCCAGATATTCTCCTGAACGAGTTTGATTCAGGACCACAGAGACACGCACTACAGGGGGAAGAACATTCTGCCCACGGTGTCTTCGCCATTCATTATGTACCTATCGGCATTCCTCAGTTGTCCCATCACTCGGATGGTAGCCGTTCTTGTCATTACATTTCAAAGGTTCATCTTAATGGGGGGTTTTTTCAAACGCTGACAATGGCTGCATCCATCACGAACTCAAGCAATGCGTTCTTGAAGCTAATACTAAGTGGCATAACCCTTGCTCATACACCCTCTTACCCCGTCATTTAAACAGCCTGCGCTCCGATTACGGGAACCTATGCGAAGCCGATACGTTTCTCACGTCTCTCGACCCGCTCCGGCCCTCATCGCTTTGTGAACTTCAAACAGAACCCCGCTCCTGGTTCATCTCTGGTTCTAAACGCACATGTCCCGCCTGTACTCGGAGACAGCAGCCACCACTTCAGGTAACATCCTAGTTCACCTGCAACCTCTGTCGTTTGCACAGTCCACGATTCCACCCAATATTTCAAATATGACTTTGATTTACAAAGTTGTAACGTGACATCCTGCTGTGCGGCCTGGCTCACGGAGATTCATCTCCCCGCTCTGCTTAACCCAGACCATGGAATCCCTCCATGCGAGTCCACTTTTCAAACGTAGGGTCATCGCTTTCACCATTTCGCTAAGAACGTGCCCTCTGTGCGCCAAGGAATACCAGATGTCCGTTCAAGTTATATCCCCGACACCCGATCTTACCCCTCACCCACACAGGTGCACAAATATTTCTCCCTTGCCTTGTCACCCTGCTACTTCCTCCTCCTCGTACGCATATATCCCTTCCCCGAGTTCCTCACTGCCCTTTCATATCGCCACTACTCCCGCCCCTAACGTCCACTTCCACCATATTCCCCGCTGCGGTTTACATTCCAGTCCCCAACATTTCTCCTTATTTGACTGCCTTTGTTTTCTTTTCATCTCTCACCCTTGTCCGCGTCTCTACTCATCGGTCCCACATATACATCCGCCTATCGTTGCCGGGCATTGGCCCACCTGCTGTTCTCTGTTCCAGGTTTCCCTACACCCTCAGTATGAAGAAGTGTCCCGACACGGTGTCGTCTGTCCGTCCCCTCCAGAGGTGGAGTCTAAGCCGCGGGTTTGTCCAGCCTTTAATTTTGTTTCGCTGGCTGCTTCGGCTTTGTTTCCCTGTCCCAGATATGCGGAGGATGGAATGGAATTGGCCACTGTAAATCGTGAAGAGCACAACAGGCTCAACATTTTTAGCGGGATGTAATACGTATGAGATACGTTTAAACAGCCGGCGCCGACAAGATGGCCTGCAGATTTGTATATGTACTTGAATTTATGGCTTCCTGATCTTATATTCTATGTGCAGTTTAATACCCTCCATGCTTTTATGAGTCTCCTTATCAAACTACGTTGCTGCCATTCTGTTTCCTTGCAAATGTGGTGTACACTTCATACACAGTTGTGAGGATCCTAATTTTCCATCATTAATGCCCAACAAGGCCTCCAAAAACGTGACACCTGAAGCAAGGAGGGGTTTCATCCTCGTTTGTGGGCCTCCTGTTAATGAGACAGAAAGCCTGATCTGCGGATCCAGAGAAGGTTCTGCAGATAACGGGCTCGTTGTTACACCGAGCGCTCAACGCGCCATGTCTCTTCCAAGTCAATTGTTATGGATGACGGGCGGGGCATTGGAGCAATTGCTATGCCTTTGATTCACAAAATACTATTCAAAATGAATTACAAGGCCACTGTTTAACGATGAGCGAACCTGGCGTTTTGATTCACTTGGGGATATTGTGCAGAGAGTTATTGCTACCGACCAAGGCTTGATCCGAGAAATCCGTGTGCAAAACTTGAAATAAGCTCAGTGCCAACGTGTATGACTAAGCGTTCCAATGGATAAAATGGTGACGTTAAACATATATGTTTGTTTGAATTAAATACACGCTAAATTAATTTAACATTTCCTTTGGGAAGGAAGTGGACGGTCGCACCTCGATTTGATTCCCGCTGTCAGAACAATCCCATCAGTAGGATTCTTCAGCTTGAACATTTTAAATACTGTAAAGCTAAGGAACTTAACAGAGACACAGACCAAGCTGGAATCACCCAGCAGGACAAATAATCCGTGGACGAACGAGAAACTATTGCAGACTCAGTTCAGTGACCCTTCATAGAACGAGGAAAGAAGACATGGAGACAGACTTCAGCAGCAGAGAGGTGGAGACAAATGGGCCGTACAATAGGAACGTCGCCGGCTGGGTGAGAGCAAAACACTCATTGTGGCAGTTTAGAAGACTATAATACATTGAATATATAAAACATAGAGCGATACATATAGTCATCTAAAAGCCTTTTACATGCCAGTGTAGTAACTGGTTCCACTGCCAGCACTGGCAGCGTGTTCCACAGGCAAACGTCCCTCTGTGTAAAAAGTACCTGCCCCGCACACATTCCTTGGAACATTGTCCATCTCCCATTAAATCTATGCTCTCCAGCTATGCTCTGGTATAAATATAAAATTATGAGAAATATGGATATGTAAGAAAGATAGAGGCCACTTCCCAGGGAGGAAATATGAATATGGATATGAAGAGGAAGATGGCTCTGATTGTCTGATCTATTTCTCATAATTCAAAGTACTTCTACCTGATCTGCCCGCCAACCTACGTTCCAGAGAAACTAATGCAACTTCGTTCAATTTCCCTCGACAGCCAATAATCGCTAAGCCAGGCAACATTCTGGTAAATATCTACTTCGACCTCTCCAAAGCTTCCACATTATTCCCATAATGGGGCGACAGAATCCTCGAAATGCGGAGTCATCAAAGCTGTACATTACTTGCCGACTCGTGCTCATTACACCGACCGATGAAAGCAAGCCACCCGCCTGTGGTAAATAAAATGCTGGAGGAACTGTGGTTAGCAAGCGGCATCTGCGAAGAGAGAACTGAGACTAACCTCAGGTCGGGACCCCGATGCTGACTGACTGGGGTCGGGTCTTGGAAGCTGAAAGAGAGATTGGGTAGAGAAAAACTTGGCGGGTCATCAGTGAATAAAGATGGGGATGAGTGATTTGTAGAAAGGTAGAATAAGTTACAAAAGCAATTGATGTAAACGGGGCAAAGACGATTTGCATAAGGAAAGAACCGGACGAGCGAAATATGGATAGAGGTAGGGATGTAGGTAGATGAGAAGAGGGGAGGGGAAAGAGTGGCCTTGCTGGCAGGACCCCCCACCCCAGGGCAGTTGCATTGTGTTGGCTCAACCAGATGACAGTGGGAGAGGCGGTCGTGCTTTGCGATGTGGCAAATTGCATCAACATAAGTGGGCTGCTTTGGGAAATAAATGCCCTGCATTGAAGTGGATCAATTACACTGGTGCTGCATCATCATGACCAAGGTGGCACTGAGCAGCGAGCTGCATTGGTGTGGGCTTTCCGCACTAAAGACATTGAGACAGCACGATTGAACTTCCTGCAACCTCGCTGGATTGGAATGCTGACATTATGTTAGCGGACAGTGGCTGAGCAGCATTGATGTGATTGCTCTGCTATGGAAGCTGGGCTGCATTGAGTGTACTGACACTGAAGAGATGTGACACTGAAGAAATGTACCACTGGAGATGTGCCACTCGGCCGGACCGTTGGCAATCGCCCAGGAGTCGGTGTGCAGTCGGACTGGTATTGTCGTTGGATAAGGGAAGGGTGGCCGCCACAAGCTCGGCCATTTGACACGAGCCACCAGAGCCATCACATAGACTCGCGTATCATCGAATGCACTCTCAAACCCCGTGTACACAGCAGAGCACGCGGCCGGATCGTATCCTGTTGTTCACCTGGCACCGTTCGAAACCGGGGTTCTCTTTTCCTGGAAGGGCGCCTGACACGGTCATTTATGGCGTTTCTCGTCCATTCAGACCGTGCCATACCCCCTCCCGTGAGCCAGTCATAAGCCCGTTGTGCGCAACGTTTCTGCACTAATAGCAGTAGGTGGTCCGCCCAGCTATTGCAGTGTTTTTGCATAGCAATATGCATGGATATTCGGGGAAAGGAAGGATATTCAGTCAACCTAGGCCTGCAGTTCATCCTCCAGCACCTGTACCGCGAGGGGACTTAAGCAAGATTTGGTTTGTGGATTTAGCTCTGCATTCAACACCATTGAGAGGGGGTCTTATCGAAACGTATAAGATTATTAAGGGGTTGGACACGTTAGGGGCAGGAAACATGTTCCCAATGTTGGGGGAGTCCAGAACAAGGGGCCACAGTTTAAGAATAAGGGGTAGGCCATTTAGAACTCAGATGAGGAAAAACATTTTCAGTCAGAGAGTTGTAAATCTGTGGAATTCTCTGCCTCAGAAGGCAGTGGAGGCCAATGCTCTGAATGCATTCAAGAGGGAGCTAGTCAAGTCAAGAGAGAGCTAGGGTAGCGCAGTCAGGGGCTATGGGGAGAACGCAGGAACGGGGTACTGATTGAAAAGGATCAGCCATGATCAAATTGAATGGTGGTGGTGGCTTGAAGGGCCGAATGGCCTACTCCTGCACCTATTGTCTATTATCTATTGTCCATTAAGTCAACAAGTAATGTTACAGCTTTGACGACTCCGCATTTCGAGGATTCTGGCGCCCCATTATGTGAAAAATGTGGAAGCTTTGGAGAGGTCGAAGAAGATATTGACCAGAATGTTGCCTGGCTTAGCGATTATTAGCTGTAGGGGGAAATTGAACGAAGTTGCATTAGTTTCACTGGAACGTAGGTTGGCGGGGAGATCAGGTAGAAGAACTTTGAATTTTGAGAAATAGGTGAAACATCAGAGCCATCTTCCTCTTCATATCCATATTCTTATTTCCTCCCTGTGAAGTGGTCTTTCACTTTCTTACCTGTCTTATTTCTCCATTTTATATTTATAACAGAGTACAGCTAGAGAGCATAGATTTAATGTGAGATGGACAATGTTTTAAGGAATGTGTGCGGGGCAGGAACATTTTACACAGAGGGGCGTTTGCATCTGGAACACGCTGCCAGTGCTGGCAGTGGAACCAGTTTAAATACTGGCATGTAAAAGGCTTTCAGATGAGTATATGTATTGCTCTATGTTCTATGTTTTGAATGTACTTCTAAACTGCCACGTTGAGTCCCTTGGTCTCACCCAGCCGGCGACGTTCCTATTGTATTGCCCATTCGTCACCACCTCTCTCCTGCTTAAGACTGTCTTCGTTTCCTCTTTCATCGTTCTATGAAGGGTCCCTGACCTGAGTCTGCAATAGTTTCTCGTTCGCCCACGGATTATCTGTCCTGCTGGGTGATTCCAACATGGTCTGTGTCTCTGTTAACTTCCTTAGCTTTACAGTATTTAAGATGTTCACGCTGAAGAATCCGACTGATGGGACTGTTCTGACAGCGGGAGAGAAATCGAGTCGCGACCGTCCATTTCATTTTCAAAGGTAATGTAAAACTAATTTAGCGTGTATTTAATTCAAGCAAACTTATACGTTTCACGTCACCATTTTATCCCTTGGAACACTTCTCAATCATACACGTTGGCACTGGGCTTATTTCAAGTTTTGCACGGGGATTTCTCGGTTCAATCGATAGCAATAGCTCTCTGCACAATATCCCCAAGTGAATCAAAACGCCACATTCGCCCACGGTTAAACAGTGAACTTGTAATTCGGTTTGAATAGTATTTTGTGAATCAAAGGCACAGCAATTGCTCCAATGCCCCGCCCGTCATCCATAACAATTGACTTGGAAGAGACATGGCGCTTTGGGCGCTCAGTGCAACAACGAGCTCGTTATCTGCAGAACCTTCTCTGGATCCGCAGATCAGGCTTCCTGTCTAATTAACAGGAGGCCCACAAACGAGGATGAACCCCCTCCTTGCTTCAGGTGTTACGTTTTTGGAGGCCTTGTAGCGCTAGGATATATATGACAGAAAATGAGGATTTTCGCAACTGTGTATGAAGTGTCCACCACATGTCCAAGGATACAGAATGGCAACAACGTAGTTTGATACGGAGACTCATAAAAGGATGGAGGGTATTAAACTGCACATAGAATATAAGATCAGGAAGCCATAAATCCAAGTACATTTAAAAATCTGCAGGCCATCTTGTCGGCGCCGGCTGTTTAAACGTATCTCATACGTATTTCACCCGCAAAAAAATGTTGAGCCTGTTGTGCTCTTTACGATTTGCAGTGGCCAATTCCATTCCATCCTCCGCATATCTGGGACAAGGAAGCAAGGCCAAAGCAGCCAGCGAAGCGAAATAAAAGGCTGGACAAAACCAGCGGCTGAGGCTCCACCTCTGGAGTGGACGGACAGACGACACCATGTCGGGGCACTTCTTCATACTGAGAGTGTCGGGCGAGAAACCTGGAACAGAGAGTAGGAGGTGGGCCAATGTCCGGAAATGATAGGCGGATGAGCCAAAACATTATGACCACTGACAGGCGAAATGAATAACATTGATAATCTTACAATGACACTGTCAAGGGGTAGGAGAAATTAGGCAGCATGTGAACCGTCAGTTCTTGAAGTTGATGTGCTAGATGCAGGAGAAATGGGCAGGAAATGAGCGACTTTGACAAGGTCCAAATTGTTATGGCCAGACGACTGGGTCAGAGCATCTCTGAAATGGCAAGGCTTGTGGGGTGCTCCCGGTCAGCAGTGGTGAGTACCTACCGACAGTGGTCCGAGAAGGGATAAACCACAAACCGGCGACAGACAGTGTAATGGCAGTTTCTATACATTCTCAAAGTCCAACTTCGATAGCCATTACTGCTCGGGGATGGAATGGTATAGCTTACGCACACACCGCACTCCGAGATAAGAAAGACGAATCTTCCAAACGCTGTTTCTTAATTAATTGGTCTTTATTAAAGTAGCACAAATCAAAAGAGTAATTCATAACTTTTCGTTCTTATCAACTGTTTTTTCTTCAAGCAATACAATAAAAACCGTGTAGTCGTTACCGTGTGCTCCTTGTGAGTGTAGCTGGCGCCAATGTGGCAGTCGAGGGTGTGGCAGTCGAGAGTGTGGCAGACATGAATGTGGTAAAAAAATGTATTCTTTCCATCCTCCGAGACTAAACTGACCCACAATCTCTGTCGCTACGCTAGTCTCCTCCCATGTCGACACTCCCCATTACGTATCGAATCACACCCCCAAGCATGCAAAAAAAGACAGAAACTAGAAATATTAAACATAGCCATAATACAATGACAGTAACTAAATTAAGCGTAAATGGCTCCTACACACCGGCCCCTAATTGTTCTGCGTATATAACGAAGCAATTAGCAATAGATACTAAAAGGAGCTATAAAAGCTTAATATTTATCAAAGACAAAAGTAATATGCATTATATTTTGGCATTCAAACTTCTTTAACGATTCTTCAATCTTCTCCTTCACCTTCTAGAAGCAGACATATCTTGGTTATCGGTCTTACCAAGATGATGTCCTTAGTCTGAAGTCGTACAGTACACAAAAAACCTTTAACGTCTGGCATGACCTCCAGTATCTTTTTACGAAGTTTTGACAAGATGTGATTTCTTCCTCCATGTCCGATCTGTTCATGAATATGTCGTAACAGCAATGTTGAAATATGAAAGTCCTTCGAGAGAATAATAGGATGCTTAGCTTCTTCAGGCACCGCTAGTTTATTTAGGTGACCACCTACTCTCAGAAGTCCTTTATCCAGTATCGGGTCAAGCCTGTATAAAAAACTACTTATTTTAACACCACGTTCACCAGCTTGTAATGCTGATAGCTCTTCCTTATATTCTTGTATTTGACAGAAAGAGATAACTGCATTTTCTGCCTTAAAAAGATCAGCCGGACATAAACACTGTCCCCGGTACGATACTCAACCTTTTCTTTCAGCTTGCCAGGATCCGTTTCAAAGCCACTTATAGGAGCCCGCGTTTCATTTTTCTTACGAGTCCACTGCAAAAGCATTGTTTTTAATTTACGAAACTAAGCCACTACAGTCTTCAACTTATTCCATGATGAGAAATGGGTAATTAAATAGTTTGTTGAATCTAATGGGTCCTTAATAATGGCGTTCACTAAGATGTCTTCCTTGATCTCCGGATCATTAGCAGAGATTTCAATTTCCAGGTTAGACTTTGTCCATTCTCGGTCTGTTTACATAGAAACTCTGGCCCATTGATCCATCTCTTACTGCTTAAGAAGCGGTCTGCTGTTAATCCTCTAGAGGCTTCATCCGCAGGATTTTCCTTGGTATTAATATACTTCCACTGTGATACATTAGTAGCATACCTTATAAAAGAGATCCTGTTTGCGACAAATGTTAGGAAGCGTTTATTTTCAACGTTGGTGTACCTAAGCACTGTCATGCTATCAGTACAGAAGGTAGATTCCTCCAGCTTAAGCTGCAGTTCTTTTTGCAGCAATATGTAAATTCTGACAGCTAAGACTGCGGCTGCAAGCTCCATTCTGGGAATCGTCATTTGCTTCAATGGTGCCACTCTGGCCTTTCCCATTAAGAATGCAGCATGTACATCATTAATATCATTTCCAGTCTCAGATATGAAACAGTACCGTAACCACTTTCACTTGCATCAGAAAGGTGATGCAGGTGTGCAAATCTGATTCGACCAAAGTTTGTCGCCTTCATACACCGGTCCTAACCCTAACCGGTCCGAGATCTTGTCGAGATTTTCTAACCACTCTGTCCATCGCTGAGAGAAGATTTGCGTTATACTCTCATGCCATCCAAGTTTCTTGTTACAGAGATCCTGCAAAATTAACTTGGCTGATAGTGTAAATCGTGCAATAAATCCCAAAGAGTGTGGCAGTCGAGAGTGTGGCAGACGTGAGGGTGACTGGCGCGGGTGTGGTAAAAAACTGTAGTCTCTCCATCCTCCAGACTAAACTGACCCACAATCTCTGTCGCTACGCTAGCATCCTCCCATATAGACACTCCCCATTACGTATCAAATCACACCCACAAGCATGCAAAAAAAGACAGAAACTAGAAATATTAAACATAGCCATAATACAATGACAGTAACTAAATTAAACGTAAATGGCTCCTACAGATAGGGTGTTGCGATGCGCGAGGGCACGATGGCTATTCCGTCTGGTCCGAACCGACAGAAGGTCTACTGTGGCACAAGTCACGGAAAATGGTAATGGCGGTCACGGGAGGAATGTGTCACAATACACAGCGCATCGCGTCCTGCTGCGTATGGGGCTGCACACGGAGGACCAACAGCATATTAGGGCATAATGCTTTAGCTTATCAGGTTATAATGTTTTGGCTCATCGGTGTATATGTAGGACCGATGAGTGGAGACGCCGACAAGGGTGAGAGATGAAAAGAAAACAAAGGCTGTGAAATAAGGAGATAAGTTGAGGAATTGAATGTAAACCGCAGCGAGGAAGATGGTGGAAGTGGACGTTATGGGAGGGAGTAGTGGGAATCTGAAAGGGAACTGAGGATCTCGGGGAAGGGATATATGCGTACGAGGAGGAGGAAGTAGCAGGGTGACAAGGCATGGGAGAAATATTTGTGCACCAGTGTGGGGGAGGGGTAAGATCGGGTGTAGGGGATATTACTTGAACGGACATCTGGTATTCCTTGGCGCATAGAACGCACATTCTCAGCGAAATGGTGAAATCGTCGTCCCCTGCGGTTGAAAAGAGGACTCGCATAGAGGGATTCCATGGTCTTGTTTTAGCAGAGCGGTGAGATGAATCTCCGCGACCCAGGCCGCACAGCAGGATGTCACGTTACAACTTTGTAACACAAAGTCACATTTGAAATATGGGGTCGAATCGCGGACTGCGTAACCGTCAGAGGGTGTAGGTGGACTACGATGCCAGAAGAAGTGGTGACTGCTGCCCGCGAGTACAGGCGAGGCAAGTGCGTTTAGAATCAGAGATGAACCAGGAGTGGGGTTCTGTTTGAAGTTCACAAACCTACGAGGGCCGTAGCGAGACTAGAGACGAGAGAAACGTATCGCCGTAGCATAGGTTGCCATAATCGGAGCGCAGGCGCTTTAGATGACGGGGTAAGTTGGTGATGGATGCAGGCACTGTCAGCGCTTGAAAAAGTTAAGATGAATCTTTGAAATGGAATGACAAGAACGGCTACCATCCGAGTGATGGGACCACTGAGGAATGCCGACAGGTACATAATGAACGGCGAAGACACCGTGGGCAGAATGTTCTTCCCCCTGTAGTGCGTGTCTCTGTGGCCCTGAGTCACACTCGTTCAGGAGAATATCTGGACAAGAACGTCAACTTACAATGTTTGTTGATCAGAGACGTTAATCACCACAGCTATGTGGCGTTTAGATTCGTTGGCTCTGTGGCTTTCAGATGTTATGCAATAAAATCGGAGTGAGGTGCAGATTTTAATAGCGTCGAAGGGGCGAGAGGCGGTGTTCCGGCCGTTGCTTGCTGGGAAAGATTTGCAAAAAAATAACAACAGTGGGACTGAAACCATGGGAGACGTTTCATCCGGTTTGGCGCGTTCCAATCATGTTCAGCTATATCCTATGAAACGTGCGAATGAAATCCCCAATTAACCATTCATCAGCCCACCTGCCCAACATGTCAAGATCCTGTTGCAATTTTGACAACCATCTTCGCCATCTATAATACCACCCACTTTAGTGTCACCTGCAAACGTATTAATTGTGCCTTGTCTATTCTCTTCCAAATCATTGATATAGATAACAAACAGCAATGGGCCTAGCACCGAACCCTGGAGCACCCACTACTCACCGGCTGCCAGTCCGAAAAACAACGTTCTACCGTCACCTTCTGCTTCCTTCCATGAATCCAATTTTCTATCTATTCGGCTAGATGTCTTTTGTTCCCAAGCCATGCAGCCTTTCGGAGCAGCCTGCCACGCGTACCTTCTCAAATACCATGATCAAATCCATATATACGCCGTCCTCAGCTCTGCCCTCAACAACCTTTTGCTGAGATTTTCAAAAGCGAACGGGAAACTACAGGAAACTTGATCAATCACCTTGTTTAATTCTCGTTTGTATGGAACAATTCAGGATACGTGCCAATCACATAAAGCCCAACTTTCACCTGCAAAGAATAAACTCACTGAAACCGCCAAGTACTGGAAAACAAACTTCACATTGGTGGAACTTGTAGAGCTGCTGGCAAATCACTGCGGTTTCAATCCGAACACGTAGTGCTGATAGTGTGGAGTTTGAACGCTCTCCCTGAAACCTCATGGATTCTACCAGTGTCCCCAGAGTTCCTCCGATACTTGAAAGACTCGGGTGTTGTTCGGCTGATTTGACTGTTTAAGGTGTGTCGACGGGTGATAGCACCTGGAGGAGCTAATGGGAATGCGGGGCACTTTGAAACGAATGTTGTCTGTAGGTCCTTGATCAATGACGGGATATATCGGGGACCAGGTTGTGAACACATTATGTGACTACATGGTACAAATGTGGGTAGTTGTGCAGATAGTGAGAATGGTTGTGAAAAACATTGCAGCAGGATCTTCAGTTCAGTTGTGTTTAGTTTATTGTCACGTGTACGGACGTGCAGTAAAAAGCTTTTGTTGCGTGCTAACCAGTCAGCAGAAAAGCATGATTACAATCGATCAATTTACAGTGTATAACTAATGCACACGAGAAGGGAATAACGTTTAATGCTAGGTAAAGCCAGCAAAATCCGATAAGTCTTGATCGATTGGTCAGGTGCGCTGAGGAAAAGTTGATGGAATTTAATACAAAGGGATGTGAAATTTTGGTAAGACTAACATGGGCAGGGCTTACACAGTGAATGGTAGGCATCTGGCGAGTCTTGTGGAGCCCAGGCCAGGGGTGTAGGAGTGCAGGTGCGTGGTTCCCGAAGGTGCAATCGCAGGCAGATCTGATGGGCGAAAAGGCTTTTGGCGAAAGCAAACAAGAAAAAAAATAGAGGGGTCGTAACGCAACGTTCCATGTAGATATTTCGGTTTTGATTTAACTGTAACAGATAAAGTCTAATCGGCTGAGGCTGGGAAATGAGCGGTTTGCAGAAATCGTGATGAATATTTGTTTTCTCCGAAGTGCCTGAACAATTGTTCGGCGTTGTGCTTCACCTGAATAACCACATGGTACTTACTTCAATAGACAATAGACAATAGGATTAGGCCATTCGGCCCTTCGAGCCAGCACCGCCATTCAATGTGATCATGGCTGATCATTCTCAATCAGTACCCCGTTCATGCCTTCTCCCCATACCCCTTGACTCCGCTATCCTTAAGAGCTCTATGTAGCTCTCTTGAATGCATTCAGAGAATTGGCCTCCACTGCCTTCTGAGGCAGAGAATTCCACAGATTCACAACTCTCTGACTGAAAACGTTTTTCCTCATCTCCGTTCTAAATGGCATACCCCTTATTCTTAAACTGTGGCCCCTTGTTCTGGACTCCCCCAACATTGGGAACATGTTTGCTGCCTCTAACGTGTCCAACCCCTTAATAATCGTATACGTTTCGGTAAGATCCCCTCTCATCCTTCCAAATTCCAGTGTATACAAGCCTAGTCGCTCCAGTCTTTCAACATACGACAGTCCCGGCATTCCGAGAATTAACCTAGTAAACCTACACTGCACGCCCTCAATAGCAAGAATATCCTTCCTCAAATTTGGAGACCAAAACTGCACACAGTACTCGAGGTGCGGTCTCACTAGGGCCCTGTACAACTGCAGAAGGACCTCTTTGCTCCTATACTCAACTTCTCTTGTTATGAAGGCCAACATTCCATTGGCTTTCTTCACTGCTTGCTGTACCTGCATGCTTCCTTTCAATGACTGATGCACTAGGACACCCAGATCTCGTTGTACGTCCCCTTTTCCTAACTTGACACCATTCAGATAATACTCTGCCTTCCTATTCTTACCACCAAAGTAGTTCTCCAACCTGAACGACTACCGCCCGGTTGCCCTAACGCCGATAGTCATGAAGTGCTTTGAGAGGCTGGTACTCTCACACATCAAATCCAACATCCCTGACTCACTGGACCCACATCAATTTGCATACAGGGCAAATAGATCCACAGAGGACGCCATCTCTCTGGCTCTTCACACTGTCCTGACTCACCTAGAGAGACAGGGCACGTACGTGAGGATGCTATTCATAGACTATAGCTCCGCCTTCAACACGGTCATCCCCACCAAGCTCATCACCAAACTCCACCAGCTAGGCCTCAGCTCCTCATTATGTGACTGGATCCTGGACTTCCTGCTGGAACGACCGCAGGCAGTGAGAATGGGCCCGCACCTGTCCCCCACTATCACCCTGAGTACCGGCACACCATAGGGCTGTGTTCTGAGCCCCATGCTCTACTACCTCTTCACACACGACCGTGTTCCTGCATTCGACACCAACACCATTGTCAAGTTTGCAGACGACACAACGGTGATCGGGCTTATCACCAACGGGGATGAAACAAACTATAGAGCGGAGGTGCAGAACCTGGCGGACTGGTGCTCAGGATAACAACCTGTCCCTAAATACCACCAAGACCAAGGAGCTGATCATCAACTTCCGTAGGTCACGTAACGGGGAATATGCCCCGATCTCTATCAACGGGGACAGTGTGGAGAGAGTGTCCAGCTTCATGTTTCTGGGCACTCACATTTCGGAGGACCTAACATGGTCCAATAACACCGCTGCGCTGGTCAAGAAGGCACAACAAAGACTGTTCTACTTAAGAACACTGAAAAAGTCTGGTCTACCCCAACAGCTGCTGACGACCTTCTACCGCTGCACCATAGAGAGCATCCTAACGCATGGCATCCCTGTGTGGTACCTCAGCTGCACGGAGGCAGAAAGGAAAGCTCTACAGCGGGTAGTCCACAGAGCTCAGAGGGCCATCGGAACACAGCTACCAGACTTGGAGGGCATCTACAACACACGATGCCTCAGAAAAGCCACCAGCATCCACAAAGACTCTTCACACCCCTGCAACAGTCTGTTCGAACTCCTTCCATCGGGCAGACGATACAAGGCCTTCTACGCCCGCACCTCCAGACTCAGGAACAGCTTCATCCCCAGGGCCATAGCTGCTATGAACCGGTCCTGCTGAGCCGGATGGCCACAACGCATAGATCAACTTGCACTTTACCCTGTCTAAAACTGTTACAATTGTTTCGTTTCGTTGGGTTGCTGTTGTCTAAATTACTTAAATTATTGCATCGTATGGGAGGCGCATTCCCAATCTCGTTGTACCCCTGGGTACAATGACAATAAAGATATATTGTATTGTATTGTATTGTATTAAACTGCATCTGCCATGCATCTGCCCACTCACACAACCTGTCCAAGTCACACTGCAACCTCATAACATCTCCCTCACAGTTCACACTACTACCCAGCTTTGGATCGTCTGCAAATTTGCTAATGGTACTTTTAATCCCTTAATCAAAGTCATTAATGTATATTGTAAATAGCTGCGGTCCCAGCACCCCACTAGTTACTGCCTGCCATTCTGAAAGGGACCAATTTATCCCCACTCTTTGCTTTCTGTCTGTCAACCAATTTTCTATCCATGTCAGTACCCTACCTCCAATACCATGTGCTCTAATTTTGCCCACTAATCCCCTATGTGGAACCTTGTCGAAGACTTCACAATATTATGCAACACTCTGTGAACAATAGGTTTGCTCAGGGACTGTGATCAACATGAAACGATGACACCCAACGGTCCCGCAGGGATAATCCCTTTCCTTCAAATAAGGGAACCTTTTCAATGAGATATTCCACAATCAAATAGGATAAGAGGTGACAAGGAGATGGGCGAACTACAGATTGTTAGAGTCATATACGAGATCCAAAAGATATACTACCCGATCCTGGCTATTGTCGGTGTTCCGGGTAAGTGAGGAGAGCTGTCGTTTACGCTGTGCATATTTGAGAATCTGGCTGTATGTCTCTCGAAACTGCCTCTTTTAATTTCAAATTCAGTGATCGCACTGCCGAGGGATTATTAATGCGCGAACCATTCTTGCTGTGACTGTCACTTTGAACATCGTATTTTGCAGGATTAAACGCAGAGTGATCTGCAACTTCCCGGTGTTTGCACTGGTTAACATCGAGCACAGTCACGTTGTATTGAATCCATTATGCCCATTGACCAGTTCCAGCTGAATTGATGGAACACACAAAGTCACAGTGGATGGTGGAAATGCTAAATGTTAAAGGAACCCCATTAGTAAGTGGGGCAGCAGCTGTGCCGGTCAATGTTTCAATTCAGTGCCCTTCCAATGGGGGATTTCGTGGCTTACATTACCACAGCAGGACCGGGTGAATTGCGGAGCGGGTTTAGAACTGCAGACTCAATGTGAATTATTAACCATTTCGAACCTAATCATGTTTCTGTCGAAATCATCCCAGTCTCCTCTTTGCATCAACTGATCTTCTCTTTGCGATTAAAATCTGCGTTTCATGTTTGCCGTTTAGTTCGATTGATTGATTTCCAAAACTTCCTTTGAAGAGAAAGTTGCACGTCATCGAGATGTTGTGTGATGCACTTCACAGTGCTAGGAGAACGGGCTTTGTTCCCTCTCTCTATGGTAACTGTGTAACTTAGCAAGTGTGCGATCATTCGATATCACACTCATTCCTCAATTGCAATTGCAATTACTCCAATCACAAATATACCAGAAATCACACATTCCCATCAGTAACCAAGTCAAAGATAAGCATCATCTGGGTGAATTGCAAAATGGAAGTTAATCTATATTTACCAACTGCATGGTAAACGCCAATCTGAGTCACGCTAATGTAATTTTGGGTCCCTGTCTAATACTGAACCACATGTCAGGGGTGATCTACACGCATTCACACAACATAAACGGACCGCTTTGTTGCTACGGATATTTATATTGCGCAGTGCATTACCCGCATCGTATTATTAACCCTTAACCCACAACATTGCTCTTTGCTTTCGGAATCACACAGATGCTATGGTGAAATTGCTGATGAACTTCATAAAAGTAAAGTGTGTTTGTTCACGGTGTTTAACTCATGCAAAGCACATAATGCGGAGGTTGCAATCATCTTGCACTAAAAATATGATCATTCTTTTTGCATCACAGTGAATCTGGTGACAATTGTGGTCCTGTCTCGAGGAAAGTGTGGCCTCTCCAGATGTGTGACCCGCTACCTGGTGGCCATGGCAGCGGCAGATCTACTGGTCATTATCTTTGACCTGATATTGAGACAGATTCCGATTGCTCATCGCCTATATTTTGTGAAGCTCATCCCCCTGTGTAATATCCACGCCGTCTTGCTTTACACAGTGACCGACTGTTCTGTGTGGTTCACCGTCTCCTTCACCTTTGACCGATTTGTTGCCATCTGTTGCCAAAAATTGAAGCATAGATATTGCACCGAGAAAACAGCGGCTGTGGTTCTGAGCACAGTGAGTGTACTGAGCAGCGCCAAGAATGTTTACTGGTATTTCATGTATACACCTTGGTACAGATTGGCGAATACCCCTGGTTTTGTTACATGGATGTCCGTGTTATGACTTCAATTACCTGGTCAACGATTGAGTCTCTTCATTATATTCTCACCCCCTGTGTCCCGTTTGTGTTGATTCTGCTGCTCAATGCTTTAACGGTGAGACATATTTTGGTGGTCAGCAGAGCCCGCAGGAGACTCCGGGACCAGAAAAGTGCGAAGAGCCCCAGTGATCCCGAAATGGTGAATCGAAGGAAATCCGTGATATTGTTGTTATTTATCTCCGGAAATTTCGTTCTGTTATGGGCAACATTTACATTTTATATAATAAGTAGACGTGTGTGTTATTTCGAAGAATGTTTTTTTTCCCTCCCTACCTTTGTATCGGAAATAGGATTCATGCTTCAATTACTTAGCAGTTGCACAAACACGTGCATATATGCGGTGACACAGAAGATGTTTAGAATGCAATTGTTGACTGTGTTAACATATCCCCTTCCTCGACTGATAAGATTAATTAAGCACTGAAAAATAATGAAAAACTGGAGCATCTCAAGCATCATAATCAAATATTAGAACCAGAACTGTTGAAATGCTTTACGCAAACAGACTCGGCACCCATTGTGACCGCGCTCGGCATTAACCATCCACTTACACTAATCTGACATTGATTCTATTCTCCATACATTGGATTAATCCCAGAGCCCTTCTACCCAATTCGGAATTAAGGGGCATTATCGGAGGAATTCGCAGAGGACGCACAACGTCCACATTGCTTGTCATTGGAAGGTGGGAGGTAACATATATTTTCAGGCTAAACCTATGTGGTCACAGAGAGAAAGCGCAAAGTCCACAAGCCAGCATGCGAGGTTAGGACTGAACCCGGGTCTGTAGCGTCATGAGGCAGACGCTCTCATAGCTGCGAGACTACTTTCCGCTGTTCCCGCAGCTTCGTTGCAAATACGGGGAATTTAGTTGGATAGTGCTCATCCCATTTTTGACCTCTAGTTGTGTCTAGCGTTGTCCAAATTAGTGTATATCCCCAAGTAGATTAAACAGTTCTAACACTGTTCGGTGGGTACCCCGACTCAGTCAGTTCTTGTGCCGTCAACACACTTCTTTCCTTGAACTCCAAGGTTAATTTCGCAATAAATATAATTTCTCACTGTGAGCGATCAGAGGAACACCAAGGCTGGCGAACCAGCATATTGACAGAGCATCCAAACTACACGTTTACAAAATATCCGCTTGGCTCCCCGACTCATTTCCGCCAAAGATTTAGTCAGTGATCGTGGTTTCCATTAAAAAAACGAAGATGCCCAAATAAGGGATGGCATACATCACGGAGTTTGCATAATCCACAGCGAATCAATAATCTAAAGACAATCCTCTGGGAAGGTGATGGACGGACGAGTTCCAACACTGGGTTTCTGATAGGGACAGACAAGATAGTTGGGAGATAACCCGTACTCAATGGTCCATCAGTGAACCGTGATTAAAACCACGTCCTTGGTCATTTCAGGGAAGTGTCCCATCAAATACCCGCAGCAGAGATTTCACTCCTGGAAGCGGGAGATCTTGTGTGTAAAGGTGACGTCGCAAATTATGGAAGTCATTAGAAATTTGGCAAGTTTGTCATATATTTAACCCAAAATCTTACATATTAAGAGAGTAAAAGCAAACGTGTTTAATTGTCATGTGTATCATTTCAAAAATGTAAAATGCGCATGGAACCATTGTGACGCGAGCTATAGAAACTGTAACTGCTGTGAATGCGTGAAAAATGTGGGTCCTCTCAGAATGTTTTCCAGTATACGCTGTGAAGCTCTATGAAGTTCTGTAAATGTTTGAGAAAACCACCGCATCTCTATGAGATTTCTTACTGTCTTCCCCTGATTTGGGCCATAATTCTGAGTGCGACTGGTCCTCGTGTGAAGCCAGATTCAGGGTACTGGTCAGGCACACAATTCCCTCCAACACACGACACAGCGAGCAGGGGGCTACATAGAACCACATGGCTGCAAACCCGGGATGTTTAGTTTTGCTACCTACATTTGTTCTATTGGGCCCCACATTGTTGTCGTGCGATTGTAAATTGTGGTACTATAAGATAACAAATTGGAGGGAAAGGAAATAATGCTGACTTTATTGGGCGAGAGCAGTAGAGGGTTAGGGCTCTGTGTGGAGATGCGGCAACATGCGGCAACACACACACACGCACACGCACACGCACGCACACGCACACGCACACGCACGCACACGCACGCACACGCACACACACACACACACAAGTATACATATACAACATATGTACAAAACGACAGCTAATGAATAACACGAAGGTGACATCAAATAATATGATGTAACGGCAGGGCACTCGAAGTTCAAATGTAAGCTGCAGATCGGAAACTCGCTGCCATGAAATGGACACCCGAGAGACCCAGAGTACAACGAATAGCGGATAATAATTTAGAATCTTTAGAAAATGGACATATTATGGTCGGAGACGATCTTGAATTTGGAATTTGGACGGTGGGCCATGTAGATATCATATAACATATAACATATAACAACTACAGCATGGAAACAGGCCTGTCCGGCCCTACCAGTCCACGCCGACCATTCTCCCTGACCTAGTCTCATCTACCTGCACTCAGACCATAACCCTCCAATCCCCTCCTATCCATATACTTGTCCAATTTACTCTTAAATAATAAAATCGAGCCAGCCTCCACCACTTCCACCGGAAGCCCATTCCATACAGCCACAACCCTCTGAGTAAAGAAGTTCCCCCTCATGTTACCCCTAAACCTTTGTCCCTCAATTCTGAAGCTAGATCGGTATGATCATTGCTGTTTGTTATCTATATCAATGATTTGGATGCGAACAGCAAGGCATAATTAATAAGTTTGCAGATGACACTAAAGTGGGTGGTATTATAAATGGCGAAGATGGTTGTCAAAATTGCAACAGGATCTTGACATGTTGGGCAGGTGGGCTGATGAATGATTAATGGGGATTTCATTCGCACGTTTCACAGCATATAGCTGAACATGATTGGAACGCGCCAAACCGGATGAAACGTCTCCGCTGGTTTCAGTTCCACTGTTGTTATTTTTTTTGCAAATCTTTCCCAGCAAGCAACAGCCGGAACACCGCCTCTCGCCACTTCCGCGCTGTTAATATCTGCACCTCACTCCGATTTTGTTGCATAACCTGAAAGCCATAGAGCCAACAATTCTAAACGCCACAGAGCTGTCGTGATTAATGTCTCTGATCAACAAACATTGTAGGTTGACGTTCTTGTCCAGATATTCTCCTGAACGAGTTTGATTCAGGACCACAGAGACACGCACTACAGGGGGAAGAACATTCTGCCCACGGTGTCTTCGCCATTCATTATGTACCTATCGGCATTCCTCAGTTGTCCCATCACTCGGATGGTAGCCGTTCTTGTCATTACATTTCAAAGGTTCATCTTAATGGGGGGTTTTTTCAAACGCTGACAATGGCTGCATCCATCACGAACTCAAGCAATGCGTTCTTGAAGCTAATACTAAGTGGCATAACCCTTGCTCATACACCCTCTTACCCCGTCATTTAAACAGCCTGCGCTCCGATTACGGGAACCTATGCGAAGCCGATACGTTTCTCACGTCTCTCGACCCGCTCCGGCCCTCATCGCTTTGTGAACTTCAAACAGAACCCCGCTCCTGGTTCATCTCTGGTTCTAAACGCACATGTCCCGCCTGTACTCGGAGACAGCAGCCACCACTTCAGGTAACATCCTAGTTCACCTGCAACCTCTGTCGTTTGCACAGTCCACGATTCCACCCAATATTTCAAATATGACTTTGATTTACAAAGTTGTAACGTGACATCCTGCTGTGCGGCCTGGCTCACGGAGATTCATCTCCCCGCTCTGCTTAACCCAGACCATGGAATCCCTCCATGCGAGTCCACTTTTCAAACGTAGGGTCATCGCTTTCACCATTTCGCTAAGAACGTGCCCTCTGTGCGCCAAGGAATACCAGATGTCCGTTCAAGTTATATCCCCGACACCCGATCTTACCCCTCACCCACACAGGTGCACAAATATTTCTCCCTTGCCTTGTCACCCTGCTACTTCCTCCTCCTCGTACGCATATATCCCTTCCCCGAGTTCCTCACTGCCCTTTCATATCGCCACTACTCCCGCCCCTAACGTCCACTTCCACCATATTCCCCGCTGCGGTTTACATTCCAGTCCCCAACATTTCTCCTTATTTGACTGCCTTTGTTTTCTTTTCATCTCTCACCCTTGTCCGCGTCTCTACTCATCGGTCCCACATATACATCCGCCTATCGTTGCCGGGCATTGGCCCACCTGCTGTTCTCTGTTCCAGGTTTCCCTACACCCTCAGTATGAAGAAGTGTCCCGACACGGTGTCGTCTGTCCGTCCCCTCCAGAGGTGGAGTCTAAGCCGCGGGTTTGTCCAGCCTTTAATTTTGTTTCGCTGGCTGCTTCGGCTTTGTTTCCCTGTCCCAGATATGCGGAGGATGGAATGGAATTGGCCACTGTAAATCGTGAAGAGCACAACAGGCTCAACATTTTTAGCGGGATGTAATACGTATGAGATACGTTTAAACAGCCGGCGCCGACAAGATGGCCTGCAGATTTGTATATGTACTTGAATTTATGGCTTCCTGATCTTATATTCTATGTGCAGTTTAATACCCTCCATGCTTTTATGAGTCTCCTTATCAAACTACGTTGCTGCCATTCTGTTTCCTTGCAAATGTGGTGTACACTTCATACACAGTTGTGAGGATCCTAATTTTCCATCATTAATGCCCAACAAGGCCTCCAAAAACGTGACACCTGAAGCAAGGAGGGGTTTCATCCTCGTTTGTGGGCCTCCTGTTAATGAGACAGAAAGCCTGATCTGCGGATCCAGAGAAGGTTCTGCAGATAACGGGCTCGTTGTTATACCGAGCGCTCAACGCGCCATGTCTCTTCCAAGTCAATTGTTATGGATGACGGGCGGGGCATTGGAGCAATTGCTATGCCTTTGATTCACAAAATACTATTCAAAATGAATTACAAGGCCACTGTTTAACGATGAGCGAACCTGGCGTTTTGATTCACTTGGGGATATTGTGCAGAGAGTTATTGCTACCGACCAAGGCTTGATCCGAGAAATCCGTGTGCAAAACTTGAAATAAGCTCAGTGCCAACGTGTATGACTAAGCGTTCCAATGGATAAAATGGTGACGTTAAACATATATGTTTGTTTGAATTAAATACACGCTAAATTAATTTAACATTTCCTTTGGGAAGGAAGTGGACGGTCGCACCTCGATTTGATTCCCGCTGTCAGAACAATCCCATCAGTAGGATTCTTCAGCTTGAACATTTTAAATACTGTAAAGCTAAGGAACTTAACAGAGACACAGACCAAGCTGGAATCACCCAGCAGGACAAATAATCCGTGGACGAACGAGAAACTATTGCAGACTCAGTTCAGTGACCCTTCATAGAACGAGGAAAGAAGACATGGAGACAGACTTCAGCAGCAGAGAGGTGGAGACAAATGGGCCGTACAATAGGAACGTCGCCGGCTGGGTGAGAGCAAAACACTCATTGTGGCAGTTTAGAAGACTATAATACATTGAATATATAAAACATAGAGCGATACATATAGTCATCTAAAAGCCTTTTACATGCCAGTGTAGTAACTGGTTCCACTGCCAGCACTGGCAGCGTGTTCCACAGGCAAACGTCCCTCTGTGTAAAAAGTACCTGCCCCGCACACATTCCTTGGAACATTGTCCATCTCCCATTAAATCTATGCTCTCCAGCTATGCTCTGGTATAAATATAAAATTATGAGAAATATGGATATGTAAGAAAGATAGAGGCCACTTCCCAGGGAGGAAATATGAATATGGATATGAAGAGGAAGATGGCTCTGATTGTCTGATCTATTTCTCATAATTCAAAGTACTTCTACCTGATCTGCCCGCCAACCTACGTTCCAGAGAAACTAATGCAACTTCGTTCAATTTCCCTCGACAGCCAATAATCGCTAAGCCAGGCAACATTCTGGTAAATATCTACTTCGACCTCTCCAAAGCTTCCACATTATTCCCATAATGGGGCGACAGAATCCTCGAAATGCGGAGTCATCAAAGCTGTACATTACTTGCCGACTCGTGCTCATTACACCGACCGATGAAAGCAAGCCACCCGCCTGTGGTAAATAAAATGCTGGAGGAACTGTGGTTAGCAAGCGGCATCTGCGAAGAGAGAACTGAGACTAACCTCAGGTCGGGACCCCGATGCTGACTGACTGGGGTCGGGTCTTGGAAGCTGAAAGAGAGATTGGGTAGAGAAAAACTTGGCGGGTCATCAGTGAATAAAGATGGGGATGAGTGATTTGTAGAAAGGTAGAATAAGTTACAAAAGCAATTGATGTAAACGGGGCAAAGACGATTTGCATAAGGAAAGAACCGGACGAGCGAAATATGGATAGAGGTAGGGATGTAGGTAGATGAGAAGAGGGGAGGGGAAAGAGTGGCCTTGCTGGCAGGACCCCCCACCCCAGGGCAGTTGCATTGTGTTGGCTCAACCAGATGACAGTGGGAGAGGCGGTCGTGCTTTGCGATGTGGCAAATTGCATCAACATAAGTGGGCTGCTTTGGGAAATAAATGCCCTGCATTGAAGTGGATCAATTACACTGGTGCTGCATCATCATGACCAAGGTGGCACTGAGCAGCGAGCTGCATTGGTGTGGGCTTTCCGCACTAAAGACATTGAGACAGCACGATTGAACTTCCTGCAACCTCGCTGGATTGGAATGCTGACATTATGTTAGCGGACAGTGGCTGAGCAGCATTGATGTGATTGCTCTGCTATGGAAGCTGGGCTGCATTGAGTGTACTGACACTGAAGAGATGTGACACTGAAGAAATGTACCACTGGAGATGTGCCACTCGGCCGGACCGTTGGCAATCGCCCAGGAGTCGGTGTGCAGTCGGACTGGTATTGTCGTTGGATAAGGGAAGGGTGGCCGCCACAAGCTCGGCCATTTGACACGAGCCACCAGAGCCATCACATAGACTCGCGTATCATCGAATGCACTCTCAAACCCCGTGTACACAGCAGAGCACGCGGCCGGATCGTATCCTGTTGTTCACCTGGCACCGTTCGAAACCGGGGTTCTCTTTTCCTGGAAGGGCGCCTGACACGGTCATTTATGGCGTTTCTCGTCCATTCAGACCGTGCCATACCCCCTCCCGTGAGCCAGTCATAAGCCCGTTGTGCGCAACGTTTCTGCACTAATAGCAGTAGGTGGTCCGCCCAGCTATTGCAGTGTTTTTGCATAGCAATATGCATGGATATTCGGGGAAAGGAAGGATATTCAGTCAACCTAGGCCTGCAGTTCATCCTCCAGCACCTGTACCGCGAGGGGACTTAAGCAAGATTTGGTTTGTGGATTTAGCTCTGCATTCAACACCATTGAGAGGGGGTCTTATCGAAACGTATAAGATTATTAAGGGGTTGGACACGTTAGGGGCAGGAAACATGTTCCCAATGTTGTGGGAGTCCAGAACAAGGGGCCACAGTTTAAGAATAAGGGGTAGGCCATTTAGAACTCAGATGAGGAAAAACATTTTCAGTCAGAGAGTTGTAAATCTGTGGAATTCTCTGCCTCAGAAGGCAGTGGAGGCCAATGCTCTGAATGCATTCAAGAGGGAGCTAGTCAAGTCAAGAGAGAGCTAGGGTAGCGCAGTCAGGGGCTATGGGGAGAACGCAGGAACGGGGTACTGATTGAAAAGGATCAGCCATGATCAAATTGAATGGTGGTGGTGGCTTGAAGGGCCGAATGGCCTACTCCTGCACCTATTGTCTATTATCTATTGTCCATTAAGTCAACAAGTAATGTTACAGCTTTGACGACTCCGCATTTCGAGGATTCTGGCGCCCCATTATGTGAAAAATGTGGAAGCTTTGGAGAGGTCGAAGAAGATATTGACCAGAATGTTGCCTGGCTTAGCGATTATTAGCTGTAGGGGGAAATTGAACGAAGTTGCATTAGTTTCACTGGAACGTAGGTTGGCGGGGAGATCAGGTAGAAGAACTTTGAATTTTGAGAAATAGGTGAAACATCAGAGCCATCTTCCTCTTCATATCCATATTCTTATTTCCTCCCTGTGAAGTGGTCTTTCACTTTCTTACCTGTCTTATTTCTCCATTTTATATTTATAACAGAGTACAGCTAGAGAGCATAGATTTAATGTGAGATGGACAATGTTTTAAGGAATGTGTGCGGGGCAGGAACATTTTACACAGAGGGGCGTTTGCATCTGGAACACGCTGCCAGTGCTGGCAGTGGAACCAGTTTAAATACTGGCATGTAAAAGGCTTTCAGATGAGTATATGTATTGCTCTATGTTCTATGTTTTGAATGTACTTCTAAACTGCCACGTTGAGTCCCTTGGTCTCACCCAGCCGGCGACGTTCCTATTGTATTGCCCATTCGTCACCACCTCTCTCCTGCTTAAGACTGTCTTCGTTTCCTCTTTCATCGTTCTATGAAGGGTCCCTGACCTGAGTCTGCAATAGTTTATCGTTCGCCCACGGATTATCTGTCCTGCTGGGTGATTCCAACATGGTCTGTGTCTCTGTTAACTTCCTTAGCTTTACAGTATTTAAGATGTTCACGCTGAAGAATCCGACTGATGGGACTGTTCTGACAGCGGGAGAGAAATCGAGTCGCGACCGTCCATTTCATTTTCAAAGGTAATGTAAAACTAATTTAGCGTGTATTTAATTCAAGCAAACTTATACGTTTCACGTCACCATTTTATCCCTTGGAACACTTCTCAATCATACACGTTGGCACTGGGCTTATTTCAAGTTTTGCACGGGGATTTCTCGGTTCAATCGATAGCAATAGCTCTCTGCACAATATCCCCAAGTGAATCAAAACGCCACATTCGCCCACGGTTAAACAGTGAACTTGTAATTCGGTTTGAATAGTATTTTGTGAATCAAAGGCACAGCAATTGCTCCAATGCCCCGCCCGTCATCCATAACAATTGACTTGGAAGAGACATGGCGCTTTGGGCGCTCAGTGCAACAACGAGCTCGTTATCTGCAGAACCTTCTCTGGATCCGCAGATCAGGCTTCCTGTCTAATTAACAGGAGGCCCACAAACGAGGATGAACCCCCTCCTTGCTTCAGGTGTTACGTTTTTGGAGGCCTTGTAGCGCTAGGATATATATGACAGAAAATGAGGATTTTCGCAACTGTGTATGAAGTGTCCACCACATGTCCAAGGATACAGAATGGCAACAACGTAGTTTGATACGGAGACTCATAAAAGGATGGAGGGTATTAAACTGCACATAGAATATAAGATCAGGAAGCCATAAATCCAAGTACATTTAAAAATCTGCAGGCCATCTTGTCGGCGCCGGCTGTTTAAACGTATCTCATACGTATTTCACCCGCAAAAAAATGTTGAGCCTGTTGTGCTCTTTACGATTTGCAGTGGCCAATTCCATTCCATCCTCCGCATATCTGGGACAAGGAAGCAAGGCCAAAGCAGCCAGCGAAGCGAAATAAAAGGCTGGACAAAACCAGCGGCTGAGGCTCCACCTCTGGAGTGGACGGACAGACGACACCATGTCGGGGCACTTCTTCATACTGAGAGTGTCGGGCGAGAAACCTGGAACAGAGAGTAGGAGGTGGGCCAATGTCCGGAAATGATAGGCGGATGAGCCAAAACATTATGACCACTGACAGGCGAAATGAATAACATTGATAATCTTACAATGACACTGTCAAGGGGTAGGAGAAATTAGGCAGCATGTGAACCGTCAGTTCTTGAAGTTGATGTGCTAGATGCAGGAGAAATGGGCAGGAAATGAGCGACTTTGACAAGGTCCAAATTGTTATGGCCAGACGACTGGGTCAGAGCATCTCTGAAATGGCAAGGCTTGTGGGGTGCTCCCGGTCAGCAGTGGTGAGTACCTACCGACAGTGGTCCGAGAAGGGATAAACCACAAACCGGCGACAGACAGTGTAATGGCAGTTTCTATACATTCTCAAAGTCCAACTTCGATAGCCATTACTGCTCGGGGATGGAATGGTATAGCTTACGCACACACCGCACTCCGAGATAAGAAAGACGAATCTTCCAAACGCTGTTTCTTAATTAATTGGTCTTTATTAAAGTAGCACAAATCAAAAGAGTAATTCATAACTTTTCGTTCTTATCAACTGTTTTTTCTTCAAGCAATACAATAAAAACCGTGTAGTCGTTACCGTGTGCTCCTTGTGAGTGTAGCTGGCGCCAATGTGGCAGTCGAGGGTGTGGCAGTCGAGAGTGTGGCAGACATGAATGTGGTAAAAAAATGTATTCTTTCCATCCTCCGAGACTAAACTGACCCACAATCTCTGTCGCTACGCTAGTCTCCTCCCATGTCGACACTCCCCATTACGTATCGAATCACACCCCCAAGCATGCAAAAAAAGACAGAAACTAGAAATATTAAACATAGCCATAATACAATGACAGTAACTAAATTAAGCGTAAATGGCTCCTACACACCGGCCCCTAATTGTTCTGCGTATATAACGAAGCAATTAGCAATAGATACTAAAAGGAGCTATAAAAGCTTAATATTTATCAAAGACAAAAGTAATATGCATTATATTTTGGCATTCAAACTTCTTTAACGATTCTTCAATCTTCTCCTTCACCTTCTAGAAGCAGACATATCTTGGTTATCGGTCTTACCAAGATGATGTCCTTAGTCTGAAGTCGTACAGTACACAAAAATCCTTTAACGTCTGGCATGACCTCCAGTATCTTTTTACGAAGTTTTGACAAGATGTGATTTCTTCCTCCATGTCCGATCTGTTCATGAATATGTCGTAACAGCAATGTTGAAATATGAAAGTCCTTCGAGAGAATAATAGGATGCTTAGCTTCTTCAGGCACCGCTAGTTTATTTAGGTGACCACCTACTCTCAGAAGTCCTTTATCCAGTATCGGGTCAAGCCTGTATAAAAAACTACTTATTTTAACACCACGTTCACCAGCTTGTAATGCTGATAGCTCTTCCTTATATTCTTGTATTTGACAGAAAGAGATAACTGCATTTTCTGCCTTAAAAAGATCAGCCGGACATAAACACTGTCCCCGGTACGATACTCAACCTTTTCTTTCAGCTTGCCAGGATCCGTTTCAAAGCCACTTATAGGAGCCCGCGTTTCATTTTTCTTACGAGTCCACTGCAAAAGCATTGTTTTTAATTTACGAAACTAAGCCACTACAGTCTTCAACTTATTCCATGATGAGAAATGGGTAATTAAATAGTTTGTTGAATCTAATGGGTCCTTAATAATGGCGTTCACTAAGATGTCTTCCTTGATCTCCGGATCATTAGCAGAGATTTCAATTTCCAGGTTAGACTTTGTCCATTCTCGGTCTGTTTACATAGAAACTCTGGCCCATTGATCCATCTCTTACTGCTTAAGAAGCGGTCTGCTGTTAATCCTCTAGAGGCTTCATCCGCAGGATTTTCCTTGGTATTAATATACTTCCACTGTGATACATTAGTAGCATACCTTATAAAAGAGATCCTGTTTGCGACAAATGTTAGGAAGCGTTTATTTTCAACGTTGGTGTACCTAAGCACTGTCATGCTATCAGTACAGAAGGTAGATTCCTCCAGCTTAAGCTGCAGTTCTTTTTGCAGCAATATGTAAATTCTGACAGCTAAGACTGCGGCTGCAAGCTCCATTCTGGGAATCGTCATTTGCTTCAATGGTGCCACTCTGGCCTTTCCCATTAAGAATGCAGCATGTACATCATTAATATCATTTCCAGTCTCAGATATGAAACAGTACCGTAACCACTTTCACTTGCATCAGAAAGGTGATGCAGGTGTGCAAATCTGATTCGACCAAAGTTTGTCGCCTTCATACACCGGTCCTAACCCTAACCGGTCCGAGATCTTGTCGAGATTTTCTAACCACTCTGTCCATCGCTGAGAGAAGATTTGCGTTATACTCTCATGCCATCCAAGTTTCTTGTTACAGAGATCCTGCAAAATTAACTTGGCTGATAGTGTAAATCGTGCAATAAATCCCAAAGAGTGTGGCAGTCGAGAGTGTGGCAGACGTGAGGGTGACTGGCGCGGGTGTGGTAAAAAACTGTAGTCTCTCCATCCTCCAGACTAAACTGACCCACAATCTCTGTCGCTACGCTAGCATCCTCCCATATAGACACTCCCCATTACGTATCAAATCACACCCACAAGCATGCAAAAAAAGACAGAAACTAGAAATATTAAACATAGCCATAATACAATGACAGTAACTAAATTAAACGTAAATGGCTCCTACAGATAGGGTGTTGCGATGCGCGAGGGCACGATGGCTATTCCGTCTGGTCCGAACCGACAGAAGGTCTACTGTGGCACAAGTCACAGAAAATGGTAATGGCGGTCACGGGAGGAATGTGTCACAATACACAGCGCATCGCGTCCTGCTGCGTATGGGGCTGCACACGGAGGACCAACAGCATATTAGGGCATAATGCTTTAGCTTATCAGGTTATAATGTTTTGGCTCATCGGTGTATATGTAGGACCGATGAGTGGAGACGCCGACAAGGGTGAGAGATGAAAAGAAAACAAAGGCTGTGAAATAAGGAGATAAGTTGAGGAATTGAATGTAAACCGCAGCGAGGAAGATGGTGGAAGTGGACGTTATGGGAGGGAGTAGTGGGAATCTGAAAGGGAACTGAGGATCTCGGGGAAGGGATATATGCGTACGAGGAGGAGGAAGTAGCAGGGTGACAAGGCATGGGAGAAATATTTGTGCACCAGTGTGGGGGAGGGGTAAGATCGGGTGTAGGGGATATTACTTGAACGGACATCTGGTATTCCTTGGCGCATAGAACGCACATTCTCAGCGAAATGGTGAAATCGTCGTCCCCTGCGGTTGAAAAGAGGACTCGCATAGAGGGATTCCATGGTCTTGTTTTAGCAGAGCGGTGAGATGAATCTCCGCGACCCAGGCCGCACAGCAGGATGTCACGTTACAACTTTGTAACACAAAGTCACATTTGAAATATGGGGTCGAATCGCGGACTGCGTAACCGTCAGAGGGTGTAGGTGGACTACGATGCCAGAAGAAGTGGTGACTGCTGCCCGCGAGTACAGGCGAGGCAAGTGCGTTTAGAATCAGAGATGAACCAGGAGTGGGGTTCTGTTTGAAGTTCACAAACCTACGAGGGCCGTAGCGAGACTAGAGACGAGAGAAACGTATCGCCGTAGCATAGGTTGCCATAATCGGAGCGCAGGCGCTTTAGATGACGGGGTAAGTTGGTGATGGATGCAGGCACTGTCAGCGCTTGAAAAAGTTAAGATGAATCTTTGAAATGGAATGACAAGAACGGCTACCATCCGAGTGATGGGACCACTGAGGAATGCCGACAGGTACATAATGAACGGCGAAGACACCGTGGGCAGAATGTTCTTCCCCCTGTAGTGCGTGTCTCTGTGGCCCTGAGTCACACTCGTTCAGGAGAATATCTGGACAAGAACGTCAACTTACAATGTTTGTTGATCAGAGACGTTAATCACCACAGCTATGTGGCGTTTAGATTCGTTGGCTCTGTGGCTTTCAGATGTTATGCAATAAAATCGGAGTGAGGTGCAGATTTTAATAGCGTCGAAGGGGCGAGAGGCGGTGTTCCGGCCGTTGCTTGCTGGGAAAGATTTGCAAAAAAATAACAACAGTGGGACTGAAACCATGGGAGACGTTTCATCCGGTTTGGCGCGTTCCAATCATGTTCAGCTATATCCTATGAAACGTGCGAATGAAATCCCCAATTAACCATTCATCAGCCCACCTGCCCAACATGTCAAGATCCTGTTGCAATTTTGACAACCATCTTCGCCATCTATAATACCACCCACTTTAGTGTCACCTGCAAACGTATTAATTGTGCCTTGTCTATTCTCTTCCAAATCATTGATATAGATAACAAACAGCAATGGGCCTAGCACCGAACCCTGGAGCACCCACTACTCACCGGCTGCCAGTCCGAAAAACAACGTTCTACCGTCACCTTCTGCTTCCTTCCATGAATCCAATTTTCTATCTATTCGGCTAGATGTCTTTTGTTCCCAAGCCATGCAGCCTTTCGGAGCAGCCTGCCACGCGTACCTTCTCAAATACCATGATCAAATCCATATATACGCCGTCCTCAGCTCTGCCCTCAACAACCTTTTGCTGAGATTTTCAAAAGCGAACGGGAAACTACAGGAAACTTGATCAATCACCTTGTTTAATTCTCGTTTGTATGGAACAATTCAGGATACGTGCCAATCACATAAAGCCCAACTTTCACCTGCAAAGAATAAACTCACTGAAACCGCCAAGTACTGGAAAACAAACTTCACATTGGTGGAACTTGTAGAGCTGCTGGCAAATCACTGCGGTTTCAATCCGAACACGTAGTGCTGATAGTGTGGAGTTTGAACGCTCTCCCTGAAACCTCATGGATTCTACCAGTGTCCCCAGAGTTCCTCCGATACTTGAAAGACTCGGGTGTTGTTCGGCTGATTTGACTGTTTAAGGTGTGTCGACGGGTGATAGCACCTGGAGGAGCTAATGGGAATGCGGGGCACTTTGAAACGAATGTTGTCTGTAGGTCCTTGATCAATGACGGGATATATCGGGGACCAGGTTGTGAACACATTATGTGACTACATGGTACAAATGTGGGTAGTTGTGCAGATAGTGAGAATGGTTGTGAAAAACATTGCAGCAGGATCTTCAGTTCAGTTGTGTTTAGTTTATTGTCACGTGTACGGACGTGCAGTAAAAAGCTTTTGTTGCGTGCTAACCAGTCAGCAGAAAAGCATGATTACAATCGATCAATTTACAGTGTATAACTAATGCACACGAGAAGGGAATAACGTTTAATGCTAGGTAAAGCCAGCAAAATCCGATAAGTCTTGATCGATTGGTCAGGTGCGCTGAGGAAAAGTTGATGGAATTTAATACAAAGGGATGTGAAATTTTGGTAAGACTAACATGGGCAGGGCTTACACAGTGAATGGTAGGCATCTGGCGAGTCTTGTGGAGCCCAGGCCAGGGGTGTAGGAGTGCAGGTGCGTGGTTCCCGAAGGTGCAATCGCAGGCAGATCTGATGGGCGAAAAGGCTTTTGGCGAAAGCAAACAAGAAAAAAAATAGAGGGGTCGTAACGCAACGTTCCATGTAGATATTTCGGTTTTGATTTAACTGTAACAGATAAAGTCTAATCGGCTGAGGCTGGGAAATGAGCGGTTTGCAGAAATCGTGATGAATATTTGTTTTCTCCGAAGTGCCTGAACAATTGTTCGGCGTTGTGCTTCACCTGAATAACCACATGGTACTTACTTCAATAGACAATAGACAATAGGATTAGGCCATTCGGCCCTTCGAGCCAGCACCGCCATTCAATGTGATCATGGCTGATCATTCTCAATCAGTACCCCGTTCATGCCTTCTCCCCATACCCCTTGACTCCGCTATCCTTAAGAGCTCTATGTAGCTCTCTTGAATGCATTCAGAGAATTGGCCTCCACTGCCTTCTGAGGCAGAGAATTCCACAGATTCACAACTCTCTGACTGAAAACGTTTTTCCTCATCTCCGTTCTAAATGGCATACCCCTTATTCTTAAACTGTGGCCCCTTGTTCTGGACTCCCCCAACATTGGGAACATGTTTGCTGCCTCTAACGTGTCCAACCCCTTAATAATCGTATACGTTTCGGTAAGATCCCCTCTCATCCTTCCAAATTCCAGTGTATACAAGCCTAGTCGCTCCAGTCTTTCAACATACGACAGTCCCGGCATTCCGAGAATTAACCTAGTAAACCTACACTGCACGCCCTCAATAGCAAGAATATCCTTCCTCAAATTTGGAGACCAAAACTGCACACAGTACTCGAGGTGCGGTCTCACTAGGGCCCTGTACAACTGCAGAAGGACCTCTTTGCTCCTATACTCAACTTCTCTTGTTATGAAGGCCAACATTCCATTGGCTTTCTTCACTGCTTGCTGTACCTGCATGCTTCCTTTCAATGACTGATGCACTAGGACACCCAGATCTTGTTGTACGTCCCCTTTTCCTAACTTGACACCATTCAGATAATACTCTGCCTTCCTATTCTTACCACCAAAGTAGTTCTCCAACCTGAACGACTACCGCCCGGTTGCCCTAACGCCGATAGTCATGAAGTGCTTTGAGAGGCTGGTACTCTCACACATCAAATCCAACATCCCTGACTCACTGGACCCACATCAATTTGCATACAGGGCAAATAGATCCACAGAGGACGCCATCTCTCTGGCTCTTCACACTGTCCTGACTCACCTAGAGAGACAGGGCACGTACGTGAGGATGCTATTCATAGACTATAGCTCCGCCTTCAACACGGTCATCCCCACCAAGCTCATCACCAAACTCCACCAGCTAGGCCTCAGCTCCTCATTATGTGACTGGATCCTGGACTTCCTGCTGGAACGACCGCAGGCAGTGAGAATGGGCCCGCACCTGTCCCCCACTATCACCCTGAGTACCGGCACACCATAGGGCTGTGTTCTGAGCCCCATGCTCTACTACCTCTTCACACACGACCGTGTTCCTGCATTCGACACCAACACCATTGTCAAGTTTGCAGACGACACAACGGTGATCGGGCTTATCACCAACGGGGATGAAACAAACTATAGAGCGGAGGTGCAGAACCTGGCGGACTGGTGCTCAGGATAACAACCTGTCCCTAAATACCACCAAGACCAAGGAGCTGATCATCAACTTCCGTAGGTCACGTAACGGGGAATATGCCCCGATCTCTATCAACGGGGACAGTGTGGAGAGAGTGTCCAGCTTCATGTTTCTGGGCACTCACATTTCGGAGGACCTAACATGGTCCAATAACACCGCTGCGCTGGTCAAGAAGGCACAACAAAGACTGTTCTACTTAAGAACACTGAAAAAGTCTGGTCTACCCCAACAGCTGCTGACGACCTTCTACCGCTGCACCATAGAGAGCATCCTAACGCATGGCATCCCTGTGTGGTACCTCAGCTGCACGGAGGCAGAAAGGAAAGCTCTACAGCGGGTAGTCCACAGAGCTCAGAGGGCCATCGGAACACAGCTACCAGACTTGGAGGGCATCTACAACACACGATGCCTCAGAAAAGCCACCAGCATCCACAAAGACTCTTCACACCCCTGCAACAGTCTGTTCGAACTCCTTCCATCGGGCAGACGATACAAGGCCTTCTACGCCCGCACCTCCAGACTCAGGAACAGCTTCATCCCCAGGGCCATAGCTGCTATGAACCGGTCCTGCTGAGCCGGATGGCCACAACGCATAGATCAACTTGCACTTTACCCTGTCTAAAACTGTTACAATTGTTTCGTTTCGTTGGGTTGCTGTTGTCTAAATTACTTAAATTATTGCATCGTATGGGAGGCGCATTCCCAATCTCGTTGTACCCCTGGGTACAATGACAATAAAGATATATTGTATTGTATTGTATTGTATTAAACTGCATCTGCCATGCATCTGCCCACTCACACAACCTGTCCAAGTCACACTGCAACCTCATAACATCTCCCTCACAGTTCACACTACTACCCAGCTTTGGATCGTCTGCAAATTTGCTAATGGTACTTTTAATCCCTTAATCAAAGTCATTAATGTATATTGTAAATAGCTGCGGTCCCAGCACCCCACTAGTTACTGCCTGCCATTCTGAAAGGGACCAATTTATCCCCACTCTTTGCTTTCTGTCTGTCAACCAATTTTCTATCCATGTCAGTACCCTACCTCCAATACCATGTGCTCTAATTTTGCCCACTAATCCCCTATGTGGAACCTTGTCGAAGACTTCACAATATTATGCAACACTCTGTGAACAATAGGTTTGCTCAGGGACTGTGATCAACATGAAACGATGACACCCAACGGTCCCGCAGGGATAATCCCTTTCCTTCAAATAAGGGAACCTTTTCAATGAGATATTCCACAATCAAATAGGATAAGAGGTGACAAGGAGATGGGCGAACTACAGATTGTTAGAGTCATATACGAGATCCAAAAGATATACTACCCGATCCTGGCTATTGTCGGTGTTCCGGGTAAGTGAGGAGAGCTGTCGTTTACGCTGTGCATATTTGAGAATCTGGCTGTATGTCTCTCGAAACTGCCTCTTTTAATTTCAAATTCAGTGATCGCACTGCCGAGGGATTATTAATGCGCGAACCATTCTTGCTGTGACTGTCACTTTGAACATCGTATTTTGCAGGATTAAACGCAGAGTGATCTGCAACTTCCCGGTGTTTGCACTGGTTAACATCGAGCACAGTCACGTTGTATTGAATCCATTATGCCCATTGACCAGTTCCAGCTGAATTGATGGAACACACAAAGTCACAGTGGATGGTGGAAATGCTAAATGTTAAAGGAACCCCATTAGTAAGTGGGGCAGCAGCTGTGCCGGTCAATGTTTCAATTCAGTGCCCTTCCAATGGGGGATTTCGTGGCTTACATTACCACAGCAGGACCGGGTGAATTGCGGAGCGGGTTTAGAACTGCAGACTCAATGTGAATTATTAACCATTTCGAACCTAATCATGTTTCTGTCGAAATCATCCCAGTCTCCTCTTTGCATCAACTGATCTTCTCTTTGCGATTAAAATCTGCGTTTCATGTTTGCCGTTTAGTTCGATTGATTGATTTCCAAAACTTCCTTTGAAGAGAAAGTTGCACGTCATCGAGATGTTGTGTGATGCACTTCACAGTGCTAGGAGAACGGGCTTTGTTCCCTCTCTCTATGGTAACTGTGTAACTTAGCAAGTGTGCGATCATTCGATATCACACTCATTCCTCAATTGCAATTGCAATTACTCCAATCACAAATATACCAGAAATCACACATTCCCATCAGTAACCAAGTCAAAGATAAGCATCATCTGGGTGAATTGCAAAATGGAAGTTAATCTATATTTACCAACTGCATGGTAAACGCCAATCTGAGTCACGCTAATGTAATTTTGGGTCCCTGTCTAATACTGAACCACATGTCAGGGGTGATCTACACGCATTCACACAACATAAACGGACCGCTTTGTTGCTACGGATATTTATATTGCGCAGTGCATTACCCGCATCGTATTATTAACCCTGAACCCACAACATTGCTCTTTGCTTTCGGAATCACACAGATGCTATGGTGAAATTGCTGATGAACTTCATAAAAGTAAAGTGTGTTTGTTCACGGTGTTTAACTCATGCAAAGCACATAATGCGGAGGTTGCAATCATCTTGCACTAAAAATATGATCATTCTTTTTGCATCACAGTGAATCTGGTGACAATTGTGGTCCTGTCTCGAGGAAAGTGTGGCCTCTCCAGATGTGTGACCCGCTACCTGGTGGCCATGGCAGCGGCAGATCTACTGGTCATTATCTTTGACCTGATATTGAGACAGATTCCGATTGCTCATCGCCTATATTTTGTGAAGCTCATCCCCCTGTGTAATATCCACGCCGTCTTGCTTTACACAGTGACCGACTGTTCTGTGTGGTTCACCGTCTCCTTCACCTTTGACCGATTTGTTGCCATCTGTTGCCAAAAATTGAAGCATAGATATTGCACCGAGAAAACAGCGGCTGTGGTTCTGAGCACAGTGAGTGTACTGAGCAGCGCCAAGAATGTTTACTGGTATTTCATGTATACACCTTGGTACAGATTGGCGAATACCCCCTGGTTTTGTTACATGGATGTCCGTGTTATGACTTCAATTACCTGGTCAACGATTGAGTCTCTTCATTATATTCTCACCCCCTGTGTCCCGTTTGTGTTGATTCTGCTGCTCAATGCTTTAACGGTGAGACATATTTTGGTGGTCAGCAGAGCCCGCAGGAGACTCCGGGACCAGAAAAGTGCGAAGAGCCCCAGTGATCCCGAAATGGTGAATCGAAGGAAATCCGTGATATTGTTGTTATTTATCTCCGGAAATTTCGTTCTGTTATGGGCAACATTTACATTTTATATAATAAGTAGACGTGTGTGTTATTTCGAAGAATGTTTTTTTTCCCTCCCTACCTTTGTATCGGAAATAGGATTCATGCTTCAATTACTTAGCAGTTGCACAAACACGTGCATATATGCGGTGACACAGAAGATGTTTAGAATGCAATTGTTGACTGTGTTAACATATCCCCTTCCTCGACTGATAAGATTAATTAAGCACTGAAAAATAATGAAAACTGGAGCATCTAAAGCATCATAATCAAATATTAGAACCAGAACTGTTGAAATGCTTTACGCAAACAGACTCGGCACCCATTGTGACCGCGCTCGGCATTAACCATCCACTTACACTAATCTGACATTGATTCTATTCTCCATACATTGGATTAATCCCAGAGCCCTTCTACCCAATTCGGAATTAAGGGGCATTATCGGAGGAATTCGCAGAGGACGCACAACGTCCACATTGCTTGTCATTGGAAGGTGGGAGGTAACATATATTTTCAGGCTAAACCTATGTGGTCACAGAGAGAAAGCGCAAAGTCCACAAGCCAGCATGCGAGGTTAGGACTGAACCCGGGTCTGTAGCGTCATGAGGCAGACGCTCTCATAGCTGCGAGACTATTTTCCGCTGTTCCCGCAGCTTCGTTGCAAATACGGGGAATTTAGTTGGATAGTGCTCATCCCATTTTTGACCTCTAGTTGTGTCTAGCGTTGTCCAAATTAGTGTATATCCCCAAGTAGATTAAACAGTTCTAACACTGTTCGGTGGGTACCCCGACTCAGTCAGTTCTTGTGCCGTCAACACACTTCTTTCCTTGAACTCCAAGGTTAATTTCGCAATAAATATAATTTCTCACTGTGAGCGATCAGAGGAACACCAAGGCTGGCGAACCAGCATATTGACAGAGCATCCAAACTACACGTTTACAAAATATCCGCTTGGCTCCCCGACTCATTTCCGCCAAAGATTTAGTCAGTGATCGTGGTTTCCATTAAAAAAACGAAGATGCCCAAATAAGGGATGGCATACATCACGGAGTTTGCATAATCCACAGCGAATCAATAATCTAAAGACAATCCTCTGGGAAGGTGATGGACGGACGAGTTCCAACACTGGGTTTCTGATAGGGACAGACAAGATAGTTGGGAGATAACCCGTACTCAATGGTCCATCAGTGAACCGTGATTAAAACCACGTCCTTGGTCATTTCAGGGAAGTGTCCCATCAAATACCCGCAGCAGAGATTTCACTCCTGGAAGCGGGAGATCTTGTGTGTAAAGGTGACGTCGCAAATTATGGAAGTCATTAGAAATTTGGCAAGTTTGTCATATATTTAACCCAAAATCTTACATATTAAGAGAGTAAAAGCAAACGTGTTTAATTGTCATGTGTATCATTTCAAAAATGTAAAATGCGCATGGAACCATTGTGACGCGAGCTATAGAAACTGTAACTGCTGTGAATGCGTGAAAAATGTGGGTCCTCTCAGAATGTTTTCCAGTATACGCTGTGAAGCTCTATGAAGTTCTGTAAATGTTTGAGAAAACCACCGCATCTCTATGAGATTTCTTACTGTCTTCCCCTGATTTGGGCCATAATTCTGAGTGCGACTGGTCCTCGTGTGAAGCCAGATTCAGGGTACTGGTCAGGCACACAATTCCCTCCAACACACGACACAGCGAGCAGGGGGCTACATAGAACCACATGGCTGCAAACCCGGGATGTTTAGTTTTGCTACCTACATTTGTTCTATTGGGCCCCACATTGTTGTCGTGCGATTGTAAATTGTGGTACTATAAGATAACAAATTGGAGGGAAAGGAAATAATGCTGACTTTATTGGGCGAGAGCAGTAGAGGGTTAGGGCTCTGTGTGGAGATGCGGCAACATGCGGCAACACACACACACGCACACGCACACGCACGCACACGCACACGCACACGCACGCACACGCACGCACACGCACACACACACACACACAAGTATACATATACAACATATGTACAAAACGACAGCTAATGAATAACACGAAGGTGACATCAAATAATATGATGTAACGGCAGGGCACTCGAAGTTCAAATGTAAGCTGCAGATCGGAAACTCGCTGCCATGAAATGGACACCCGAGAGACCCAGAGTACAACGAATAGCGGATAATAATTTAGAATCTTTAGAAAATGGACATATTATGGTCGGAGACGATCTTGAATTTGGAATTTGGACGGTGGGCCATGTAGATATCATATAACATATAACAATATAACAACTACAGCATGGAAACAGGCCTGTCCGGCCCTACCAGTCCACGCCGACCATTCTCCCTGACCTAGTCTCATCTACCTGCACTCAGACCATAACCCTCCAATCCCCTCCTATCCATATACTTGTCCAATTTACTCTTAAATAATAAAATCGAGCCAGCCTCCACCACTTCCACCGGAAGCCCATTCCATACAGCCACAACCCTCTGAGTAAAGAAGTTCCCCCTCATGTTACCCCTAAACCTTTGTCCCTCAATTCTGAAGCTAGATCGGTATGATCATTGCTGTTTGTTATCTATATCAATGATTTGGATGCGAACAGCAAGGCATAATTAATAAGTTTGCAGATGACACTAAAGTGGGTGGTATTATAAATGGCGAAGATGGTTGTCAAAATTGCAACAGGATCTTGACATGTTGGGCAGGTGGGCTGATGAATGATTAATGGGGATTTCATTCGCACGTTTCACAGCATATAGCTGAACATGATTGGAACGCGCCAAACCGGATGAAACGTCTCCGCTGGTTTCAGTTCCACTGTTGTTATTTTTTTTGCAAATCTTTCCCAGCAAGCAACAGCCGGAACACCGCCTCTCGCCACTTCCGCGCTGTTAATATCTGCACCTCACTCCGATTTTGTTGCATAACCTGAAAGCCATAGAGCCAACAATTCTAAACGCCACAGAGCTGTCGTGATTAATGTCTCTGATCAACAAACATTGTAGGTTGACGTTCTTGTCCAGATATTCTCCTGAACGAGTTTGATTCAGGACCACAGAGACACGCACTACAGGGGGAAGAACATTCTGCCCACGGTGTCTTCGCCATTCATTATGTACCTATCGGCATTCCTCAGTTGTCCCATCACTCGGATGGTAGCCGTTCTTGTCATTACATTTCAAAGGTTCATCTTAATGGGGGTTTTTTTCAAACGCTGACAATGGCTGCATCCATCACGAACTCAAGCAATGCGTTCTTGAAGCTAATACTAAGTGGCATAACCCTTGCTCATACACCCTCTTACCCCGTCATTTAAACAGCCTGCGCTCCGATTACGGGAACCTATGCGAAGCCGATACGTTTCTCACGTCTCTCGACCCGCTCCGGCCCTCATCGCTTTGTGAACTTCAAACAGAACCCCGCTCCTGGTTCATCTCTGGTTCTAAACGCACATGTCCCGCCTGTACTCGGAGACAGCAGCCACCACTTCAGGTAACATCCTAGTTCACCTGCAACCTCTGTCGTTTGCACAGTCCACGATTCCACCCAATATTTCAAATATGACTTTGATTTACAAAGTTGTAACGTGACATCCTGCTGTGCGGCCTGGCTCACGGAGATTCATCTCCCCGCTCTGCTTAACCCAGACCATGGAATCCCTCCATGCGAGTCCACTTTTCAAACGTAGGGTCATCGCTTTCACCATTTCGCTAAGAACGTGCCCTCTGTGCGCCAAGGAATACCAGATGTCCGTTCAAGTTATATCCCCGACACCCGATCTTACCCCTCACCCACACAGGTGCACAAATATTTCTCCCTTGCCTTGTCACCCTGCTACTTCCTCCTCCTCGTACGCATATATCCCTTCCCCGAGTTCCTCACTGCCCTTTCATATCGCCACTACTCCCGCCCCTAACGTCCACTTCCACCATATTCCCCGCTGCGGTTTACATTCCAGTCCCCAACATTTCTCCTTATTTGACTGCCTTTGTTTTCTTTTCATCTCTCACCCTTGTCCGCGTCTCTACTCATCGGTCCCACATATACATCCGCCTATCGTTGCCGGGCATTGGCCCACCTGCTGTTCTCTGTTCCAGGTTTCCCTACACCCTCAGTATGAAGAAGTGTCCCGACACGGTGTCGTCTGTCCGTCCCCTCCAGAGGTGGAGTCTAAGCCGCGGGTTTGTCCAGCCTTTAATTTTGTTTCGCTGGCTGCTTCGGCTTTGTTTCCCTGTCCCAGATATGCGGAGGATGGAATGGAATTGGCCACTGTAAATCGTGAAGAGCACAACAGGCTCAACATTTTTAGCGGGATGTAATACGTATGAGATACGTTTAAACAGCCGGCGCCGACAAGATGGCCTGCAGATTTGTATATGTACTTGAATTTATGGCTTCCTGATCTTATATTCTATGTGCAGTTTAATACCCTCCATGCTTTTATGAGTCTCCTTATCAAACTACGTTGCTGCCATTCTGTTTCCTTGCAAATGTGGTGTACACTTCATACACAGTTGTGAGGATCCTAATTTTCCATCATTAATGCCCAACAAGGCCTCCAAAAACGTGACACCTGAAGCAAGGAGGGGTTTCATCCTCGTTTGTGGGCCTCCTGTTAATGAGACAGAAAGCCTGATCTGCGGATCCAGAGAAGGTTCTGCAGATAACGGGCTCGTTGTTACACCGAGCGCTCAACGCGCCATGTCTCTTCCAAGTCAATTGTTATGGATGACGGGCGGGGCATTGGAGCAATTGCTATGCCTTTGATTCACAAAATACTATTCAAAATGAATTACAAGGCCACTGTTTAACGATGAGCGAACCTGGCGTTTTGATTCACTTGGGGATATTGTGCAGAGAGTTATTGCTACCGACCAAGGCTTGATCCGAGAAATCCGTGTGCAAAACTTGAAATAAGCTCAGTGCCAACGTGTATGACTAAGCGTTCCAATGGATAAAATGGTGACGTTAAACATATATGTTTGTTTGAATTAAATACACGCTAAATTAATTCAACATTTCCTTTGGGAAGGAAGTGGACGGTCGCACCTCGATTTGATTCCCGCTGTCAGAACAATCCCATCAGTAGGATTCTTCAGCTTGAACATTTTAAATACTGTAAAGCTAAGGAACTTAACAGAGACACAGACCAAGCTGGAATCACCCAGCAGGACAAATAATCCGTGGACGAACGAGAAACTATTGCAGACTCAGTTCAGTGACCCTTCATAGAACGAGGAAAGAAGACATGGAAACAGACTTCAGCAGCAGAGAGGTGGAGACAAATGGGCCGTACAATAGGAACGTCGCCGGCTGGGTGAGAGCAAAACACTCATTGTGGCAGTTTAGAAGACTATAATACATTGAATATATAAAACATAGAGCGATACATATAGTCATCTAAAAGCCTTTTACATGCCAGTGTAGTAACTGGTTCCACTGCCAGCACTGGCAGCGTGTTCCACAGGCAAACGTCCCTCTGTGTAAAAAGTACCTGCCCCGCACACATTCCTTGGAACATTGTCCATCTCCCATTAAATCTATGCTCTCCAGCTATGCTCTGGTATAAATATAAAATTATGAGAAATATGGATATGTAAGAAAGATAGAGGCCACTTCCCAGGGAGGAAATATGAATATGGATATGAAGAGGAAGATGGCTCTGATTGTCTGATCTATTTCTCATAATTCAAAGTACTTCTACCTGATCTGCCCGCCAACCTACGTTCCAGAGAAACTAATGCAACTTCGTTCAATTTCCCTCGACAGCCAATAATCGCTAAGCCAGGCAACATTCTGGTAAATATCTACTTCGACCTCTCCAAAGCTTCCACATTATTCCCATAATGGGGCGACAGAATCCTCGAAATGCGGAGTCATCAAAGCTGTACATTACTTGCCGACTCGTGCTCATTACACCGACCGATGAAAGCAAGCCACCCGCCTGTGGTAAATAAAATGCTGGAGGAACTGTGGTTAGCAAGCGGCATCTGCGAAGAGAGAACTGAGACTAACCTCAGGTCGGGACCCCGATGCTGACTGACTGGGGTCGGGTCTTGGAAGCTGAAAGAGAGATTGGGTAGAGAAAAACTTGGCGGGTCATCAGTGAATAAAGATGGGGATGAGTGATTTGTAGAAAGGTAGAATAAGTTACAAAAGCAATTGATGTAAACGGGGCAAAGACGATTTGCATAAGGAAAGAACCGGACGAGCGAAATATGGATAGAGGTAGGGATGTAGGTAGATGAGAAGAGGGGAGGGGAAAGAGTGGCCTTGCTGGCAGGACCCCCCACCCCAGGGCAGTTGCATTGTGTTGGCTCAACCAGATGACAGTGGGAGAGGCGGTCGTGCTTTGCGATGTGGCAAATTGCATCAACATAAGTGGGCTGCTTTGGGAAATAAATGCCCTGCATTGAAGTGGATCAATTACACTGGTGCTGCATCATCATGACCAAGGTGGCACTGAGCAGCGAGCTGCATTGGTGTGGGCTTTCCGCACTAAAGACATTGAGACAGCACGATTGAACTTCCTGCAACCTCGCTGGATTGGAATGCTGACATTATGTTAGCGGACAGTGGCTGAGCAGCATTGATGTGATTGCTCTGCTATGGAAGCTGGGCTGCATTGAGTGTACTGACACTGAAGAGATGTGACACTGAAGAAATGTACCACTGGAGATGTGCCACTCGGCCGGACCGTTGGCAATCGCCCAGGAGTCGGTGTGCAGTCGGACTGGTATTGTCGTTGGATAAGGGAAGGGTGGCCGCCACAAGCTCGGCCATTTGACACGAGCCACCAGAGCCATCACATAGACTCGCGTATCATCGAATGCACTCTCAAACCCCGTGTACACAGCAGAGCACGCGGCCGGATCGTATCCTGTTGTTCACCTGGCACCGTTCGAAACCGGGGTTCTCTTTTCCTGGAAGGGCGCCTGACACGGTCATTTATGGCGTTTCTCGTCCATTCAGACCGTGCCATACCCCCTCCCGTGAGCCAGTCATAAGCCCGTTGTGCGCAACGTTTCTGCACTAATAGCAGTAGGTGGTCCGCCCAGCTATTGCAGTGTTTTTGCATAGCAATATGCATGGATATTCGGGGAAAGGAAGGATATTCAGTCAACCTAGGCCTGCAGTTCATCCTCCAGCACCTGTACCGCGAGGGGACTTAAGCAAGATTTGGTTTGTGGATTTAGCTCTGCATTCAACACCATTGAGAGGGGGTCTTATCGAAACGTATAAGATTATTAAGGGGTTGGACACGTTAGGGGCAGGAAACATGTTCCCAATGTTGGGGGAGTCCAGAACAAGGGGCCACAGTTTAAGAATAAGGGGTAGGCCATTTAGAACTCAGATGAGGAAAAACATTTTCAGTCAGAGAGTTGTAAATCTGTGGAATTCTCTGCCTCAGAAGGCAGTGGAGGCCAATGCTCTGAATGCATTCAAGAGGGAGCTAGTCAAGTCAAGAGAGAGCTAGGGTAGCGCAGTCAGGGGCTATGGGGAGAACGCAGGAACGGGGTACTGATTGAAAAGGATCAGCCATGATCAAATTGAATGGTGGTGGTGGCTTGAAGGGCCGAATGGCCTACTCCTGCACCTATTGTCTATTATCTATTGTCCATTAAGTCAACAAGTAATGTTACAGCTTTGACGACTCCGCATTTCGAGGATTCTGGCGCCCCATTATGTGAAAAATGTGGAAGCTTTGGAGAGGTCGAAGAAGATATTGACCAGAATGTTGCCTGGCTTAGCGATTATTAGCTGTAGGGGGAAATTGAACGAAGTTGCATTAGTTTCACTGGAACGTAGGTTGGCGGGGAGATCAGGTAGAAGAACTTTGAATTTTGAGAAATAGGTGAAACATCAGAGCCATCTTCCTCTTCATATCCATATTCTTATTTCCTCCCTGTGAAGTGGTCTTTCACTTTCTTACCTGTCTTATTTCTCCATTTTATATTTATAACAGAGTACAGCTAGAGAGCATAGATTTAATGTGAGATGGACAATGTTTTAAGGAATGTGTGCGGGGCAGGAACATTTTACACAGAGGGGCGTTTGCATCTGGAACACGCTGCCAGTGCTGGCAGTGGAACCAGTTTAAATACTGGCATGTAAAAGGCTTTCAGATGAGTATATGTATTGCTCTATGTTCTATGTTTTGAATGTACTTCTAAACTGCCACGTTGAGTCCCTTGGTCTCACCCAGCCGGCGACGTTCCTATTGTATTGCCCATTCGTCACCACCTCTCTCCTGCTTAAGACTGTCTTCGTTTCCTCTTTCATCGTTCTATGAAGGGTCCCTGACCTGAGTCTGCAATAGTTTCTCGTTCGCCCACGGATTATCTGTCCTGCTGGGTGATTCCAACATGGTCTGTGTCTCTGTTAACTTCCTTAGCTTTACAGTATTTAAGATGTTCACGCTGAAGAATCCGACTGATGGGACTGTTCTGACAGCGGGAGAGAAATCGAGTCGCGACCGTCCATTTCATTTTCAAAGGTAATGTAAAACTAATTTAGCGTGTATTTAATTCAAGCAAACTTATACGTTTCACGTCACCATTTTATCCCTTGGAACACTTCTCAATCATACACGTTGGCACTGGGCTTATTTCAAGTTTTGCACGGGGATTTCTCGGTTCAATCGATAGCAATAGCTCTCTGCACAATATCCCCAAGTGAATCAAAACGCCACATTCGCCCACGGTTAAACAGTGAACTTGTAATTCGGTTTGAATAGTATTTTGTGAATCAAAGGCACAGCAATTGCTCCAATGCCCCGCCCGTCATCCATAACAATTGACTTGGAAGAGACATGGCGCTTTGGGCGCTCAGTGCAACAACGAGCTCGTTATCTGCAGAACCTTCTCTGGATCCGCAGATCAGGCTTCCTGTCTAATTAACAGGAGGCCCACAAACGAGGATGAACCCCCTCCTTGCTTCAGGTGTTACGTTTTTGGAGGCCTTGTAGCGCTAGGATATATATGACAGAAAATGAGGATTTTCGCAACTGTGTATGAAGTGTCCACCACATGTCCAAGGATACAGAATGGCAACAACGTAGTTTGATACGGAGACTCATAAAAGGATGGAGGGTATTAAACTGCACATAGAATATAAGATCAGGAAGCCATAAATCCAAGTACATTTAAAAATCTGCAGGCCATCTTGTCGGCGCCGGCTGTTTAAACGTATCTCATACGTATTTCACCCGCAAAAAAATGTTGAGCCTGTTGTGCTCTTTACGATTTGCAGTGGCCAATTCCATTCCATCCTCCGCATATCTGGGACAAGGAAGCAAGGCCAAAGCAGCCAGCGAAGCGAAATAAAAGGCTGGACAAAACCAGCGGCTGAGGCTCCACCTCTGGAGTGGACGGACAGACGACACCATGTCGGGGCACTTCTTCATACTGAGAGTGTCGGGCGAGAAACCTGGAACAGAGAGTAGGAGGTGGGCCAATGTCCGGAAATGATAGGCGGATGAGCCAAAACATTATGACCACTGACAGGCGAAATGAATAACATTGATAATCTTACAATGACACTGTCAAGGGGTAGGAGAAATTAGGCAGCATGTGAACCGTCAGTTCTTGAAGTTGATGTGCTAGATGCAGGAGAAATGGGCAGGAAATGAGCGACTTTGACAAGGTCCAAATTGTTATGGCCAGACGACTGGGTCAGAGCATCTCTGAAATGGCAAGGCTTGTGGGGTGCTCCCGGTCAGCAGTGGTGAGTACCTACCGACAGTGGTCCGAGAAGGGATAAACCACAAACCGGCGACAGACAGTGTAATGGCAGTTTCTATACATTCTCAAAGTCCAACTTCGATAGCCATTACTGCTCGGGGATGGAATGGTATAGCTTACGCACACACCGCACTCCGAGATAAGAAAGACGAATCTTCCAAACGCTGTTTCTTAATTAATTGGTCTTTATTAAAGTAGCACAAATCAAAAGAGTAATTCATAACTTTTCGTTCTTATCAACTGTTTTTTCTTCAAGCAATACAATAAAAACCGTGTAGTCGTTACCGTGTGCTCCTTGTGAGTGTAGCTGGCGCCAATGTGGCAGTCGAGGGTGTGGCAGTCGAGAGTGTGGCAGACGTGAATGTGGTAAAAAAATGTATTCTTTCCATCCTCCGAGACTAAACTGACCCACAATCTCTGTCGCTACGCTAGTCTCCTCCCATGTCGACACTCCCCATTACGTATCGAATCACACCCCCAAGCATGCAAAAAAAGACAGAAACTAGAAATATTAAACATAGCCATAATACAATGACAGTAACTAAATTAAGCGTAAATGGCTCCTACACACCGGCCCCTAATTGTTCTGCGTATATAACGAAGCAATTAGCAATAGATACTAAAAGGAGCTATAAAAGCTTAATATTTATCAAAGACAAAAGTAATATGCATTATATTTTGGCATTCAAACTTCTTTAACGATTCTTCAATCTTCTCCTTCACCTTCTAGAAGCAGACATATCTTGGTTATCGGTCTTACCAAGATGATGTCCTTAGTCTGAAGTCGTACAGTACACAAAAAACCTTTAACGTCTGGCATGACCTCCAGTATCTTTTTACGAAGTTTTGACAAGATGTGATTTCTTCCTCCATGTCCGATCTGTTCATGAATATGTCGTAACAGCAATGTTGAAATATGAAAGTCCTTCGAGAGAATAATAGGATGCTTAGCTTCTTCAGGCACCGCTAGTTTATTTAGCTGACCACCTACTCTCAGAAGTCCTTTATCCAGTATCGGGTCAAGCCTGTATAAAAAACTACTTATTTTAACACCACGTTCACCAGCTTGTAATGCTGATAGCTCTTCCTTATATTCTTGTATTTGACAGAAAGAGATAACTGCATTTTCTGCCTTAAAAAGATCAGCCGGACATAAACACTGTCCCCGGTACGATACTCAACCTTTTCTTTCAGCTTGCCAGGATCCGTTTCAAAGCCACTTATAGGAGCCCGCGTTTCATTTTTCTTACGAGTCCACTGCAAAAGCATTGTTTTTAATTTACGAAACTAAGCCACTACAGTCTTCAACTTATTCCATGATGAGAAATGGGTAATTAAATAGTTTGTTGAATCTAATGGGTCCTTAATAATGGCGTTCACTAAGATGTCTTCCTTGATCTCCGGATCATTAGCAGAGATTTCAATTTCCAGGTTAGACTTTGTCCATTCTCGGTCTGTTTACATAGAAACTCTGGCCCATTGATCCATCTCTTACTGCTTAAGAAGCGGTCTGCTGTTAATCCTCTAGAGGCTTCATCCGCAGGATTTTCCTTGGTATTAATATACTTCCACTGTGATACATTAGTAGCATACCTTATAAAAGAGATCCTGTTTGCGACAAATGTTAGGAAGCGTTTATTTTCAACGTTGGTGTACCTAAGCACTGTCATGCTATCAGTACAGAAGGTAGATTCCTCCAGCTTAAGCTGCAGTTCTTTTTGCAGCAATATGTAAATTCTGACAGCTAAGACTGCGGCTGCAAGCTCCATTCTGGGAATCGTCATTTGCTTCAATGGTGCCACTCTGGCCTTTCCCATTAAGAATGCAGCATGTACATCATTAATATCATTTCCAGTCTCAGATATGAAACAGTACCGTAACCACTTTCACTTGCATCAGAAAGGTGATGCAGGTGTGCAAATCTGATTCGACCAAAGTTTGTCGCCTTCATACACCGGTCCTAACCCTAACCGGTCCGAGATCTTGTCGAGATTTTCTAACCACTCTGTCCATCGCTGAGAGAAGATTTGCGTTATACTCTCATGCCATCCAAGTTTCTTGTTACAGAGATCCTGCAAAATTAACTTGGCTGATAGTGTAAATCGTGCAATAAATCCCAAAGAGTGTGGCAGTCGAGAGTGTGGCAGACGTGAGGGTGACTGGCGCGGGTGTGGTAAAAAACTGTAGTCTCTCCATCCTCCAGACTAAACTGACCCACAATCTCTGTCGCTACGCTAGCATCCTCCCATATAGACACTCCCCATTACGTATCAAATCACACCCACAAGCATGCAAAAAAAGACAGAAACTAGAAATATTAAACATAGCCATAATACAATGACAGTAACTAAATTAAACGTAAATGGCTCCTACAGATAGGGTGTTGCGATGCGCGAGGGCACGATGGCTATTCCGTCTGGTCCGAACCGACAGAAGGTCTACTGTGGCACAAGTCACAGAAAATGGTAATGGCGGTCACGGGAGGAATGTGTCACAATACACAGCGCATCGCGTCCTGCTGCGTATGGGGCTGCACACGGAGGACCAACAGCATATTAGGGCATAATGCTTTAGCTTATCAGGTTATAATGTTTTGGCTCATCGGTGTATATGTAGGACCGATGAGTGGAGACGCCGACAAGGGTGAGAGATGAAAAGAAAACAAAGGCTGTGAAATAAGGAGATAAGTTGAGGAATTGAATGTAAACCGCAGCGAGGAAGATGGTGGAAGTGGACGTTATGGGAGGGAGTAGTGGGAATCTGAAAGGGAACTGAGGATCTCGGGGAAGGGATATATGCGTACGAGGAGGAGGAAGTAGCAGGGTGACAAGGCATGGGAGAAATATTTGTGCACCAGTGTGGGGGAGGGGTAAGATCGGGTGTAGGGGATATTACTTGAACGGACATCTGGTATTCCTTGGCGCATAGAACGCACATTCTCAGCGAAATGGTGAAATCGTCGTCCCCTGCGGTTGAAAAGAGGACTCGCATAGAGGGATTCCATGGTCTTGTTTTAGCAGAGCGGTGAGATGAATCTCCGCGACCCAGGCCGCACAGCAGGATGTCACGTTACAACTTTGTAACACAAAGTCACATTTGAAATATGGGGTCGAATCGCGGACTGCGTAACCGTCAGAGGGTGTAGGTGGACTACGATGCCAGAAGAAGTGGTGACTGCTGCCCGCGAGTACAGGCGAGGCAAGTGCGTTTAGAATCAGAGATGAACCAGGAGTGGGGTTCTGTTTGAAGTTCACAAACCTACGAGGGCCGTAGCGAGACTAGAGACGAGAGAAACGTATCGCCGTAGCATAGGTTGCCATAATCGGAGCGCAGGCGCTTTAGATGACGGGGTAAGTTGGTGATGGATGCAGGCACTGTCAGCGCTTGAAAAAGTTAAGATGAATCTTTGAAATGGAATGACAAGAACGGCTACCATCCGAGTGATGGGACCACTGAGGAATGCCGACAGGTACATAATGAACGGCGAAGACACCGTGGGCAGAATGTTCTTCCCCCTGTAGTGCGTGTCTCTGTGGCCCTGAGTCACACTCGTTCAGGAGAATATCTGGACAAGAACGTCAACTTACAATGTTTGTTGATCAGAGACGTTAATCACCACAGCTATGTGGCGTTTAGATTCGTTGGCTCTGTGGCTTTCAGATGTTATGCAATAAAATCGGAGTGAGGTGCAGATTTTAATAGCGTCGAAGGGGCGAGAGGCGGTGTTCCGGCCGTTGCTTGCTGGGAAAGATTTGCAAAAAAATAACAACAGTGGGACTGAAACCATGGGAGACGTTTCATCCGGTTTGGCGCGTTCCAATCATGTTCAGCTATATCCTATGAAACGTGCGAATGAAATCCCCAATTAACCATTCATCAGCCCACCTGCCCAACATGTCAAGATCCTGTTGCAATTTTGACAACCATCTTCGCCATCTATAATACCACCCACTTTAGTGTCACCTGCAAACGTATTAATTGTGCCTTGTCTATTCTCTTCCAAATCATTGATATAGATAACAAACAGCAATGGGCCTAGCACCGAACCCTGGAGCACCCACTACTCACCGGCTGCCAGTCCGAAAAACAACGTTCTACCGTCACCTTCTGCTTCCTTCCATGAATCCAATTTTCTATCTATTCGGCTAGATGTCTTTTGTTCCCAAGCCATGCAGCCTTTCGGAGCAGCCTGCCACGCGTACCTTCTCAAATACCATGATCAAATCCATATATACGCCGTCCTCAGCTCTGCCCTCAACAACCTTTTGCTGAGATTTTCAAAAGCGAACGGGAAACTACAGGAAACTTGATCAATCACCTTGTTTAATTCTCGTTTGTATGGAACAATTCAGGATACGTGCCAATCACATAAAGCCCAACTTTCACCTGCAAAGAATAAACTCACTGAAACCGCCAAGTACTGGAAAACAAACTTCACATTGGTGGAACTTGTAGAGCTGCTGGCAAATCACTGCGGTTTCAATCCGAACACGTAGTGCTGATAGTGTGGAGTTTGAACGCTCTCCCTGAAACCTCATGGATTCTACCAGTGTCCCCAGAGTTCCTCCGATACTTGAAAGACTCGGGTGTTGTTCGGCTGATTTGACTGTTTAAGGTGTGTCGACGGGTGATAGCACCTGGAGGAGCTAATGGGAATGCGGGGCACTTTGAAACGAATGTTGTCTGTAGGTCCTTGATCAATGACGGGATATATCGGGGACCAGGTTGTGAACACATTATGTGACTACATGGTACAAATGTGGGTAGTTGTGCAGATAGTGAGAATGGTTGTGAAAAACATTGCAGCAGGATCTTCAGTTCAGTTGTGTTTAGTTTATTGTCACGTGTACGGACGTGCAGTAAAAAGCTTTTGTTGCGTGCTAACCAGTCAGCAGAAAAGCATGATTACAATCGATCAATTTACAGTGTATAACTAATGCACACGAGAAGGGAATAACGTTTAATGCTAGGTAAAGCCAGCAAAATCCGATAAGTCTTGATCGATTGGTCAGGTGCGCTGAGGAAAAGTTGATGGAATTTAATACAAAGGGATGTGAAATTTTGGTAAGACTAACATGGGCAGGGCTTACACAGTGAATGGTAGGCATCTGGCGAGTCTTGTGGAGCCCAGGCCAGGGGTGTAGGAGTGCAGGTGCGTGGTTCCCGAAGGTGCAATCGCAGGCAGATCTGATGGGCGAAAAGGCTTTTGGCGAAAGCAATCAAGAAAAAAAATAGAGGGGTCGTAACGCAACGTTCCATGTAGATATTTCGGTTTTGATTTAACTGTAACAGATAAAGTCTAATCGGCTGAGGCTGGGAAATGAGCGGTTTGCAGAAATCGTGATGAATATTTGTTTTCTCCGAAGTGCCTGAACAATTGTTCGGCGTTGTGCTTCACCTGAATAACCACATGGTACTTACTTCAATAGACAATAGACAATAGGATTAGGCCATTCGGCCCTTCGAGCCAGCACCGCCATTCAATGTGATCATGGCTGATCATTCTCAATCAGTACCCCGTTCATGCCTTCTCCCCATACCCCTTGACTCCGCTATCCTTAAGAGCTCTATGTAGCTCTCTTGAATGCATTCAGAGAATTGGCCTCCACTGCCTTCTGAGGCAGAGAATTCCACAGATTCACAACTCTCTGACTGAAAACGTTTTTCCTCATCTCCGTTCTAAATGGCATACCCCTTATTCTTAAACTGTGGCCCCTTGTTCTGGACTCCCCCAACATTGGGAACATGTTTGCTGCCTCTAACGTGTCCAACCCCTTAATAATCGTATACGTTTCGGTAAGATCCCCTCTCATCCTTCCAAATTCCAGTGTATACAAGCCTAGTCGCTCCAGTCTTTCAACATACGACAGTCCCGGCATTCCGAGAATTAACCTAGTAAACCTACACTGCACGCCCTCAATAGCAAGAATATCCTTCCTCAAATTTGGAGACCAAAACTGCACACAGTACTCGAGGTGCGGTCTCACTAGGGCCCTGTACAACTGCAGAAGGACCTCTTTGCTCCTATACTCAACTTCTCTTGTTATGAAGGCCAACATTCCATTGGCTTTCTTCACTGCTTGCTGTACCTGCATGCTTCCTTTCAATGACTGATGCACTAGGACACCCAGATCTCGTTGTACGTCCCCTTTTCCTAACTTGACACCATTCAGATAATACTCTGCCTTCCTATTCTTACCACCAAAGTAGTTCTCCAACCTGAACGACTACCGCCCGGTTGCCCTAACGCCGATAGTCATGAAGTGCTTTGAGAGGCTGGTACTCTCACACATCAAATCCAACATCCCTGACTCACTGGACCCACATCAATTTGCATACAGGGCAAATAGATCCACAGAGGACGCCATCTCTCTGGCTCTTCACACTGTCCTGATTCACCTAGAGAGACAGGGCACGTACGTGAGGATGCTATTCATAGACTATAGCTCCGCCTTCAACACGGTCATCCCCACCAAGCTCATCACCAAACTCCACCAGCTAGGCCTCAGCTCCTCATTATGTGACTGGATCCTGGACTTCCTGCTGGAACGACCGCAGGCAGTGAGAATGGGCCCGCACCTGTCCCCCACTATCACCCTGAGTACCGGCACACCATAGGGCTGTGTTCTGAGCCCCATGCTCTACTACCTCTTCACACACGACCGTGTTCCTGCATTCGACACCAACACCATTGTCAAGTTTGCAGACGACACAACGGTGATCGGGCTTATCACCAACGGGGATGAAACAAACTATAGAGCGGAGGTGCAGAACCTGGCGGACTGGTGCTCAGGATAACAACCTGTCCCTAAATACCACCAAGACCAAGGAGCTGATCATCAACTTCCGTAGGTCACGTAACGGGGAATATGCCCCGATCTCTATCAACGGGGACAGTGTGGAGAGAGTGTCCAGCTTCATGTTTCTGGGCACTCACATTTCGGAGGACCTAACATGGTCCAATAACACCGCTGCGCTGGTCAAGAAGGCACAACAAAGACTGTTCTACTTAAGAACACTGAAAAAGTCTGGTCTACCCCAACAGCTGCTGACGACCTTCTACCGCTGCACCATAGAGAGCATCCTAACGCATGGCATCCCTGTGTGGTACCTCAGCTGCACGGAGGCAGAAAGGAAAGCTCTACAGCGGGTAGTCCACAGAGCTCAGAGGGCCATCGGAACACAGCTACCAGACTTGGAGGGCATCTACAACACACGATGCCTCAGAAAAGCCACCAGCATCCACAAAGACTCTTCACACCCCTGCAACAGTCTGTTCGAACTCCTTCCATCGGGCAGACGATACAAGGCCTTCTACGCCCGCACCTCCAGACTCAGGAACAGCTTCATCCCCAGGGCCATAGCTGCTATGAACCGGTCCTGCTGAGCCGGATGGCCACAACGCATAGATCAACTTGCACTTTACCCTGTCTAAAACTGTTACAATTGTTTCGTTTCGTTGGGTTGCTGTTGTCTAAATTACTTAAATTATTGCATCGTATGGGAGGCGCATTCCCAATCTCGTTGTACCCCTGGGTACAATGACAATAAAGATATATTGTATTGTATTGTATTGTATTAAACTGCATCTGCCATGCATCTGCCCACTCACACAACCTGTCCAAGTCACACTGCAACCTCATAACATCTCCCTCACAGTTCACACTACTACCCAGCTTTGGATCGTCTGCAAATTTGCTAATGGTACTTTTAATCCCTTAATCAAAGTCATTAATGTATATTGTAAATAGCTGCGGTCCCAGCACCCCACTAGTTACTGCCTGCCATTCTGAAAGGGACCAATTTATCCCCACTCTTTGCTTTCTGTCTGTCAACCAATTTTCTATCCATGTCAGTACCCTACCTCCAATACCATGTGCTCTAATTTTGCCCACTAATCCCCTATGTGGAACCTTGTCGAAGACTTCACAATATTATGCAACACTCTGTGAACAATAGGTTTGCTCAGGGACTGTGATCAACATGAAACGATGACACCCAACGGTCCCGCAGGGATAATCCCTTTCCTTCAAATAAGGGAACCTTTTCAATGAGATATTCCACAATCAAATAGGATAAGAGGTGACAAGGAGATGGGCGAACTACAGATTGTTAGAGTCATATACGAGATCCAAAAGATATACTACCCGATCCTGGCTATTGTCGGTGTTCCGGGTAAGTGAGGAGAGCTGTCGTTTACGCTGTGCATATTTGAGAATCTGGCTGTATGTCTCTCGAAACTGCCTCTTTTAATTTCAAATTCAGTGATCGCACTGCCGAGGGATTATTAATGCGCGAACCATTCTTGCTGTGACTGTCACTTTGAACATCGTATTTTGCAGGATTAAACGCAGAGTGATCTGCAACTTCCCGGTGTTTGCACTGGTTAACATCGAGCACAGTCACGTTGTATTGAATCCATTATGCCCATTGACCAGTTCCAGCTGAATTGATGGAACACACAAAGTCACAGTGGATGGTGGAAATGCTAAATGTTAAAGGAACCCCATTAGTAAGTGGGGCAGCAGCTGTGCCGGTCAATGTTTCAATTCAGTGCCCTTCCAATGGGGGATTTCGTGGCTTACATTACCACAGCAGGACCGGGTGAATTGCGGAGCGGGTTTAGAACTGCAGACTCAATGTGAATTATTAACCATTTCGAACCTAATCATGTTTCTGTCGAAATCATCCCAGTCTCCTCTTTGCATCAACTGATCTTCTCTTTGCGATTAAAATCTGCGTTTCATGTTTGCCGTTTAGTTCGATTGATTGATTTCCAAAACTTCCTTTGAAGAGAAAGTTGCACGTCATCGAGATGTTGTGTAATGCACTTCACAGTGCTAGGAGAACGGGCTTTGTTCCCTCTCTCTATGGTAACTGTGTAACTTAGCAAGTGTGCGATCATTCGATATCACACTCATTCCTCAATTGCAATTGCAATTACTCCAATCACAAATATACCAGAAATCACACATTCCCATCAGTAACCAAGTCAAAGATAAGCATCATCTGGGTGAATTGCAAAATGGAAGTTAATCTATATTTACCAACTGCATGGTAAACGCCAATCTGAGTCACGCTAATGTAATTTTGGGTCCCTGTCTAATACTGAACCACATGTCAGGGGTGATCTACACGCATTCACACAACATAAACGGACCGCTTTGTTGCTACGGATATTTATATTGCGCAGTGCATTACCCGCATCGTATTATTAACCCTTAACCCACAACATTGCTCTTTGCTTTCGGAATCACACAGATGCTATGGTGAAATTGCTGATGAACTTCATAAAAGTAAAGTGTGTTTGCTCACGGTGTTTAACTCATGCAAAGCACATAATGCGGAGGTTGCAATCATCTTGCACTAAAAATATGATCATTCTTTTTGCATCACAGTGAATCTGGTGACAATTGTGGTCCTGTCTCGAGGAAAGTGTGGCCTCTCCAGATGTGTGACCCGCTACCTGGTGGCCATGGCAGCGGCAGATCTACTGGTCATTATCTTTGACCTGATATTGAGACAGATTCCGATTGCTCATCGCCTATATTTTGTGAAGCTCATCCCCCTGTGTAATATCCACGCCGTCTTGCTTTACACAGTGACCGACTGTTCTGTGTGGTTCACCGTCTCCTTCACCTTTGACCGATTTGTTGCCATCTGTTGCCAAAAATTGAAGCATAGATATTGCACCGAGAAAACAGCGGCTGTGGTTCTGAGCACAGTGAGTGTGCTGAGCAGCGCCAAGAATGTTTACTGGTATTTCATGTATACACCTTGGTACAGATTGGCGAATACCCCCTGGTTTTGTTACATGGATGTCCGTGTTATGACTTCAATTACCTGGTCAACGATTGAGTCTCTTCATTATATTCTCACCCCCTGTGTCCCGTTTGTGTTGATTCTGCTGCTCAATGCTTTAACGGTGAGACATATTTTGGTGGTCAGCAGAGCCCGCAGGAGACTCCGGGACCAGAAAAGTGCGAAGAGCCCCAGTGATCCCGAAATGGTGAATCGAAGGAAATCCGTGATATTGTTGTTATTTATCTCCGGAAATTTCGTTCTGTTATGGGCAACATTTACATTTTATATAATAAGTAGACGTGTGTGTTATTTCGAAGAATGTTTTTTTTCCCTCCCTACCTTTGTATCGGAAATAGGATTCATGCTTCAATTACTTAGCAGTTGCACAAACACGTGCATATATGCGGTGACACAGAAGATGTTTAGAATGCAATTGTTGACTGTGTTAACATATCCCCTTCCTCGACTGATAAGATTAATTAAGCACTGAAAAATAATGAAAAACTGGAGCATCTAAAGCATCATAATCAAATATTAGAACCAGAACTGTTGAAATGCTTTACGCAAACAGACTCGGCACCCATTGTGACCGCGCTCGGCATTAACCATCCACTTACACTAATCTGACATTGATTCTATTCTCCATACATTGGATTAATCCCAGAGCCCTTCTACCCAATTCGGAATTAAGGGGCATTATCGGAGGAATTCGCAGAGGACGCACAACGTCCACATTGCTTGTCATTGGAAGGTGGGAGGTAACATATATTTTCAGGCTAAACCTATGTGGTCACAGAGAGAAAGCGCAAAGTCCACAAGCCAGCATGCGAGGTTAGGACTGAACCCGGGTCTGTAGCGTCATGAGGCAGACGCTCTCATAGCTGCGAGACTATTTTCCGCTGTTCCCGCAGCTTCGTTGCAAATACGGGGAATTTAGTTGGATAGTGCTCATCCCATTTTTGACCTCTAGTTGTGTCTAGCGTTGTCCAAATTAGTGTATATCCCCAAGTAGATTAAACAGTTCTAACACTGTTCGGTGGGTACCCCGACTCAGTCAGTTCTTGTGCCGTCAACACACTTCTTTCCTTGAACTCCAAGGTTAATTTCGCAATAAATATAATTTCTCACTGTGAGCGATCAGAGGAACACCAAGGCTGGCGAACCAGCATATTGACAGAGCATCCAAACTACACGTTTACAAAATATCCGCTTGGCTCCCCGACTCATTTCCGCCAAAGATTTAGTCAGTGATCGTGGTTTCCATTAAAAAAACGAAGATGCCCAAATAAGGGATGGCATACATCACGGAGTTTGCATAATCCACAGCGAATCAATAATCTAAAGACAATCCTCTGGGAAGGTGATGGACGGACGAGTTCCAACACTGGGTTTCTGATAGGGACAGACAAGATAGTTGGGAGATAACCCGTACTCAATGGTCCATCAGTGAACCGTGATTAAAACCACGTCCTTGGTCATTTCAGGGAAGTGTCCCATCAAATACCCGCAGCAGAGATTTCACTCCTGGAAGCGGGAGATCTTGTGTGTAAAGGTGACGTCGCAAATTATGGAAGTCATTAGAAATTTGGCAAGTTTGTCATATATTTAACCCAAAATCTTACATATTAAGAGAGTAAAAGCAAACGTGTTTAATTGTCATGTGTATCATTTCAAAAATGTAAAATGCGCATGGAACCATTGTGACGCGAGCTATAGAAACTGTAACTGCTGTGAATGCGTGAAAAATGTGGGTCCTCTCAGAATGTTTTCCAGTATACGCTGTGAAGCTCTATGAAGTTCTGTAAATGTTTGAGAAAACCACCGCATCTCTATGAGATTTCTTACTGTCTTCCCCTGATTTGGGCCATAATTCTGAGTGCGACTGGTCCTCGTGTGAAGCCAGATTCAGGGTACTGGTCAGGCACACAATTCCCTCCAACACACGACACAGCGAGCAGGGGGCTACATAGAACCACATGGCTGCAAACCCGGGATGTTTAGTTTTGCTACCTACATTTGTTCTATTGGGCCCCACATTGTTGTCGTGCGATTGTAAATTGTGGTACTATAAGATAACAAATTGGAGGGAAAGGAAATAATGCTGACTTTATTGGGCGAGAGCAGTAGAGGGTTAGGGCTCTGTGTGGAGATGCGGCAACATGCGGCAACACACACACACGCACACGCACACGCACGCACACGCACACGCACACGCACGCACACGCACGCACACGCACACACACACACACACAAGTATACATATACAACATATGTACAAAACGACAGCTAATGAATAACACGAAGGTGACATCAAATAATATGATGTAACGGCAGGGCACTCGAAGTTCAAATGTAAGCTGCAGATCGGAAACTCGCTGCCATGAAATGGACACCCGAGAGACCCAGAGTACAACGAATAGCGGATAATAATTTAGAATCTTTAGAAAATGGACATATTATGGTCGGAGACGATCTTGAATTTGGAATTTGGACGGTGGGCCATGTAGATATCATATAACATATAACATATAACAACTACAGCATGGAAACAGGCCTGTCCGGCCCTACCAGTCCACGCCGACCATTCTCCCTGACCTAGTCTCATCTACCTGCACTCAGACCATAACCCTCCAATCCCCTCCTATCCATATACTTGTCCAATTTACTCTTAAATAATAAAATCGAGCCAGCCTCCACCACTTCCACCGGAAGCCCATTCCATACAGCCACAACCCTCTGAGTAAAGAAGTTCCCCCTCATGTTACCCCTAAACCTTTGTCCCTCAATTCTGAAGCTAGATCGGTATGATCATTGCTGTTTGTTATCTATATCAATGATTTGGATGCGAACAGCAAGGCATAATTAATACGTTTGCAGATGACACTAAAGTGGGTGGTATTATAAATGGCGAAGATGGTTGTCAAAATTGCAACAGGATCTTGACATGTTGGGCAGGTGGGCTGATGAATGATTAATGGGGATTTCATTCGCACGTTTCACAGCATATAGCTGAACATGATTGGAACGCGCCAAACCGGATGAAACGTCTCCGCTGGTTTCAGTTCCACTGTTGTTATTTTTTTTGCAAATCTTTCCCAGCAAGCAACAGCCGGAACACCGCCTCTCGCCACTTCCGCGCTGTTAATATCTGCACCTCACTCCGATTTTGTTGCATAACCTGAAAGCCATAGAGCCAACAATTCTAAACGCCACAGAGCTGTCGTGATTAATGTCTCTGATCAACAAACATTGTAGGTTGACGTTCTTTTCCAGATATTCTCCTGAACGAGTTTGATTCAGGACCACAGAGACACGCACTACAGGGGGAAGAACATTCTGCCCACGGTGTCTTCGCCATTCATTATGTACCTATCGGCATTCCTCAGTTGTCCCATCACTCGGATGGTAGCCGTTCTTGTCATTACATTTCAAAGGTTCATCTTAATGGGGGTTTTTTTCAAACGCTGACAATGGCTGCATCCATCACGAACTCAAGCAATGCGTTCTTGAAGCTAATACTAAGTGGCATAACCCTTGCTCATACACCCTCTTACCCCGTCATTTAAACAGCCTGCGCTCCGATTACGGGAACCTATGCGAAGCCGATACGTTTCTCACGTCTCTCGACCCGCTCCGGCCCTCATCGCTTTGTGAACTTCAAACAGAACCCCGCTCCTGGTTCATCTCTGGTTCTAAACGCACATGTCCCGCCTGTACTCGGAGACAGCAGCCACCACTTCAGGTAACATCCTAGTTCACCTGCAACCTCTGTCGTTTGCACAGTCCACGATTCCACCCAATATTTCAAATATGACTTTGATTTACAAAGTTGTAACGTGACATCCTGCTGTGCGGCCTGGCTCACGGAGATTCATCTCCCCGCTCTGCTTAACCCAGACCATGGAATCCCTCCATGCGAGTCCACTTTTCAAACGTAGGGTCATCGCTTTCACCATTTCGCTAAGAACGTGCCCTCTGTGCGCCAAGGAATACCAGATGTCCGTTCAAGTTATATCCCCGACACCCGATCTTACCCCTCACCCACACAGGTGCACAAATATTTCTCCCTTGCCTTGTCACCCTGCTACTTCCTCCTCCTCGTACGCATATATCCCTTCCCCGAGTTCCTCACTGCCCTTTCATATCGCCACTACTCCCGCCCCTAACGTCCACTTCCACCATATTCCCCGCTGCGGTTTACATTCCAGTCCCCAACATTTCTCCTTATTTGACTGCCTTTGTTTTCTTTTCATCTCTCACCCTTGTCCGCGTCTCTACTCATCGGTCCCACATATACATCCGCCTATCGTTGCCGGGCATTGGCCCACCTGCTGTTCTCTGTTCCAGGTTTCCCTACACCCTCAGTATGAAGAAGTGTCCCGACACGGTGTCGTCTGTCCGTCCCCTCCAGAGGTGGAGTCTAAGCCGCGGGTTTGTCCAGCCTTTAATTTTGTTTCGCTGGCTGCTTCGGCTTTGTTTCCCTGTCCCAGATATGCGGAGGATGGAATGGAATTGGCCACTGTAAATCGTGAAGAGCACAACAGGCTCAACATTTTTAGCGGGATGTAATACGTATGAGATACGTTTAAACAGCCGGCGCCGACAAGATGGCCTGCAGATTTGTATATGTACTTGAATTTATGGCTTCCTGATCTTATATTCTATGTGCAGTTTAATACCCTCCATGCTTTTATGAGTCTCCTTATCAAACTACGTTGCTGCCATTCTGTTTCCTTGCAAATGTGGTGTACACTTCATACACAGTTGTGAGGATCCTAATTTTCCATCATTAATGCCCAACAAGGCCTCCAAAAACGTGACACCTGAAGCAAGGAGGGGTTTCATCCTCGTTTGTGGGCCTCCTGTTAATGAGACAGAAAGCCTGATCTGCGGATCCAGAGAAGGTTCTGCAGATAACGGGCTCGTTGTTACACCGAGCGCTCAACGCGCCATGTCTCTTCCAAGTCAATTGTTATGGATGACGGGCGGGGCATTGGAGCAATTGCTATGCCTTTGATTCACAAAATACTATTCAAAATGAATTACAAGGCCACTGTTTAACGATGAGCGAACCTGGCGTTTTGATTCACTTGGGGATATTGTGCAGAGAGTTATTGCTACCGACCAAGGCTTGATCCGAGAAATCCGTGTGCAAAACTTGAAATAAGCTCAGTGCCAACGTGTATGACTAAGCGTTCCAATGGATAAAATGGTGACGTTAAACATATATGTTTGTTTGAATTAAATACACGCTAAATTAATTTAACATTTCCTTTGGGAAGGAAGTGGACGGTCGCACCTCGATTTGATTCCCGCTGTCAGAACAATCCCATCAGTAGGATTCTTCAGCTTGAACATTTTAAATACTGTAAAGCTAAGGAACTTAACAGAGACACAGACCAAGCTGGAATCACCCAGCAGGACAAATAATCCGTGGACGAACGAGAAACTATTGCAGACTCAGTTCAGTGACCCTTCATAGAACGAGGAAAGAAGACATGGAAACAGACTTCAGCAGCAGAGAGGTGGAGACAAATGGGCCGTACAATAGGAACGTCGCCGGCTGGGTGAGAGCAAAACACTCATTGTGGCAGTTTAGAAGACTATAATACATTGAATATATAAAACATAGAGCGATACATATAGTCATCTAAAAGCCTTTTACATGCCAGTGTAGTAACTGGTTCCACTGCCAGCACTGGCAGCGTGTTCCACAGGCAAACGTCCCTCTGTGTAAAAAGTACCTGCCCCGCACACATTCCTTGGAACATTGTCCATCTCCCATTAAATCTATGCTCTCCAGCTATGCTCTGGTATAAATATAAAATTATGAGAAATATGGATATGTAAGAAAGATAGAGGCCACTTCCCAGGGAGGAAATATGAATATGGATATGAAGAGGAAGATGGCTCTGATTGTCTGATCTATTTCTCATAATTCAAAGTACTTCTACCTGATCTGCCCGCCAACCTACGTTCCAGAGAAACTAATGCAACTTCGTTCAATTTCCCTCGACAGCCAATAATCGCTAAGCCAGGCAACATTCTGGTAAATATCTACTTCGACCTCTCCAAAGCTTCCACATTATTCCCATAATGGGGCGACAGAATCCTCGAAATGCGGAGTCATCAAAGCTGTACATTACTTGCCGACTCGTGCTCATTACACCGACCGATGAAAGCAAGCCACCCGCCTGTGGTAAATAAAATGCTGGAGGAACTGTGGTTAGCAAGCGGCATCTGCGAAGAGAGAACTGAGACTAACCTCAGGTCGGGACCCCGATGCTGACTGACTGGGGTCGGGTCTTGGAAGCTGAAAGAGAGATTGGGTAGAGAAAAACTTGGCGGGTCATCAGTGAATAAAGATGGGGATGAGTGATTTGTAGAAAGGTAGAATAAGTTACAAAAGCAATTGATGTAAACGGGGCAAAGACGATTTGCATAAGGAAAGAACCGGACGAGCGAAATATGGATAGAGGTAGGGATGTAGGTAGATGAGAAGAGGGGAGGGGAAAGAGTGGCCTTGCTGGCAGGACCCCCCACCCCAGGGCAGTTGCATTGTGTTGGCTCAACCAGATGACAGTGGGAGAGGCGGTCGTGCTTTGCGATGTGGCAAATTGCATCAACATAAGTGGGCTGCTTTGGGAAATAAATGCCCTGCATTGAAGTGGATCAATTACACTGGTGCTGCATCATCATGACCAAGGTGGCACTGAGCAGCGAGCTGCATTGGTGTGGGCTTTCCGCACTAAAGACATTGAGACAGCACGATTGAACTTCCTGCAACCTCGCTGGATTGGAATGCTGACATTATGTTAGCGGACAGTGGCTGAGCAGCATTGATCTGATTGCTCTGCTATGGAAGCTGGGCTGCATTGAGTGTACTGACACTGAAGAGATGTGACACTGAAGAAATGTACCACTGGAGATGTGCCACTCGGCCGGACCGTTGGCAATCGCCCAGGAGTCGGTGTGCAGTCGGACTGGTATTGTCGTTGGATAAGGGAAGGGTGGCCGCCACAAGCTCGGCCATTTGACACGAGCCACCAGAGCCATCACATAGACTCGCGTATCATCGAATGCACTCTCAAACCCCGTGTACACAGCAGAGCACGCGGCCGGATCGTATCCTGTTGTTCACCTGGCACCGTTCGAAACCGGGGTTCTCTTTTCCTGGAAGGGCGCCTGACACGGTCATTTATGGCGTTTCTCGTCCATTCAGACCGTGCCATACCCCCTCCCGTGAGCCAGTCATAAGCCCGTTGTGCGCAACGTTTCTGCACTAATAGCAGTAGGTGGTCCGCCCAGCTATTGCAGTGTTTTTGCATAGCAATATGCATGGATATTCGGGGAAAGGAAGGATATTCAGTCAACCTAGGCCTGCAGTTCATCCTCCAGCACCTGTACCGCGAGGGGACTTAAGCAAGATTTGGTTTGTGGATTTAGCTCTGCATTCAACACCATTGAGAGGGGGTCTTATCGAAACGTATAAGATTATTAAGGGGTTGGACACGTTAGGGGCAGGAAACATGTTCCCAATGTTGGGGGAGTCCAGAACAAGGGGCCACAGTTTAAGAATAAGGGGTAGGCCATTTAGAACTCAGATGAGGAAAAACATTTTCAGTCAGAGAGTTGTAAATCTGTGGAATTCTCTGCCTCAGAAGGCAGTGGAGGCCAATGCTCTGAATGCATTCAAGAGGGAGCTAGTCAAGTCAAGAGAGAGCTAGGGTAGCGCAGTCAGGGGCTATGGGGAGAACGCAGGAACGGGGTACTGATTGAAAAGGATCAGCCATGATCAAATTGAATGGTGGTGGTGGCTTGAAGGGCCGAATGGCCTACTCCTGCACCTATTGTCTATTATCTATTGTCCATTAAGTCAACAAGTAATGTTACAGCTTTGACGACTCCGCATTTCGAGGATTCTGGCGCCCCATTATGTGAAAAATGTGGAAGCTTTGGAGAGGTCGAAGAAGATATTGACCAGAATGTTGCCTGGCTTAGCGATTATTAGCTGTAGGGGGAAATTGAACGAAGTTGCATTAGTTTCACTGGAACGTAGGTTGGCGGGGAGATCAGGTAGAAGAACTTTGAATTTTGAGAAATAGGTGAAACATCAGAGCCATCTTCCTCTTCATATCCATATTCTTATTTCCTCCCTGTGAAGTGGTCTTTCACTTTCTTACCTGTCTTATTTCTCCATTTTATATTTATAACAGAGTACAGCTAGAGAGCATAGATTTAATGTGAGATGGACAATGTTTTAAGGAATGTGTGCGGGGCAGGAACATTTTACACAGAGGGGCGTTTGCATCTGGAACACGCTGCCAGTGCTGGCAGTGGAACCAGTTTAAATACTGGCATGTAAAAGGCTTTCAGATGAGTATATGTATTGCTCTATGTTCTATGTTTTGAATGTACTTCTAAACTGCCACGTTGAGTCCCTTGGTCTCACCCAGCCGGCGGCGTTCCTATTGTATTGCCCATTCGTCACCACCTCTCTCCTGCTTAAGACTGTCTTCGTTTCCTCTTTCATCGTTCTATGAAGGGTCCCTGACCTGAGTCTGCAATAGTTTCTCGTTCGCCCACGGATTATCTGTCCTGCTGGGTGATTCCAACATGGTCTGTGTCTCTGTTAACTTCCTTAGCTTTACAGTATTTAAGATGTTCACGCTGAAGAATCCGACTGATGGGACTGTTCTGACAGCGGGAGAGAAATCGAGTCGCGACCGTCCATTTCATTTTCAAAGGTAATGTAAAACTAATTTAGCGTGTATTTAATTCAAGCAAACTTATACGTTTCACGTCACCATTTTATCCCTTGGAACACTTCTCAATCATACACGTTGGCACTGGGCTTATTTCAAGTTTTGCACGGGGATTTCTCGGTTCAATCGATAGCAATAGCTCTCTGCACAATATCCCCAAGTGAATCAAAACGCCACATTCGCCCACGGTTAAACAGTGAACTTGTAATTCGGTTTGAATAGTATTTTGTGAATCAAAGGCACAGCAATTGCTCCAATGCCCCGCCCGTCATCCATAACAATTGACTTGGAAGAGACATGGCGCTTTGGGCGCTCAGTGCAACAACGAGCTCGTTATCTGCAGAACCTTCTCTGGATCCGCAGATCAGGCTTCCTGTCTAATTAACAGGAGGCCCACAAACGAGGATGAACCCCCTCCTTGCTTCAGGTGTTACGTTTTTGGAGGCCTTGTAGCGCTAGGATATATATGACAGAAAATGAGGATTTTCGCAACTGTGTATGAAGTGTCCACCACATGTCCAAGGATACAGAATGGCAACAACGTAGTTTGATACGGAGACTCATAAAAGGATGGAGGGTATTAAACTGCACATAGAATATAAGATCAGGAAGCCATAAATCCAAGTACATTTAAAAATCTGCAGGCCATCTTGTCGGCGCCGGCTGTTTAAACGTATCTCATACGTATTTCACCCGCAAAAAAATGTTGAGCCTGTTGTGCTCTTTACGATTTGCAGTGGCCAATTCCATTCCATCCTCCGCATATCTGGGACAAGGAAGCAAGGCCAAAGCAGCCAGCGAAGCGAAATAAAAGGCTGGACAAAACCAGCGGCTGAGGCTCCACCTCTGGAGTGGACGGACAGACGACACCATGTCGGGGCACTTCTTCATACTGAGAGTGTCGGGCGAGAAACCTGGAACAGAGAGTAGGAGGTGGGCCAATGTCCGGAAATGATAGGCGGATGAGCCAAAACATTATGACCACTGACAGGCGAAATGAATAACATTGATAATCTTACAATGACACTGTCAAGGGGTAGGAGAAATTAGGCAGCATGTGAACCGTCAGTTCTTGAAGTTGATGTGCTAGATGCAGGAGAAATGGGCAGGAAATGAGCGACTTTGACAAGGTCCAAATTGTTATGGCCAGACGACTGGGTCAGAGCATCTCTGAAATGGCAAGGCTTGTGGGGTGCTCCCGGTCAGCAGTGGTGAGTACCTACCGACAGTGGTCCGAGAAGGGATAAACCACAAACCGGCGACAGACAGTGTAATGGCAGTTTCTATACATTCTCAAAGTCCAACTTCGATAGCCATTACTGCTCGGGGATGGAATGGTATAGCTTACGCACACACCGCACTCCGAGATAAGAAAGACGAATCTTCCAAACGCTGTTTCTTAATTAATTGGTCTTTATTAAAGTAGCACAAATCAAAAGAGTAATTCATAACTTTTCGTTCTTATCAACTGTTTTTTCTTCAAGCAATACAATAAAAACCGTGTAGTCGTTACCGTGTGCTCCTTGTGAGTGTAGCTGGCGCCAATGTGGCAGTCGAGGGTGTGGCAGTCGAGAGTGTGGCAGACATGAATGTGGTAAAAAAATGTATTCTTTCCATCCTCCGAGACTAAACTGACCCACAATCTCTGTCGCTACGCTAGTCTCCTCCCATGTCGACACTCCCCATTACGTATCGAATCACACCCCCAAGCATGCAAAAAAAGACAGAAACTAGAAATATTAAACATAGCCATAATACAATGACAGTAACTAAATTAAGCGTAAATGGCTCCTACACACCGGCCCCTAATTGTTCTGCGTATATAACGAAGCAATTAGCAATAGATACTAAAAGGAGCTATAAAAGCTTAATATTTATCAAAGACAAAAGTAATATGCATTATATTTTGGCATTCAAACTTCTTTAACGATTCTTCAATCTTCTCCTTCACCTTCTAGAAGCAGACATATCTTGGTTATCGGTCTTACCAAGATGATGTCCTTAGTCTGAAGTCGTACAGTACACAAAAAACCTTTAACGTCTGGCATGACCTCCAGTATCTTTTTACGAAGTTTTGACAAGATGTGATTTCTTCCTCCATGTCCGATCTGTTCATGAATATGTCGTAACAGCAATGTTGAAATATGAAAGTCCTTCGAGAGAATAATAGGATGCTTAGCTTCTTCAGGCACCGCTAGTTTATTTAGCTGACCACCTACTCTCAGAAGTCCTTTATCCAGTATCGGGTCAAGCCTGTATAAAAAACTACTTATTTTAACACCACGTTCACCAGCTTGTAATGCTGATAGCTCTTCCTTATATTCTTGTATTTGACAGAAAGAGATAACTGCATTTTCTGCCTTAAAAAGATCAGCCGGACATAAACACTGTCCCCGGTACGATACTCAACCTTTTCTTTCAGCTTGCCAGGATCCGTTTCAAAGCCACTTATAGGAGCCCGCGTTTCATTTTTCTTACGAGTCCACTGCAAAAGCATTGTTTTTAATTTACGAAACTAAGCCACTACAGTCTTCAACTTATTCCATGATGAGAAATGGGTAATTAAATAGTTTGTTGAATCTAATGGGTCCTTAATAATGGCGTTCACTAAGATGTCTTCCTTGATCTCCGGATCATTAGCAGAGATTTCAATTTCCAGGTTAGACTTTGTCCATTCTCGGTCTGTTTACATAGAAACTCTGGCCCATTGATCCATCTCTTACTGCTTAAGAAGCGGTCTGCTGTTAATCCTCTAGAGGCTTCATCCGCAGGATTTTCCTTGGTATTAATATACTTCCACTGTGATACATTAGTAGCATACCTTATAAAAGAGATCCTGTTTGCGACAAATGTTAGGAAGCGTTTATTTTCAACGTTGGTGTACCTAAGCACTGTCATGCTATCAGTACAGAAGGTAGATTCCTCCAGCTTAAGCTGCAGTTCTTTTTGCAGCAATATGTAAATTCTGACAGCTAAGACTGCGGCTGCAAGCTCCATTCTGGGAATCGTCATTTGCTTCAATGGTGCCACTCTGGCCTTTCCCATTAAGAATGCAGCATGTACATCATTAATATCATTTCCAGTCTCAGATATGAAACAGTACCGTAACCACTTTCACTTGCATCAGAAAGGTGATGCAGGTGTGCAAATCTGATTCGACCAAAGTTTGTCGCCTTCATACACCGGTCCTAACCCTAACCGGTCCGAGATCTTGTCGAGATTTTCTAACCACTCTGTCCATCGCTGAGAGAAGATTTGCGTTATACTCTCATGCCATCCAAGTTTCTTGTTACAGAGATCCTGCAAAATTAACTTGGCTGATAGTGTAAATCGTGCAATAAATCCCAAAGAGTGTGGCAGTCGAGAGTGTGGCAGACGTGAGGGTGACTGGCGCGGGTGTGGTAAAAAACTGTAGTCTCTCCATCCTCCAGACTAAACTGACCCACAATCTCTGTCGCTACGCTAGCATCCTCCCATATAGACACTCCCCATTACGTATCAAATCACACCCACAAGCATGCAAAAAAAGACAGAAACTAGAAATATTAAACATAGCCATAATACAATGACAGTAACTAAATTAAACGTAAATGGCTCCTACAGATAGGGTGTTGCGATGCGCGAGGGCACGATGGCTATTCCGTCTGGTCCGAACCGACAGAAGGTCTACTGTGGCACAAGTCACAGAAAATGGTAATGGCGGTCACGGGAGGAATGTGTCACAATACACAGCGCATCGCGTCCTGCTGCGTATGGGGCTGCACACGGAGGACCAACAGCATATTAGGGCATAATGCTTTAGCTTATCAGGTTATAATGTTTTGGCTCATCGGTGTATATGTAGGACCGATGAGTGGAGACGCCGACAAGGGTGAGAGATGAAAAGAAAACAAAGGCTGTGAAATAAGGAGATAAGTTGAGGAATTGAATGTAAACCGCAGCGAGGAAGATGGTGGAAGTGGACGTTATGGGAGGGAGTAGTGGGAATCTGAAAGGGAACTGAGGATCTCGGGGAAGGGATATATGCGTACGAGGAGGAGGAAGTAGCAGGGTGACAAGGCATGGGAGAAATATTTGTGCACCAGTGTGGGGGAGGGGTAAGATCGGGTGTAGGGGATATTACTTGAACGGACATCTGGTATTCCTTGGCGCATAGAACGCACATTCTCAGCGAAATGGTGAAATCGTCGTCCCCTGCGGTTGAAAAGAGGACTCGCATAGAGGGATTCCATGGTCTTGTTTTAGCAGAGCGGTGAGATGAATCTCCGCGACCCAGGCCGCACAGCAGGATGTCACGTTACAACTTTGTAACACAAAGTCACATTTGAAATATGGGGTCGAATCGCGGACTGCGTAACCGTCAGAGGGTGTAGGTGGACTACGATGCCAGAAGAAGTGGTGACTGCTGCCCGCGAGTACAGGCGAGGCAAGTGCGTTTAGAATCAGAGATGAACCAGGAGTGGGGTTCTGTTTGAAGTTCACAAACCTACGAGGGCCGTAGCGAGACTAGAGACGAGAGAAACGTATCGCCGTAGCATAGGTTGCCATAATCGGAGCGCAGGCGCTTTAGATGACGGGGTAAGTTGGTGATGGATGCAGGCACTGTCAGCGCTTGAAAAAGTTAAGATGAATCTTTGAAATGGAATGACAAGAACGGCTACCATCCGAGTGATGGGACCACTGAGGAATGCCGACAGGTACATAATGAACGGCGAAGACACCGTGGGCAGAATGTTCTTCCCCCTGTAGTGCGTGTCTCTGTGGCCCTGAGTCACACTCGTTCAGGAGAATATCTGGACAAGAACGTCAACTTACAATGTTTGTTGATCAGAGACGTTAATCACCACAGCTATGTGGCGTTTAGATTCGTTGGCTCTGTGGCTTTCAGATGTTATGCAATAAAATCGGAGTGAGGTGCAGATTTTAATAGCGTCGAAGGGGCGAGAGGCGGTGTTCCGGCCGTTGCTTGCTGGGAAAGATTTGCAAAAAAATAACAACAGTGGGACTGAAACCATGGGAGACGTTTCATCCGGTTTGGCGCGTTCCAATCATGTTCAGCTATATCCTATGAAACGTGCGAATGAAATCCCCAATTAACCATTCATCAGCCCACCTGCCCAACATGTCAAGATCCTGTTGCAATTTTGACAACCATCTTCGCCATCTATAATACCACCCACTTTAGTGTCACCTGCAAACGTATTAATTGTGCCTTGTCTATTCTCTTCCAAATCATTGATATAGATAACAAACAGCAATGGGCCTAGCACCGAACCCTGGAGCACCCACTACTCACCGGCTGCCAGTCCGAAAAACAACGTTCTACCGTCACCTTCTGCTTCCTTCCATGAATCCAATTTTCTATCTATTCGGCTAGATGTCTTTTGTTCCCAAGCCATGCAGCCTTTCGGAGCAGCCTGCCACGCGTACCTTCTCAAATACCATGATCAAATCCATATATACGCCGTCCTCAGCTCTGCCCTCAACAACCTTTTGCTGAGATTTTCAAAAGCGAACGGGAAACTACAGGAAACTTGATCAATCACCTTGTTTAATTCTCGTTTGTATGGAACAATTCAGGATACGTGCCAATCACATAAAGCCCAACTTTCACCTGCAAAGAATAAACTCACTGAAACCGCCAAGTACTGGAAAACAAACTTCACATTGGTGGAACTTGTAGAGCTGCTGGCAAATCACTGCGGTTTCAATCCGAACACGTAGTGCTGATAGTGTGGAGTTTGAACGCTCTCCCTGAAACCTCATGGATTCTACCAGTGTCCCCAGAGTTCCTCCGATACTTGAAAGACTCGGGTGTTGTTCGGCTGATTTGACTGTTTAAGGTGTGTCGACGGGTGATAGCACCTGGAGGAGCTAATGGGAATGCGGGGCACTTTGAAACGAATGTTGTCTGTAGGTCCTTGATCAATGACGGGATATATCGGGGACCAGGTTGTGAACACATTATGTGACTACATGGTACAAATGTGGGTAGTTGTGCAGATAGTGAGAATGGTTGTGAAAAACATTGCAGCAGGATCTTCAGTTCAGTTGTGTTTAGTTTATTGTCACGTGTACGGACGTGCAGTAAAAAGCTTTTGTTGCGTGCTAACCAGTCAGCAGAAAAGCATGATTACAATCGATCAATTTACAGTGTATAACTAATGCACACGAGAAGGGAATAACGTTTAATGCTAGGTAAAGCCAGCAAAATCCGATAAGTCTTGATCGATTGGTCAGGTGCGCTGAGGAAAAGTTGATGGAATTTAATACAAAGGGATGTGAAATTTTGGTAAGACTAACATGGGCAGGGCTTACACAGTGAATGGTAGGCATCTGGCGAGTCTTGTGGAGCCCAGGCCAGGGGTGTAGGAGTGCAGGTGCGTGGTTCCCGAAGGTGCAATCGCAGGCAGATCTGATGGGCGAAAAGGCTTTTGGCGAAAGCAAACAAGAAAAAAAATAGAGGGGTCGTAACGCAACGTTCCATGTAGATATTTCGGTTTTGATTTAACTGTAACAGATAAAGTCTAATCGGCTGAGGCTGGGAAATGAGCGGTTTGCAGAAATCGTGATGAATATTTGTTTTCTCCGAAGTGCCTGAACAATTGTTCGGCGTTGTGCTTCACCTGAATAACCACATGGTACTTACTTCAATAGACAATAGACAATAGGATTAGGCCATTCGGCCCTTCGAGCCAGCACCGCCATTCAATGTGATCATGGCTGATCATTCTCAATCAGTACCCCGTTCATGCCTTCTCCCCATACCCCTTGACTCCGCTATCCTTAAGAGCTCTATGTAGCTCTCTTGAATGCATTCAGAGAATTGGCCTCCACTGCCTTCTGAGGCAGAGAATTCCACAGATTCACAACTCTCTGACTGAAAACGTTTTTCCTCATCTCCGTTCTAAATGGCATACCCCTTATTCTTAAACTGTGGCCCCTTGTTCTGGACTCCCCCAACATTGGGAACATGTTTGCTGCCTCTAACGTGTCCAACCCCTTAATAATCGTATACGTTTCGGTAAGATCCCCTCTCATCCTTCCAAATTCCAGTGTATACAAGCCTAGTCGCTCCAGTCTTTCAACATACGACAGTCCCGGCATTCCGAGAATTAACCTAGTAAACCTACACTGCACGCCCTCAATAGCAAGAATATCCTTCCTCAAATTTGGAGACCAAAACTGCACACAGTACTCGAGGTGCGGTCTCACTAGGGCCCTGTACAACTGCAGAAGGACCTCTTTGCTCCTATACTCAACTTCTCTTGTTATGAAGGCCAACATTCCATTGGCTTTCTTCACTGCTTGCTGTACCTGCATGCTTCCTTTCAATGACTGATGCACTAGGACACCCAGATCTCGTTGTACGTCCCCTTTTCCTAACTTGACACCATTCAGATAATACTCTGCCTTCCTATTCTTACCACCAAAGTAGTTCTCCAACCTGAACGACTACCGCCCGGTTGCCCTAACGCCGATAGTCATGAAGTGCTTTGAGAGGCTGGTACTCTCACACATCAAATCCAACATCCCTGACTCACTGGACCCACATCAATTTGCATACAGGGCAAATAGATCCACAGAGGACGCCATCTCTCTGGCTCTTCACACTGTCCTGATTCACCTAGAGAGACAGGGCACGTACGCGAGGATGCTATTCATAGACTATAGCTCCGCCTTCAACACGGTCATCCCCACCAAGCTCATCACCAAACTCCACCAGCTAGGCCTCAGCTCCTCATTATGTGACTGGATCCTGGACTTCCTGCTGGAACGACCGCAGGCAGTGAGAATGGGCCCGCACCTGTCCCCCACTATCACCCTGAGTACCGGCACACCATAGGGCTGTGTTCTGAGCCCCATGCTCTACTACCTCTTCACACACGACCGTGTTCCTGCATTCGACACCAACACCATTGTCAAGTTTGCAGACGACACAACGGTGATCGGGCTTATCACCAACGGGGATGAAACAAACTATAGAGCGGAGGTGCAGAACCTGGCGGACTGGTGCTCAGGATAACAACCTGTCCCTAAATACCACCAAGACCAAGGAGCTGATCATCAACTTCCGTAGGTCACGTAACGGGGAATATGCCCCGATCTCTATCAACGGGGACAGTGTGGAGAGAGTGTCCAGCTTCATGTTTCTGGGCACTCACATTTCGGAGGACCTAACATGGTCCAATAACACCGCTGCGCTGGTCAAGAAGGCACAACAAAGACTGTTCTACTTAAGAACACTGAAAAAGTCTGGTCTACCCCAACAGCTGCTGACGACCTTCTACCGCTGCACCATAGAGAGCATCCTAACGCATGGCATCCCTGTGTGGTACCTCAGCTGCACGGAGGCAGAAAGGAAAGCTCTACAGCGGGTAGTCCACAGAGCTCAGAGGGCCATCGGAACACAGCTACCAGACTTGGAGGGCATCTACAACACACGATGCCTCAGAAAAGCCACCAACATCCACAAAGACTCTTCACACCCCTGCAACAGTCTGTTCGAACTCCTTCCATCGGGCAGACGATACAAGGCCTTCTACGCCCGCACCTCCAGACTCAGGAACAGCTTCATCCCCAGGGCCATAGCTGCTATGAACCGGTCCTGCTGAGCCGGATGGCCACAACGCATAGATCAACTTGCACTTTACCCTGTCTAAAACTGTTACAATTGTTTCGTTTCGTTGGGTTGCTGTTGTCTAAATTACTTAAATTATTGCATCGTATGGGAGGCGCATTCCCAATCTCGTTGTACCCCTGGGTACAATGACAATAAAGATATATTGTATTGTATTGTATTGTATTAAACTGCATCTGCCATGCATCTGCCCACTCACACAACCTGTCCAAGTCACACTGCAACCTCATAACATCTCCCTCACAGTTCACACTACTACCCAGCTTTGGATCGTCTGCAAATTTGCTAATGGTACTTTTAATCCCTTAATCAAAGTCATTAATGTATATTGTAAATAGCTGCGGTCCCAGCACCCCACTAGTTACTGCCTGCCATTCTGAAAGGGACCAATTTATCCCCACTCTTTGCTTTCTGTCTGTCAACCAATTTTCTATCCATGTCAGTACCCTACCTCCAATACCATGTGCTCTAATTTTGCCCACTAATCCCCTATGTGGAACCTTGTCGAAGACTTCACAATATTATGCAACACTCTGTGAACAATAGGTTTGCTCAGGGACTGTGATCAACATGAAACGATGACACCCAACGGTCCCGCAGGGATAATCCCTTTCCTTCAAATAAGGGAACCTTTTCAATGAGATATTCCACAATCAAATAGGATAAGAGGTGACAAGGAGATGGGCGAACTACAGATTGTTAGAGTCATATACGAGATCCAAAAGATATACTACCCGATCCTGGCTATTGTCGGTGTTCCGGGTAAGTGAGGAGAGCTGTCGTTTACGCTGTGCATATTTGAGAATCTGGCTGTATGTCTCTCGAAACTGCCTCTTTTAATTTCAAATTCAGTGATCGCACTGCCGAGGGATTATTAATGCGCGAACCATTCTTGCTGTGACTGTCACTTTGAACATCGTATTTTGCAGGATTAAACGCAGAGTGATCTGCAACTTCCCGGTGTTTGCACTGGTTAACATCGAGCACAGTCACGTTGTATTGAATCCATTATGCCCATTGACCAGTTCCAGCTGAATTGATGGAACACACAAAGTCACAGTGGATGGTGGAAATGCTAAATGTTAAAGGAACCCCATTAGTAAGTGGGGCAGCAGCTGTGCCGGTCAATGTTTCAATTCAGTGCCCTTCCAATGGGGGATTTCGTGGCTTACATTACCACAGCAGGACCGGGTGAATTGCGGAGCGGGTTTAGAACTGCAGACTCAATGTGAATTATTAACCATTTCGAACCTAATCATGTTTCTGTCGAAATCATCCCAGTCTCCTCTTTGCATCAACTGATCTTCTCTTTGCGATTAAAATCTGCGTTTCATGTTTGCCGTTTAGTTCGATTGATTGATTTCCAAAACTTCCTTTGAAGAGAAAGTTGCACGTCATCGAGATGTTGTGTAATGCACTTCACAGTGCTAGGAGAACGGGCTTTGTTCCCTCTCTCTATGGTAACTGTGTAACTTAGCAAGTGTGCGATCATTCGATATCACACTCATTCCTCAATTGCAATTGCAATTACTCCAATCACAAATATACCAGAAATCACACATTCCCATCAGTAACCAAGTCAAAGATAAGCATCATCTGGGTGAATTGCAAAATGGAAGTTAATCTATATTTACCAACTGCATGGTAAACGCCAATCTGAGTCACGCTAATGTAATTTTGGGTCCCTGTCTAATACTGAACCACATGTCAGGGGTGATCTACACGCATTCACACAACATAAACGGACCGCTTTGTTGCTACGGATATTTATATTGCGCAGTGCATTACCCGCATCGTATTATTAACCCTTAACCCACAACATTGCTCTTTGCTTTCGGAATCACACAGATGCTATGGTGAAATTGCTGATGAACTTCATAAAAGTAAAGTGTGTTTGCTCACGGTGTTTAACTCATGCAAAGCACATAATGCGGAGGTTGCAATCATCTTGCACTAAAAATATGATCATTCTTTTTGCATCACAGTGAATCTGGTGACAATTGTGGTCCTGTCTCGAGGAAAGTGTGGCCTCTCCAGATGTGTGACCCGCTACCTGGTGGCCATGGCAGCGGCAGATCTACTGGTCATTATCTTTGACCTGATATTGAGACAGATTCCGATTGCTCATCGCCTATATTTTGTGAAGCTCATCCCCCTGTGTAATATCCACGCCGTCTTGCTTTACACAGTGACCGACTGTTCTGTGTGGTTCACCGTCTCCTTCACCTTTGACCGATTTGTTGCCATCTGTTGCCAAAAATTGAAGCATAGATATTGCACCGAGAAAACAGCGGCTGTGGTTCTGAGCACAGTGAGTGTGCTGAGCAGCGCCAAGAATGTTTACTGGTATTTCATGTATACACCTTGGTACAGATTGGCGAATACCCCCTGGTTTTGTTACATGGATGTCCGTGTTATGACTTCAATTACCTGGTCAACGATTGAGTCTCTTCATTATATTCTCACCCCCTGTGTCCCGTTTGTGTTGATTCTGCTGCTCAATGCTTTAACGGTGAGACATATTTTGGTGGTCAGCAGAGCCCGCAGGAGACTCCGGGACCAGAAAAGTGCGAAGAGCCCCAGTGATCCCGAAATGGTGAATCGAAGGAAATCCGTGATATTGTTGTTATTTATCTCCGGAAATTTCGTTCTGTTATGGGCAACATTTACATTTTATATAATAAGTAGACGTGTGTGTTATTTCGAAGAATGTTTTTTTTCCCTCCCTACCTTTGTATCGGAAATAGGATTCATGCTTCAATTACTTAGCAGTTGCACAAACACGTGCATATATGCGGTGACACAGAAGATGTTTAGAATGCAATTGTTGACTGTGTTAACATATCCCCTTCCTCGACTGATAAGATTAATTAAGCACTGAAAAATAATGAAAAACTGGAGCATCTAAAGCATCATAATCAAATATTAGAACCAGAACTGTTGAAATGCTTTACGCAAACAGACTCGGCACCCATTGTGACCGCGCTCGGCATTAACCATCCACTTACACTAATCTGACATTGATTCTATTCTCCATACATTGGATTAATCCCAGAGCCCTTCTACCCAATTCGGAATTAAGGGGCATTATCGGAGGAATTCGCAGAGGACGCACAACGTCCACATTGCTTGTCATTGGAAGGTGGGAGGTAACATATATTTTCAGGCTAAACCTATGTGGTCACAGAGAGAAAGCGCAAAGTCCACAAGCCAGCATGCGAGGTTAGGACTGAACCCGGGTCTGTAGCGTCATGAGGCAGACGCTCTCATAGCTGCGAGACTATTTTCCGCTGTTCCCGCAGCTTCGTTGCAAATACGGGGAATTTAGTTGGATAGTGCTCATCCCATTTTTGACCTCTAGTTGTGTCTAGCGTTGTCCAAATTAGTGTATATCCCCAAGTAGATTAAACAGTTCTAACACTGTTCGGTGGGTACCCCGACTCAGTCAGTTCTTGTGCCGTCAACACACTTCTTTCCTTGAACTCCAAGGTTAATTTCGCAATAAATATAATTTCTCACTGTGAGCGATCAGAGGAACACCAAGGCTGGCGAACCAGCATATTGACAGAGCATCCAAACTACACGTTTACAAAATATCCGCTTGGCTCCCCGACTCATTTCCGCCAAAGATTTAGTCAGTGATCGTGGTTTCCATTAAAAAAACGAAGATGCCCAAATAAGGGATGGCATACATCACGGAGTTTGCATAATCCACAGCGAATCAATAATCTAAAGACAATCCTCTGGGAAGGTGATGGACGGACGAGTTCCAACACTGGGTTTCTGATAGGGACAGACAAGATAGTTGGGAGATAACCCGTACTCAATGGTCCATCAGTGAACCGTGATTAAAACCACGTCCTTGGTCATTTCAGGGAAGTGTCCCATCAAATACCCGCAGCAGAGATTTCACTCCTGGAAGCGGGAGATCTTGTGTGTAAAGGTGACGTCGCAAATTATGGAAGTCATTAGAAATTTGGCAAGTTTGTCATATATTTAACCCAAAATCTTACATATTAAGAGAGTAAAAGCAAACGTGTTTAATTGTCATGTGTATCATTTCAAAAATGTAAAATGCGCATGGAACCATTGTGACGCGAGCTATAGAAACTGTAACTGCTGTGAATGCGTGAAAAATGTGGGTCCTCTCAGAATGTTTTCCAGTATACGCTGTGAAGCTCTATGAAGTTCTGTAAATGTTTGAGAAAACCACCGCATCTCTATGAGATTTCTTACTGTCTTCCCCTGATTTGGGCCATAATTCTGAGTGCGACTGGTCCTCGTGTGAAGCCAGATTCAGGGTACTGGTCAGGCACACAATTCCCTCCAACACACGACACAGCGAGCAGGGGGCTACATAGAACCACATGGCTGCAAACCCGGGATGTTTAGTTTTGCTACCTACATTTGTTCTATTGGGCCCCACATTGTTGTCGTGCGATTGTAAATTGTGGTACTATAAGATAACAAATTGGAGGGAAAGGAAATAATGCTGACTTTATTGGGCGAGAGCAGTAGAGGGTTAGGGCTCTGTGTGGAGATGCGGCAACATGCGGCAACACACACACACGCACACGCACACGCACGCACACGCACACGCACGCACACGCACGCACACGCACACACACACACACACAAGTATACATATACAACATATGTACAAAACGACAGCTAATGAATAACACGAAGGTGACATCAAATAATATGATGTAACGGCAGGGCACTCGAAGTTCAAATGTAAGCTGCAGATCGGAAACTCGCTGCCATGAAATGGACACCCGAGAGACCCAGAGTACAACGAATAGCGGATAATAATTTAGAATCTTTAGAAAATGGACATATTATGGTCGGAGACGATCTTGAATTTGGAATTTGGACGGTGGGCCATGTAGATATCATATAACATATAACATATAACAACTACAGCATGGAAACAGGCCTGTCCGGCCCTACCAGTCCACGCCGACCATTCTCCCTGACCTAGTCTCATCTACCTGCACTCAGACCATAACCCTCCAATCCCCTCCTATCCATATACTTGTCCAATTTACTCTTAAATAATAAAATCGAGCCAGCCTCCACCACTTCCACCGGAAGCCCATTCCATACAGCCACAACCCTCTGAGTAAAGAAGTTCCCCCTCATGTTACCCCTAAACCTTTGTCCCTCAATTCTGAAGCTAGATCGGTATGATCATTGCTGTTTGTTATCTATATCAATGATTTGGATGCGAACAGCAAGGCATAATTAATACGTTTGCAGATGACACTAAAGTGGGTGGTATTATAAATGGCGAAGATGGTTGTCAAAATTGCAACAGGATCTTGACATGTTGGGCAGGTGGGCTGATGAATGATTAATGGGGATTTCATTCGCACGTTTCACAGCATATAGCTGAACATGATTGGAACGCGCCAAACCGGATGAAACGTCTCCGCTGGTTTCAGTTCCACTGTTGTTATTTTTTTTGCAAATCTTTCCCAGCAAGCAACAGCCGGAACACCGCCTCTCGCCACTTCCGCGCTGTTAATATCTGCACCTCACTCCGATTTTGTTGCATAACCTGAAAGCCATAGAGCCAACAATTCTAAACGCCACAGAGCTGTCGTGATTAATGTCTCTGATCAACAAACATTGTAGGTTGACGTTCTTGTCCAGATATTCTCCTGAACGAGTTTGATTCAGGACCACAGAGACACGCACTACAGGGGGAAGAACATTCTGCCCACGGTGTCTTCGCCATTCATTATGTACCTATCGGCATTCCTCAGTTGTCCCATCACTCGGATGGTAGCCGTTCTTGTCATTACATTTCAAAGGTTCATCTTAATGGGGGTTTTTTTCAAACGCTGACAATGGCTGCATCCATCACGAACTCAAGCAATGCGTTCTTGAAGCTAATACTAAGTGGCATAACCCTTGCTCATACACCCTCTTACCCCGTCATTTAAACAGCCTGCGCTCCGATTACGGGAACCTATGCGAAGCCGATACGTTTCTCACGTCTCTCGACCCGCTCCGGCCCTCATCGCTTTGTGAACTTCAAACAGAACCCCGCTCCTGGTTCATCTCTGGTTCTAAACGCACATGTCCCGCCTGTACTCGGAGACAGCAGCCACCACTTCAGGTAACATCCTAGTTCACCTGCAACCTCTGTCGTTTGCACAGTCCACGATTCCACCCAATATTTCAAATATGACTTTGATTTACAAAGTTGTAACGTGACATCCTGCTGTGCGGCCTGGCTCACGGAGATTCATCTCCCCGCTCTGCTTAACCCAGACCATGGAATCCCTCCATGCGAGTCCACTTTTCAAACGTAGGGTCATCGCTTTCACCATTTCGCTAAGAACGTGCCCTCTGTGCGCCAAGGAATACCAGATGTCCGTTCAAGTTATATCCCCGACACCCGATCTTACCCCTCACCCACACAGGTGCACAAATATTTCTCCCTTGCCTTGTCACCCTGCTACTTCCTCCTCCTCGTACGCATATATCCCTTCCCCGAGTTCCTCACTGCCCTTTCATATCGCCACTACTCCCGCCCCTAACGTCCACTTCCACCATATTCCCCGCTGCGGTTTACATTCCAGTCCCCAACATTTCTCCTTATTTGACTGCCTTTGTTTTCTTTTCATCTCTCACCCTTGTCCGCGTCTCTACTCATCGGTCCCACATATACATCCGCCTATCGTTGCCGGGCATTGGCCCACCTGCTGTTCTCTGTTCCAGGTTTCCCTACACCCTCAGTATGAAGAAGTGTCCCGACACGGTGTCGTCTGTCCGTCCCCTCCAGAGGTGGAGTCTAAGCCGCGGGTTTGTCCAGCCTTTAATTTTGTTTCGCTGGCTGCTTCGGCTTTGTTTCCCTGTCCCAGATATGCGGAGGATGGAATGGAATTGGCCACTGTAAATCGTGAAGAGCACAACAGGCTCAACATTTTTAGCGGGATGTAATACGTATGAGATACGTTTAAACAGCCGGCGCCGACAAGATGGCCTGCAGATTTGTATATGTACTTGAATTTATGGCTTCCTGATCTTATATTCTATGTGCAGTTTAATACCCTCCATGCTTTTATGAGTCTCCTTATCAAACTACGTTGCTGCCATTCTGTTTCCTAGCAAATGTGGTGTACACTTCATACACAGTTGTGAGGATCCTAATTTTCCATCATTAATGCCCAACAAGGCCTCCAAAAACGTGACACCTGAAGCAAGGAGGGGTTTCATCCTCGTTTGTGGGCCTCCTGTTAATGAGACAGAAAGCCTGATCTGCGGATCCAGAGAAGGTTCTGCAGATAACGGGCTCGTTGTTACACCGAGCGCTCAACGCGCCATGTCTCTTCCAAGTCAATTGTTATGGATGACGGGCGGGGCATTGGAGCAATTGCTATGCCTTTGATTCACAAAATACTATTCAAAATGAATTACAAGGCCACTGTTTAACGATGAGCGAACCTGGCGTTTTGATTCACTTGGGGATATTGTGCAGAGAGTTATTGCTACCGACCAAGGCTTGATCCGAGAAATCCGTGTGCAAAACTTGAAATAAGCTCAGTGCCAACGTGTATGACTAAGCGTTCCAATGGATAAAATGGTGACGTTAAACATATATGTTTGTTTGAATTAAATACACGCTAAATTAATTTAACATTTCCTTTGGGAAGGAAGTGGACGGTCGCACCTCGATTTGATTCCCGCTGTCAGAACAATCCCATCAGTAGGATTCTTCAGCTTGAACATTTTAAATACTGTAAAGCTAAGGAACTTAACAGAGACACAGACCAAGCTGGAATCACCCAGCAGGACAAATAATCCGTGGACGAACGAGAAACTATTGCAGACTCAGTTCAGTGACCCTTCATAGAACGAGGAAAGAAGACATGGAAACAGACTTCAGCAGCAGAGAGGTGGAGACAAATGGGCCGTACAATAAGAACGTCGCCGGCTGGGTGAGAGCAAAACACTCATTGTGGCAGTTTAGAAGACTATAATACATTGAATATATAAAACATAGAGCGATACATATAGTCATCTAAAAGCCTTTTACATGCCAGTGTAGTAACTGGTTCCACTGCCAGCACTGGCAGCGTGTTCCACAGGCAAACGTCCCTCTGTGTAAAAAGTACCTGCCCCGCACACATTCCTTGGAACATTGTCCATCTCCCATTAAATCTATGCTCTCCAGCTATGCTCTGGTATAAATATAAAATTATGAGAAATATGGATATGTAAGAAAGATAGAGGCCACTTCCCAGGGAGGAAATATGAATATGGATATGAAGAGGAAGATGGCTCTGATTGTCTGATCTATTTCTCATAATTCAAAGTACTTCTACCTGATCTGCCCGCCAACCTACGTTCCAGAGAAACTAATGCAACTTCGTTCAATTTCCCTCGACAGCCAATAATCGCTAAGCCAGGCAACATTCTGGTAAATATCTACTTCGACCTCTCCAAAGCTTCCACATTATTCCCATAATGGGGCGACAGAATCCTCGAAATGCGGAGTCATCAAAGCTGTACATTACTTGCCGACTCGTGCTCATTACACCGACCGATGAAAGCAAGCCACCCGCCTGTGGTAAATAAAATGCTGGAGGAACTGTGGTTAGCAAGCGGCATCTGCGAAGAGAGAACTGAGACTAACCTCAGGTCGGGACCCCGATGCTGACTGACTGGGGTCGGGTCTTGGAAGCTGAAAGAGAGATTGGGTAGAGAAAAACTTGGCGGGTCATCAGTGAATAAAGATGGGGATGAGTGATTTGTAGAAAGGTAGAATAAGTTACAAAAGCAATTGATGTAAACGGGGCAAAGACGATTTGCATAAGGAAAGAACCGGACGAGCGAAATATGGATAGAGGTAGGGATGTAGGTAGATGAGAAGAGGGGAGGGGAAAGAGTGGCCTTGCTGGCAGGACCCCCCACCCCAGGGCAGTTGCATTGTGTTGGCTCAACCAGATGACAGTGGGAGAGGCGGTCGTGCTTTGCGATGTGGCAAATTGCATCAACATAAGTGGGCTGCTTTGGGAAATAAATGCCCTGCATTGAAGTGGATCAATTACACTGGTGCTGCATCATCATGACCAAGGTGGCACTGAGCAGCGAGCTGCATTGGTGTGGGCTTTCCGCACTAAAGACATTGAGACAGCACGATTGAACTTCCTGCAACCTCGCTGGATTGGAATGCTGACATTATGTTAGCGGACAGTGGCTGAGCAGCATTGATGTGATTGCTCTGCTATGGAAGCTGGGCTGCATTGAGTGTACTGACACTGAAGAGATGTGACACTGAAGAAATGTACCACTGGAGATGTGCCACTCGGCCGGACCGTTGGCAATCGCCCAGGAGTCGGTGTGCAGTCGGACTGGTATTGTCGTTGGATAAGGGAAGGGTGGCCGCCACAAGCTCGGCCATTTGACACGAGCCACCAGAGCCATCACATAGACTCGCGTATCATCGAATGCACTCTCAAACCCCGTGTACACAGCAGAGCACGCGGCCGGATCGTATCCTGTTGTTCACCTGGCACCGTTCGAAACCGGGGTTCTCTTTTCCTGGAAGGGCGCCTGACACGGTCATTTATGGCGTTTCTCGTCCATTCAGACCGTGCCATACCCCCTCCCGTGAGCCAGTCATAAGCCCGTTGTGCGCAACGTTTCTGCACTAATAGCAGTAGGTGGTCCGCCCAGCTATTGCAGTGTTTTTGCATAGCAATATGCATGGATATTCGGGGAAAGGAAGGATATTCAGTCAACCTAGGCCTGCAGTTCATCCTCCAGCACCTGTACCGCGAGGGGACTTAAGCAAGATTTGGTTTGTGGATTTAGCTCTGCATTCAACACCATTGAGAGGGGGTCTTATCGAAACGTATAAGATTATTAAGGGGTTGGACACGTTAGGGGCAGGAAACATGTTCCCAATGTTGGGGGAGTCCAGAACAAGGGGCCACAGTTTAAGAATAAGGGGTAGGCCATTTAGAACTCAGATGAGGAAAAACATTTTCAGTCAGAGAGTTGTAAATCTGTGGAATTCTCTGCCTCAGAAGGCAGTGGAGGCCAATGCTCTGAATGCATTCAAGAGGGAGCTAGTCAAGTCAAGAGAGAGCTAGGGTAGCGCAGTCAGGGGCTATGGGGAGAACGCAGGAACGGGGTACTGATTGAAAAGGATCAGCCATGATCAAATTGAATGGTGGTGGTGGCTTGAAGGGCCGAATGGCCTACTCCTGCACCTATTGTCTATTATCTATTGTCCATTAAGTCAACAAGTAATGTTACAGCTTTGACGACTCCGCATTTCGAGGATTCTGGCGCCCCATTATGTGAAAAATGTGGAAGCTTTGGAGAGGTCGAAGAAGATATTGACCAGAATGTTGCCTGGCTTAGCGATTATTAGCTGTAGGGGGAAATTGAACGAAGTTGCATTAGTTTCACTGGAACGTAGGTTGGCGGGGAGATCAGGTAGAAGAACTTTGAATTTTGAGAAATAGGTGAAACATCAGAGCCATCTTCCTCTTCATATCCATATTCTTATTTCCTCCCTGTGAAGTGGTCTTTCACTTTCTTACCTGTCTTATTTCTCCATTTTATATTTATAACAGAGTACAGCTAGAGAGCATAGATTTAATGTGAGATGGACAATGTTTTAAGGAATGTGTGCGGGGCAGGAACATTTTACACAGAGGGGCGTTTGCATCTGGAACACGCTGCCAGTGCTGGCAGTGGAACCAGTTTAAATACTGGCATGTAAAAGGCTTTCAGATGAGTATATGTATTGCTCTATGTTCTATGTTTTGAATGTACTTCTAAACTGCCACGTTGAGTCCCTTGGTCTCACCCAGCCGGCGGCGTTCCTATTGTATTGCCCATTCGTCACCACCTCTCTCCTGCTTAAGACTGTCTTCGTTTCCTCTTTCATCGTTCTATGAAGGGTCCCTGACCTGAGTCTGCAATAGTTTCTCGTTCGCCCACGGATTATCTGTCCTGCTGGGTGATTCCAACATGGTCTGTGTCTCTGTTAACTTCCTTAGCTTTACAGTATTTAAGATGTTCACGCTGAAGAATCCGACTGATGGGACTGTTCTGACAGCGGGAGAGAAATCGAGTCGCGACCGTCCATTTCATTTTCAAAGGTAATGTAAAACTAATTTAGCGTGTATTTAATTCAAGCAAACTTATACGTTTCACGTCACCATTTTATCCCTTGGAACACTTCTCAATCATACACGTTGGCACTGGGCTTATTTCAAGTTTTGCACGGGGATTTCTCGGTTCAATCGATAGCAATAGCTCTCTGCACAATATCCCCAAGTGAATCAAAACGCCACATTCGCCCACGGTTAAACAGTGAACTTGTAATTCGGTTTGAATAGTATTTTGTGAATCAAAGGCACAGCAATTGCTCCAATGCCCCGCCCGTCATCCATAACAATTGACTTGGAAGAGACATGGCGCTTTGGGCGCTCAGTGCAACAACGAGCTCGTTATCTGCAGAACCTTCTCTGGATCCGCAGATCAGGCTTCCTGTCTAATTAACAGGAGGCCCACAAACGAGGATGAACCCCCTCCTTGCTTCAGGTGTTACGTTTTTGGAGGCCTTGTAGCGCTAGGATATATATGACAGAAAATGAGGATTTTCGCAACTGTGTATGAAGTGTCCACCACATGTCCAAGGATACAGAATGGCAACAACGTAGTTTGATACGGAGACTCATAAAAGGATGGAGGGTATTAAACTGCACATAGAATATAAGATCAGGAAGCCATAAATCCAAGTACATTTAAAAATCTGCAGGCCATCTTGTCGGCGCCGGCTGTTTAAACGTATCTCATACGTATTTCACCCGCAAAAAAATGTTGAGCCTGTTGTGCTCTTTACGATTTGCAGTGGCCAATTCCATTCCATCCTCCGCATATCTGGGACAAGGAAGCAAGGCCAAAGCAGCCAGCGAAGCGAAATAAAAGGCTGGACAAAACCAGCGGCTGAGGCTCCACCTCTGGAGTGGACGGACAGACGACACCATGTCGGGGCACTTCTTCATACTGAGAGTGTCGGGCGAGAAACCTGGAACAGAGAGTAGGAGGTGGGCCAATGTCCGGAAATGATAGGCGGATGAGCCAAAACATTATGACCACTGACAGGCGAAATGAATAACATTGATAATCTTACAATGACACTGTCAAGGGGTAGGAGAAATTAGGCAGCATGTGAACCGTCAGTTCTTGAAGTTGATGTGCTAGATGCAGGAGAAATGGGCAGGAAATGAGCGACTTTGACAAGGTCCAAATTGTTATGGCCAGACGACTGGGTCAGAGCATCTCTGAAATGGCAAGGCTTGTGGGGTGCTCCCGGTCAGCAGTGGTGAGTACCTACCGACAGTGGTCCGAGAAGGGATAAACCACAAACCGGCGACAGACAGTGTAATGGCAGTTTCTATACATTCTCAAAGTCCAACTTCGATAGCCATTACTGCTCGGGGATGGAATGGTATAGCTTACGCACACACCGCACTCCGAGATAAGAAAGACGAATCTTCCAAACGCTGTTTCTTAATTAATTGGTCTTTATTAAAGTAGCACAAATCAAAAGAGTAATTCATAACTTTTCGTTCTTATCAACTGTTTTTTCTTCAAGCAATACAATAAAAACCGTGTAGTCGTTACCGTGTGCTCCTTGTGAGTGTAGCTGGCGCCAATGTGGCAGTCGAGGGTGTGGCAGTCGAGAGTGTGGCAGACATGAATGTGGTAAAAAAATGTATTCTTTCCATCCTCCGAGACTAAACTGACCCACAATCTCTGTCGCTACGCTAGTCTCCTCCCATGTCGACACTCCCCATTACGTATCGAATCACACCCCCAAGCATGCAAAAAAAGACAGAAACTAGAAATATTAAACATAGCCATAATACAATGACAGTAACTAAATTAAGCGTAAATGGCTCCTACACACCGGCCCCTAATTGTTCTGCGTATATAACGAAGCAATTAGCAATAGATACTAAAAGGAGCTATAAAAGCTTAATATTTATCAAAGACAAAAGTAATATGCATTATATTTTGGCATTCAAACTTCTTTAACGATTCTTCAATCTTCTCCTTCACCTTCTAGAAGCAGACATATCTTGGTTATCGGTCTTACCAAGATGATGTCCTTAGTCTGAAGTCGTACAGTACACAAAAAACCTTTAACGTCTGGCATGACCTCCAGTATCTTTTTACGAAGTTTTGACAAGATGTGATTTCTTCCTCCATGTCCGATCTGTTCATGAATATGTCGTAACAGCAATGTTGAAATATGAAAGTCCTTCGAGAGAATAATAGGATGCTTAGCTTCTTCAGGCACCGCTAGTTTATTTAGCTGACCACCTACTCTCAGAAGTCCTTTATCCAGTATCGGGTCAAGCCTGTATAAAAAACTACTTATTTTAACACCACGTTCACCAGCTTGTAATGCTGATAGCTCTTCCTTATATTCTTGTATTTGACAGAAAGAGATAACTGCATTTTCTGCCTTAAAAAGATCAGCCGGACATAAACACTGTCCCCGGTACGATACTCAACCTTTTCTTTCAGCTTGCCAGGATCCGTTTCAAAGCCACTTATAGGAGCCCGCGTTTCATTTTTCTTACGAGTCCACTGCAAAAGCATTGTTTTTAATTTACGAAACTAAGCCACTACAGTCTTCAACTTATTCCATGATGAGAAATGGGTAATTAAATAGTTTGTTGAATCTAATGGGTCCTTAATAATGGCGTTCACTAAGATGTCTTCCTTGATCTCCGGATCATTAGCAGAGATTTCAATTTCCAGGTTAGACTTTGTCCATTCTCGGTCTGTTTACATAGAAACTCTGGCCCATTGATCCATCTCTTACTGCTTAAGAAGCGGTCTGCTGTTAATCCTCTAGAGGCTTCATCCGCAGGATTTTCCTTGGTATTAATATACTTCCACTGTGATACATTAGTAGCATACCTTATAAAAGAGATCCTGTTTGCGACAAATGTTAGGAAGCGTTTATTTTCAACGTTGGTGTACCTAAGCACTGTCATGCTATCAGTACAGAAGGTAGATTCCTCCAGCTTAAGCTGCAGTTCTTTTTGCAGCAATATGTAAATTCTGACAGCTAAGACTGCGGCTGCAAGCTCCATTCTGGGAATCGTCATTTGCTTCAATGGTGCCACTCTGGCCTTTCCCATTAAGAATGCAGCATGTACATCATTAATATCATTTCCAGTCTCAGATATGAAACAGTACCGTAACCACTTTCACTTGCATCAGAAAGGTGATGCAGGTGTGCAAATCTGATTCGACCAAAGTTTGTCGCCTTCATACACCGGTCCTAACCCTAACCGGTCCGAGATCTTGTCGAGATTTTCTAACCACTCTGTCCATCGCTGAGAGAAGATTTGCGTTATACTCTCATGCCATCCAAGTTTCTTGTTACAGAGATCCTGCAAAATTAACTTGGCTGATAGTGTAAATCGTGCAATAAATCCCAAAGAGTGTGGCAGTCGAGAGTGTGGCAGACGTGAGGGTGACTGGCGCGGGTGTGGTAAAAAACTGTAGTCTCTCCATCCTCCAGACTAAACTGACCCACAATCTCTGTCGCTACGCTAGCATCCTCCCATATAGACACTCCCCATTACGTATCAAATCACACCCACAAGCATGCAAAAAAAGACAGAAACTAGAAATATTAAACATAGCCATAATACAATGACAGTAACTAAATTAAACGTAAATGGCTCCTACAGATAGGGTGTTGCGATGCGCGAGGGCACGATGGCTATTCCGTCTGGTCCGAACCGACAGAAGGTCTACTGTGGCACAAGTCACAGAAAATGGTAATGGCGGTCACGGGAGGAATGTGTCACAATACACAGCGCATCGCGTCCTGCTGCGTATGGGGCTGCACACGGAGGACCAACAGCATATTAGGGCATAATGCTTTAGCTTATCAGGTTATAATGTTTTGGCTCATCGGTGTATATGTAGGACCGATGAGTGGAGACGCCGACAAGGGTGAGAGATGAAAAGAAAACAAAGGCTGTGAAATAAGGAGATAAGTTGAGGAATTGAATGTAAACCGCAGCGAGGAAGATGGTGGAAGTGGACGTTATGGGAGGGAGTAGTGGGAATCTGAAAGGGAACTGAGGATCTCGGGGAAGGGATATATGCGTACGAGGAGGAGGAAGTAGCAGGGTGACAAGGCATGGGAGAAATATTTGTGCACCAGTGTGGGGGAGGGGTAAGATCGGGTGTAGGGGATATTACTTGAACGGACATCTGGTATTCCTTGGCGCATAGAACGCACATTCTCAGCGAAATGGTGAAATCGTCGTCCCCTGCGGTTGAAAAGAGGACTCGCATAGAGGGATTCCATGGTCTTGTTTTAGCAGAGCGGTGAGATGAATCTCCGCGACCCAGGCCGCACAGCAGGATGTCACGTTACAACTTTGTAACACAAAGTCACATTTGAAATATGGGGTCGAATCGCGGACTGCGTAACCGTCAGAGGGTGTAGGTGGACTACGATGCCAGAAGAAGTGGTGACTGCTGCCCGCGAGTACAGGCGAGGCAAGTGCGTTTAGAATCAGAGATGAACCAGGAGTGGGGTTCTGTTTGAAGTTCACAAACCTACGAGGGCCGTAGCGAGACTAGAGACGAGAGAAACGTATCGCCGTAGCATAGGTTGCCATAATCGGAGCGCAGGCGCTTTAGATGACGGGGTAAGTTGGTGATGGATGCAGGCACTGTCAGCGCTTGAAAAAGTTAAGATGAATCTTTGAAATGGAATGACAAGAACGGCTACCATCCGAGTGATGGGACCACTGAGGAATGCCGACAGGTACATAATGAACGGCGAAGACACCGTGGGCAGAATGTTCTTCCCCCTGTAGTGCGTGTCTCTGTGGCCCTGAGTCACACTCGTTCAGGAGAATATCTGGACAAGAACGTCAACTTACAATGTTTGTTGATCAGAGACGTTAATCACCACAGCTATGTGGCGTTTAGATTCGTTGGCTCTGTGGCTTTCAGATGTTATGCAATAAAATCGGAGTGAGGTGCAGATTTTAATAGCGTCGAAGGGGCGAGAGGCGGTGTTCCGGCCGTTGCTTGCTGGGAAAGATTTGCAAAAAAATAACAACAGTGGGACTGAAACCATGGGAGACGTTTCATCCGGTTTGGCGCGTTCCAATCATGTTCAGCTATATCCTATGAAACGTGCGAATGAAATCCCCAATTAACCATTCATCAGCCCACCTGCCCAACATGTCAAGATCCTGTTGCAATTTTGACAACCATCTTCGCCATCTATAATACCACCCACTTTAGTGTCACCTGCAAACGTATTAATTGTGCCTTGTCTATTCTCTTCCAAATCATTGATATAGATAACAAACAGCAATGGGCCTAGCACCGAACCCTGGAGCACCCACTACTCACCGGCTGCCAGTCCGAAAAACAACGTTCTACCGTCACCTTCTGCTTCCTTCCATGAATCCAATTTTCTATCTATTCGGCTAGATGTCTTTTGTTCCCAAGCCATGCAGCCTTTCGGAGCAGCCTGCCACGCGTACCTTCTCAAATACCATGATCAAATCCATATATACGCCGTCCTCAGCTCTGCCCTCAACAACCTTTTGCTGAGATTTTCAAAAGCGAACGGGAAACTACAGGAAACTTGATCAATCACCTTGTTTAATTCTCGTTTGTATGGAACAATTCAGGATACGTGCCAATCACATAAAGCCCAACTTTCACCTGCAAAGAATAAACTCACTGAAACCGCCAAGTACTGGAAAACAAACTTCACATTGGTGGAACTTGTAGAGCTGCTGGCAAATCACTGCGGTTTCAATCCGAACACGTAGTGCTGATAGTGTGGAGTTTGAACGCTCTCCCTGAAACCTCATGGATTCTACCAGTGTCCCCAGAGTTCCTCCGATACTTGAAAGACTCGGGTGTTGTTCGGCTGATTTGACTGTTTAAGGTGTGTCGACGGGTGATAGCACCTGGAGGAGCTAATGGGAATGCGGGGCACTTTGAAACGAATGTTGTCTGTAGGTCCTTGATCAATGACGGGATATATCGGGGACCAGGTTGTGAACACATTATGTGACTACATGGTACAAATGTGGGTAGTTGTGCAGATAGTGAGAATGGTTGTGAAAAACATTGCAGCAGGATCTTCAGTTCAGTTGTGTTTAGTTTATTGTCACGTGTACGGACGTGCAGTAAAAAGCTTTTGTTGCGTGCTAACCAGTCAGCAGAAAAGCATGATTACAATCGATCAATTTACAGTGTATAACTAATGCACACGAGAAGGGAATAACGTTTAATGCTAGGTAAAGCCAGCAAAATCCGATAAGTCTTGATCGATTGGTCAGGTGCGCTGAGGAAAAGTTGATGGAATTTAATACAAAGGGATGTGAAATTTTGGTAAGACTAACATGGGCAGGGCTTACACAGTGAATGGTAGGCATCTGGCGAGTCTTGTGGAGCCCAGGCCAGGGGTGTAGGAGTGCAGGTGCGTGGTTCCCGAAGGTGCAATCGCAGGCAGATCTGATGGGCGAAAAGGCTTTTGGCGAAAGCAATCAAGAAAAAAAATAGAGGGGTCGTAACGCAACGTTCCATGTAGATATTTCGGTTTTGATTTAACTGTAACAGATAAAGTCTAATCGGCTGAGGCTGGGAAATGAGCGGTTTGCAGAAATCGTGATGAATATTTGTTTTCTCCGAAGTGCCTGAACAATTGTTCGGCGTTGTGCTTCACCTGAATAACCACATGGTACTTACTTCAATAGACAATAGACAATAGGATTAGGCCATTCGGCCCTTCGAGCCAGCACCGCCATTCAATGTGATCATGGCTGATCATTCTCAATCAGTACCCCGTTCATGCCTTCTCCCCATACCCCTTGACTCCGCTATCCTTAAGAGCTCTATGTAGCTCTCTTGAATGCATTCAGAGAATTGGCCTCCACTGCCTTCTGAGGCAGAGAATTCCACAGATTCACAACTCTCTGACTGAAAACGTTTTTCCTCATCTCCGTTCTAAATGGCATACCCCTTATTCTTAAACTGTGGCCCCTTGTTCTGGACTCCCCCAACATTGGGAACATGTTTGCTGCCTCTAACGTGTCCAACCCCTTAATAATCGTATACGTTTCGGTAAGATCCCCTCTCATCCTTCCAAATTCCAGTGTATACAAGCCTAGTCGCTCCAGTCTTTCAACATACGACAGTCCCGGCATTCCGAGAATTAACCTAGTAAACCTACACTGCACGCCCTCAATAGCAAGAATATCCTTCCTCAAATTTGGAGACCAAAACTGCACACAGTACTCGAGGTGCGGTCTCACTAGGGCCCTGTACAACTGCAGAAGGACCTCTTTGCTCCTATACTCAACTTCTCTTGTTATGAAGGCCAACATTCCATTGGCTTTCTTCACTGCTTGCTGTACCTGCATGCTTCCTTTCAATGACTGATGCACTAGGACACCCAGATCTCGTTGTACGTCCCCTTTTCCTAACTTGACACCATTCAGATAATACTCTGCCTTCCTATTCTTACCACCAAAGTAGTTCTCCAACCTGAACGACTACCGCCCGGTTGCCCTAACGCCGATAGTCATGAAGTGCTTTGAGAGGCTGGTACTCTCACACATCAAATCCAACATCCCTGACTCACTGGACCCACATCAATTTGCATACAGGGCAAATAGATCCACAGAGGACGCCATCTCTCTGGCTCTTCACACTGTCCTGATTCACCTAGAGAGACAGGGCACGTACGTGAGGATGCTATTCATAGACTATAGCTCCGCCTTCAACACGGTCATCCCCACCAAGCTCATCACCAAACTCCACCAGCTAGGCCTCAGCTCCTCATTATGTGACTGGATCCTGGACTTCCTGCTGGAACGACCGCAGGCAGTGAGAATGGGCCCGCACCTGTCCCCCACTATCACCCTGAGTACCGGCACACCATAGGGCTGTGTTCTGAGCCCCATGCTCTACTACCTCTTCACACACGACCGTGTTCCTGCATTCGACACCAACACCATTGTCAAGTTTGCAGACGACACAACGGTGATCGGGCTTATCACCAACGGGGATGAAACAAACTATAGAGCGGAGGTGCAGAACCTGGCGGACTGGTGCTCAGGATAACAACCTGTCCCTAAATACCACCAAGACCAAGGAGCTGATCATCAACTTCCGTAGGTCACGTAACGGGGAATATGCCCCGATCTCTATCAACGGGGACAGTGTGGAGAGAGTGTCCAGCTTCATGTTTCTGGGCACTCACATTTCGGAGGACCTAACATGGTCCAATAACACCGCTGCGCTGGTCAAGAAGGCACAACAAAGACTGTTCTACTTAAGAACACTGAAAAAGTCTGGTCTACCCCAACAGCTGCTGACGACCTTCTACCGCTGCACCATAGAGAGCATCCTAACGCATGGCATCCCTGTGTGGTACCTCAGCTGCACGGAGGCAGAAAGGAAAGCTCTACAGCGGGTAGTCCACAGAGCTCAGAGGGCCATCGGAACACAGCTACCAGACTTGGAGGGCATCTACAACACACGATGCCTCAGAAAAGCCACCAGCATCCACAAAGACTCTTCACACCCCTGCAACAGTCTGTTCGAACTCCTTCCATCGGGCAGACGATACAAGGCCTTCTACGCCCGCACCTCCAGACTCAGGAACAGCTTCATCCCCAGGGCCATAGCTGCTATGAACCGGTCCTGCTGAGCCGGATGGCCACAACGCATAGATCAACTTGCACTTTACCCTGTCTAAAACTGTTACAATTGTTTCGTTTCGTTGGGTTGCTGTTGTCTAAATTACTTAAATTATTGCATCGTATGGGAGGCGCATTCCCAATCTCGTTGTACCCCTGGGTACAATGACAATAAAGATATATTGTATTGTATTGTATTGTATTAAACTGCATCTGCCATGCATCTGCCCACTCACACAACCTGTCCAAGTCACACTGCAACCTCATAACATCTCCCTCACAGTTCACACTACTACCCAGCTTTGGATCGTCTGCAAATTTGCTAATGGTACTTTTAATCCCTTAATCAAAGTCATTAATGTATATTGTAAATAGCTGCGGTCCCAGCACCCCACTAGTTACTGCCTGCCATTCTGAAAGGGACCAATTTATCCCCACTCTTTGCTTTCTGTCTGTCAACCAATTTTCTATCCATGTCAGTACCCTACCTCCAATACCATGTGCTCTAATTTTGCCCACTAATCCCCTATGTGGAACCTTGTCGAAGACTTCACAATATTATGCAACACTCTGTGAACAATAGGTTTGCTCAGGGACTGTGATCAACATGAAACGATGACACCCAACGGTCCCGCAGGGATAATCCCTTTCCTTCAAATAAGGGAACCTTTTCAATGAGATATTCCACAATCAAATAGGATAAGAGGTGACAAGGAGATGGGCGAACTACAGATTGTTAGAGTCATATACGAGATCCAAAAGATATACTACCCGATCCTGGCTATTGTCGGTGTTCCGGGTAAGTGAGGAGAGCTGTCGTTTACGCTGTGCATATTTGAGAATCTGGCTGTATGTCTCTCGAAACTGCCTCTTTTAATTTCAAATTCAGTGATCGCACTGCCGAGGGATTATTAATGCGCGAACCATTCTTGCTGTGACTGTCACTTTGAACATCGTATTTTGCAGGATTAAACGCAGAGTGATCTGCAACTTCCCGGTGTTTGCACTGGTTAACATCGAGCACAGTCACGTTGTATTGAATCCATTATGCCCATTGACCAGTTCCAGCTGAATTGATGGAACACACAAAGTCACAGTGGATGGTGGAAATGCTAAATGTTAAAGGAACCCCATTAGTAAGTGGGGCAGCAGCTGTGCCGGTCAATGTTTCAATTCAGTGCCCTTCCAATGGGGGATTTCGTGGCTTACATTACCACAGCAGGACCGGGTGAATTGCGGAGCGGGTTTAGAACTGCAGACTCAATGTGAATTATTAACCATTTCGAACCTAATCATGTTTCTGTCGAAATCATCCCAGTCTCCTCTTTGCATCAACTGATCTTCTCTTTGCGATTAAAATCTGCGTTTCATGTTTGCCGTTTAGTTCGATTGATTGATTTCCAAAACTTCCTTTGAAGAGAAAGTTGCACGTCATCGAGATGTTGTGTAATGCACTTCACAGTGCTAGGAGAACGGGCTTTGTTCCCTCTCTCTATGGTAACTGTGTAACTTAGCAAGTGTGCGATCATTCGATATCACACTCATTCCTCAATTGCAATTGCAATTACTCCAATCACAAATATACCAGAAATCACACATTCCCATCAGTAACCAAGTCAAAGATAAGCATCATCTGGGTGAATTGCAAAATGGAAGTTAATCTATATTTACCAACTGCATGGTAAACGCCAATCTGAGTCACGCTAATGTAATTTTGGGTCCCTGTCTAATACTGAACCACATGTCAGGGGTGATCTACACGCATTCACACAACATAAACGGACCGCTTTGTTGCTACGGATATTTATATTGCGCAGTGCATTACCCGCATCGTATTATTAACCCTTAACCCACAACATTGCTCTTTGCTTTCGGAATCACACAGATGCTATGGTGAAATTGCTGATGAACTTCATAAAAGTAAAGTGTGTTTGCTCACGGTGTTTAACTCATGCAAAGCACATAATGCGGAGGTTGCAATCATCTTGCACTAAAAATATGATCATTCTTTTTGCATCACAGTGAATCTGGTGACAATTGTGGTCCTGTCTCGAGGAAAGTGTGGCCTCTCCAGATGTGTGACCCGCTACCTGGTGGCCATGGCAGCGGCAGATCTACTGGTCATTATCTTTGACCTGATATTGAGACAGATTCCGATTGCTCATCGCCTATATTTTGTGAAGCTCATCCCCCTGTGTAATATCCACGCCGTCTTGCTTTACACAGTGACCGACTGTTCTGTGTGGTTCACCGTCTCCTTCACCTTTGACCGATTTGTTGCCATCTGTTGCCAAAAATTGAAGCATAGATATTGCACCGAGAAAACAGCGGCTGTGGTTCTGAGCACAGTGAGTGTGCTGAGCAGCGCCAAGAATGTTTACTGGTATTTCATGTATACACCTTGGTACAGATTGGCGAATACCCCCTGGTTTTGTTACATGGATGTCCGTGTTATGACTTCAATTACCTGGTCAACGATTGAGTCTCTTCATTATATTCTCACCCCCTGTGTCCCGTTTGTGTTGATTCTGCTGCTCAATGCTTTAACGGTGAGACATATTTTGGTGGTCAGCAGAGCCCGCAGGAGACTCCGGGACCAGAAAAGTGCGAAGAGCCCCAGTGATCCCGAAATGGTGAATCGAAGGAAATCCGTGATATTGTTGTTATTTATCTCCGGAAATTTCGTTCTGTTATGGGCAACATTTACATTTTATATAATAAGTAGACGTGTGTGTTATTTCGAAGAATGTTTTTTTTCCCTCCCTACCTTTGTATCGGAAATAGGATTCATGCTTCAATTACTTAGCAGTTGCACAAACACGTGCATATATGCGGTGACACAGAAGATGTTTAGAATGCAATTGTTGACTGTGTTAACATATCCCCTTCCTCGACTGATAAGATTAATTAAGCACTGAAAAATAATGAAAAACTGGAGCATCTAAAGCATCATAATCAAATATTAGAACCAGAACTGTTGAAATGCTTTACGCAAACAGACTCGGCACCCATTGTGACCGCGCTCGGCATTAACCATCCACTTACACTAATCTGACATTGATTCTATTCTCCATACATTGGATTAATCCCAGAGCCCTTCTACCCAATTCGGAATTAAGGGGCATTATCGGAGGAATTCGCAGAGGACGCACAACGTCCACATTGCTTGTCATTGGAAGGTGGGAGGTAACATATATTTTCAGGCTAAACCTATGTGGTCACAGAGAGAAAGCGCAAAGTCCACAAGCCAGCATGCGAGGTTAGGACTGAACCCGGGTCTGTAGCGTCATGAGGCAGACGCTCTCATAGCTGCGAGACTATTTTCCGCTGTTCCCGCAGCTTCGTTGCAAATACGGGGAATTTAGTTGGATAGTGCTCATCCCATTTTTGACCTCTAGTTGTGTCTAGCGTTGTCCAAATTAGTGTATATCCCCAAGTAGATTAAACAGTTCTAACACTGTTCGGTGGGTACCCCGACTCAGTCAGTTCTTGTGCCGTCAACACACTTCTTTCCTTGAACTCCAAGGTTAATTTCGCAATAAATATAATTTCTCACTGTGAGCGATCAGAGGAACACCAAGGCTGGCGAACCAGCATATTGACAGAGCATCCAAACTACACGTTTACAAAATATCCGCTTGGCTCCCCGACTCATTTCCGCCAAAGATTTAGTCAGTGATCGTGGTTTCCATTAAAAAAACGAAGATGCCCAAATAAGGGATGGCATACATCACGGAGTTTGCATAATCCACAGCGAATCAATAATCTAAAGACAATCCTCTGGGAAGGTGATGGACGGACGAGTTCCAACACTGGGTTTCTGATAGGGACAGACAAGATAGTTGGGAGATAACCCGTACTCAATGGTCCATCAGTGAACCGTGATTAAAACCACGTCCTTGGTCATTTCAGGGAAGTGTCCCATCAAATACCCGCAGCAGAGATTTCACTCCTGGAAGCGGGAGATCTTGTGTGTAAAGGTGACGTCGCAAATTATGGAAGTCATTAGAAATTTGGCAAGTTTGTCATATATTTAACCCAAAATCTTACATATTAAGAGAGTAAAAGCAAACGTGTTTAATTGTCATGTGTATCATTTCAAAAATGTAAAATGCGCATGGAACCATTGTGACGCGAGCTATAGAAACTGTAACTGCTGTGAATGCGTGAAAAATGTGGGTCCTCTCAGAATGTTTTCCAGTATACGCTGTGAAGCTCTATGAAGTTCTGTAAATGTTTGAGAAAACCACCGCATCTCTATGAGATTTCTTACTGTCTTCCCCTGATTTGGGCCATAATTCTGAGTGCGACTGGTCCTCGTGTGAAGCCAGATTCAGGGTACTGGTCAGGCACACAATTCCCTCCAACACACGACACAGCGAGCAGGGGGCTACATAGAACCACATGGCTGCAAACCCGGGATGTTTAGTTTTGCTACCTACATTTGTTCTATTGGGCCCCACATTGTTGTCGTGCGATTGTAAATTGTGGTACTATAAGATAACAAATTGGAGGGAAAGGAAATAATGCTGACTTTATTGGGCGAGAGCAGTAGAGGGTTAGGGCTCTGTGTGGAGATGCGGCAACATGCGGCAACACAACCACACGCACACGCACACGCACGCACACGCACACGCACACGCACGCACACGCACGCACACGCACACACACACACACACAAGTATACATATACAACATATGTACAAAACGACAGCTAATGAATAACACGAAGGTGACATCAAATAATATGATGTAACGGCAGGGCACTCGAAGTTCAAATGTAAGCTGCAGATCGGAAACTCGCTGCCATGAAATGGACACCCGAGAGACCCAGAGTACAACGAATAGCGGATAATAATTTAGAATCTTTAGAAAATGGACATATTATGGTCGGAGACGATCTTGAATTTGGAATTTGGACGGTGGGCCATGTAGATATCATATAACATATAACATATAACAACTACAGCATGGAAACAGGCCTGTCCGGCCCTACCAGTCCACGCCGACCATTCTCCCTGACCTAGTCTCATCTACCTGCACTCAGACCATAACCCTCCAATCCCCTCCTATCCATATACTTGTCCAATTTACTCTTAAATAATAAAATCGAGCCAGCCTCCACCACTTCCACCGGAAGCCCATTCCATACAGCCACAACCCTCTGAGTAAAGAAGTTCCCCCTCATGTTACCCCTAAACCTTTGTCCCTCAATTCTGAAGCTAGATCGGTATGATCATTGCTGTTTGTTATCTATATCAATGATTTGGATGCGAACAGCAAGGCATAATTAATACGTTTGCAGATGACACTAAAGTGGGTGGTATTATAAATGGCGAAGATGGTTGTCAAAATTGCAACAGGATCTTGACATGTTGGGCAGGTGGGCTGATGAATGATTAATGGGGATTTCATTCGCACGTTTCACAGCATATAGCTGAACATGATTGGAACGCGCCAAACCGGATGAAACGTCTCCGCTGGTTTCAGTTCCACTGTTGTTATTTTTTTTGCAAATCTTTCCCAGCAAGCAACAGCCGGAACACCGCCTCTCGCCACTTCCGCGCTGTTAATATCTGCACCTCACTCCGATTTTGTTGCATAACCTGAAAGCCATAGAGCCAACAATTCTAAACGCCACAGAGCTGTCGTGATTAATGTCTCTGATCAACAAACATTGTAGGTTGACGTTCTTGTCCAGATATTCTCCTGAACGAGTTTGATTCAGGACCACAGAGACACGCACTACAGGGGGAAGAACATTCTGCCCACGGTGTCTTCGCCATTCATTATGTACCTATCGGCATTCCTCAGTTGTCCCATCACTCGGATGGTAGCCGTTCTTGTCATTACATTTCAAAGGTTCATCTTAATGGGGGGTTTTTTCAAACGCTGACAATGGCTGCATCCATCACGAACTCAAGCAATGCGTTCTTGAAGCTAATACTAAGTGGCATAACCCTTGCTCATACACCCTCTTACCCCGTCATTTAAACAGCCTGCGCTCCGATTACGGGAACCTATGCGAAGCCGATACGTTTCTCACGTCTCTCGACCCGCTCCGGCCCTCATCGCTTTGTGAACTTCAAACAGAACCCCGCTCCTGGTTCATCTCTGGTTCTAAACGCACATGTCCCGCCTGTACTCGGAGACAGCAGCCACCACTTCAGGTAACATCCTAGTTCACCTGCAACCTCTGTCGTTTGCACAGTCCACGATTCCACCCAATATTTCAAATATGACTTTGATTTACAAAGTTGTAACGTGACATCCTGCTGTGCGGCCTGGCTCACGGAGATTCATCTCCCCGCTCTGCTTAACCCAGACCATGGAATCCCTCCATGCGAGTCCACTTTTCAAACGTAGGGTCATCGCTTTCACCATTTCGCTAAGAACGTGCCCTCTGTGCGCCAAGGAATACCAGATGTCCGTTCAAGTTATATCCCCGACACCCGATCTTACCCCTCACCCACACAGGTGCACAAATATTTCTCCCTTGCCTTGTCACCCTGCTACTTCCTCCTCCTCGTACGCATATATCCCTTCCCCGAGTTCCTCACTGCCCTTTCATATCGCCACTACTCCCGCCCCTAACGTCCACTTCCACCATATTCCCCGCTGCGGTTTACATTCCAGTCCCCAACATTTCTCCTTATTTGACTGCCTTTGTTTTCTTTTCATCTCTCACCCTTGTCCGCGTCTCTACCCATCGGTCCCACATATACATCCGCCTATCGTTGCCGGGCATTGGCCCACCTGCTGTTCTCTGTTCCAGGTTTCCCTACACCCTCAGTATGAAGAAGTGTCCCGACACGGTGTCGTCTGTCCGTCCCCTCCAGAGGTGGAGTCTAAGCCGCGGGTTTGTCCAGCCTTTAATTTTGTTTCGCTGGCTGCTTCGGCTTTGTTTCCCTGTCCCAGATATGCGGAGGATGGAATGGAATTGGCCACTGTAAATCGTGAAGAGCACAACAGGCTCAACATTTTTAGCGGGATGTAATACGTATGAGATACGTTTAAACAGCCGGCGCCGACAAGATGGCCTGCAGATTTGTATATGTACTTGAATTTATGGCTTCCTGATCTTATATTCTATGTGCAGTTTAATACCCTCCATGCTTTTATGAGTCTCCTTATCAAACTACGTTGCTGCCATTCTGTTTCCTTGCAAATGTGGTGTACACTTCATACACAGTTGTGAGGATCCTAATTTTCCATCATTAATGCCCAACAAGGCCTCCAAAAACGTGACACCTGAAGCAAGGAGGGGTTTCATCCTCGTTTGTGGGCCTCCTGTTAATGAGACAGAAAGCCTGATCTGCGGATCCAGAGAAGGTTCTGCAGATAACGGGCTCGTTGTTACACCGAGCGCTCAACGCGCCATGTCTCTTCCAAGTCAATTGTTATGGATGACGGGCGGGGCATTGGAGCAATTGCTATGCCTTTGATTCACAAAATACTATTCAAAATGAATTACAAGGCCACTGTTTAACGATGAGCGAACCTGGCGTTTTGATTCACTTGGGGATATTGTGCAGAGAGTTATTGCTACCGACCAAGGCTTGATCCGAGAAATCCGTGTGCAAAACTTGAAATAAGCTCAGTGCCAACGTGTATGACTAAGCGTTCCAATGGATAAAATGGTGACGTTAAACATATATGTTTGTTTGAATTAAATACACGCTAAATTAATTTAACATTTCCTTTGGGAAGGAAGTGGACGGTCGCACCTCGATTTGATTCCCGCTGTCAGAACAATCCCATCAGTAGGATTCTTCAGCTTGAACATTTTAAATACTGTAAAGCTAAGGAACTTAACAGAGACACAGACCAAGCTGGAATCACCCAGCAGGACAAATAATCCGTGGACGAACGAGAAACTATTGCAGACTCAGTTCAGTGACCCTTCATAGAACGAGGAAAGAAGACATGGAAACAGACTTCAGCAGCAGAGAGGTGGAGACAAATGGGCCGTACAATAGGAACGTCGCCGGCTGGGTGAGAGCAAAACACTCATTGTGGCAGTTTAGAAGACTATAATACATTGAATATATAAAACATAGAGCGATACATATAGTCATCTAAAAGCCTTTTACATGCCAGTGTAGTAACTGGTTCCACTGCCAGCACTGGCAGCGTGTTCCACAGGCAAACGTCCCTCTGTGTAAAAAGTACCTGCCCCGCACACATTCCTTGGAACATTGTCCATCTCCCATTAAATCTATGCTCTCCAGCTATGCTCTGGTATAAATATAAAATTATGAGAAATATGGATATGTAAGAAAGATAGAGGCCACTTCCCAGGGAGGAAATATGAATATGGATATGAAGAGGAAGATGGCTCTGATTGTCTGATCTATTTCTCATAATTCAAAGTACTTCTACCTGATCTGCCCGCCAACCTACGTTCCAGAGAAACTAATGCAACTTCGTTCAATTTCCCTCGACAGCCAATAATCGCTAAGCCAGGCAACATTCTGGTAAATATCTACTTCGACCTCTCCAAAGCTTCCACATTATTCCCATAATGGGGCGACAGAATCCTCGAAATGCGGAGTCATCAAAGCTGTACATTACTTGCCGACTCGTGCTCATTACACCGACCGATGAAAGCAAGCCACCCGCCTGTGGTAAATAAAATGCTGGAGGAACTGTGGTTAGCAAGCGGCATCTGCGAAGAGAGAACTGAGACTAACCTCAGGTCGGGACCCCGATGCTGACTGACTGGGGTCGGGTCTTGGAAGCTGAAAGAGAGATTGGGTAGAGAAAAACTTGGCGGGTCATCAGTGAATAAAGATGGGGATGAGTGATTTGTAGAAAGGTAGAATAAGTTACAAAAGCAATTGATGTAAACGGGGCAAAGACGATTTGCATAAGGAAAGAACCGGACGAGCGAAATATGGATAGAGGTAGGGATGTAGGTAGATGAGAAGAGGGGAGGGGAAAGAGTGGCCTTGCTGGCAGGACCCCCCACCCCAGGGCAGTTGCATTGTGTTGGCTCAACCAGATGACAGTGGGAGAGGCGGTCGTGCTTTGCGATGTGGCAAATTGCATCAACATAAGTGGGCTGCTTTGGGAAATAAATGCCCTGCATTGAAGTGGATCAATTACACTGGTGCTGCATCATCATGACCAAGGTGGCACTGAGCAGCGAGCTGCATTGGTGTGGGCTTTCCGCACTAAAGACATTGAGACAGCACGATTGAACTTCCTGCAACCTCGCTGGATTGGAATGCTGACATTATGTTAGCGGACAGTGGCTGAGCAGCATTGATGTGATTGCTCTGCTATGGAAGCTGGGCTGCATTGAGTGTACTGACACTGAAGAGATGTGACACTGAAGAAATGTACCACTGGAGATGTGCCACTCGGCCGGACCGTTGGCAATCGCCCAGGAGTCGGTGTGCAGTCGGACTGGTATTGTCGTTGGATAAGGGAAGGGTGGCCGCCACAAGCTCGGCCATTTGACACGAGCCACCAGAGCCATCACATAGACTCGCGTATCATCGAATGCACTCTCAAACCCCGTGTACACAGCAGAGCACGCGGCCGGATCGTATCCTGTTGTTCACCTGGCACCGTTCGAAACCGGGGTTCTCTTTTCCTGGAAGGGCGCCTGACACGGTCATTTATGGCGTTTCTCGTCCATTCAGACCGTGCCATACCCCCTCCCGTGAGCCAGTCATAAGCCCGTTGTGCGCAACGTTTCTGCACTAATAGCAGTAGGTGGTCCGCCCAGCTATTGCAGTGTTTTTGCATAGCAATATGCATGGATATTCGGGGAAAGGAAGGATATTCAGTCAACCTAGGCCTGCAGTTCATCCTCCAGCACCTGTACCGCGAGGGGACTTAAGCAAGATTTGGTTTGTGGATTTAGCTCTGCATTCAACACCATTGAGAGGGGGTCTTATCGAAACGTATAAGATTATTAAGGGGTTGGACACGTTAGGGGCAGGAAACATGTTCCCAATGTTGGGGGAGTCCAGAACAAGGGGCCACAGTTTAAGAATAAGGGGTAGGCCATTTAGAACTCAGATGAGGAAAAACATTTTCAGTCAGAGAGTTGTAAATCTGTGGAATTCTCTGCCTCAGAAGGCAGTGGAGGCCAATGCTCTGAATGCATTCAAGAGGGAGCTAGTCAAGTCAAGAGAGAGCTAGGGTAGCGCAGTCAGGGGCTATGGGGAGAACGCAGGAACGGGGTACTGATTGAAAAGGATCAGCCATGATCAAATTGAATGGTGGTGGTGGCTTGAAGGGCCGAATGGCCTACTCCTGCACCTATTGTCTATTATCTATTGTCCATTAAGTCAACAAGTAATGTTACAGCTTTGACGACTCCGCATTTCGAGGATTCTGGCGCCCCATTATGTGAAAAATGTGGAAGCTTTGGAGAGGTCGAAGAAGATATTGACCAGAATGTTGCCTGGCTTAGCGATTATTAGCTGTAGGGGGAAATTGAACGAAGTTGCATTAGTTTCACTGGAACGTAGGTTGGCGGGGAGATCAGGTAGAAGAACTTTGAATTTTGAGAAATAGGTGAAACATCAGAGCCATCTTCCTCTTCATATCCATATTCTTATTTCCTCCCTGTGAAGTGGTCTTTCACTTTCTTACCTGTCTTATTTCTCCATTTTATATTTATAACAGAGTACAGCTAGAGAGCATAGATTTAATGTGAGATGGACAATGTTTTAAGGAATGTGTGCGGGGCAGGAACATTTTACACAGAGGGGCGTTTGCATCTGGAACACGCTGCCAGTGCTGGCAGTGGAACCAGTTTAAATACTGGCATGTAAAAGGCTTTCAGATGAGTATATGTATTGCTCTATGTTCTATGTTTTGAATGTACTTCTAAACTGCCACGTTGAGTCCCTTGGTCTCACCCAGCCGGCGGCGTTCCTATTGTATTGCCCATTCGTCACCACCTCTCTCCTGCTTAAGACTGTCTTCGTTTCCTCTTTCATCGTTCTATGAAGGGTCCCTGACCTGAGTCTGCAATAGTTTCTCGTTCGCCCACGGATTATCTGTCCTGCTGGGTGATTCCAACATGGTCTGTGTCTCTGTTAACTTCCTTAGCTTTACAGTATTTAAGATGTTCACGCTGAAGAATCCGACTGATGGGACTGTTCTGACAGCGGGAGAGAAATCGAGTCGCGACCGTCCATTTCATTTTCAAAGGTAATGTAAAACTAATTTAGCGTGTATTTAATTCAAGCAAACTTATACGTTTCACGTCACCATTTTATCCCTTGGAACACTTCTCAATCATACACGTTGGCACTGGGCTTATTTCAAGTTTTGCACGGGGATTTCTCGGTTCAATCGATAGCAATAGCTCTCTGCACAATATCCCCAAGTGAATCAAAACGCCACATTCGCCCACGGTTAAACAGTGAACTTGTAATTCGGTTTGAATAGTATTTTGTGAATCAAAGGCACAGCAATTGCTCCAATGCCCCGCCCGTCATCCATAACAATTGACTTGGAAGAGACATGGCGCTTTGGGCGCTCAGTGCAACAACGAGCTCGTTATCTGCAGAACCTTCTCTGGATCCGCAGATCAGGCTTCCTGTCTAATTAACAGGAGGCCCACAAACGAGGATGAACCCCCTCCTTGCTTCAGGTGTTACGTTTTTGGAGGCCTTGTAGCGCTAGGATATATATGACAGAAAATGAGGATTTTCGCAACTGTGTATGAAGTGTCCACCACATGTCCAAGGATACAGAATGGCAACAACGTAGTTTGATACGGAGACTCATAAAAGGATGGAGGGTATTAAACTGCACATAGAATATAAGATCAGGAAGCCATAAATCCAAGTACATTTAAAAATCTGCAGGCCATCTTGTCGGCGCCGGCTGTTTAAACGTATCTCATACGTATTTCACCCGCAAAAAAATGTTGAGCCTGTTGTGCTCTTTACGATTTGCAGTGGCCAATTCCATTCCATCCTCCGCATATCTGGGACAAGGAAGCAAGGCCAAAGCAGCCAGCGAAGCGAAATAAAAGGCTGGACAAAACCAGCGGCTGAGGCTCCACCTCTGGAGTGGACGGACAGACGACACCATGTCGGGGCACTTCTTCATACTGAGAGTGTCGGGCGAGAAACCTGGAACAGAGAGTAGGAGGTGGGCCAATGTCCGGAAATGATAGGCGGATGAGCCAAAACATTATGACCACTGACAGGCGAAATGAATAACATTGATAATCTTACAATGACACTGTCAAGGGGTAGGAGAAATTAGGCAGCATGTGAACCGTCAGTTCTTGAAGTTGATGTGCTAGATGCAGGAGAAATGGGCAGGAAATGAGCGACTTTGACAAGGTCCAAATTGTTATGGCCAGACGACTGGGTCAGAGCATCTCTGAAATGGCAAGGCTTGTGGGGTGCTCCCGGTCAGCAGTGGTGAGTACCTACCGACAGTGGTCCGAGAAGGGATAAACCACAAACCGGCGACAGACAGTGTAATGGCAGTTTCTATACATTCTCAAAGTCCAACTTCGATAGCCATTACTGCTCGGGGATGGAATGGTATAGCTTACGCACACACCGCACTCCGAGATAAGAAAGACGAATCTTCCAAACGCTGTTTCTTAATTAATTGGTCTTTATTAAAGTAGCACAAATCAAAAGAGTAATTCATAACTTTTCGTTCTTATCAACTGTTTTTTCTTCAAGCAATACAATAAAAACCGTGTAGTCGTTACCGTGTGCTCCTTGTGAGTGTAGCTGGCGCCAATGTGGCAGTCGAGGGTGTGGCAGTCGAGAGTGTGGCAGACATGAATGTGGTAAAAAAATGTATTCTTTCCATCCTCCGAGACTAAACTGACCCACAATCTCTGTCGCTACGCTAGTCTCCTCCCATGTCGACACTCCCCATTACGTATCGAATCACACCCCCAAGCATGCAAAAAAAGACAGAAACTAGAAATATTAAACATAGCCATAATACAATGACAGTAACTAAATTAAGCGTAAATGGCTCCTACACACCGGCCCCTAATTGTTCTGCGTATATAACGAAGCAATTAGCAATAGATACTAAAAGGAGCTATAAAAGCTTAATATTTATCAAAGACAAAAGTAATATGCATTATATTTTGGCATTCAAACTTCTTTAACGATTCTTCAATCTTCTCCTTCACCTTCTAGAAGCAGACATATCTTGGTTATCGGTCTTACCAAGATGATGTCCTTAGTCTGAAGTCGTACAGTACACAAAAATCCTTTAACGTCTGGCATGACCTCCAGTATCTTTTTACGAAGTTTTGACAAGATGTGATTTCTTCCTCCATGTCCGATCTGTTCATGAATATGTCGTAACAGCAATGTTGAAATATGAAAGTCCTTCGAGAGAATAATAGGATGCTTAGCTTCTTCAGGCACCGCTAGTTTATTTAGGTGACCACCTACTCTCAGAAGTCCTTTATCCAGTATCGGGTCAAGCCTGTATAAAAAACTACTTATTTTAACACCACGTTCACCAGCTTGTAATGCTGATAGCTCTTCCTTATATTCTTGTATTTGACAGAAAGAGATAACTGCATTTTCTGCCTTAAAAAGATCAGCCGGACATAAACACTGTCCCCGGTACGATACTCAACCTTTTCTTTCAGCTTGCCAGGATCCGTTTCAAAGCCACTTATAGGAGCCCGCGTTTCATTTTTCTTACGAGTCCACTGCAAAAGCATTGTTTTTAATTTACGAAACTAAGCCACTACAGTCTTCAACTTATTCCATGATGAGAAATGGGTAATTAAATAGTTTGTTGAATCTAATGGGTCCTTAATAATGGCGTTCACTAAGATGTCTTCCTTGATCTCCGGATCATTAGCAGAGATTTCAATTTCCAGGTTAGACTTTGTCCATTCTCGGTCTGTTTACATAGAAACTCTGGCCCATTGATCCATCTCTTACTGCTTAAGAAGCGGTCTGCTGTTAATCCTCTAGAGGCTTCATCCGCAGGATTTTCCTTGGTATTAATATACTTCCACTGTGATACATTAGTAGCATACCTTATAAAAGAGATCCTGTTTGCGACAAATGTTAGGAAGCGTTTATTTTCAACGTTGGTGTACCTAAGCACTGTCATGCTATCAGTACAGAAGGTAGATTCCTCCAGCTTAAGCTGCAGTTCTTTTTGCAGCAATATGTAAATTCTGACAGCTAAGACTGCGGCTGCAAGCTCCATTCTGGGAATCGTCATTTGCTTCAATGGTGCCACTCTGGCCTTTCCCATTAAGAATGCAGCATGTACATCATTAATATCATTTCCAGTCTCAGATATGAAACAGTACCGTAACCACTTTCACTTGCATCAGAAAGGTGATGCAGGTGTGCAAATCTGATTCGACCAAAGTTTGTCGCCTTCATACACCGGTCCTAACCCTAACCGGTCCGAGATCTTGTCGAGATTTTCTAACCACTCTGTCCATCGCTGAGAGAAGATTTGCGTTATACTCTCATGCCATCCAAGTTTCTTGTTACAGAGATCCTGCAAAATTAACTTGGCTGATAGTGTAAATCGTGCAATAAATCCCAAAGAGTGTGGCAGTCGAGAGTGTGGCAGACGTGAGGGTGACTGGCGCGGGTGTGGTAAAAAACTGTAGTCTCTCCATCCTCCAGACTAAACTGACCCACAATCTCTGTCGCTACGCTAGCATCCTCCCATATAGACACTCCCCATTACGTATCAAATCACACCCACAAGCATGCAAAAAAAGACAGAAACTAGAAATATTAAACATAGCCATAATACAATGACAGTAACTAAATTAAACGTAAATGGCTCCTACAGATAGGGTGTTGCGATGCGCGAGGGCACGATGGCTATTCCGTCTGGTCCGAACCGACAGAAGGTCTACTGTGGCACAAGTCACAGAAAATGGTAATGGCGGTCACGGGAGGAATGTGTCACAATACACAGCGCATCGCGTCCTGCTGCGTATGGGGCTGCACACGGAGGACCAACAGCATATTAGGGCATAATGCTTTAGCTTATCAGGTTATAATGTTTTGGCTCATCGGTGTATATGTAGGACCGATGAGTGGAGACGCCGACAAGGGTGAGAGATGAAAAGAAAACAAAGGCTGTGAAATAAGGAGATAAGTTGAGGAATTGAATGTAAACCGCAGCGAGGAAGATGGTGGAAGTGGACGTTATGGGAGGGAGTAGTGGGAATCTGAAAGGGAACTGAGGATCTCGGGGAAGGGATATATGCGTACGAGGAGGAGGAAGTAGCAGGGTGACAAGGCATGGGAGAAATATTTGTGCACCAGTGTGGGGGAGGGGTAAGATCGGGTGTAGGGGATATTACTTGAACGGACATCTGGTATTCCTTGGCGCATAGAACGCACATTCTCAGCGAAATGGTGAAATCGTCGTCCCCTGCGGTTGAAAAGAGGACTCGCATAGAGGGATTCCATGGTCTTGTTTTAGCAGAGCGGTGAGATGAATCTCCGCGACCCAGGCCGCACAGCAGGATGTCACGTTACAACTTTGTAACACAAAGTCACATTTGAAATATGGGGTCGAATCGCGGACTGCGTAACCGTCAGAGGGTGTAGGTGGACTACGATGCCAGAAGAAGTGGTGACTGCTGCCCGCGAGTACAGGCGAGGCAAGTGCGTTTAGAATCAGAGATGAACCAGGAGTGGGGTTCTGTTTGAAGTTCACAAACCTACGAGGGCCGTAGCGAGACTAGAGACGAGAGAAACGTATCGCCGTAGCATAGGTTGCCATAATCGGAGCGCAGGCGCTTTAGATGACGGGGTAAGTTGGTGATGGATGCAGGCACTGTCAGCGCTTGAAAAAGTTAAGATGAATCTTTGAAATGGAATGACAAGAACGGCTACCATCCGAGTGATGGGACCACTGAGGAATGCCGACAGGTACATAATGAACGGCGAAGACACCGTGGGCAGAATGTTCTTCCCCCTGTAGTGCGTGTCTCTGTGGCCCTGAGTCACACTCGTTCAGGAGAATATCTGGACAAGAACGTCAACTTACAATGTTTGTTGATCAGAGACGTTAATCACCACAGCTATGTGGCGTTTAGATTCGTTGGCTCTGTGGCTTTCAGATGTTATGCAATAAAATCGGAGTGAGGTGCAGATTTTAATAGCGTCGAAGGGGCGAGAGGCGGTGTTCCGGCCGTTGCTTGCTGGGAAAGATTTGCAAAAAAATAACAACAGTGGGACTGAAACCATGGGAGACGTTTCATCCGGTTTGGCGCGTTCCAATCATGTTCAGCTATATCCTATGAAACGTGCGAATGAAATCCCCAATTAACCATTCATCAGCCCACCTGCCCAACATGTCAAGATCCTGTTGCAATTTTGACAACCATCTTCGCCATCTATAATACCACCCACTTTAGTGTCACCTGCAAACGTATTAATTGTGCCTTGTCTATTCTCTTCCAAATCATTGATATAGATAACAAACAGCAATGGGCCTAGCACCGAACCCTGGAGCACCCACTACTCACCGGCTGCCAGTCCGAAAAACAACGTTCTACCGTCACCTTCTGCTTCCTTCCATGAATCCAATTTTCTATCTATTCGGCTAGATGTCTTTTGTTCCCAAGCCATGCAGCCTTTCGGAGCAGCCTGCCACGCGTACCTTCTCAAATACCATGATCAAATCCATATATACGCCGTCCTCAGCTCTGCCCTCAACAACCTTTTGCTGAGATTTTCAAAAGCGAACGGGAAACTACAGGAAACTTGATCAATCACCTTGTTTAATTCTCGTTTGTATGGAACAATTCAGGATACGTGCCAATCACATAAAGCCCAACTTTCACCTGCAAAGAATAAACTCACTGAAACCGCCAAGTACTGGAAAACAAACTTCACATTGGTGGAACTTGTAGAGCTGCTGGCAAATCACTGCGGTTTCAATCCGAACACGTAGTGCTGATAGTGTGGAGTTTGAACGCTCTCCCTGAAACCTCATGGATTCTACCAGTGTCCCCAGAGTTCCTCCGATACTTGAAAGACTCGGGTGTTGTTCGGCTGATTTGACTGTTTAAGGTGTGTCGACGGGTGATAGCACCTGGAGGAGCTAATGGGAATGCGGGGCACTTTGAAACGAATGTTGTCTGTAGGTCCTTGAGCAATGACGGGATATATCGGGGACCAGGTTGTGAACACATTATGTGACTACATGGTACAAATGTGGGTAGTTGTGCAGATAGTGAGAATGGTTGTGAAAAACATTGCAGCAGGATCTTCAGTTCAGTTGTGTTTAGTTTATTGTCACGTGTACGGACGTGCAGTAAAAAGCTTTTGTTGCGTGCTAACCAGTCAGCAGAAAAGCATGATTACAATCGATCAATTTACAGTGTATAACTAATGCACACGAGAAGGGAATAACGTTTAATGCTAGGTAAAGCCAGCAAAATCCGATAAGTCTTGATCGATTGGTCAGGTGCGCTGAGGAAAAGTTGATGGAATTTAATACAAAGGGATGTGAAATTTTGGTAAGACTAACATGGGCAGGGCTTACACAGTGAATGGTAGGCATCTGGCGAGTCTTGTGGAGCCCAGGCCAGGGGTGTAGGAGTGCAGGTGCGTGGTTCCCGAAGGTGCAATCGCAGGCAGATCTGATGGGCGAAAAGGCTTTTGGCGAAAGCAATCAAGAAAAAAAATAGAGGGGTCGTAACGCAACGTTCCATGTAGATATTTCGGTTTTGATTTAACTGTAACAGATAAAGTCTAATCGGCTGAGGCTGGGAAATGAGCGGTTTGCAGAAATCGTGATGAATATTTGTTTTCTCCGAAGTGCCTGAACAATTGTTCGGCGTTGTGCTTCACCTGAATAACCACATGGTACTTACTTCAATAGACAATAGACAATAGGATTAGGCCATTCGGCCCTTCGAGCCAGCACCGCCATTCAATGTGATCATGGCTGATCATTCTCAATCAGTACCCCGTTCATGCCTTCTCCCCATACCCCTTGACTCCGCTATCCTTAAGAGCTCTATGTAGCTCTCTTGAATGCATTCAGAGAATTGGCCTCCACTGCCTTCTGAGGCAGAGAATTCCACAGATTCACAACTCTCTGACTGAAAACGTTTTTCCTCATCTCCGTTCTAAATGGCATACCCCTTATTCTTAAACTGTGGCCCCTTGTTCTGGACTCCCCCAACATTGGGAACATGTTTGCTGCCTCTAACGTGTCCAACCCCTTAATAATCGTATACGTTTCGGTAAGATCCCCTCTCATCCTTCCAAATTCCAGTGTATACAAGCCTAGTCGCTCCAGTCTTTCAACATACGACAGTCCCGGCATTCCGAGAATTAACCTAGTAAACCTACACTGCACGCCCTCAATAGCAAGAATATCCTTCCTCAAATTTGGAGACCAAAACTGCACACAGTACTCGAGGTGCGGTCTCACTAGGGCCCTGTACAACTGCAGAAGGACCTCTTTGCTCCTATACTCAACTTCTCTTGTTATGAAGGCCAACATTCCATTGGCTTTCTTCACTGCTTGCTGTACCTGCATGCTTCCTTTCAATGACTGATGCACTAGGACACCCAGATCTCGTTGTACGTCCCCTTTTCCTAACTTGACACCATTCAGATAATACTCTGCCTTCCTATTCTTACCACCAAAGTAGTTCTCCAACCTGAACGACTACCGCCCGGTTGCCCTAACGCCGATAGTCATGAAGTGCTTTGAGAGGCTGGTACTCTCACACATCAAATCCAACATCCCTGACTCACTGGACCCACATCAATTTGCATACAGGGCAAATAGATCCACAGAGGACGCCATCTCTCTGGCTCTTCACACTGTCCTGATTCACCTAGAGAGACAGGGCACGTACGTGAGGATGCTATTCATAGACTATAGCTCCGCCTTCAACACGGTCATCCCCACCAAGCTCATCACCAAACTCCACCAGCTAGGCCTCAGCTCCTCATTATGTGACTGGATCCTGGACTTCCTGCTGGAACGACCGCAGGCAGTGAGAATGGGCCCGCACCTGTCCCCCACTATCACCCTGAGTACCGGCACACCATAGGGCTGTGTTCTGAGCCCCATGCTCTACTACCTCTTCACACACGACCGTGTTCCTGCATTCGACACCAACACCATTGTCAAGTTTGCAGACGACACAACGGTGATCGGGCTTATCACCAACGGGGATGAAACAAACTATAGAGCGGAGGTGCAGAACCTGGCGGACTGGTGCTCAGGATAACAACCTGTCCCTAAATACCACCAAGACCAAGGAGCTGATCATCAACTTCCGTAGGTCACGTAACGGGGAATATGCCCCGATCTCTATCAACGGGGACAGTGTGGAGAGAGTGTCCAGCTTCATGTTTCTGGGCACTCACATTTCGGAGGACCTAACATGGTCCAATAACACCGCTGCGCTGGTCAAGAAGGCACAACAAAGACTGTTCTACTTAAGAACACTGAAAAAGTCTGGTCTACCCCAACAGCTGCTGACGACCTTCTACCGCTGCACCATAGAGAGCATCCTAACGCATGGCATCCCTGTGTGGTACCTCAGCTGCACGGAGGCAGAAAGGAAAGCTCTACAGCGGGTAGTCCACAGAGCTCAGAGGGCCATCGGAACACAGCTACCAGACTTGGAGGGCATCTACAACACACGATGCCTCAGAAAAGCCACCAGCATCCACAAAGACTCTTCACACCCCTGCAACAGTCTGTTCGAACTCCTTCCATCGGGCAGACGATACAAGGCCTTCTACGCCCGCACCTCCAGACTCAGGAACAGCTTCATCCCCAGGGCCATAGCTGCTATGAACCGGTCCTGCTGAGCCGGATGGCCACAACGCATAGATCAACTTGCACTTTACCCTGTCTAAAACTGTTACAATTGTTTCGTTTCGTTGGGTTGCTGTTGTCTAAATTACTTAAATTATTGCATCGTATGGGAGGCGCATTCCCAATCTCGTTGTACCCCTGGGTACAATGACAATAAAGATATATTGTATTGTATTGTATTGTATTAAACTGCATCTGCCATGCATCTGCCCACTCACACAACCTGTCCAAGTCACACTGCAACCTCATAACATCTCCCTCACAGTTCACACTACTACCCAGCTTTGGATCGTCTGCAAATTTGCTAATGGTACTTTTAATCCCTTAATCAAAGTCATTAATGTATATTGTAAATAGCTGCGGTCCCAGCACCCCACTAGTTACTGCCTGCCATTCTGAAAGGGACCAATTTATCCCCACTCTTTGCTTTCTGTCTGTCAACCAATTTTCTATCCATGTCAGTACCCTACCTCCAATACCATGTGCTCTAATTTTGCCCACTAATCCCCTATGTGGAACCTTGTCGAAGACTTCACAATATTATGCAACACTCTGTGAACAATAGGTTTGCTCAGGGACTGTGATCAACATGAAACGATGACACCCAACGGTCCCGCAGGGATAATCCCTTTCCTTCAAATAAGGGAACCTTTTCAATGAGATATTCCACAATCAAATAGGATAAGAGGTGACAAGGAGATGGGCGAACTACAGATTGTTAGAGTCATATACGAGATCCAAAAGATATACTACCCGATCCTGGCTATTGTCGGTGTTCCGGGTAAGTGAGGAGAGCTGTCGTTTACGCTGTGCATATTTGAGAATCTGGCTGTATGTCTCTCGAAACTGCCTCTTTTAATTTCAAATTCAGTGATCGCACTGCCGAGGGATTATTAATGCGCGAACCATTCTTGCTGTGACTGTCACTTTGAACATCGTATTTTGCAGGATTAAACGCAGAGTGATCTGCAACTTCCCGGTGTTTGCACTGGTTAACATCGAGCACAGTCACGTTGTATTGAATCCATTATGCCCATTGACCAGTTCCAGCTGAATTGATGGAACACACAAAGTCACAGTGGATGGTGGAAATGCTAAATGTTAAAGGAACCCCATTAGTAAGTGGGGCAGCAGCTGTGCCGGTCAATGTTTCAATTCAGTGCCCTTCCAATGGGGGATTTCGTGGCTTACATTACCACAGCAGGACCGGGTGAATTGCGGAGCGGGTTTAGAACTGCAGACTCAATGTGAATTATTAACCATTTCGAACCTAATCATGTTTCTGTCGAAATCATCCCAGTCTCCTCTTTGCATCAACTGATCTTCTCTTTGCGATTAAAATCTGCGTTTCATGTTTGCCGTTTAGTTCGATTGATTGATTTCCAAAACTTCCTTTGAAGAGAAAGTTGCACGTCATCGAGATGTTGTGTGATGCACTTCACAGTGCTAGGAGAACGGGCTTTGTTCCCTCTCTCTATGGTAACTGTGTAACTTAGCAAGTGTGCGATCATTCGATATCACACTCATTCCTCAATTGCAATTGCAATTACTCCAATCACAAATATACCAGAAATCACACATTCCCATCAGTAACCAAGTCAAAGATAAGCATCATCTGGGTGAATTGCAAAATGGAAGTTAATCTATATTTACCAACTGCATGGTAAACGCCAATCTGAGTCACGCTAATGTAATTTTGGGTCCCTGTCTAATACTGAACCACATGTCAGGGGTGATCTACACGCATTCACACAACATAAACGGACCGCTTTGTTGCTACGGATATTTATATTGCGCAGTGCATTACCCGCATCGTATTATTAACCCTTAACCCACAACATTGCTCTTTGCTTTCGGAATCACACAGATGCTATGGTGAAATTGCTGATGAACTTCATAAAAGTAAAGTGTGTTTGCTCACGGTGTTTAACTCATGCAAAGCACATAATGCGGAGGTTGCAATCATCTTGCACTAAAAATATGATCATTCTTTTTGCATCACAGTGAATCTGGTGACAATTGTGGTCCTGTCTCGAGGAAAGTGTGGCCTCTCCAGATGTGTGACCCGCTACCTGGTGGCCATGGCAGCGGCAGATCTACTGGTCATTATCTTTGACCTGATATTGAGACAGATTCCGATTGCTCATCGCCTATATTTTGTGAAGCTCATCCCCCTGTGTAATATCCACGCCGTCTTGCTTTACACAGTGACCGACTGTTCTGTGTGGTTCACCGTCTCCTTCACCTTTGACCGATTTGTTGCCATCTGTTGCCAAAAATTGAAGCATAGATATTGCACCGAGAAAACAGCGGCTGTGGTTCTGAGCACAGTGAGTGTACTGAGCAGCGCCAAGAATGTTTACTGGTATTTCATGTATACACCTTGGTACAGATTGGCGAATACCCCCTGGTTTTGTTACATGGATGTCCGTGTTATGACTTCAATTACCTGGTCAACGATTGAGTCTCTTCATTATATTCTCACCCCCTGTGTCCCGTTTGTGTTGATTCTGCTGCTCAATGCTTTAACGGTGAGACATATTTTGGTGGTCAGCAGAGCCCGCAGGAGACTCCGGGACCAGAAAAGTGCGAAGAGCCCCAGTGATCCCGAAATGGTGAATCGAAGGAAATCCGTGATATTGTTGTTATTTATCTCCGGAAATTTCGTTCTGTTATGGGCAACATTTACATTTTATATAATAAGTAGACGTGTGTGTTATTTCGAAGAATGTTTTTTTTCCCTCCCTACCTTTGTATCGGAAATAGGATTCATGCTTCAATTACTTAGCAGTTGCACAAACACGTGCATATATGCGGTGACACAGAAGATGTTTAGAATGCAATTGTTGACTGTGTTAACATATCCCCTTCCTCGACTGATAAGATTAATTAAGCACTGAAAAATAATGAAAAACTGGAGCATCTAAAGCATCATAATCAAATATTAGAACCAGAACTGTTGAAATGCTTTACGCAAACAGACTCGGCACCCATTGTGACCGCGCTCGGCATTAACCATCCACTTACACTAATCTGACATTGATTCTATTCTCCATACATTGGATTAATCCCAGAGCCCTTCTACCCAATTCGGAATTAAGGGGCATTATCGGAGGAATTCGCAGAGGACGCACAACGTCCACATTGCTTGTCATTGGAAGGTGGGAGGTAACATATATTTTCAGGCTAAACCTATGTGGTCACAGAGAGAAAGCGCAAAGTCCACAAGCCAGCATGCGAGGTTAGGACTGAACCCGGGTCTGTAGCGTCATGAGGCAGACGCTCTCATAGCTGCGAGACTATTTTCCGCTGTTCCCGCAGCTTCGTTGCAAATACGGGGAATTTAGTTGGATAGTGCTCATCCCATTTTTGACCTCTAGTTGTGTCTAGCGTTGTCCAAATTAGTGTATATCCCCAAGTAGATTAAACAGTTCTAACACTGTTCGGTGGGTACCCCGACTCAGTCAGTTCTTGTGCCGTCAACACACTTCTTTCCTTGAACTCCAAGGTTAATTTCGCAATAAATATAATTTCTCACTGTGAGCGATCAGAGGAACACCAAGGCTGGCGAACCAGCATATTGACAGAGCATCCAAACTACACGTTTACAAAATATCCGCTTGGCTCCCCGACTCATTTCCGCCAAAGATTTAGTCAGTGATCGTGGTTTCCATTAAAAAAACGAAGATGCCCAAATAAGGGATGGCATACATCACGGAGTTTGCATAATCCACAGCGAATCAATAATCTAAAGACAATCCTCTGGGAAGGTGATGGACGGACGAGTTCCAACACTGGGTTTCTGATAGGGACAGACAAGATAGTTGGGAGATAACCCGTACTCAATGGTCCATCAGTGAACCGTGATTAAAACCACGTCCTTGGTCATTTCAGGGAAGTGTCCCATCAAATACCCGCAGCAGAGATTTCACTCCTGGAAGCGGGAGATCTTGTGTGTAAAGGTGACGTCGCAAATTATGGAAGTCATTAGAAATTTGGCAAGTTTGTCATATATTTAACCCAAAATCTTACATATTAAGAGAGTAAAAGCAAACGTGTTTAATTGTCATGTGTATCATTTCAAAAATGTAAAATGCGCATGGAACCATTGTGACGCGAGCTATAGAAACTGTAACTGCTGTGAATGCGTGAAAAATGTGGGTCCTCTCAGAATGTTTTCCAGTATACGCTGTGAAGCTCTATGAAGTTCTGTAAATGTTTGAGAAAACCACCGCATCTCTATGAGATTTCTTACTGTCTTCCCCTGATTTGGGCCATAATTCTGAGTGCGACTGGTCCTCGTGTGAAGCCAGATTCAGGGTACTGGTCAGGCACACAATTCCCTCCAACACACGACACAGCGAGCAGGGGGCTACATAGAACCACATGGCTGCAAACCCGGGATGTTTAGTTTTGCTACCTACATTTGTTCTATTGGGCCCCACATTGTTGTCGTGCGATTGTAAATTGTGGTACTATAAGATAACAAATTGGAGGGAAAGGAAATAATGCTGACTTTATTGGGCGAGAGCAGTAGAGGGTTAGGGCTCTGTGTGGAGATGCGGCAACATGCGGCAACACACACACACGCACACGCACACGCACGCACACGCACACGCACACGCACGCACACGCACGCACACGCACACACACACACACACAAGTATACATATACAACATATGTACAAAACGACAGCTAATGAATAACACGAAGGTGACATCAAATAATATGATGTAACGGCAGGGCACTCGAAGTTCAAATGTAAGCTGCAGATCGGAAACTCGCTGCCATGAAATGGACACCCGAGAGACCCAGAGTACAACGAATAGCGGATAATAATTTAGAATCTTTAGAAAATGGACATATTATGGTCGGAGACGATCTTGAATTTGGAATTTGGACGGTGGGCCATGTAGATATCATATAACATATAACATATAACAACTACAGCATGGAAACAGGCCTGTCCGGCCCTACCAGTCCACGCCGACCATTCTCCCTGACCTAGTCTCATCTACCTGCACTCAGACCATAACCCTCCAATCCCCTCCTATCCATATACTTGTCCAATTTACTCTTAAATAATAAAATCGAGCCAGCCTCCACCACTTCCACCGGAAGCCCATTCCATACAGCCACAACCCTCTGAGTAAAGAAGTTCCCCCTCATGTTACCCCTAAACCTTTGTCCCTCAATTCTGAAGCTAGATCGGTATGATCATTGCTGTTTGTTATCTATATCAATGATTTGGATGCGAACAGCAAGGCATAATTAATACGTTTGCAGATGACACTAAAGTGGGTGGTATTATAAATGGCGAAGATGGTTGTCAAAATTGCAACAGGATCTTGACATGTTGGGCAGGTGGGCTGATGAATGATTAATGGGGATTTCATTCGCACGTTTCACAGCATATAGCTGAACATGATTGGAACGCGCCAAACCGGATGAAACGTCTCCGCTGGTTTCAGTTCCACTGTTGTTATTTTTTTTGCAAATCTTTCCCAGCAAGCAACAGCCGGAACACCGCCTCTCGCCACTTCCGCGCTGTTAATATCTGCACCTCACTCCGATTTTGTTGCATAACCTGAAAGCCATAGAGCCAACAATTCTAAACGCCACAGAGCTGTCGTGATTAATGTCTCTGATCAACAAACATTGTAGGTTGACGTTCTTGTCCAGATATTCTCCTGAACGAGTTTGATTCAGGACCACAGAGACACGCACTACAGGGGGAAGAACATTCTGCCCACGGTGTCTTCGCCATTCATTATGTACCTATCGGCATTCCTCAGTTGTCCCATCACTCGGATGGTAGCCGTTCTTGTCATTACATTTCAAAGGTTCATCTTAATGGGGGGTTTTTTCAAACGCTGACAATGGCTGCATCCATCACGAACTCAAGCAATGCGTTCTTGAAGCTAATACTAAGTGGCATAACCCTTGCTCATACACCCTCTTACCCCGTCATTTAAACAGCCTGCGCTCCGATTACGGGAACCTATGCGAAGCCGATACGTTTCTCACGTCTCTCGACCCGCTCCGGCCCTCATCGCTTTGTGAACTTCAAACAGAACCCCGCTCCTGGTTCATCTCTGGTTCTAAACGCACATGTCCCGCCTGTACTCGGAGACAGCAGCCACCACTTCAGGTAACATCCTAGTTCACCTGCAACCTCTGTCGTTTGCACAGTCCACGATTCCACCCAATATTTCAAATATGACTTTGATTTACAAAGTTGTAACGTGACATCCTGCTGTGCGGCCTGGCTCACGGAGATTCATCTCCCCGCTCTGCTTAACCCAGACCATGGAATCCCTCCATGCGAGTCCACTTTTCAAACGTAGGGTCATCGCTTTCACCATTTCGCTAAGAACGTGCCCTCTGTGCGCCAAGGAATACCAGATGTCCGTTCAAGTTATATCCCCGACACCCGATCTTACCCCTCACCCACACAGGTGCACAAATATTTCTCCCTTGCCTTGTCACCCTGCTACTTCCTCCTCCTCGTACGCATATATCCCTTCCCCGAGTTCCTCACTGCCCTTTCATATCGCCACTACTCCCGGCCCTAACGTCCACTTCCACCATATTCCCCGCTGCGGTTTACATTCCAGTCCCCAACATTTCTCCTTATTTGACTGCCTTTGTTTTCTTTTCATCTCTCACCCTTGTCCGCGTCTCTACTCATCGGTCCCACATATACATCCGCCTATCGTTGCCGGGCATTGGCCCACCTGCTGTTCTCTGTTCCAGGTTTCCCTACACCCTCAGTATGAAGAAGTGTCCCGACACGGTGTCGTCTGTCCGTCCCCTCCAGAGGTGGAGTCTAAGCCGCGGGTTTGTCCAGCCTTTAATTTTGTTTCGCTGGCTGCTTCGGCTTTGTTTCCCTGTCCCAGATATGCGGAGGATGGAATGGAATTGGCCACTGTAAATCGTGAAGAGCACAACAGGCTCAACATTTTTAGCGGGATGTAATACGTATGAGATACGTTTAAACAGCCGGCGCCGACAAGATGGCCTGCAGATTTGTATATGTACTTGAATTTATGGCTTCCTGATCTTATATTCTATGTGCAGTTTAATACCCTCCATGCTTTTATGAGTCTCCTTATCAAACTACGTTGCTGCCATTCTGTTTCCTTGCAAATGTGGTGTACACTTCATACACAGTTGTGAGGATCCTAATTTTCCATCATTAATGCCCAACAAGGCCTCCAAAAACGTGACACCTGAAGCAAGGAGGGGTTTCATCCTCGTTTGTGGGCCTCCTGTTAATGAGACAGAAAGCCTGATCTGCGGATCCAGAGAAGGTTCTGCAGATAACGGGCTCGTTGTTACACCGAGCGCTCAACGCGCCATGTCTCTTCCAAGTCAATTGTTATGGATGACGGGCGGGGCATTGGAGCAATTGCTATGCCTTTGATTCACAAAATACTATTCAAAATGAATTACAAGGCCACTGTTTAACGATGAGCGAACCTGGCGTTTTGATTCACTTGGGGATATTGTGCAGAGAGTTATTGCTACCGACCAAGGCTTGATCCGAGAAATCCGTGTGCAAAACTTGAAATAAGCTCAGTGCCAACGTGTATGACTAAGCGTTCCAATGGATAAAATGGTGACGTTAAACATATATGTTTGTTTGAATTAAATACACGCTAAATTAATTTAACATTTCCTTTGGGAAGGAAGTGGACGGTCGCACCTCGATTTGATTCCCGCTGTCAGAACAATCCCATCAGTAGGATTCTTCAGCTTGAACATTTTAAATACTGTAAAGCTAAGGAACTTAACAGAGACACAGACCAAGCTGGAATCACCCAGCAGGACAAATAATCCGTGGACGAACGAGAAACTATTGCAGACTCAGTTCAGTGACCCTTCATAGAACGAGGAAAGAAGACATGGAGACAGACTTCAGCAGCAGAGAGGTGGAGACAAATGGGCCGTACAATAGGAACGTCGCCGGCTGGGTGAGAGCAAAACACTCATTGTGGCAGTTTAGAAGACTATAATACATTGAATATATAAAACATAGAGCGATACATATAGTCATCTAAAAGCCTTTTACATGCCAGTGTAGTAACTGGTTCCACTGCCAGCACTGGCAGCGTGTTCCACAGGCAAACGTCCCTCTGTGTAAAAAGTACCTGCCCCGCACACATTCCTTGGAACATTGTCCATCTCCCATTAAATCTATGCTCTCCAGCTATGCTCTGGTATAAATATAAAATTATGAGAAATATGGATATGTAAGAAAGATAGAGGCCACTTCCCAGGGAGGAAATATGAATATGGATATGAAGAGGAAGATGGCTCTGATTGTCTGATCTATTTCTCATAATTCAAAGTACTTCTACCTGATCTGCCCGCCAACCTACGTTCCAGAGAAACTAATGCAACTTCGTTCAATTTCCCTCGACAGCCAATAATCGCTAAGCCAGGCAACATTCTGGTAAATATCTACTTCGACCTCTCCAAAGCTTCCACATTATTCCCATAATGGGGCGACAGAATCCTCGAAATGCGGAGTCATCAAAGCTGTACATTACTTGCCGACTCGTGCTCATTACACCGACCGATGAAAGCAAGCCACCCGCCTGTGGTAAATAAAATGCTGGAGGAACTGTGGTTAGCAAGCGGCATCTGCGAAGAGAGAACTGAGACTAACCTCAGGTCGGGACCCCGATGCTGACTGACTGGGGTCGGGTCTTGGAAGCTGAAAGAGAGATTGGGTAGAGAAAAACTTGGCGGGTCATCAGTGAATAAAGATGGGGATGAGTGATTTGTAGAAAGGTAGAATAAGTTACAAAAGCAATTGATGTAAACGGGGCAAAGACGATTTGCATAAGGAAAGAACCGGACGAGCGAAATATGGATAGAGGTAGGGATGTAGGTAGATGAGAAGAGGGGAGGGGAAAGAGTGGCCTTGCTGGCAGGACCCCCCACCCCAGGGCAGTTGCATTGTGTTGGCTCAACCAGATGACAGTGGGAGAGGCGGTCGTGCTTTGCGATGTGGCAAATTGCATCAACATAAGTGGGCTGCTTTGGGAAATAAATGCCCTGCATTGAAGTGGATCAATTACACTGGTGCTGCATCATCATGACCAAGGTGGCACTGAGCAGCGAGCTGCATTGGTGTGGGCTTTCCGCACTAAAGACATTGAGACAGCACGATTGAACTTCCTGCAACCTCGCTGGATTGGAATGCTGACATTATGTTAGCGGACAGTGGCTGAGCAGCATTGATGTGATTGCTCTGCTATGGAAGCTGGGCTGCATTGAGTGTACTGACACTGAAGAGATGTGACACTGAAGAAATGTACCACTGGAGATGTGCCACTCGGCCGGACCGTTGGCAATCGCCCAGGAGTCGGTGTGCAGTCGGACTGGTATTGTCGTTGGATAAGGGAAGGGTGGCCGCCACAAGCTCGGCCATTTGACACGAGCCACCAGAGCCATCACATAGACTCGCGTATCATCGAATGCACTCTCAAACCCCGTGTACACAGCAGAGCACGCGGCCGGATCGTATCCTGTTGTTCACCTGGCACCGTTCGAAACCGGGGTTCTCTTTTCCTGGAAGGGCGCCTGACACGGTCATTTATGGCGTTTCTCGTCCATTCAGACCGTGCCATACCCCCTCCCGTGAGCCAGTCATAAGCCCGTTGTGCGCAACGTTTCTGCACTAATAGCAGTAGGTGGTCCGCCCAGCTATTGCAGTGTTTTTGCATAGCAATATGCATGGATATTCGGGGAAAGGAAGGATATTCAGTCAACCTAGGCCTGCAGTTCATCCTTCAGCACCTGTACCGCGAGGGGACTTAAGCAAGATTTGGTTTGTGGATTTAGCTCTGCATTCAACACCATTGAGAGGGGGTCTTATCGAAACGTATAAGATTATTAAGGGGTTGGACACGTTAGGGGCAGGAAACATGTTCCCAATGTTGGGGGAGTCCAGAACAAGGGGCCACAGTTTAAGAATAAGGGGTAGGCCATTTAGAACTCAGATGAGGAAAAACATTTTCAGTCAGAGAGTTGTAAATCTGTGGAATTCTCTGCCTCAGAAGGCAGTGGAGGCCAATGCTCTGAATGCATTCAAGAGGGAGCTAGTCAAGTCAAGAGAGAGCTAGGGTAGCGCAGTCAGGGGCTATGGGGAGAACGCAGGAACGGGGTACTGATTGAAAAGGATCAGCCATGATCAAATTGAATGGTGGTGGTGGCTTGAAGGGCCGAATGGCCTACTCCTGCACCTATTGTCTATTATCTATTGTCCATTAAGTCAACAAGTAATGTTACAGCTTTGACGACTCCGCATTTCGAGGATTCTGGCGCCCCATTATGTGAAAAATGTGGAAGCTTTGGAGAGGTCGAAGAAGATATTGACCAGAATGTTGCCTGGCTTAGCGATTATTAGCTGTAGGGGGAAATTGAACGAAGTTGCATTAGTTTCACTGGAACGTAGGTTGGCGGGGAGATCAGGTAGAAGAACTTTGAATTTTGAGAAATAGGTGAAACATCAGAGCCATCTTCCTCTTCATATCCATATTCTTATTTCCTCCCTGTGAAGTGGTCTTTCACTTTCTTACCTGTCTTATTTCTCCATTTTATATTTATAACAGAGTACAGCTAGAGAGCATAGATTTAATGTGAGATGGACAATGTTTTAAGGAATGTGTGCGGGGCAGGAACATTTTACACAGAGGGGCGTTTGCATCTGGAACACGCTGCCAGTGCTGGCAGTGGAACCAGTTTAAATACTGGCATGTAAAAGGCTTTCAGATGAGTATATGTATTGCTCTATGTTCTATGTTTTGAATGTACTTCTAAACTGCCACGTTGAGTCCCTTGGTCTCACCCAGCCGGCGGCGTTCCTATTGTATTGCCCATTCGTCACCACCTCTCTCCTGCTTAAGACTGTCTTCGTTTCCTCTTTCATCGTTCTATGAAGGGTCCCTGACCTGAGTCTGCAATAGTTTCTCGTTCGCCCACGGATTATCTGTCCTGCTGGGTGATTCCAACATGGTCTGTGTCTCTGTTAACTTCCTTAGCTTTACAGTATTTAAGATGTTCACGCTGAAGAATCCGACTGATGGGACTGTTCTGACAGCGGGAGAGAAATCGAGTCGCGACCGTCCATTTCATTTTCAAAGGTAATGTAAAACTAATTTAGCGTGTATTTAATTCAAGCAAACTTATACGTTTCACGTCACCATTTTATCCCTTGGAACACTTCTCAATCATACACGTTGGCACTGGGCTTATTTCAAGTTTTGCACGGGGATTTCTCGGTTCAATCGATAGCAATAGCTCTCTGCACAATATCCCCAAGTGAATCAAAACGCCACATTCGCCCACGGTTAAACAGTGAACTTGTAATTCGGTTTGAATAGTATTTTGTGAATCAAAGGCACAGCAATTGCTCCAATGCCCCGCCCGTCATCCATAACAATTGACTTGGAAGAGACATGGCGCTTTGGGCGCTCAGTGCAACAACGAGCTCGTTATCTGCAGAACCTTCTCTGGATCCGCAGATCAGGCTTCCTGTCTAATTAACAGGAGGCCCACAAACGAGGATGAACCCCCTCCTTGCTTCAGGTGTTACGTTTTTGGAGGCCTTGTAGCGCTAGGATATATATGACAGAAAATGAGGATTTTCGCAACTGTGTATGAAGTGTCCACCACATGTCCAAGGATACAGAATGGCAACAACGTAGTTTGATACGGAGACTCATAAAAGGATGGAGGGTATTAAACTGCACATAGAATATAAGATCAGGAAGCCATAAATCCAAGTACATTTAAAAATCTGCAGGCCATCTTGTCGGCGCCGGCTGTTTAAACGTATCTCATACGTATTTCACCCGCAAAAAAATGTTGAGCCTGTTGTGCTCTTTACGATTTGCAGTGGCCAATTCCATTCCATCCTCCGCATATCTGGGACAAGGAAGCAAGGCCAAAGCAGCCAGCGAAGCGAAATAAAAGGCTGGACAAAACCAGCGGCTGAGGCTCCACCTCTGGAGTGGACGGACAGACGACACCATGTCGGGGCACTTCTTCATACTGAGAGTGTCGGGCGAGAAACCTGGAACAGAGAGTAGGAGGTGGGCCAATGTCCGGAAATGATAGGCGGATGAGCCAAAACATTATGACCACTGACAGGCGAAATGAATAACATTGATAATCTTACAATGACACTGTCAAGGGGTAGGAGAAATTAGGCAGCATGTGAACCGTCAGTTCTTGAAGTTGATGTGCTAGATGCAGGAGAAATGGGCAGGAAATGAGCGACTTTGACAAGGTCCAAATTGTTATGGCCAGACGACTGGGTCAGAGCATCTCTGAAATGGCAAGGCTTGTGGGGTGCTCCCGGTCAGCAGTGGTGAGTACCTACCGACAGTGGTCCGAGAAGGGATAAACCACAAACCGGCGACAGACAGTGTAATGGCAGTTTCTATACATTCTCAAAGTCCAACTTCGATAGCCATTACTGCTCGGGGATGGAATGGTATAGCTTACGCACACACCGCACTCCGAGATAAGAAAGACGAATCTTCCAAACGCTGTTTCTTAATTAATTGGTCTTTATTAAAGTAGCACAAATCAAAAGAGTAATTCATAACTTTTCGTTCTTATCAACTGTTTTTTCTTCAAGCAATACAATAAAAACCGTGTAGTCGTTACCGTGTGCTCCTTGTGAGTGTAGCTGGCGCCAATGTGGCAGTCGAGGGTGTGGCAGTCGAGAGTGTGGCAGACATGAATGTGGTAAAAAAATGTATTCTTTCCATCCTCCGAGACTAAACTGACCCACAATCTCTGTCGCTACGCTAGTCTCCTCCCATGTCGACACTCCCCATTACGTATCGAATCACACCCCCAAGCATGCAAAAAAAGACAGAAACTAGAAATATTAAACATAGCCATAATACAATGACAGTAACTAAATTAAGCGTAAATGGCTCCTACACACCGGCCCCTAATTGTTCTGCGTATATAACGAAGCAATTAGCAATAGATACTAAAAGGAGCTATAAAAGCTTAATATTTATCAAAGACAAAAGTAATATGCATTATATTTTGGCATTCAAACTTCTTTAACGATTCTTCAATCTTCTCCTTCACCTTCTAGAAGCAGACATATCTTGGTTATCGGTCTTACCAAGATGATGTCCTTAGTCTGAAGTCGTACAGTACACAAAAAACCTTTAACGTCTGGCATGACCTCCAGTATCTTTTTACGAAGTTTTGACAAGATGTGATTTCTTCCTCCATGTCCGATCTGTTCATGAATATGTCGTAACAGCAATGTTGAAATATGAAAGTCCTTCGAGAGAATAATAGGATGCTTAGCTTCTTCAGGCACCGCTAGTTTATTTAGCTGACCACCTACTCTCAGAAGTCCTTTATCCAGTATCGGGTCAAGCCTGTATAAAAAACTACTTATTTTAACACCACGTTCACCAGCTTGTAATGCTGATAGCTCTTCCTTATATTCTTGTATTTGACAGAAAGAGATAACTGCATTTTCTGCCTTAAAAAGATCAGCCGGACATAAACACTGTCCCCGGTACGATACTCAACCTTTTCTTTCAGCTTGCCAGGATCCGTTTCAAAGCCACTTATAGGAGCCCGCGTTTCATTTTTCTTACGAGTCCACTGCAAAAGCATTGTTTTTAATTTACGAAACTAAGCCACTACAGTCTTCAACTTATTCCATGATGAGAAATGGGTAATTAAATAGTTTGTTGAATCTAATGGGTCCTTAATAATGGCGTTCACTAAGATGTCTTCCTTGATCTCCGGATCATTAGCAGAGATTTCAATTTCCAGGTTAGACTTTGTCCATTCTCGGTCTGTTTACATAGAAACTCTGGCCCATTGATCCATCTCTTACTGCTTAAGAAGCGGTCTGCTGTTAATCCTCTAGAGGCTTCATCCGCAGGATTTTCCTTGGTATTAATATACTTCCACTGTGATACATTAGTAGCATACCTTATAAAAGAGATCCTGTTTGCGACAAATGTTAGGAAGCGTTTATTTTCAACGTTGGTGTACCTAAGCACTGTCATGCTATCAGTACAGAAGGTAGATTCCTCCAGCTTAAGCTGCAGTTCTTTTTGCAGCAATATGTAAATTCTGACAGCTAAGACTGCGGCTGCAAGCTCCATTCTGGGAATCGTCATTTGCTTCAATGGTGCCACTCTGGCCTTTCCCATTAAGAATGCAGCATGTACATCATTAATATCATTTCCAGTCTCAGATATGAAACAGTACCGTAACCACTTTCACTTGCATCAGAAAGGTGATGCAGGTGTGCAAATCTGATTCGACCAAAGTTTGTCGCCTTCATACACCGGTCCTAACCCTAACCGGTCCGAGATCTTGTCGAGATTTTCTAACCACTCTGTCCATCGCTGAGAGAAGATTTGCGTTATACTCTCATGCCATCCAAGTTTCTTGTTACAGAGATCCTGCAAAATTAACTTGGCTGATAGTGTAAATCGTGCAATAAATCCCAAAGAGTGTGGCAGTCGAGAGTGTGGCAGACGTGAGGGTGACTGGCGCGGGTGTGGTAAAAAACTGTAGTCTCTCCATCCTCCAGACTAAACTGACCCACAATCTCTGTCGCTACGCTAGCATCCTCCCATATAGACACTCCCCATTACGTATCAAATCACACCCACAAGCATGCAAAAAAAGACAGAAACTAGAAATATTAAACATAGCCATAATACAATGACAGTAACTAAATTAAACGTAAATGGCTCCTACAGATAGGGTGTTGCGATGCGCGAGGGCACGATGGCTATTCCGTCTGGTCCGAACCGACAGAAGGTCTACTGTGGCACAAGTCACAGAAAATGGTAATGGCGGTCACGGGAGGAATGTGTCACAATACACAGCGCATCGCGTCCTGCTGCGTATGGGGCTGCACACGGAGGACCAACAGCATATTAGGGCATAATGCTTTAGCTTATCAGGTTATAATGTTTTGGCTCATCGGTGTATATGTAGGACCGATGAGTGGAGACGCCGACAAGGGTGAGAGATGAAAAGAAAACAAAGGCTGTGAAATAAGGAGATAAGTTGAGGAATTGAATGTAAACCGCAGCGAGGAAGATGGTGGAAGTGGACGTTATGGGAGGGAGTAGTGGGAATCTGAAAGGGAACTGAGGATCTCGGGGAAGGGATATATGCGTACGAGGAGGAGGAAGTAGCAGGGTGACAAGGCATGGGAGAAATATTTGTGCACCAGTGTGGGGGAGGGGTAAGATCGGGTGTAGGGGATATTACTTGAACGGACATCTGGTATTCCTTGGCGCATAGAACGCACATTCTCAGCGAAATGGTGAAATCGTCGTCCCCTGCGGTTGAAAAGAGGACTCGCATAGAGGGATTCCATGGTCTTGTTTTAGCAGAGCGGTGAGATGAATCTCCGCGACCCAGGCCGCACAGCAGGATGTCACGTTACAACTTTGTAACACAAAGTCACATTTGAAATATGGGGTCGAATCGCGGACTGCGTAACCGTCAGAGGGTGTAGGTGGACTACGATGCCAGAAGAAGTGGTGACTGCTGCCCGCGAGTACAGGCGAGGCAAGTGCGTTTAGAATCAGAGATGAACCAGGAGTGGGGTTCTGTTTGAAGTTCACAAACCTACGAGGGCCGTAGCGAGACTAGAGACGAGAGAAACGTATCGCCGTAGCATAGGTTGCCATAATCGGAGCGCAGGCGCTTTAGATGACGGGGTAAGTTGGTGATGGATGCAGGCACTGTCAGCGCTTGAAAAAGTTAAGATGAATCTTTGAAATGGAATGACAAGAACGGCTACCATCCGAGTGATGGGACCACTGAGGAATGCCGACAGGTACATAATGAACGGCGAAGACACCGTGGGCAGAATGTTCTTCCCCCTGTAGTGCGTGTCTCTGTGGCCCTGAGTCACACTCGTTCAGGAGAATATCTGGACAAGAACGTCAACTTACAATGTTTGTTGATCAGAGACGTTAATCACCACAGCTATGTGGCGTTTAGATTCGTTGGCTCTGTGGCTTTCAGATGTTATGCAATAAAATCGGAGTGAGGTGCAGATTTTAATAGCGTCGAAGGGGCGAGAGGCGGTGTTCCGGCCGTTGCTTGCTGGGAAAGATTTGCAAAAAAATAACAACAGTGGGACTGAAACCATGGGAGACGTTTCATCCGGTTTGGCGCGTTCCAATCATGTTCAGCTATATCCTATGAAACGTGCGAATGAAATCCCCAATTAACCATTCATCAGCCCACCTGCCCAACATGTCAAGATCCTGTTGCAATTTTGACAACCATCTTCGCCATCTATAATACCACCCACTTTAGTGTCACCTGCAAACGTATTAATTGTGCCTTGTCTATTCTCTTCCAAATCATTGATATAGATAACAAACAGCAATGGGCCTAGCACCGAACCCTGGAGCACCCACTACTCACCGGCTGCCAGTCCGAAAAACAACGTTCTACCGTCACCTTCTGCTTCCTTCCATGAATCCAATTTTCTATCTATTCGGCTAGATGTCTTTTGTTCCCAAGCCATGCAGCCTTTCGGAGCAGCCTGCCACGCGTACCTTCTCAAATACCATGATCAAATCCATATATACGCCGTCCTCAGCTCTGCCCTCAACAACCTTTTGCTGAGATTTTCAAAAGCGAACGGGAAACTACAGGAAACTTGATCAGTCACCTTGTTTAATTCTCGTTTGTATGGAACAATTCAGGATACGTGCCAATCACATAAAGCCCAACTTTCACCTGCAAAGAATAAACTCACTGAAACCGCCAAGTACTGGAAAACAAACTTCACATTGGTGGAACTTGTAGAGCTGCTGGCAAATCACTGCGGTTTCAATCCGAACACGTAGTGCTGATAGTGTGGAGTTTGAACGCTCTCCCTGAAACCTCATGGATTCTACCAGTGTCCCCAGAGTTCCTCCGATACTTGAAAGACTCGGGTGTTGTTCGGCTGATTTGACTGTTTAAGGTGTGTCGACGGGTGATAGCACCTGGAGGAGCTAATGGGAATGCGGGGCACTTTGAAACGAATGTTGTCTGTAGGTCCTTGATCAATGACGGGATATATCGGGGACCAGGTTGTGAACACATTATGTGACTACATGGTACAAATGTGGGTAGTTGTGCAGATAGTGAGAATGGTTGTGAAAAACATTGCAGCAGGATCTTCAGTTCAGTTGTGTTTAGTTTATTGTCACGTGTACGGACGTGCAGTAAAAAGCTTTTGTTGCGTGCTAACCAGTCAGCAGAAAAGCATGATTACAATCGATCAATTTACAGTGTATAACTAATGCACACGAGAAGGGAATAACGTTTAATGCTAGGTAAAGCCAGCAAAATCCGATAAGTCTTGATCGATTGGTCAGGTGCGCTGAGGAAAAGTTGATGGAATTTAATACAAAGGGATGTGAAATTTTGGTAAGACTAACATGGGCAGGGCTTACACAGTGAATGGTAGGCATCTGGCGAGTCTTGTGGAGCCCAGGCCAGGGGTGTAGGAGTGCAGGTGCGTGGTTCCCGAAGGTGCAATCGCAGGCAGATCTGATGGGCGAAAAGGCTTTTGGCGAAAGCAAACAAGAAAAAAAATAGAGGGGTCGTAACGCAACGTTCGATGTAGATATTTCGGTTTTGATTTAACTGTAACAGATAAAGTCTAATCGGCTGAGGCTGGGAAATGAGCGGTTTGCAGAAATCGTGATGAATATTTGTTTTCTCCGAAGTGCCTGAACAATTGTTCGGCGTTGTGCTTCACCTGAATAACCACATGGTACTTACTTCAATAGACAATAGACAATAGGATTAGGCCATTCGGCCCTTCGAGCCAGCACCGCCATTCAATGTGATCATGGCTGATCATTCTCAATCAGTACCCCGTTCATGCCTTCTCCCCATACCCCTTGACTCCGCTATCCTTAAGAGCTCTATGTAGCTCTCTTGAATGCATTCAAAGAATTGGCCTCCACTGCCTTCTGAGGCAGAGAATTCCACAGATTCACAACTCTCTGACTGAAAACGTTTTTCCTCATCTCCGTTCTAAATGGCATACCCCTTATTCTTAAACTGTGGCCCCTTGTTCTGGACTCCCCCAACATTGGGAACATGTTTGCTGCCTCTAACGTGTCCAACCCCTTAATAATCGTATACGTTTCGGTAAGATCCCCTCTCATCCTTCCAAATTCCAGTGTATACAAGCCTAGTCGCTCCAGTCTTTCAACATACGACAGTCCCGGCATTCCGAGAATTAACCTAGTAAACCTACACTGCACGCCCTCAATAGCAAGAATATCCTTCCTCAAATTTGGAGACCAAAACTGCACACAGTACTCGAGGTGCGGTCTCACTAGGGCCCTGTACAACTGCAGAAGGACCTCTTTGCTCCTATACTCAACTTCTCTTGTTATGAAGGCCAACATTCCATTGGCTTTCTTCACTGCTTGCTGTACCTGCATGCTTCCTTTCAATGACTGATGCACTAGGACACCCAGATCTCGTTGTACGTCCCCTTTTCCTAACTTGACACCATTCAGATAATACTCTGCCTTCCTATTCTTACCACCAAAGTAGTTCTCCAACCTGAACGACTACCGCCCGGTTGCCCTAACGCCGATAGTCATGAAGTGCTTTGAGAGGCTGGTACTCTCACACATCAAATCCAACATCCCTGACTCACTGGACCCACATCAATTTGCATACAGGGCAAATAGATCCACAGAGGACGCCATCTCTCTGGCTCTTCACACTGTCCTGACTCACCTAGAGAGACAGGGCACGTACGTGAGGATGCTATTCATAGACTATAGCTCCGCCTTCAACACGGTCATCCCCACCAAGCTCATCACCAAACTCCACCAGCTAGGCCTCAGCTCCTCATTATGTGACTGGATCCTGGACTTCCTGCTGGAACGACCGCAGGCAGTGAGAATGGGCCCGCACCTGTCCCCCACTATCACCCTGAGTACCGGCACACCATAGGGCTGTGTTCTGAGCCCCATGCTCTACTACCTCTTCACACACGACCGTGTTCCTGCATTCGACACCAACACCATTGTCAAGTTTGCAGACGACACAACGGTGATCGGGCTTATCACCAACGGGGATGAAACAAACTATAGAGCGGAGGTGCAGAACCTGGCGGACTGGTGCTCAGGATAACAACCTGTCCCTAAATACCACCAAGACCAAGGAGCTGATCATCAACTTCCGTAGGTCACGTAACGGGGAATATTCCCCGATCTCTATCAACGGGGACAGTGTGGAGAGAGTGTCCAGCTTCATGTTTCTGGGCACTCACATTTCGGAGGACCTAACATGGTCCAATAACACCGCTGCGATGGTCAAGAAGGCACAACAAAGACTGTTCTACTTAAGAACACTGAAAAAGTCTGGTCTACCCCAACAGCTGCTGACGACCTTCTACCGCTGCACCATAGAGAGCATCCTAACGCATGGCATCCCTGTGTGGTACCTCAGCTGCACGGAGGCAGAAAGGAAAGCTCTACAGCGGGTAGTCCACAGAGCTCAGAGGGCCATCGGAACACAGCTACCAGACTTGGAGGGCATCTACAACACACGATGCCTCAGAAAAGCCACCAGCATCCACAAAGACTCTTCACACCCCTGCAACAGTCTGTTCGAACTCCTTCCATCGGGCAGACGATACAAGGCCTTCTACGCCCGCACCTCCAGACTCAGGAACAGCTTCATCCCCAGGGCCATAGCTGCTATGAACCGGTCCTGCTGAGCCGGATGGCCACAACGCATAGATCAACTTGCACTTTACCCTGTCTAAAACTGTTACAATTGTTTCGTTTCGTTGGGTTGCTGTTGTCTAAATTACTTAAATTATTGCATCGTATGGGAGGCGCATTCCCAATCTCGTTGTACCCCTGGGTACAATGACAATAAAGATATATTGTATTGTATTGTATTGTATTAAACTGCATCTGCCATGCATCTGCCCACTCACACAACCTGTCCAAGTCACACTGCAACCTCATAACATCTCCCTCACAGTTCACACTACTACCCAGCTTTGGATCGTCTGCAAATTTGCTAATGGTACTTTTAATCCCTTAATCAAAGTCATTAATGTATATTGTAAATAGCTGCGGTCCCAGCACCCCACTAGTTACTGCCTGCCATTCTGAAAGGGACCAATTTATCCCCACTCTTTGCTTTCTGTCTGTCAACCAATTTTCTATCCATGTCAGTACCCTACCTCCAATACCATGTGCTCTAATTTTGCCCACTAATCCCCTATGTGGAACCTTGTCGAAGACTTCACAATATTATGCAACACTCTGTGAACAATAGGTTTGCTCAGGGACTGTGATCAACATGAAACGATGACACCCAACGGTCCCGCAGGGATAATCCCTTTCCTTCAAATAAGGGAACCTTTTCAATGAGATATTCCACAATCAAATAGGATAAGAGGTGACAAGGAGATGGGCGAACTACAGATTGTTAGAGTCATATACGAGATCCAAAAGATATACTACCCGATCCTGGCTATTGTCGGTGTTCCGGGTAAGTGAGGAGAGCTGTCGTTTACGCTGTGCATATTTGAGAATCTGGCTGTATGTCTCTCGAAACTGCCTCTTTTAATTTCAAATTCAGTGATCGCACTGCCGAGGGATTATTAATGCGCGAACCATTCTTGCTGTGACTGTCACTTTGAACATCGTATTTTGCAGGATTAAACGCAGAGTGATCTGCAACTTCCCGGTGTTTGCACTGGTTAACATCGAGCACAGTCACGTTGTATTGAATCCATTATGCCCATTGACCAGTTCCAGCTGAATTGATGGAACACACAAAGTCACAGTGGATGGTGGAAATGCTAAATGTTAAAGGAACCCCATTAGTAAGTGGGGCAGCAGCTGTGCCGGTCAATGTTTCAATTCAGTGCCCTTCCAATGGGGGATTTCGTGGCTTACATTACCACAGCAGGACCGGGTGAATTGCGGAGCGGGTTTAGAACTGCAGACTCAATGTGAATTATTAACCATTTCGAACCTAATCATGTTTCTGTCGAAATCATCCCAGTCTCCTCTTTGCATCAACTGATCTTCTCTTTGCGATTAAAATCTGCGTTTCATGTTTGCCGTTTAGTTCGATTGATTGATTTCCAAAACTTCCTTTGAAGAGAAAGTTGCACGTCATCGAGATGTTGTGTGATGCACTTCACAGTGCTAGGAGAACGGGCTTTGTTCCCTCTCTCTATGGTAACTGTGTAACTTAGCAAGTGTGCGATCATTCGATATCACACTCATTCCTCAATTGCAATTGCAATTACTCCAATCACAAATATACCAGAAATCACACATTCCCATCAGTAACCAAGTCAAAGATAAGCATCATCTGGGTGAATTGCAAAATGGAAGTTAATCTATATTTACCAACTGCATGGTAAACGCCAAACTGAGTCACGCTAATGTAATTTTGGGTCCCTGTCTAATACTGAACCACATGTCAGGGGTGATCTACACGCATTCACACAACATAAACGGACCGCTTTGTTGCTTCGGATATTTATATTGCGCAGTGCATTACCCGCATCGTATTATTAACCCTTAAGCCACAACATTGCTCTTTGCTTTCGGAATCACACAGATGCTATGGTGAAATTGCTGATGAACTTCATAAAAGTAAAGTGTGTTTGTTCACGGTGTTTAACTCATGCAAAGCACATAATGCGGAGGTTGCAATCATCTTGCACTAAAAATATGATCATTCTTTTTGCATCACAGTGAATCTGGTGACAATTGTGGTCCTGTCTCGAGGAAAGTGTGGCCTCTCCAGATGTGTGACCCGCTACCTGGTGGCCATGGCAGCGGCAGATCTACTGGTCATTATCTTTGACCTGATATTGAGACAGATTCCGATTGCTCATCGCCTATATTTTGTGAAGCTCATCCCCCTGTGTAATATCCACGCCGTCTTGCTTTACACAGTGACCGACTGTTCTGTGTGGTTCACCGTCTCCTTCACCTTTGACCGATTTGTTGCCATCTGTTGCCAAAAATTGAAGCATAGATATTGCACCGAGAAAACAGCGGCTGTGGTTCTGAGCACAGTGAGTGTACTGAGCAGCGCCAAGAATGTTTACTGGTATTTCATGTATACACCTTGGTACAGATTGGCGAATACCCCCTGGTTTTGTTACATGGATGTCCGTGTTATGACTTCAATTACCTGGTCAACGATTGAGTCTCTTCATTATATTCTCACCCCCTGTGTCCCGTTTGTGTTGATTCTGCTGCTCAATGCTTTAACGGTGAGACATATTTTGGTGGTCAGCAGAGCCCGCAGGAGACTCCGGGACCAGAAAAGTGCGAAGAGCCCCAGTGATCCCGAAATGGTGAATCGAAGGAAATCCGTGATATTGTTGTTATTTATCTCCGGAAATTTCGTTCTGTTATGGGCAACATTTACATTTTATATAATAAGTAGACGTGTGTGTTATTTCGAAGAATGTTTTTTTTCCCTCCCTACCTTTGTATCGGAAATAGGATTCATGCTTCAATTACTTAGCAGTTGCACAAACACGTGCATATATGCGGTGACACAGAAGATGTTTAGAATGCAATTGTTGACTGTGTTAACATATCCCCTTCCTCGACTGATAAGATTAATTAAGCACTGAAAAATAATGAAAAACTGGAGCATCTAAAGCATCATAATCAAATATTAGAACCAGAACTGTTGAAATGCTTTACGCAAACAGACTCGGCACCCATTGTGACCGCGCTCGGCATTAACCATCCACTTACACTAATCTGACATTGATTCTATTCTCCATACATTGGATTAATCCCAGAGCCCTTCTACCCAATTCGGAATTAAGGGGCATTATCGGAGGAATTCGCAGAGGACGCACAACGTCCACATTGCTTGTCATTGGAAGGTGGGAGGTAACATATATTTTCAGGCTAAACCTATGTGGTCACAGAGAGAAAGCGCAAAGTCCACAAGCCAGCATGCGAGGTTAGGACTGAACCCGGGTCTGTAGCGTCATGAGGCAGACGCTCTCATAGCTGCGAGACTATTTTCCGCTGTTCCCGCAGCTTCGTTGCAAATACGGGGAATTTAGTTGGATAGTGCTCATCCCATTTTTGACCTCTAGTTGTGTCTAGCGTTGTCCAAATTAGTGTATATCCCCAAGTAGATTAAACAGTTCTAACACTGTTCGGTGGGTACCCCGACTCAGTCAGTTCTTGTGCCGTCAACACACTTCTTTCCTTGAACTCCAAGGTTAATTTCGCAATAAATATAATTTCTCACTGTGAGCGATCAGAGGAACACCAAGGCTGGCGAACCAGCATATTGACAGAGCATCCAAACTACACGTTTACAAAATATCCGCTTGGCTCCCCGACTCATTTCCGCCAAAGATTTAGTCAGTGATCGTGGTTTCCATTAAAAAAACGAAGATGCCCAAATAAGGGATGGCATACATCACGGAGTTTGCATAATCCACAGCGAATCAATAATCTAAAGACAATCCTCTGGGAAGGTGATGGACGGACGAGTTCCAACACTGGGTTTCTGATAGGGACAGACAAGATAGTTGGGAGATAACCCGTACTCAATGGTCCATCAGTGAACCGTGATTAAAACCACGTCCTTGGTCATTTCAGGGAAGTGTCCCATCAAATACCCGCAGCAGAGATTTCACTCCTGGAAGCGGGAGATCTTGTGTGTAAAGGTGACGTCGCAAATTATGGAAGTCATTAGAAATTTGGCAAGTTTGTCATATATTTAACCCAAAATCTTACATATTAAGAGAGTAAAAGCAAACGTGTTTAATTGTCATGTGTATCATTTCAAAAATGTAAAATGCGCATGGAACCATTGTGACGCGAGCTATAGAAACTGTAACTGCTGTGAATGCGTGAAAAATGTGGGTCCTCTCAGAATGTTTTCCAGTATACGCTGTGAAGCTCTATGAAGTTCTGTAAATGTTTGAGAAAACCACCGCATCTCTATGAGATTTCTTACTGTCTTCCCCTGATTTGGGCCATAATTCTGAGTGCGACTGGTCCTCGTGTGAAGCCAGATTCAGGGTACTGGTCAGGCACACAATTCCCTCCAACACACGACACAGCGAGCAGGGGGCTACATAGAACCACATGGCTGCAAACCCGGGATGTTTAGTTTTGCTACCTACATTTGTTCTATTGGGCCCCACATTGTTGTCGTGCGATTGTAAATTGTGGTACTATAAGATAACAAATTGGAGGGAAAGGAAATAATGCTGACTTTATTGGGCGAGAGCAGTAGAGGGTTAGGGCTCTGTGTGGAGATGCGGCAACATGCGGCAACACACACACACGCACACGCACACGCACGCACACGCACACGCACACGCACACGCACGCACACGCACGCACACGCACACACACACACACACAAGTATACATTTACAACATATGTACAAAACGACAGCTAATGAATAACACGAAGGTGACATCAAATAATATGATGTAACGGCAGGGCACTCGAAGTTCAAATGTAAGCTGCAGATCGGAAACTCGCTGCCATGAAATGGACACCCGAGAGACCCAGAGTACAACGAATAGCGGATAATAATTTAGAATCTTTAGAAAATGGACATATTATGGTCGGAGACGATCTTGAATTTGGAATTTGGACGGTGGGCCATGTAGATATCATATAACATATAACATATAACAACTACAGCATGGAAACAGGCCTGTCCGGCCCTACCAGTCCACGCCGACCATTCTCCCTGACCTAGTCTCATCTACCTGCACTCAGACCATAACCCTCCAATCCCCTCCTATCCATATACTTGTCCAATTTACTCTTAAATAATAAAATCGAGCCAGCCTCCACCACTTCCACCGGAAGCCCATTCCATACAGCCACAACCCTCTGAGTAAAGAAGTTCCCCCTCATGTTACCCCTAAACCTTTGTCCCTCAATTCTGAAGCTAGATCGGTATGATCATTGCTGTTTGTTATCTATATCAATGATTTGGATGCGAACAGCAAGGCATAATTAATAAGTTTGCAGATGACACTAAAGTGGGTGGTATTATAAATGGCGAAGATGGTTGTCAAAATTGCAACAGGATCTTGACATGTTGGGCAGGTGGGCTGATGAATGATTAATGGGGATTTCATTCGCACGTTTCACAGCATATAGCTGAACATGATTGGAACGCGCCAAACCGGATGAAACGTCTCCGCTGGTTTCAGTTCCACTGTTGTTATTTTTTTTGCAAATCTTTCCCAGCAAGCAACAGCCGGAACACCGCCTCTCGCCACTTCCGCGCTGTTAATATCTGCACCTCACTCCGATTTTGTTGCATAACCTGAAAGCCATAGAGCCAACAATTCTAAACGCCACAGAGCTGTCGTGATTAATGTCTCTGATCAACAAACATTGTAGGTTGACGTTCTTGTCCAGATATTCTCCTGAACGAGTTTGATTCAGGACCACAGAGACACGCACTACAGGGGGAAGAACATTCTGCCCACGGTGTCTTCGCCATTCATTATGTACCTATCGGCATTCCTCAGTTGTCCCATCACTCGGATGGTAGCCGTTCTTGTCATTACATTTCAAAGGTTCATCTTAATGGGGGTTTTTTTCAAACGCTGACAATGGCTGCATCCATCACGAACTCAAGCAATGCGTTCTTGAAGCTAATACTAAGTGGCATAACCCTTGCTCATACACCCTCTTACCCCGTCATTTAAACAGCCTGCGCTCCGATTACGGGAACCTATGCGAAGCCGATACGTTTCTCACGTCTCTCGACCCGCTCCGGCCCTCATCGCTTTGTGAACTTCAAACAGAACCCCGCTCCTGGTTCATCTCTGGTTCTAAACGCACATGTCCCGCCTGTACTCGGAGACAGCAGCCACCACTTCAGGTAACATCCTAGTTCACCTGCAACCTCTGTCGTTTGCACAGTCCACGATTCCACCCAATATTTCAAATATGACTTTGATTTACAAAGTTGTAACGTGACATCCTGCTGTGCGGCCTGGCTCACGGAGATTCATCTCCCCGCTCTGCTTAACCCAGACCATGGAATCCCTCCATGCGAGTCCACTTTTCAAACGTAGGGTCATCGCTTTCACCATTTCGCTAAGAACGTGCCCTCTGTGCGCCAAGGAATACCAGATGTCCGTTCAAGTTATATCCCCGACACCCGATCTTACCCCTCACCCACACAGGTGCACAAATATTTCTCCCTTGCCTTGTCACCCTGCTACTTCCTCCTCCTCGTACGCATATATCCCTTCCCCGAGTTCCTCACTGCCCTTTCATATCGCCACTACTCCCGCCCCTAACGTCCACTTCCACCATATTCCCCGCTGCGGTTTACATTCCAGTCCCCAACATTTCTCCTTATTTGACTGCCTTTGTTTTCTTTTCATCTCTCACCCTTGTCCGCGTCTCTACTCATCGGTCCCACATATACATCCGCCTATCGTTGCCGGGCATTGGCCCACCTGCTGTTCTCTGTTCCAGGTTTCCCTACACCCTCAGTATGAAGAAGTGTCCCGACACGGTGTCGTCTGTCCGTCCCCTCCAGAGGTGGAGTCTAAGCCGCGGGTTTGTCCAGCCTTTAATTTTGTTTCGCTGGCTGCTTCGGCTTTGTTTCCCTGTCCCAGATATGCGGAGGATGGAATGGAATTGGCCACTGTAAATCGTGAAGAGCACAACAGGCTCAACATTTTTAGCGGGATGTAATACGTATGAGATACGTTTAAACAGCCGGCGCCGACAAGATGGCCTGCAGATTTGTATATGTACTTGAATTTATGGCTTCCTGATCTTATATTCTATGTGCAGTTTAATACCCTCCATGCTTTTATGAGTCTCCTTATCAAACTACGTTGCTGCCATTCTGTTTCCTTGCAAATGTGGTGTACACTTCATACACAGTTGTGAGGATCCTAATTTTCCATCATTAATGCCCAACAAGGCCTCCAAAAACGTGACACCTGAAGCAAGGAGGGGTTTCATCCTCGTTTGTGGGCCTCCTGTTAATGAGACAGAAAGCCTGATCTGCGGATCCAGAGAAGGTTCTGCAGATAACGGGCTCGTTGTTACACCGAGCGCTCAACGCGCCATGTCTCTTCCAAGTCAATTGTTATGGATGACGGGCGGGGCATTGGAGCAATTGCTATGCCTTTGATTCACAAAATACTATTCAAAATGAATTACAAGGCCACTGTTTAACGATGAGCGAACCTGGCGTTTTGATTCACTTGGGGATATTGTGCAGAGAGTTATTGCTACCGACCAAGGCTTGATCCGAGAAATCCGTGTGCAAAACTTGAAATAAGCTCAGTGCCAACGTGTATGACTAAGCGTTCCAATGGATAAAATGGTGACGTTAAACATATATGTTTGTTTGAATTAAATACACGCTAAATTAATTTAACATTTCCTTTGGGAAGGAAGTGGACGGTCGCACCTCGATTTGATTCCCGCTGTCAGAACAATCCCATCAGTAGGATTCTTCAGCTTGAACATTTTAAATACTGTAAAGCTAAGGAACTTAACAGAGACACAGACCAAGCTGGAATCACCCAGCAGGACAAATAATCCGTGGACGAACGAGAAACTATTGCAGACTCAGTTCAGTGACCCTTCATAGAACGAGGAAAGAAGACATGGAGACAGACTTCAGCAGCAGAGAGGTGGAGACAAATGGGCCGTACAATAGGAACGTCGCCGGCTGGGTGAGAGCAAAACACTCATTGTGGCAGTTTAGAATACTATAATACATTGAATATATAAAACATAGAGCGATACATATAGTCATCTAAAAGCCTTTTACATGCCAGTGTAGTAACTGGTTCCACTGCCAGCACTGGCAGCGTGTTCCACAGGCAAACGTCCCTCTGTGTAAAAAGTACCTGCCCCGCACACATTCCTTGGAACATTGTCCATCTCCCATTAAATCTATGCTCTCCAGCTATGCTCTGGTATAAATATAAAATTATGAGAAATATGGATATGTAAGAAAGATAGAGGCCACTTCCCAGGGAGGAAATATGAATATGGATATGAAGAGGAAGATGGCTCTGATTGTCTGATCTATTTCTCATAATTCAAAGTACTTCTACCTGATCTGCCCGCCAACCTACGTTCCAGAGAAACTAATGCAACTTCGTTCAATTTCCCTCGACAGCCAATAATCGCTAAGCCAGGCAACATTCTGGTAAATATCTACTTCGACCTCTCCAAAGCTTCCACATTATTCCCATAATGGGGCGACAGAATCCTCGAAATGCGGAGTCATCAAAGCTGTACATTACTTGCCGACTCGTGCTCATTACACCGACCGATGAAAGCAAGCCACCCGCCTGTGGTAAATAAAATGCTGGAGGAACTGTGGTTAGCAAGCGGCATCTGCGAAGAGAGAACTGAGACTAACCTCAGGTCGGGACCCCGATGCTGACTGACTGGGGTCGGGTCTTGGAAGCTGAAAGAGAGATTGGGTAGAGAAAAACTTGGCGGGTCATCAGTGAATAAAGATGGGGATGAGTGATTTGTAGAAAGGTAGAATAAGTTACAAAAGCAATTGATGTAAACGGGGCAAAGACGATTTGCATAAGGAAAGAACCGGACGAGCGAAATATGGATAGAGGTAGGGATGTAGGTAGATGAGAAGAGGGGAGGGGAAAGAGTGGCCTTGCTGGCAGGACCCCCCACCCCAGGGCAGTTGCATTGTGTTGGCTCAACCAGATGACAGTGGGAGAGGCGGTCGTGCTTTGCGATGTGGCAAATTGCATCAACATAAGTGGGCTGCTTTGGGAAATAAATGCCCTGCATTGAAGTGGATCAATTACACTGGTGCTGCATCATCATGACCAAGGTGGCACTGAGCAGCGAGCTGCATTGGTGTGGGCTTTCCGCACTAAAGACATTGAGACAGCACGATTGAACTTCCTGCAACCTCGCTGGATTGGAATGCTGACATTATGTTAGCGGACAGTGGCTGAGCAGCATTGATGTGATTGCTCTGCTATGGAAGCTGGGCTGCATTGAGTGTACTGACACTGAAGAGATGTGACACTGAAGAAATGTACCACTGGAGATGTGCCACTCGGCCGGACCGTTGGCAATCGCCCAGGAGTCGGTGTGCAGTCGGACTGGTATTGTCGTTGGATAAGGGAAGGGTGGCCGCCACAAGCTCGGCCATTTGACACGAGCCACCAGAGCCATCACATAGACTCGCGTATCATCGAATGCACTCTCAAACCCCGTGTACACAGCAGAGCACGCGGCCGGATCGTATCCTGTTGTTCACCTGGCACCGTTCGAAACCGGGGTTCTCTTTTCCTGGAAGGGCGCCTGACACGGTCATTTATGGCGTTTCTCGTCCATTCAGACCGTGCCATACCCCCTCCCGTGAGCCAGTCATAAGCCCGTTGTGCGCAACGTTTCTGCACTAATAGCAGTAGGTGGTCCGCCCAGCTATTGCAGTGTTTTTGCATAGCAATATGCATGGATATTCGGGGAAAGGAAGGATATTCAGTCAACCTAGGCCTGCAGTTCATCCTCCAGCACCTGTACCGCGAGGGGACTTAAGCAAGATTTGGTTTGTGGATTTAGCTCTGCATTCAACACCATTGAGAGGGGGTCTTATCGAAACGTATAAGATTATTAAGGGGTTGGACACGTTAGGGGCAGGAAACATGTTCCCAATGTTGGGGGAGTCCAGAACAAGGGGCCACAGTTTAAGAATAAGGGGTAGGCCATTTAGAACTCAGATGAGGAAAAACATTTTCAGTCAGAGAGTTGTAAATCTGTGGAATTCTCTGCCTCAGAAGGCAGTGGAGGCCAATGCTCTGAATGCATTCAAGAGGGAGCTAGTCAAGTCAAGAGAGAGCTAGGGTAGCGCAGTCAGGGGCTATGGGGAGAACGCAGGAACGGGGTACTGATTGAAAAGGATCAGCCATGATCAAATTGAATGGTGGTGGTGGCTTGAAGGGCCGAATGGCCTACTCCTGCACCTATTGTCTATTATCTATTGTCCATTAAGTCAACAAGTAATGTTACAGCTTTGACGACTCCGCATTTCGAGGATTCTGGCGCCCCATTATGTGAAAAATGTGGAAGCTTTGGAGAGGTCGAAGAAGATATTGACCAGAATGTTGCCTGGCTTAGCGATTATTAGCTGTAGGGGGAAATTGAACGAAGTTGCATTAGTTTCACTGGAACGTAGGTTGGCGGGGAGATCAGGTAGAAGAACTTTGAATTTTGAGAAATAGGTGAAACATCAGAGCCATCTTCCTCTTCATATCCATATTCTTATTTCCTCCCTGTGAAGTGGTCTTTCACTTTCTTACCTGTCTTATTTCTCCATTTTATATTTATAACAGAGTACAGCTAGAGAGCATAGATTTAATGTGAGATGGACAATGTTTTAAGGAATGTGTGCGGGGCAGGAACATTTTACACAGAGGGGCGTTTGCATCTGGAACACGCTGCCAGTGCTGGCAGTGGAACCAGTTTAAATACTGGCATGTAAAAGGCTTTCAGATGAGTATATGTATTGCTCTATGTTCTATGTTTTGAATGTACTTCTAAACTGCCACGTTGAGTCCCTTGGTCTCACCCAGCCGGCGACGTTCCTATTGTATTGCCCATTCGTCACCACCTCTCTCCTGCTTAAGACTGTCTTCGTTTCCTCTTTCATCGTTCTATGAAGGGTCCCTGACCTGAGTCTGCAATAGTTTCTCGTTCGCCCACGGATTATCTGTCCTGCTGGGTGATTCCAACATGGTCTGTGTCTCTGTTAACTTCCTTAGCTTTACAGTATTTAAGATGTTCACGCTGAAGAATCCGACTGATGGGACTGTTCTGACAGCGGGAGAGAAATCGAGTCGCGACCGTCCATTTCATTTTCAAAGGTAATGTAAAACTAATTTAGCGTGTATTTAATTCAAGCAAACTTATACGTTTCACGTCACCATTTTATCCCTTGGAACACTTCTCAATCATACACGTTGGCACTGGGCTTATTTCAAGTTTTGCACGGGGATTTCTCGGTTCAATCGATAGCAATAGCTCTCTGCACAATATCCCCAAGTGAATCAAAACGCCACATTCGCCCACGGTTAAACAGTGAACTTGTAATTCGGTTTGAATAGTATTTTGTGAATCAAAGGCACAGCAATTGCTCCAATGCCCCGCCCGTCATCCATAACAATTGACTTGGAAGAGACATGGCGCTTTGGGCGCTCAGTGCAACAACGAGCTCGTTATCTGCAGAACCTTCTCTGGATCCGCAGATCAGGCTTCCTGTCTAATTAACAGGAGGCCCACAAACGAGGATGAACCCCCTCCTTGCTTCAGGTGTTACGTTTTTGGAGGCCTTGTAGCGCTAGGATATATATGACAGAAAATGAGGATTTTCGCAACTGTGTATGAAGTGTCCACCACATGTCCAAGGATACAGAATGGCAACAACGTAGTTTGATACGGAGACTCATAAAAGGATGGAGGGTATTAAACTGCACATAGAATATAATATCAGGAAGCCATAAATCCAAGTACATTTAAAAATCTGCAGGCCATCTTGTCGGCGCCGGCTGTTTAAACGTATCTCATACGTATTTCACCCGCAAAAAAATGTTGAGCCTGTTGTGCTCTTTACGATTTGCAGTGGCCAATTCCATTCCATCCTCCGCATATCTGGGACAAGGAAGCAAGGCCAAAGCAGCCAGCGAAGCGAAATAAAAGGCTGGACAAAACCAGCGGCTGAGGCTCCACCTCTGGAGTGGACGGACAGACGACACCATGTCGGGGCACTTCTTCATACTGAGAGTGTCGGGCGAGAAACCTGGAACAGAGAGTAGGAGGTGGGCCAATGTCCGGAAATGATAGGCGGATGAGCCAAAACATTATGACCACTGACAGGCGAAATGAATAACATTGATAATCTTACAATGACACTGTCAAGGGGTAGGAGAAATTAGGCAGCATGTGAACCGTCAGTTCTTGAAGTTGATGTGCTAGATGCAGGAGAAATGGGCAGGAAATGAGCGACTTTGACAAGGTCCAAATTGTTATGGCCAGACGACTGGGTCAGAGCATCTCTGAAATGGCAAGGCTTGTGGGGTGCTCCCGGTCAGCAGTGGTGAGTACCTACCGACAGTGGTCCGAGAAGGGATAAACCACAAACCGGCGACAGACAGTGTAATGGCAGTTTCTATACATTCTCAAAGTCCAACTTCGATAGCCATTACTGCTCGGGGATGGAATGGTATAGCTTACGCACACACCGCACTCCGAGATAAGAAAGACGAATCTTCCAAACGCTGTTTCTTAATTAATTGGTCTTTATTAAAGTAGCACAAATCAAAAGAGTAATTCATAACTTTTCGTTCTTATCAACTGTTTTTTCTTCAAGCAATACAATAAAAACCGTGTAGTCGTTACCGTGTGCTCCTTGTGAGTGTAGCTGGCGCCAATGTGGCAGTCGAGGGTGTGGCAGTCGAGAGTGTGGCAGACATGAATGTGGTAAAAAAATGTATTCTTTCCATCCTCCGAGACTAAACTGACCCACAATCTCTGTCGCTACGCTAGTCTCCTCCCATGTCGACACTCCCCATTACGTATCGAATCACACCCCCAAGCATGCAAAAAAAGACAGAAACTAGAAATATTAAACATAGCCATAATACAATGACAGTAACTAAATTAAGCGTAAATGGCTCCTACACACCGGCCCCTAATTGTTCTGCGTATATAACGAAGCAATTAGCAATAGATACTAAAAGGAGCTATAAAAGCTTAATATTTATCAAAGACAAAAGTAATATGCATTATATTTTGGCATTCAAACTTCTTTAACGATTCTTCAATCTTCTCCTTCACCTTCTAGAAGCAGACATATCTTGGTTATCGGTCTTACCAAGATGATGTCCTTAGTCTGAAGTCGTACAGTACACAAAAAACCTTTAACGTCTGGCATGACCTCCAGTATCTTTTTACGAAGTTTTGACAAGATGTGATTTCTTCCTCCATGTCCGATCTGTTCATGAATATGTCGTAACAGCAATGTTGAAATATGAAAGTCCTTCGAGAGAATAATAGGATGCTTAGCTTCTTCAGGCACCGCTAGTTTATTTAGGTGACCACCTACTCTCAGAAGTCCTTTATCCAGTATCGGGTCAAGCCTGTATAAAAAACTACTTATTTTAACACCACGTTCACCAGCTTGTAATGCTGATAGCTCTTCCTTATATTCTTGTATTTGACAGAAAGAGATAACTGCATTTTCTGCCTTAAAAAGATCAGCCGGACATAAACACTGTCCCCGGTACGATACTCAACCTTTTCTTTCAGCTTGCCAGGATCCGTTTCAAAGCCACTTATAGGAGCCCGCGTTTCATTTTTCTTACGAGTCCACTGCAAAAGCATTGTTTTTAATTTACGAAACTAAGCCACTACAGTCTTCAACTTATTCCATGATGAGAAATGGGTAATTAAATAGTTTGTTGAATCTAATGGGTCCTTAATAATGGCGTTCACTAAGATGTCTTCCTTGATCTCCGGATCATTAGCAGAGATTTCAATTTCCAGGTTAGACTTTGTCCATTCTCGGTCTGTTTACATAGAAACTCTGGCCCATTGATCCATCTCTTACTGCTTAAGAAGCGGTCTGCTGTTAATCCTCTAGAGGCTTCATCCGCAGGATTTTCCTTGGTATTAATATACTTCCACTGTGATACATTAGTAGCATACCTTATAAAAGAGATCCTGTTTGCGACAAATGTTAGGAAGCGTTTATTTTCAACGTTGGTGTACCTAAGCACTGTCATGCTATCAGTACAGAAGGTAGATTCCTCCAGCTTAAGCTGCAGTTCTTTTTGCAGCAATATGTAAATTCTGACAGCTAAGACTGCGGCTGCAAGCTCCATTCTGGGAATCGTCATTTGCTTCAATGGTGCCACTCTGGCCTTTCCCATTAAGAATGCAGCATGTACATCATTAATATCATTTCCAGTCTCAGATATGAAACAGTACCGTAACCACTTTCACTTGCATCTGAAAGGTGATGCAGGTGTGCAAATCTGATTCGACCAAAGTTTGTCGCCTTCATACACCGGTCCTAACCCTAACCGGTCCGAGATCTTGTCGAGATTTTCTAACCACTCTGTCCATCGCTGAGAGAAGATTTGCGTTATACTCTCATGCCATCCAAGTTTCTTGTTACAGAGATCCTGCAAAATTAACTTGGCTGATAGTGTAAATCGTGCAATAAATCCCAAAGAGTGTGGCAGTCGAGAGTGTGGCAGACGTGAGGGTGACTGGCGCGGGTGTGGTAAAAAACTGTAGTCTCTCCATCCTCCAGACTAAACTGACCCACAATCTCTGTCGCTACGCTAGCATCCTCCCATATAGACACTCCCCATTACGTATCAAATCACACCCACAAGCATGCAAAAAAAGACAGAAACTAGAAATATTAAACATAGCCATAATACAATGACAGTAACTAAATTAAACGTAAATGGCTCCTACAGATAGGGTGTTGCGATGCGCGAGGGCACGATGGCTATTCCGTCTGGTCCGAACCGACAGAAGGTCTACTGTGGCACAAGTCACAGAAAATGGTAATGGCGGTCACGGGAGGAATGTGTCACAATACACAGCGCATCGCGTCCTGCTGCGTATGGGGCTGCACACGGAGGACCAACAGCATATTAGGGCATAATGCTTTAGCTTATCAGGTTATAATGTTTTGGCTCATCGGTGTATATGTAGGACCGATGAGTGGAGACGCCGACAAGGGTGAGAGATGAAAAGAAAACAAAGGCTGTGAAATAAGGAGATAAGTTGAGGAATTGAATGTAAACCGCAGCGAGGAAGATGGTGGAAGTGGACGTTATGGGAGGGAGTAGTGGGAATCTGAAAGGGAACTGAGGATCTCGGGGAAGGGATATATGCGTACGAGGAGGAGGAAGTAGCAGGGTGACAAGGCATGGGAGAAATATTTGTGCACCAGTGTGGGGGAGGGGTAAGATCGGGTGTAGGGGATATTACTTGAACGGACATCTGGTATTCCTTGGCGCATAGAACGCACATTCTCAGCGAAATGGTGAAATCGTCGTCCCCTGCGGTTGAAAAGAGGACTCGCATAGAGGGATTCCATGGTCTTGTTTTAGCAGAGCGGTGAGATGAATCTCCGCGACCCAGGCCGCACAGCAGGATGTCACGTTACAACTTTGTAACACAAAGTCACATTTGAAATATGGGGTCGAATCGCGGACTGCGTAACCGTCAGAGGGTGTAGGTGGACTACGATGCCAGAAGAAGTGGTGACTGCTGCCCGCGAGTACAGGCGAGGCAAGTGCGTTTAGAATCAGAGATGAACCAGGAGTGGGGTTCTGTTTGAAGTTCACAAACCTACGAGGGCCGTAGCGAGACTAGAGACGAGAGAAACGTATCGCCGTAGCATAGGTTGCCATAATCGGAGCGCAGGCGCTTTAGATGACGGGGTAAGTTGGTGATGGATGCAGGCACTGTCAGCGCTTGAAAAAGTTAAGATGAATCTTTGAAATGGAATGACAAGAACGGCTACCATCCGAGTGATGGGACCACTGAGGAATGCCGACAGGTACATAATGAACGGCGAAGACACCGTGGGCAGAATGTTCTTCCCCCTGTAGTGCGTGTCTCTGTGGCCCTGAGTCACACTCGTTCAGGAGAATATCTGGACAAGAACGTCAACTTACAATGTTTGTTGATCAGAGACGTTAATCACCACAGCTATGTGGCGTTTAGATTCGTTGGCTCTGTGGCTTTCAGATGTTATGCAATAAAATCGGAGTGAGGTGCAGATTTTAATAGCGTCGAAGGGGCGAGAGGCGGTGTTCCGGCCGTTGCTTGCTGGGAAAGATTTGCAAAAAAATAACAACAGTGGGACTGAAACCATGGGAGACGTTTCATCCGGTTTGGCGCGTTCCAATCATGTTCAGCTATATCCTATGAAACGTGCGAATGAAATCCCCAATTAACCATTCATCAGCCCACCTGCCCAACATGTCAAGATCCTGTTGCAATTTTGACAACCATCTTCGCCATCTATAATACCACCCACTTTAGTGTCACCTGCAAACGTATTAATTGTGCCTTGTCTATTCTCTTCCAAATCATTGATATAGATAACAAACAGCAATGGGCCTAGCACCGAACCCTGGAGCACCCACTACTCACCGGCTGCCAGTCCGAAAAACAACGTTCTACCGTCACCTTCTGCTTCCTTCCATGAATCCAATTTTCTATCTATTCGGCTAGATGTCTTTTGTTCCCAAGCCATGCAGCCTTTCGGAGCAGCCTGCCACGCGTACCTTCTCAAATACCATGATCAAATCCATATATACGCCGTCCTCAGCTCTGCCCTCAACAACCTTTTGCTGAGATTTTCAAAAGCGAACGGGAAACTACAGGAAACTTGATCAATCACCTTGTTTAATTCTCGTTTGTATGGAACAATTCAGGATACGTGCCAATCACATAAAGCCCAACTTTCACCTGCAAAGAATAAACTCACTGAAACCGCCAAGTACTGGAAAACAAACTTCACATTGGTGGAACTTGTAGAGCTGCTGGCAAATCACTGCGGTTTCAATCCGAACACGTAGTGCTGATAGTGTGGAGTTTGAACGCTCTCCCAGAAACCTCATGGATTCTACCAGTGTCCCCAGAGTTCCTCCGATACTTGAAAGACTCGGGTGTTGTTCGGCTGATTTGACTGTTTAAGGTGTGTCGACGGGTGATAGCACCTGGAGGAGCTAATGGGAATGCGGGGCACTTTGAAACGAATGTTGTCTGTAGGTCCTTGATCAATGACGGGATATATCGGGGACCAGGTTGTGAACACATTATGTGACTACATGGTACAAATGTGGGTAGTTGTGCAGATAGTGAGAATGGTTGTGAAAAACATTGCAGCAGGATCTTCAGTTCAGTTGTGTTTAGTTTATTGTCACGTGTACGGACGTGCAGTAAAAAGCTTTTGTTGCGTGCTAACCAGTCAGCAGAAAAGCATGATTACAATCGATCAATTTACAGTGTATAACTAATGCACACGAGAAGGGAATAACGTTTAATGCTAGGTAAAGCCAGCAAAATCCGATAAGTCTTGATCGATTGGTCAGGTGCGCTGAGGAAAAGTTGATGGAATTTAATACAAAGGGATGTGAAATTTTGGTAAGACTAACATGGGCAGGGCTTACACAGTGAATGGTAGGCATCTGGCGAGTCTTGTGGAGCCCAGGCCAGGGGTGTAGGAGTGCAGGTGCGTGGTTCCCGAAGGTGCAATCGCAGGCAGATCTGATGGGCGAAAAGGCTTTTGGCGAAAGCAAACAAGAAAAAAAATAGAGGGGTCGTAACGCAACGTTCCATGTAGATATTTCGGTTTTGATTTAACTGTAACAGATAAAGTCTAATCGGCTGAGGCTGGGAAATGAGCGGTTTGCAGAAATCGTGATGAATATTTGTTTTCTCCGAAGTGCCTGAACAATTGTTCGGCGTTGTGCTTCACCTGAATAACCACATGGTACTTACTTCAATAGACAATAGACAATAGGATTAGGCCATTCGGCCCTTCGAGCCAGCACCGCCATTCAATGTGATCATGGCTGATCATTCTCAATCAGTACCCCGTTCATGCCTTCTCCCCATACCCCTTGACTCCGCTATCCTTAAGAGCTCTATGTAGCTCTCTTGAATGCATTCAGAGAATTGGCCTCCACTGCCTTCTGAGGCAGAGAATTCCACAGATTCACAACTCTCTGACTGAAAACGTTTTTCCTCATCTCCGTTCTAAATGGCATACCCCTTATTCTTAAACTGTGGCCCCTTGTTCTGGACTCCCCCAACATTGGGAACATGTTTGCTGCCTCTAACGTGTCCAACCCCTTAATAATCGTATACGTTTCGGTAAGATCCCCTCTCATCCTTCCAAATTCCAGTGTATACAAGCCTAGTCGCTCCAGTCTTTCAACATACGACAGTCCCGGCATTCCGAGAATTAACCTAGTAAACCTACACTGCACGCCCTCAATAGCAAGAATATCCTTCCTCAAATTTGGAGACCAAAACTGCACACAGTACTCGAGGTGCGGTCTCACTAGGGCCCTGTACAACTGCAGAAGGACCTCTTTGCTCCTATACTCAACTTCTCTTGTTATGAAGGCCAACATTCCATTGGCTTTCTTCACTGCTTGCTGTACCTGCATGCTTCCTTTCAATGACTGATGCACTAGGACACCCAGATCTCGTTGTACGTCCCCTTTTCCTAACTTGACACCATTCAGATAATACTCTGCCTTCCTATTCTTACCACCAAAGTAGTTCTCCAACCTGAACGACTACCGCCCGGTTGCCCTAACGCCGATAGTCATGAAGTGCTTTGAGAGGCTGGTACTCTCACACATCAAATCCAACATCCCTGACTCACTGGACCCACATCAATTTGCATACAGGGCAAATAGATCCACAGAGGACGCCATCTCTCTGGCTCTTCACACTGTCCTGACTCACCTAGAGAGACAGGGCACGTACGTGAGGATGCTATTCATAGATTATAGCTCCGCCTTCAACACGGTCATCCCCACCAAGCTCATCACCAAACTCCACCAGCTAGGCCTCAGCTCCTCATTATGTGACTGGATCCTGGACTTCCTGCTGGAACGACCGCAGGCAGTGAGAATGGGCCCGCACCTGTCCCCCACTATCACCCTGAGTACCGGCACACCATAGGGCTGTGTTCTGAGCCCCATGCTCTACTACCTCTTCACACACGACCGTGTTCCTGCATTCGACACCAACACCATTGTCAAGTTTGCAGACGACACAACGGTGATCGGGCTTATCACCAACGGGGATGAAACAAACTATAGAGCGGAGGTGCAGAACCTGGCGGACTGGTGCTCAGGATAACAACCTGTCCCTAAATACCACCAAGACCAAGGAGCTGATCATCAACTTCCGTAGGTCACGTAACGGGGAATATGCCCCGATCTCTATCAACGGGGACAGTGTGGAGAGAGTGTCCAGCTTCATGTTTCTGGGCACTCACATTTCGGAGGACCTAACATGGTCCAATAACACCGCTGCGCTGGTCAAGAAGGCACAACAAAGACTGTTCTACTTAAGAACACTGAAAAAGTCTGGTCTACCCCAACAGCTGCTGACGACCTTCTACCGCTGCACCATAGAGAGCATCCTAACGCATGGCATCCCTGTGTGGTACCTCAGCTGCACGGAGGCAGAAAGGAAAGCTCTACAGCGGGTAGTCCACAGAGCTCAGAGGGCCATCGGAACACAGCTACCAGACTTGGAGGGCATCTACAACACACGATGCCTCAGAAAAGCCACCAGCATCCACAAAGACTCTTCACACCCCTGCAACAGTCTGTTCGAACTCCTTCCATCGGGCAGACGATACAAGGCCTTCTACGCCCGCACCTCCAGACTCAGGAACAGCTTCATCCCCAGGGCCATAGCTGCTATGAACCGGTCCTGCTGAGCCGGATGGCCACAACGCATAGATCAACTTGCACTTTACCCTGTCTAAAACTGTTACAATTGTTTCGTTTCGTTGGGTTGCTGTTGTCTAAATTACTTAAATTATTGCATCGTATGGGAGGCGCATTCCCAATCTCGTTGTACCCCTGGGTACAATGACAATAAAGATATATTGTATTGTATTGTATTGTATTAAACTGCATCTGCCATGCATCTGCCCACTCACACAACCTGTCCAAGTCACACTGCAACCTCATAACATCTCCCTCACAGTTCACACTACTACCCAGCTTTGGATCGTCTGCAAATTTGCTAATGGTACTTTTCATCCCTTAATCAAAGTCATTAATGTATATTGTAAATAGCTGCGGTCCCAGCACCCCACTAGTTACTGCCTGCCATTCTGAAAGGGACCAATTTATCCCCACTCTTTGCTTTCTGTCTGTCAACCAATTTTCTATCCATGTCAGTACCCTACCTCCAATACCATGTGCTCTAATTTTGCCCACTAATCCCCTATGTGGAACCTTGTCGAAGACTTCACAATATTATGCAACACTCTGTGAACAATAGGTTTGCTCAGGGACTGTGATCAACATGAAACGATGACACCCAACGGTCCCGCAGGGATAATCCCTTTCCTTCAAATAAGGGAACCTTTTCAATGAGATATTCCACAATCAAATAGGATAAGAGGTGACAAGGAGATGGGCGAACTACAGATTGTTAGAGTCATATACGAGATCCAAAAGATATACTACCCGATCCTGGCTATTGTCGGTGTTCCGGGTAAGTGAGGAGAGCTGTCGTTTACGCTGTGCATATTTGAGAATCTGGCTGTATGTCTCTCGAAACTGCCTCTTTTAATTTCAAATTCAGTGATCGCACTGCCGAGGGATTATTAATGCGCGAACCATTCTTGCTGTGACTGTCACTTTGAACATCGTATTTTGCAGGATTAAACGCAGAGTGATCTGCAACTTCCCGGTGTTTGCACTGGTTAACATCGAGCACAGTCACGTTGTATTGAATCCATTATGCCCATTGACCAGTTCCAGCTGAATTGATGGAACACACAAAGTCACAGTGGATGGTGGAAATGCTAAATGTTAAAGGAACCCCATTAGTAAGTTGGGCAGCAGCTGTGCCGGTCAATGTTTCAATTCAGTGCCCTTCCAATGGGGGATTTCGTGGCTTACATTACCACAGCAGGACCGGGTGAATTGCGGAGCGGGTTTAGAACTGCAGACTCAATGTGAATTATTAACCATTTCGAACCTAATCATGTTTCTGTCGAAATCATCCCAGTCTCCTCTTTGCATCAACTGATCTTCTCTTTGCGATTAAAATCTGCGTTTCATGTTTGCCGTTTAGTTCGATTGATTGATTTCCAAAACTTCCTTTGAAGAGAAAGTTGCACGTCATCGAGATGTTGTGTGATGCACTTCACAGTGCTAGGAGAACGGGCTTTGTTCCCTCTCTCTATGGTAACTGTGTAACTTAGCAAGTGTGCGATCATTCGATATCACACTCATTCCTCAATTGCAATTGCAATTACTCCAATCACAAATATACCAGAAATCACACATTCCCATCAGTAACCAAGTCAAAGATAAGCATCATCTGGGTGAATTGCAAAATGGAAGTTAATCTATATTTACCAACTGCATGGTAAACGCCAATCTGAGTCACGCTAATGTAATTTTGGGTCCCTGTCTAATACTGAACCACATGTCAGGGGTGATCTCCACGCATTCACACAACATAAACGGACCGCTTTGTTGCTACGGATATTTATATTGCGCAGTGCATTACCCGCATCGTATTATTAACCCTTAACCCACAACATTGCTCTTTGCTTTCGGAATCACACAGATGCTATGGTGAAATTGCTGATGAACTTCATAAAAGTAAAGTGTGTTTGTTCACGGTGTTTAACTCATGCAAAGCACATAATGCGGAGGTTGCAATCATCTTGCACTAAAAATATGATCATTCTTTTTGCATCACAGTGAATCTGGTGACAATTGTGGTCCTGTCTCGAGGAAAGTGTGGCCTCTCCAGATGTGTGACCCGCTACCTGGTGGCCATGGCAGCGGCAGATCTACTGGTCATTATCTTTGACCTGATATTGAGACAGATTCCGATTGCTCATCGCCTATATTTTGTGAAGCTCATCCCCCTGTGTAATATCCACGCCGTCTTGCTTTACACAGTGACCGACTGTTCTGTGTGGTTCACCGTCTCCTTCACCTTTGACCGATTTGTTGCCATCTGTTGCCAAAAATTGAAGCATAGATATTGCACCGAGAAAACAGCGGCTGTGGTTCTGAGCACAGTGAGTGTACTGAGCAGCGCCAAGAATGTTTACTGGTATTTCATGTATACACCTTGGTACAGATTGGCGAATACCCCCTGGTTTTGTTACATGGATGTCCGTGTTATGACTTCAATTACCTGGTCAACGATTGAGTCTCTTCATTATATTCTCACCCCCTGTGTCCCGTTTGTGTTGATTCTGCTGCTCAATGCTTTAACGGTGAGACATATTTTGGTGGTCAGCAGAGCCCGCAGGAGACTCCGGGACCAGAAAAGTGCGAAGAGCCCCAGTGATCCCGAAATGGTGAATCGAAGGAAATCCGTGATATTGTTGTTATTTATCTCCGGAAATTTCGTTCTGTTATGGGCAACATTTACATTTTATATAATAAGTAGACGTGTGTGTTATTTCGAAGAATGTTTTTTTTCCCTCCCTACCTTTGTATCGGAAATAGGATTCATGCTTCAATTACTTAGCAGTTGCACAAACACGTGCATATATGCGGTGACACAGAAGATGTTTAGAATGCAATTGTTGACTGTGTTAACATATCCCCTTCCTCGACTGATAAGATTAATTAAGCACTGAAAAATAATGAAAAACTGGAGCATCTAAAGCATCATAATCAAATATTAGAACCAGAACTGTTGAAATGCTTTACGCAAACAGACTCGGCACCCATTGTGACCGCGCTCGGCATTAACCATCCACTTACACTAATCTGACATTGATTCTATTCTCCATACATTGGATTAATCCCAGAGCCCTTCTACCCAATTCGGAATTAAGGGGCATTATCGGAGGAATTCGCAGAGGACGCACAACGTCCACATTGCTTGTCATTGGAAGGTGGGAGGTAACATATATTTTCAGGCTAAACCTATGTGGTCACAGAGAGAAAGCGCAAAGTCCACAAGCCAGCATGCGAGGTTAGGACTGAACCCGGGTCTGTAGCGTCATGAGGCAGACGCTCTCATAGCTGCGAGACTATTTTCCGCTGTTCCCGCAGCTTCGTTGCAAATACGGGGAATTTAGTTGGATAGTGCTCATCCCATTTTTGACCTCTAGTTGTGTCTAGCGTTGTCCAAATTAGTGTATATCCCCAAGTAGATTAAACAGTTCTAACACTGTTCGGTGGGTACCCCGACTCAGTCAGTTCTTGTGCCGTCAACACACTTCTTTCCTTGAACTCCAAGGTTAATTTCGCAATAAATATAATTTCTCACTGTGAGCGATCAGAGGAACACCAAGGCTGGCGAACCAGCATATTGACAGAGCATCCAAACTACACGTTTACAAAATATCCGCTTGGCTCCCCGACTCATTTCCGCCAAAGATTTAGTCAGTGATCGTGGTTTCCATTAAAAAAACGAAGATGCCCAAATAAGGGATGGCATACATCACGGAGTTTGCATAATCCACAGCGAATCAATAATCTAAAGACAATCCTCTGGGAAGGTGATGGACGGACGAGTTCCAACACTGGGTTTCTGATAGGGACAGACAAGATAGTTGGGAGATAACCCGTACTCAATGGTCCATCAGTGAACCGTGATTAAAACCACGTCCTTGGTCATTTCAGGGAAGTGTCCCATCAAATACCCGCAGCAGAGATTTCACTCCTGGAAGCGGGAGATCTTGTGTGTAAAGGTGACGTCGCAAATTATGGAAGTCATTAGAAATTTGGCAAGTTTGTCATATATTTAACCCAAAATCTTACATATTAAGAGAGTAAAAGCAAACGTGTTTAATTGTCATGTGTATCATTTCAAAAATGTAAAATGCGCATGGAACCATTGTGACGCGAGCTATAGAAACTGTAACTGCTGTGAATGCGTGAAAAATGTGGGTCCTCTCAGAATGTTTTCCAGTATACGCTGTGAAGCTCTATGAAGTTCTGTAAATGTTTGAGAAAACCACCGCATCTCTATGAGATTTCTTACTGTCTTCCCCTGATTTGGGCCATAATTCTGAGTGCGACTGGTCCTCGTGTGAAGCCAGATTCAGGGTACTGGTCAGGCACACAATTCCCTCCAACACACGACACAGCGAGCAGGGGGCTACATAGAACCACATGGCTGCAAACCCGGGATGTTTAGTTTTGCTACCTACATTTGTTCTATTGGGCCCCACATTGTTGTCGTGCGATTGTAAATTGTGGTACTATAAGATAACAAATTGGAGGGAAAGGAAATAATGCTGACTTTATTGGGCGAGAGCAGTAGAGGGTTAGGGCTCTGTGTGGAGATGCGGCAACATGCGGCAACACACACACACGCACACGCACACGCACGCACACGCACACGCACACGCACGCACACGCACGCACACGCACACACACACACACACACAAGTATACATATACAACATATGTACAAAACGACAGCTAATGAATAACACGAAGGTGACATCAAATAATATGATGTGACGGCAGGGCACTCGAAGTTCAAATGTAAGCTGCAGATCGGAAACTCGCTGCCATGAAATGGACACCCGAGAGACCCAGAGTACAACGAATAGCGGATAATAATTTAGAATCTTTAGAAAATGGACATATTATGGTCGGAGACGATCTTGAATTTGGAATTTGGACGGTGGGCCATGTAGATATCATATAACATATAACATATAACAACTACAGCATGGAAACAGGCCTGTCCGGCCCTACCAGTCCACGCCGACCATTCTCCCTGACCTAGTCTCATCTACCTGCACTCAGACCATAACCCTCCAATCCCCTCCTATCCATATACTTGTCCAATTTACTCTTAAATAATAAAATCGAGCCAGCCTCCACCACTTCCACCGGAAGCCCATTCCATACAGCCACAACCCTCTGAGTAAAGAAGTTCCCCCTCATGTTACCCCTAAACCTTTGTCCCTCAATTCTGAAGCTAGATCGGTATGATCATTGCTGTTTGTTATCTATATCAATGATTTGGATGCGAACAGCAAGGCATAATTAATAAGTTTGCAGATGACACTAAAGTGGGTGGTATTATAAATGGCGAAGATGGTTGTCAAAATTGCAACAGGATCTTGACATGTTGGGCAGGTGGGCTGATGAATGATTAATGGGGATTTCATTTGCACGTTTCACAGCATATAGCTGAACATGATTGGAACGCGCCAAACCGGATGAAACGTCTCCGCTGGTTTCAGTTCCACTGTTGTTATTTTTTTTGCAAATCTTTCCCAGCAAGCAACAGCCGGAACACCGCCTCTCGCCACTTCCGCGCTGTTAATATCTGCACCTCACTCCGATTTTGTTGCATAACCTGAAAGCCATAGAGCCAACAATTCTAAACGCCACAGAGCTGTCGTGATTAATGTCTCTGATCAACAAACATTGTAGGTTGACGTTCTTGTCCAGATATTCTCCTGAACGAGTTTGATTCAGGACCACAGAGACACGCACTACAGGGGGAAGAACATTCTGCCCACGGTGTCTTCGCCATTCATTATGTACCTATCGGCATTCCTCAGTTGTCCCATCACTCGGATGGTAGCCGTTCTTGTCATTACATTTCAAAGGTTCATCTTAATGGGGGTTTTTTTCAAACGCTGACAATGGCTGCATCCATCACGAACTCAAGCAATGCGTTCTTGAAGCTAATACTAAGTGGCATAACCCTTGCTCATACACCCTCTTACCCCGTCATTTAAACAGCCTGCGCTCCGATTACGGGAACCTATGCGAAGCCGATACGTTTCTCACGTCTCTCGACCCGCTCCGGCCCTCATCGCTTTGTGAACTTCAAACAGAACCCCGCTCCTGGTTCATCTCTGGTTCTAAACGCACATGTCCCGCCTGTACTCGGAGACAGCAGCCACCACTTCAGGTAACATCCTAGTTCACCTGCAACCTCTGTCGTTTGCACAGTCCACGATTCCACCCAATATTTCAAATATGACTTTGATTTACAAAGTTGTAACGTGACATCCTGCTGTGCGGCCTGGCTCACGGAGATTCATCTCCCCGCTCTGCTTAACCCAGACCATGGAATCCCTCCATGCGAGTCCACTTTTCAAACGTAGGGTCATCGCTTTCACCATTTCGCTAAGAACGTGCCCTCTGTGCGCCAAGGAATACCAGATGTCCGTTCAAGTTATATCCCCGACACCCGATCTTACCCCTCACCCACACAGGTGCACAAATATTTCTCCCTTGCCTTGTCACCCTGCTACTTCCTCCTCCTCGTACGCATATATCCCTTCCCCGAGTTCCTCACTGCCCTTTCATATCGCCACTACTCCCGCCCCTAACGTCCACTTCCACCATATTCCCCGCTGCGGTTTACATTCCAGTCCCCAACATTTCTCCTTATTTGACTGCCTTTGTTTTCTTTTCATCTCTCACCCTTGTCCGCGTCTCTACTCATCGGTCCCACATATACATCCGCCTATCGTTGCCGGGCATTGGCCCACCTGCTGTTCTCTGTTCCAGGTTTCCCGACACCCTCAGTATGAAGAAGTGTCCCGACACGGTGTCGTCTGTCCGTCCCCTCCAGAGGTGGAGTCTAAGCCGCGGGTTTGTCCAGCCTTTAATTTTGTTTCGCTGGCTGCTTCGGCTTTGTTTCCCTGTCCCAGATATGCGGAGGATGGAATGGAATTGGCCACTGTAAATCGTGAAGAGCACAACAGGCTCAACATTTTTAGCGGGATGTAATACGTATGAGATACGTTTAAACAGCCGGCGCCGACAAGATGGCCTGCAGATTTGTATATGTACTTGAATTTATGGCTTCCTGATCTTATATTCTATGTGCAGTTTAATACCCTCCATGCTTTTATGAGTCTCCTTATCAAACTACGTTGCTGCCATTCTGTTTCCTTGCAAATGTGGTGTACACTTCATACACAGTTGTGAGGATCCTAATTTTCCATCATTAATGCCCAACAAGGCCTCCAAAAACGTGACACCTGAAGCAAGGAGGGGTTTCATCCTCGTTTGTGGGCCTCCTGTTAATGAGACAGAAAGCCTGATCTGCGGATCCAGAGAAGGTTCTGCAGATAACGGGCTCGTTGTTACACCGAGCGCTCAACGCGCCATGTCTCTTCCAAGTCAATTGTTATGGATGACGGGCGGGGCATTGGAGCAATTGCTATGCCTTTGATTCACAAAATACTATTCAAAATGAATTACAAGGCCACTGTTTAACGATGAGCGAACCTGGCGTTTTGATTCACTTGGGGATATTGTGCAGAGAGTTATTGCTACCGACCAAGGCTTGATCCGAGAAATCCGTGTGCAAAACTTGAAATAAGCTCAGTGCCAACGTGTATGACTAAGCGTTCCAATGGATAAAATGGTGACGTTAAACATATATGTTTGTTTGAATTAAATACACGCTAAATTAATTTAACATTTCCTTTGGGAAGGAAGTGGACGGTCGCACCTCGATTTGATTCCCGCTGTCAGAACAATCCCATCAGTAGGATTCTTCAGCTTGAACATTTTAAATACTGTAAAGCTAAGGAACTTAACAGAGACACAGACCAAGCTGGAATCACCCAGCAGGACAAATAATCCGTGGACGAACGAGAAACTATTGCAGACTCAGTTCAGTGACCCTTCATAGAACGAGGAAAGAAGACATGGAGACAGACTTCAGCAGCAGAGAGGTGGAGACAAATGGGCCGTACAATAGGAACGTCGCCGGCTGGGTGAGAGCAAAACACTCATTGTGGCAGTTTAGAATACTATAATACATTGAATATATAAAACATAGAGCGATACATATAGTCATCTAAAAGCCTTTTACATGCCAGTGTAGTAACTGGTTCCACTGCCAGCACTGGCAGCGTGTTCCACAGGCAAACGTCCCTCTGTGTAAAAAGTACCTGCCCCGCACACATTCCTTGGAACATTGTCCATCTCCCATTAAATCTATGCTCTCCAGCTATGCTCTGGTATAAATATAAAATTATGAGAAATATGGATATGTAAGAAAGATAGAGGCCACTTCCCAGGGAGGAAATATGAATATGGATATGAAGAGGAAGATGGCTCTGATTGTCTGATCTATTTCTCATAATTCAAAGTACTTCTACCTGATCTGCCCGCCAACCTACGTTCCAGAGAAACTAATGCAACTTCGTTCAATTTCCCTCGACAGCCAATAATCGCTAAGCCAGGCAACATTCTGGTAAATATCTACTTCGACCTCTCCAAAGCTTCCACATTATTCCCATAATGGGGCGACAGAATCCTCGAAATGCGGAGTCATCAAAGCTGTACATTACTTGCCGACTCGTGCTCATTACACCGACCGATGAAAGCAAGCCACCCGCCTGTGGTAAATAAAATGCTGGAGGAACTGTGGTTAGCAAGCGGCATCTGCGAAGAGAGAACTGAGACTAACCTCAGGTCGGGACCCCGATGCTGACTGACTGGGGTCGGGTCTTGGAAGCTGAAAGAGAGATTGGGTAGAGAAAAACTTGGCGGGTCATCAGTGAATAAAGATGGGGATGAGTGATTTGTAGAAAGGTAGAATAAGTTACAAAAGCAATTGATGTAAACGGGGCAAAGACGATTTGCATAAGGAAAGAACCGGACGAGCGAAATATGGATAGAGGTAGGGATGTAGGTAGATGAGAAGAGGGGAGGGGAAAGAGTGGCCTTGCTGGCAGGACCCCCCACCCCAGGGCAGTTGCATTGTGTTGGCTCAACCAGATGACAGTGGGAGAGGCGGTCGTGCTTTGCGATGTGGCAAATTGCATCAACATAAGTGGGCTGCTTTGGGAAATAAATGCCCTGCATTGAAGTGGATCAATTACACTGGTGCTGCATCATCATGACCAAGGTGGCACTGAGCAGCGAGCTGCATTGGTGTGGGCTTTCCGCACTAAAGACATTGAGACAGCACGATTGAACTTCCTGCAACCTCGCTGGATTGGAATGCTGACATTATGTTAGCGGACAGTGGCTGAGCAGCATTGATGTGATTGCTCTGCTATGGAAGCTGGGCTGCATTGAGTGTACTGACACTGAAGAGATGTGACACTGAAGAAATGTACCACTGGAGATGTGCCACTCGGCCGGACCGTTGGCAATCGCCCAGGAGTCGCTGTGCAGTCGGACTGGTATTGTCGTTGGATAAGGGAAGGGTGGCCGCCACAAGCTCGGCCATTTGACACGAGCCACCAGAGCCATCACATAGACTCGCGTATCATCGAATGCACTCTCAAACCCCGTGTACACAGCAGAGCACGCGGCCGGATCGTATCCTGTTGTTCACCTGGCACCGTTCGAAACCGGGGTTCTCTTTTCCTGGAAGGGCGCCTGACACGGTCATTTATGGCGTTTCTCGTCCATTCAGACCGTGCCATACCCCCTCCCGTGAGCCAGTCATAAGCCCGTTGTGCGCAACGTTTCTGCACTAATAGCAGTAGGTGGTCCGCCCAGCTATTGCAGTGTTTTTGCATAGCAATATGCATGGATATTCGGGGAAAGGAAGGATATTCAGTCAACCTAGGCCTGCAGTTCATCCTCCAGCACCTGTACCGCGAGGGGACTTAAGCAAGATTTGGTTTGTGGATTTAGCTCTGCATTCAACACCATTGAGAGGGGGTCTTATCGAAACGTATAAGATTATTAAGGGGTTGGACACGTTAGGGGCAGGAAACATGTTCCCAATGTTGGGGGAGTCCAGAACAAGGGGCCACAGTTTAAGAATAAGGGGTAGGCCATTTAGAACTCAGATGAGGAAAAACATTTTCAGTCAGAGAGTTGTAAATCTGTGGAATTCTCTGCCTCAGAAGGCAGTGGAGGCCAATGCTCTGAATGCATTCAAGAGGGAGCTAGTCAAGTCAAGAGAGAGCTAGGGTAGCGCAGTCAGGGGCTATGGGGAGAACGCAGGAACGGGGTACTGATTGAAAAGGATCAGCCATGATCAAATTGAATGGTGGTGGTGGCTTGAAGGGCCGAATGGCCTACTCCTGCACCTATTGTCTATTATCTATTGTCCATTAAGTCAACAAGTAATGTTACAGCTTTGACGACTCCGCATTTCGAGGATTCTGGCGCCCCATTATGTGAAAAATGTGGAAGCTTTGGAGAGGTCGAAGAAGATATTGACCAGAATGTTGCCTGGCTTAGCGATTATTAGCTGTAGGGGGAAATTGAACGAAGTTGCATTAGTTTCACTGGAACGTAGGTTGGCGGGGAGATCAGGTAGAAGAACTTTGAATTTTGAGAAATAGGTGAAACATCAGAGCCATCTTCCTCTTCATATCCATATTCTTATTTCCTCCCTGTGAAGTGGTCTTTCACTTTCTTACCTGTCTTATTTCTCCATTTTATATTTATAACAGAGTACAGCTAGAGAGCATAGATTTAATGTGAGATGGACAATGTTTTAAGGAATGTGTGCGGGGCAGGAACATTTTACACAGAGGGGCGTTTGCATCTGGAACACGCTGCCAGTGCTGGCAGTGGAACCAGTTTAAATACTGGCATGTAAAAGGCTTTCAGATGAGTATATGTATTGCTCTATGTTCTATGTTTTGAATGTACTTCTAAACTGCCACGTTGAGTCCCTTGGTCTCACCCAGCCGGCGGCGTTCCTATTGTATTGCCCATTCGTCACCACCTCTCTCCTGCTTAAGACTGTCTTCGTTTCCTCTTTCATCGTTCTATGAAGGGTCCCTGACCTGAGTCTGCAATAGTTTCTCGTTCGCCCACGGATTATCTGTCCTGCTGGGTGATTCCAACATGGTCTGTGTCTCTGTTAACTTCCTTAGCTTTACAGTATTTAAGATGTTCACGCTGAAGAATCCGACTGATGGGACTGTTCTGACAGCGGGAGAGAAATCGAGTCGCGACCGTCCATTTCATTTTCAAAGGTAATGTAAAACTAATTTAGCGTGTATTTAATTCAAGCAAACTTATACGTTTCACGTCACCATTTTATCCCTTGGAACACTTCTCAATCATACACGTTGGCACTGGGCTTATTTCAAGTTTTGCACGGGGATTTCTCGGTTCAATCGATAGCAATAGCTCTCTGCACAATATCCCCAAGTGAATCAAAACGCCACATTCGCCCACGGTTAAACAGTGAACTTGTAATTCGGTTTGAATAGTATTTTGTGAATCAAAGGCACAGCAATTGCTCCAATGCCCCGCCCGTCATCCATAACAATTGACTTGGAAGAGACATGGCGCTTTGGGCGCTCAGTGCAACAACGAGCTCGTTATCTGCAGAACCTTCTCTGGATCCGCAGATCAGGCTTCCTGTCTAATTAACAGGAGGCCCACAAACGAGGATGAACCCCCTCCTTGCTTCAGGTGTTACGTTTTTGGAGGCCTTGTAGCGCTAGGATATATATGACAGAAAATGAGGATTTTCGCAACTGTGTATGAAGTGTCCACCACATGTCCAAGGATACAGAATGGCAACAACGTAGTTTGATACGGAGACTCATAAAAGGATGGAGGGTATTAAACTGCACATAGAATATAAGATCAGGAAGCCATAAATCCAAGTACATTTAAAAATCTGCAGGCCATCTTGTCGGCGCCGGCTGTTTAAACGTATCTCATACGTATTTCACCCGCAAAAAAATGTTGAGCCTGTTGTGCTCTTTACGATTTGCAGTGGCCAATTCCATTCCATCCTCCGCATATCTGGGACAAGGAAGCAAGGCCAAAGCAGCCAGCGAAGCGAAATAAAAGGCTGGACAAAACCAGCGGCTGAGGCTCCACCTCTGGAGTGGACGGACAGACGACACCATGTCGGGGCACTTCTTCATACTGAGAGTGTCGGGCGAGAAACCTGGAACAGAGAGTAGGAGGTGGGCCAATGTCCGGAAATGATAGGCGGATGAGCCAAAACATTATGACCACTGACAGGCGAAATGAATAACATTGATAATCTTACAATGACACTGTCAAGGGGTAGGAGAAATTAGGCAGCATGTGAACCGTCAGTTCTTGAAGTTGATGTGCTAGATGCAGGAGAAATGGGCAGGAAATGAGCGACTTTGACAAGGTCCAAATTGTTATGGCCAGACGACTGGGTCAGAGCATCTCTGAAATGGCAAGGCTTGTGGGGTGCTCCCGGTCAGCAGTGGTGAGTACCTACCGACAGTGGTCCGAGAAGGGATAAACCACAAACCGGCGACAGACAGTGTAATGGCAGTTTCTATACATTCTCAAAGTCCAACTTCGATAGCCATTACTGCTCGGGGATGGAATGGTATAGCTTACGCACACACCGCACTCCGAGATAAGAAAGACGAATCTTCCAAACGCTGTTTCTTAATTAATTGGTCTTTATTAAAGTAGCACAAATCAAAAGAGTAATTCATAACTTTTCGTTCTTATCAACTGTTTTTTCTTCAAGCAATACAATAAAAACCGTGTAGTCGTTACCGTGTGCTCCTTGTGAGTGTAGCTGGCGCCAATGTGGCAGTCGAGGGTGTGGCAGTCGAGAGTGTGGCAGACATGAATGTGGTAAAAAAATGTATTCTTTCCATCCTCCGAGACTAAACTGACCCACAATCTCTGTCGCTACGCTAGTCTCCTCCCATGTCGACACTCCCCATTACGTATCGAATCACACCCCCAAGCATGCAAAAAAAGACAGAAACTAGAAATATTAAACATAGCCATAATACAATGACAGTAACTAAATTAAGCGTAAATGGCTCCTACACACCGGCCCCTAATTGTTCTGCGTATATAACGAAGCAATTAGCAATAGATACTAAAAGGAGCTATAAAAGCTTAATATTTATCAAAGACAAAAGTAATATGCATTATATTTTGGCATTCAAACTTCTTTAACGATTCTTCAATCTTCTCCTTCACCTTCTAGAAGCAGACATATCTTGGTTATCGGTCTTACCAAGATGATGTCCTTAGTCTGAAGTCGTACAGTACACAAAAAACCTTTAACGTCTGGCATGACCTCCAGTATCTTTTTACGAAGTTTTGACAAGATGTGATTTCTTCCTCCATGTCCGATCTGTTCATGAATATGTCGTAACAGCAATGTTGAAATATGAAAGTCCTTCGAGAGAATAATAGGATGCTTAGCTTCTTCAGGCACCGCTAGTTTATTTAGGTGACCACATACTCTCAGAAGTCCTTTATCCAGTATCGGGTCAAGCCTGTATAAAAAACTACTTATTTTAACACCACGTTCACCAGCTTGTAATGCTGATAGCTCTTCCTTATATTCTTGTATTTGACAGAAAGAGATAACTGCATTTTCTGCCTTAAAAAGATCAGCCGGACATAAACACTGTCCCCGGTACGATACTCAACCTTTTCTTTCAGCTTGCCAGGATCCGTTTCAAAGCCACTTATAGGAGCCCGCGTTTCATTTTTCTTACGAGTCCACTGCAAAAGCATTGTTTTTAATTTACGAAACTAAGCCACTACAGTCTTCAACTTATTCCATGATGAGAAATGGGTAATTAAATAGTTTGTTGAATCTAATGGGTCCTTAATAATGGCGTTCACTAAGATGTCTTCCTTGATCTCCGGATCATTAGCAGAGATTTCAATTTCCAGGTTAGACTTTGTCCATTCTCGGTCTGTTTACATAGAAACTCTGGCCCATTGATCCATCTCTTACTGCTTAAGAAGCGGTCTGCTGTTAATCCTCTAGAGGCTTCATCCGCAGGATTTTCCTTGGTATTAATATACTTCCACTGTGATACATTAGTAGCATACCTTATAAAAGAGATCCTGTTTGCGACAAATGTTAGGAAGCGTTTATTTTCAACGTTGGTGTACCTAAGCACTGTCATGCTATCAGTACAGAAGGTAGATTCCTCCAGCTTAAGCTGCAGTTCTTTTTGCAGCAATATGTAAATTCTGACAGCTAAGACTGCGGCTGCAAGCTCCATTCTGGGAATCGTCATTTGCTTCAATGGTGCCACTCTGGCCTTTCCCATTAAGAATGCAGCATGTACATCATTAATATCATTTCCAGTCTCAGATATGAAACAGTACCGTAACCACTTTCACTTGCATCAGAAAGGTGATGCAGGTGTGCAAATCTGATTCGACCAAAGTTTGTCGCCTTCATACACCGGTCCTAACCCTAACCGGTCCGAGATCTTGTCGAGATTTTCTAACCACTCTGTCCATCGCTGAGAGAAGATTTGCGTTATACTCTCATGCCATCCAAGTTTCTTGTTACAGAGATCCTGCAAAATTAACTTGGCTGATAGTGTAAATCGTGCAATAAATCCCAAAGAGTGTGGCAGTCGAGAGTGTGGCAGACGTGAGGGTGACTGGCGCGGGTGTGGTAAAAAACTGTAGTCTCTCCATCCTCCAGACTAAACTGACCCACAATCTCTGTCGCTACGCTAGCATCCTCCCATATAGACACTCCCCATTACGTATCAAATCACACCCACAAGCATGCAAAAAAAGACAGAAACTATAAATATTAAACATAGCCATAATACAATGACAGTAACTAAATTAAACGTAAATGGCTCCTACAGATAGGGTGTTGCGATGCGCGAGGGCACGATGGCTATTCCGTCTGGTCCGAACCGACAGAAGGTCTACTGTGGCACAAGTCACAGAAAATGGTAATGGCGGTCACGGGAGGAATGTGTCACAATACACAGCGCATCGCGTCATGCTGCGTATGGGGCTGCACACGGAGGACCAACAGCATATTAGGGCATAATGCTTTAGCTTATCAGGTTATAATGTTTTGGCTCATCGGTGTATATGTAGGACCGATGAGTGGAGACGCCGACAAGGGTGAGAGATGAAAAGAAAACAAAGGCTGTGAAATAAGGAGATAAGTTGAGGAATTGAATGTAAACCGCAGCGAGGAAGATGGTGGAAGTGGACGTTATGGGAGGGAGTAGTGGGAATCTGAAAGGGAACTGAGGATCTCGGGGAAGGGATATATGCGTACGAGGAGGAGGAAGTAGCAGGGTGACAAGGCATGGGAGAAATATTTGTGCACCAGTGTGGGGGAGGGGTAAGATCGGGTGTAGGGGATATTACTTGAACGGACATCTGGTATTCCTTGGCGCATAGAACGCACATTCTCAGCGAAATGGTGAAATCGTCGTCCCCTGCGGTTGAAAAGAGGACTCGCATAGAGGGATTCCATGGTCTTGTTTTAGCAGAGCGGTGAGATGAATCTCCGCGACCCAGGCCGCACAGCAGGATGTCACGTTACAACTTTGTAACACAAAGTCACATTTGAAATATGGGGTCGAATCGCGGACTGCGTAACCGTCAGAGGGTGTAGGTGGACTACGATGCCAGAAGAAGTGGTGACTGCTGCCCGCGAGTACAGGCGAGGCAAGTGCGTTTAGAATCAGAGATGAACCAGGAGTGGGGTTCTGTTTGAAGTTCACAAACCTACGAGGGCCGTAGCGAGACTAGAGACGAGAGAAACGTATCGCCGTAGCATAGGTTGCCATAATCGGAGCGCAGGCGCTTTAGAAGACGGGGTAAGTTGGTGATGGATGCAGGCACTGTCAGCGCTTGAAAAAGTTAAGATGAATCTTTGAAATGGAATGACAAGAACGGCTACCATCCGAGTGATGGGACCACTGAGGAATGCCGACAGGTACATAATGAACGGCGAAGACACCGTGGGCAGAATGTTCTTCCCCCTGTAGTGCGTGTCTCTGTGGCCCTGAGTCACACTCGTTCAGGAGAATATCTGGACAAGAACGTCAACTTACAATGTTTGTTGATCAGAGACGTTAATCACCACAGCTATGTGGCGTTTAGATTCGTTGGCTCTGTGGCTTTCAGATGTTATGCAATAAAATCGGAGTGAGGTGCAGATTTTAATAGCGTCGAAGGGGCGAGAGGCGGTGTTCCGGCCGTTGCTTGCTGGGAAAGATTTGCAAAAAAATAACAACAGTGGGACTGAAACCATGGGAGACGTTTCATCCGGTTTGGCGCGTTCCAATCATGTTCAGCTATATCCTATGAAACGTGCGAATGAAATCCCCAATTAACCATTCATCAGCCCACCTGCCCAACATGTCAAGATCCTGTTGCAATTTTGACAACCATCTTCGCCATCTATAATACCACCCACTTTAGTGTCACCTGCAAACGTATTAATTGTGCCTTGTCTATTCTCTTCCAAATCATTGATATAGATAACAAACAGCAATGGGCCTAGCACCGAACCCTGGAGCACCCACTACTCACCGGCTGCCAGTCCGAAAAACAACGTTCTACCGTCACCTTCTGCTTCCTTCCATGAATCCAATTTTCTATCTATTCGGCTAGATGTCTTTTGTTCCCAAGCCATGCAGCCTTTCGGAGCAGCCTGCCACGCGTACCTTCTCAAATACCATGATCAAATCCATATATACGCCGTCCTCAGCTCTGCCCTCAACAACCTTTTGCTGAGATTTTCAAAAGCGAACGGGAAACTACAGGAAACTTGATCAATCACCTTGTTTAATTCTCGTTTGTATGGAACAATTCAGGATACGTGCCAATCACATAAAGCCCAACTTTCACCTGCAAAGAATAAACTCACTGAAACCGCCAAGTACTGGAAAACAAACTTCACATTGGTGGAACTTGTAGAGCTGCTGGCAAATCACTGCGGTTTCAATCCGAATACGTAGTGCTGATAGTGTGGAGTTTGAACGCTCTCCCTGAAACCTCATGGATTCTACCAGTGTCCCCAGAGTTCCTCCGATACTTGAAAGACTCGGGTGTTGTTCGGCTGATTTGACTGTTTAAGGTGTGTCGACGGGTGATAGCACCTGGAGGAGCTAATGGGAATGCGGGGCACTTTGAAACGAATGTTGTCTGTAGGTCCTTGATCAATGACGGGATATATCGGGGACCAGGTTGTGAACACATTATGTGACTACATGGTACAAATGTGGGTAGTTGTGCAGATAGTGAGAATGGTTGTGAAAAACATTGCAGCAGGATCTTCAGTTCAGTTGTGTTCAGTTTATTGTCACGTGTCCGGACGTGCAGTAAAAAGCTTTTGTTGCGTGCTAACCAGTCAGCAGAAAAGCATGATTACAATCGATCAATTTACAGTGTATAACTAATGCACACGAGAAGGGAATAACGTTTAATGCTAGGTAAAGCCAGCAAAATCCGATAAGTCTTGATCGATTGGTCAGGTGCGCTGAGGAAAAGTTGATGGAATTTAATACAAAGGGATGTGAAATTTTGGTAAGACTAACATGGGCAGGGCTTACACAGTGAATGGTAGGCATCTGGCGAGTCTTGTGGAGCCCAGGCCAGGGGTGTAGGAGTGCAGGTGCGTGGTTCCCGAAGGTGCAATCGCAGGCAGATCTGATGGGCGAAAAGGCTTTTGGCGAAAGCAAACAAGAAAAAAAATAGAGGGGTCGTAACGCAACGTTCCATGTAGATATCTCGGTTTTGATTTAACTGTAACAGATAAAGTCTAATCGGCTGAGGCTGGGAAATGAGCGGTTTGCAGAAATCGTGATGAATATTTGTTTTCTCCGAAGTGCCTGAACAATTGTTCGGCGTTGTGCTTCACCTGAATAACCACATGGTACTTACTTCAATAGACAATAGACAATAGGATTAGGCCATTCGGCCCTTCGAGCCAGCACCGCCATTCAATGTGATCATGGCTGATCATTCTCAATCAGTACCCCGTTCATGCCTTCTCCCCATACCCCTTGACTCCGCTATCCTTAAGAGCTCTATGTAGCTCTCTTGAATGCATTCAGAGAATTGGCCTCCACTGCCTTCTGAGGCAGAGAATTCCACAGATTCACAACTCTCTGACTGAAAACGTTTTTCCTCATCTCCGTTCTAAATGGCATACCCCTTATTCTTAAACTGTGGCCCCTTGTTCTGGACTCCCCCAACATTGGGAACATGTTTGCTGCCTCTAACGTGTCCAACCCCTTAATAATCGTATACGTTTCGGTAAGATCCCCTCTCATCCTTCCAAATTCCAGTGTATACAAGCCTAGTCGCTCCAGTCTTTCAACATACGACAGTCCCGGCATTCCGAGAATTAACCTAGTAAACCTACACTGCACGCCCTCAATAGCAAGAATATCCTTCCTCAAATTTGGAGACCAAAACTGCACACAGTACTCGAGGTGCGGTCTCACTAGGGCCCTGTACAACTGCAGAAGGACCTCTTTGCTCCTATACTCAACTTCTCTTGTTATGAAGGCCAACATTCCATTGGCTTTCTTCACTGCTTGCTGTACCTGCATGCTTCCTTTCAATGACTGATGCACTAGGACACCCAGATCTCGTTGTACGTCCCCTTTTCCTAACTTGACACCATTCAGATAATACTCTGCCTTCCTATTCTTACCACCAAAGTAGTTCTCCAACCTGAACGACTACCGCCCGGTTGCCCTAACGCCGATAGTCATGAAGTGCTTTGAGAGGCTGGTACTCTCACACATCAAATCCAACATCCCTGACTCACTGGACCCACATCAATTTGCATACAGGGCAAATAGATCCACAGAGGACGCCATCTCTCTGGCTCTTCACACTGTCCTGACTCACCTAGAGAGACAGGGCACGTACGTGAGGATGCTATTCATAGACTATAGCTCCGCCTTCAACACGGTCATCCCCACCAAGCTCATCACCAAACTCCACCAGCTAGGCCTCAGCTCCTCATTATGTGACTGGATCCTGGACTTCCTGCTGGAACGACCGCAGGCAGTGAGAATGGGCCCGCACCTGTCCCCCACTATCACCCTGAGTACCGGCACACCATAGGGCTGTGTTCTGAGCCCCATGCTCTACTACCTCTTCACACACGACCGTGTTCCTGCATTCGACACCAACACCATTGTCAAGTTTGCAGACGACACAACGGTGATCGGGCTTATCACCAACGGGGATGAAACAAACTATAGAGCGGAGGTGCAGAACCTGGCGGACTGGTGCTCAGGATAACAATCTGTCCCTAAATACCACCAAGACCAAGGAGCTGATCATCAACTTCCGTAGGTCACGTAACGGGGAATATGCCCCGATCTCTATCAACGGGGACAGTGTGGAGAGAGTGTCCAGCTTCATGTTTCTGGGCACTCACATTTCGGAGGACCTAACATGGTCCAATAACACCGCTGCGCTGGTCAAGAAGGCACAACAAAGACTGTTCTACTTAAGAACACTGAAAAAGTCTGGTCTACCCCAACAGCTGCTGACGACCTTCTACCGCTGCACCATAGAGAGCATCCTAACGCATGGCATCCCTGTGTGGTACCTCAGCTGCACGGAGGCAGAAAGGAAAGCTCTACAGCGGGTAGTCCACAGAGCTCAGAGGGCCATCGGAACACAGCTACCAGACTTGGAGGGCATCTACAACACACGATGCCTCAGAAAAGCCACCAGCATCCACAAAGACTCTTCACACCCCTGCAACAGTCTGTTCGAACTCCTTCCATCGGGCAGACGATACAAGGCCTTCTACGCCCGCACCTCCAGACTCAGGAACAGCTTCATCCCCAGGGCCATAGCTGCTATGAACCGGTCCTGCTGAGCCGGATGGCCACAACGCATAGATCAACTTGCACTTTACCCTGTCTAAAACTGTTACAATTGTTTCGTTTCGTTGGGTTGCTGTTGTCTAAATTACTTAAATTATTGCATCGTATGGGAGGCGCATTCCCAATCTCGTTGTACCCCTGGGTACAATGACAATAAAGATATATTGTATTGTATTGTATTGTATTAAACTGCATCTGCCATGCATCTGCCCACTCACACAACCTGTCCAAGTCACACTGCAACCTCATAACATCTCCCTCACAGTTCACACTACTACCCAGCTTTGGATCGTCTGCAAATTTGCTAATGGTACTTTTCATCCCTTAATCAAAGTCATTAATGTATATTGTAAATAGCTGCGGTCCCAGCACCCCACTAGTTACTGCCTGCCATTCTGAAAGGGACCAATTTATCCCCACTCTTTGCTTTCTGTCTGTCAACCAATTTTCTATCCATGTCAGTACCCTACCTCCAATACCATGTGCTCTAATTTTGCCCACTAATCCCCTATGTGGAACCTTGTCGAAGACTTCACAATATTATGCAACACTCTGTGAACAATAGGTTTGCTCAGGGACTGTGATCAACATGAAACGATGACACCCAACGGTCCCGCAGGGATAATCCCTTTCCTTCAAATAAGGGAACCTTTTCAATGAGATATTCCACAATCAAATAGGATAAGAGGTGACAAGGAGATGGGCGAACTACAGATTGTTAGAGTCATATACGAGATCCAAAAGATATACTACCCGATCCTGGCTATTGTCGGTGTTCCGGGTAAGTGAGGAGAGCTGTCGTTTACGCTGTGCATATTTGAGAATCTGGCTGTATGTCTCTCGAAACTGCCTCTTTTAATTTCAAATTCAGTGATCGCACTGCCGAGGGATTATTAATGCGCGAACCATTCTTGCTGTGACTGTCACTTTGAACATCGTATTTTGCAGGATTAAACGCAGAGTGATCTGCAACTTCCCGGTGTTTGCACTGGTTAACATCGAGCACAGTCACGTTGTATTGAATCCATTATGCCCATTGACCAGTTCCAGCTGAATTGATGGAACACACAAAGTCACAGTGGATGGTGGAAATGCTAAATGTTAAAGGAACCCCATTAGTAAGTTGGGCAGCAGCTGTGCCGGTCAATGTTTCAATTCAGTGCCCTTCCAATGGGGGATTTCGTGGCTTACATTACCACAGCAGGACCGGGTGAATTGCGGAGCGGGTTTAGAACTGCAGACTCAATGTGAATTATTAACCATTTCGAACCTAATCATGTTTCTGTCGAAATCATCCCAGTCTCCTCTTTGCATCAACTGATCTTCTCTTTGCGATTAAAATCTGCGTTTCATGTTTGCCGTTTAGTTCGATTGATTGATTTCCAAAACTTCCTTTGAAGAGAAAGTTGCACGTCATCGAGATGTTGTGTGATGCACTTCACAGTGCTAGGAGAACGGGCTTTGTTCCCTCTCTCTATGGTAACTGTGTAACTTAGCAAGTGTGCGATCATTCGATATCACACTCATTCCTCAATTGCAATTGCAATTACTCCAATCACAAATATACCAGAAATCACACATTCCCATCAGTAACCAAGTCAAAGATAAGCATCATCTGGGTGAATTGCAAAATGGAAGTTAATCTATATTTACCAACTGCATGGTAAACGCCAATCTGAGTCACGCTAATGTAATTTTGGGTCCCTGTCTAATACTGAACCACATGTCAGGGGTGATCTCCACGCATTCACACAACATAAACGGACCGCTTTGTTGCTACGGATATTTATATTGCGCAGTGCATTACCCGCATCGTATTATTAACCCTTAACCCACAACATTGCTCTTTGCTTTCGGAATCACACAGATGCTATGGTGAAATTGCTGATGAACTTCATAAAAGTAAAGTGTGTTTGTTCACGGTGTTTAACTCATGCAAAGCACATAATGCGGAGGTTGCAATCATCTTGCACTAAAAATATGATCATTCTTTTTGCATCACAGTGAATCTGGTGACAATTGTGGTCCTGTCTCGAGGAAAGTGTGGCCTCTCCAGATGTGTGACCCGCTACCTGGTGGCCATGGCAGCGGCAGATCTACTGGTCATTATCTTTGACCTGATATTGAGACAGATTCCGATTGCTCATCGCCTATATTTTGTGAAGCTCATCCCCCTGTGTAATATCCACGCCGTCTTGCTTTACACAGTGACCGACTGTTCTGTGTGGTTCACCGTCTCCTTCACCTTTGACCGATTTGTTGCCATCTGTTGCCAAAAATTGAAGCATAGATATTGCACCGAGAAAACAGCGGCTGTGGTTCTGAGCACAGTGAGTGTACTGAGCAGCGCCAAGAATGTTTACTGGTATTTCATGTATACACCTTGGTACAGATTGGCGAATACCCCCTGGTTTTGTTACATGGATGTCCGTGTTATGACTTCAATTACCTGGTCAACGATTGAGTCTCTTCATTATATTCTCACCCCCTGTGTCCCGTTTGTGTTGATTCTGCTGCTCAATGCTTTAACGGTGAGACATATTTTGGTGGTCAGCAGAGCCCGCAGGAGACTCCGGGACCAGAAAAGTGCGAAGAGCCCCAGTGATCCCGAAATGGTGAATCGAAGGAAATCCGTGATATTGTTGTTATTTATCTCCGGAAATTTCGTTCTGTTATGGGCAACATTTACATTTTATATAATAAGTAGACGTGTGTGTTATTTCGAAGAATGTTTTTTTTCCCTCCCTACCTTTGTATCGGAAATAGGATTCATGCTTCAATTACTTAGCAGTTGCACAAACACGTGCATATATGCGGTGACACAGAAGATGTTTAGAATGCAATTGTTGACTGTGTTAACATATCCCCTTCCTCGACTGATAAGATTAATTAAGCACTGAAAAATAATGAAAAACTGGAGCATCTAAAGCATCATAATCAAATATTAGAACCAGAACTGTTGAAATGCTTTACGCAAACAGACTCGGCACCCATTGTGACCGCGCTCGGCATTAACCATCCACTTACACTAATCTGACATTGATTCTATTCTCCATACATTGGATTAATCCCAGAGCCCTTCTACCCAATTCGGAATTAAGGGGCATTATCGGAGGAATTCGCAGAGGACGCACAACGTCCACATTGCTTGTCATTGGAAGGTGGGAGGTAACATATATTTTCAGGCTAAACCTATGTGGTCACAGAGAGAAAGCGCAAAGTCCACAAGCCAGCATGCGAGGTTAGGACTGAACCCGGGTCTGTAGCGTCATGAGGCAGACGCTCTCATAGCTGCGAGACTATTTTCCGCTGTTCCCGCAGCTTCGTTGCAAATACGGGGAATTTAGTTGGATAGTGCTCATCCCATTTTTGACCTCTAGTTGTGTCTAGCGTTGTCCAAATTAGTGTATATCCCCAAGTAGATTAAACAGTTCTAACACTGTTCGGTGGGTACCCCGACTCAGTCAGTTCTTGTGCCGTCAACACACTTCTTTCCTTGAACTCCAAGGTTAATTTCGCAATAAATATAATTTCTCACTGTGAGCGATCAGAGGAACACCAAGGCTGGCGAACCAGCATATTGACAGAGCATCCAAACTACACGTTTACAAAATATCCGCTTGGCTCCCCGACTCATTTCCGCCAAAGATTTAGTCAGTGATCGTGGTTTCCATTAAAAAAACGAAGATGCCCAAATAAGGGATGGCATACATCACGGAGTTTGCATAATCCACAGCGAATCAATAATCTAAAGACAATCCTCTGGGAAGGTGATGGACGGACGAGTTCCAACACTGGGTTTCTGATAGGGACAGACAAGATAGTTGGGAGATAACCCGTACTCAATGGTCCATCAGTGAACCGTGATTAAAACCACGTCCTTGGTCATTTCAGGGAAGTGTCCCATCAAATACCCGCAGCAGAGATTTCACTCCTGGAAGCGGGAGATCTTGTGTGTAAAGGTGACGTCGCAAATTATGGAAGTCATTAGAAATTTGGCAAGTTTGTCATATATTTAACCCAAAATCTTACATATTAAGAGAGTAAAAGCAAACGTGTTTAATTGTCATGTGTATCATTTCAAAAATGTAAAATGCGCATGGAACCATTGTGACGCGAGCTATAGAAACTGTAACTGCTGTGAATGCGTGAAAAATGTGGGTTCTCTCAGAATGTTTTCCAGTATACGCTGTGAAGCTCTATGAAGTTCTGTAAATGTTTGAGAAAACCACCGCATCTCTATGAGATTTCTTACTGTCTTCCCCTGATTTGGGCCATAATTCTGAGTGCGACTGGTCCTCGTGTGAAGCCAGATTCAGGGTACTGGTCAGGCACACAATTCCCTCCAACACACGACACAGCGAGCAGGGGGCTACATAGAACCACATGGCTGCAAACCCGGGATGTTTAGTTTTGCTACCTACATTTGTTCTATTGGGCCCCACATTGTTGTCGTGCGATTGTAAATTGTGGTACTATAAGATAACAAATTGGAGGGAAAGGAAATAATGCTGACTTTATTGGGCGAGAGCAGTAGAGGGTTAGGGCTCTGTGTGGAGATGCGGCAACATGCGGCAACACACACACACGCACACGCACACGCACGCACACGCACACGCACACGCACGCACACGCACGCACACGCACACACACACACACACACACAAGTATACATATACAACATATGTACAAAACGACAGCTAATGAATAACACGAAGGTGACATCAAATAATATGATGTAACGGCAGGGCACTCGAAGTTCAAATGTAAGCTGCAGATCGGAAACTCGCTGCCATGAAATGGACACCCGAGAGACCCAGAGTACAACGAATAGCGGATAATAATTTAGAATCTTTAGAAAATGGACATATTATGGTCGGAGACGATCTTGAATTTGGAATTTGGACGGTGGGCCATGTAGATATCATATAAGATATAACATATAACAACTACAGCATGGAAACAGGCCTGTCCGGCCCTACCAGTCCACGCCGACCATTCTCCCTGACCTAGTCTCATCTACCTGCACTCAGACCATAACCCTCCAATCCCCTCCTATCCATATACTTGTCCAATTTACTCTTAAATAATAAAATCGAGCCAGCCTCCACCACTTCCACCGGAAGCCCATTCCATACAGCCACAACCCTCTGAGTAAAGAAGTTCCCCCTCATGTTACCCCTAAACCTTTGTCCCTCAATTCTGAAGCTAGATCGGTATGATCATTGCTGTTTGTTATCTATATCAATGATTTGGATGCGAACAGCAAGGCATAATTAATAAGTTTGCAGATGACACTAAAGTGGGTGGTATTATAAATGGCGAAGATGGTTGTCAAAATTGCAACAGGATCTTGACATGTTGGGCAGGTGGGCTGATGAATGATTAATGGGGATTTCATTCGCACGTTTCACAGCATATAGCTGAACATGATTGGAACGCGCCAAACCGGATGAAACGTCTCCGCTGGTTTCAGTTCCACTGTTGTTATTTTTTTTGCAAATCTTTCCCAGCAAGCAACAGCCGGAACACCGCCTCTCGCCACTTCCGCGCTGTTAATATCTGCACCTCACTCCGATTTTGTTGCATAACCTGAAAGCCATAGAGCCAACAATTCTAAACGCCACAGAGCTGTCGTGATTAATGTCTCTGATCAACAAACATTGTAGGTTGACGTTCTTGTCCAGATATTCTCCTGAACGAGTTTGATTCAGGACCACAGAGACACGCACTACAGGGGGAAGAACATTCTGCCCACGGTGTCTTCGCCATTCATTATGTACCTATCGGCATTCCTCAGTTGTCCCATCACTCGGATGGTAGCCGTTCTTGTCATTACATTTCAAAGGTTCATCTTAATGGGGGGTTTTTTCAAACGCTGACAATGGCTGCATCCATCACGAACTCAAGCAATGCGTTCTTGAAGCTAATACTAAGTGGCATAACCCTTGCTCATACACCCTCTTACCCCGTCATTTAAACAGCCTGCGCTCCGATTACGGGAACCTATGCGAAGCCGATACGTTTCTCACGTCTCTCGACCCGCTCCGGCCCTCATCGCTTTGTGAACTTCAAACAGAACCCCGCTCCTGGTTCATCTCTGGTTCTAAACGCACATGTCCCGCCTGTACTCGGAGACAGCAGCCACCACTTCAGGTAACATCCTAGTTCACCTGCAACCTCTGTCGTTTGCACAGTCCACGATTCCACCCAATATTTCAAATATGACTTTGATTTACAAAGTTGTAACGTGACATCCTGCTGTGCGGCCTGGCTCACGGAGATTCATCTCCCCGCTCTGCTTAACCCAGACCATGGAATCCCTCCATGCGAGTCCACTTTTCAAACGTAGGGTCATCGCTTTCACCATTTCGCTAAGAACGTGCCCTCTGTGCGCCAAGGAATACCAGATGTCCGTTCAAGTTATATCCCCGACACCCGATCTTACCCCTCACCCACACAGGTGCACAAATATTTCTCCCTTGCCTTGTCACCCTGCTACTTCCTCCTCCTCGTACGCATATATCCCTTCCCCGAGTTCCTCACTGCCCTTTCATATCGCCACTACTCCCGCCCCTAACGTCCACTTCCACCATATTCCCCGCTGCGGTTTACATTCCAGTCCCCAACATTTCTCCTTATTTGACTGCCTTTGTTTTCTTTTCATCTCTCACCCTTGTCCGCGTCTCTACTCATCGGTCCCACATATACATCCGCCTATCGTTGCCGGGCATTGGCCCACCTGCTGTTCTCTGTTCCAGGTTTCCCTACACCCTCAGTATGAAGAAGTGTCCCGACACGGTGTCGTCTGTCCGTCCCCTCCAGAGGTGGAGTCTAAGCCGCGGGTTTGTCCAGCCTTTAATTTTGTTTCGCTGGCTGCTTCGGCTTTGTTTCCCTGTCCCAGATATGCGGAGGATGGAATGGAATTGGCCACTGTAAATCGTGAAGAGCACAACAGGCTCAACATTTTTAGCGGGATGTAATACGTATGAGATACGTTTAAACAGCCGGCGCCGACAAGATGGCCTGCAGATTTGTATATGTACTTGAATTTATGGCTTCCTGATCTTATATTCTATGTGCAGTTTAATACCCTCCATGCTTTTATGAGTCTCCTTATCAAACTACGTTGCTGCCATTCTGTTTCCTTGCAAATGTGGTGTACACTTCATACACAGTTGTGAGGATCCTAATTTTCCATCATTAATGCCCAACAAGGCCTCCAAAAACGTGACACCTGAAGCAAGGAGGGGTTTCATCCTCGTTTGTGGGCCTCCTGTTAATGAGACAGAAAGCCTGATCTGCGGATCCAGAGAAGGTTCTGCAGATAACGGGCTCGTTGTTACACCGAGCGCTCAACGCGCCATGTCTCTTCCAAGTCAATTGTTATGGATGACGGGCGGGGCATTGGAGCAATTGCTATGCCTTTGATTCACAAAATACTATTCAAAATGAATTACAAGGCCACTGTTTAACGATGAGCGAACCTGGCGTTTTGATTCACTTGGGGATATTGTGCAGAGAGTTATTGCTACCGACCAAGGCTTGATCCGAGAAATCCGTGTGCAAAACTTGAAATAAGCTCAGTGCCAACGTGTATGACTAAGCGTTCCAATGGATAAAATGGTGACGTTAAACATATATGTTTGTTTGAATTAAATACACGCTAAATTAATTTAACATTTCCTTTGGGAAGGAAGTGGACGGTCGCACCTCGATTTGATTCCCGCTGTCAGAACAATCCCATCAGTAGGATTCTTCAGCTTGAACATTTTAAATACTGTAAAGCTAAGGAACTTAACAGAGACACAGACCAAGCTGGAATCACCCAGCAGGACAAATAATCCGTGGACGAACGAGAAACTATTGCAGACTCAGTTCAGTGACCCTTCATAGAACGAGGAAAGAAGACATGGAGACAGACTTCAGCAGCAGAGAGGTGGAGACAAATGGGCCGTACAATAGGAACGTCGCCGGCTGGGTGAGAGCAAAACACTCATTGTGGCAGTTTAGAAGACTATAATACATTGAATATATAAAACATAGAGCGATACATATAGTCATCTAAAAGCCTTTTACATGCCAGTGTAGTAACTGGTTCCACTGCCAGCACTGGCAGCGTGTTCCACAGGCAAACGTCCCTCTGTGTAAAAAGTACCTGCCCCGCACACATTCCTTGGAACATTGTCCATCTCCCATTAAATCTATGCTCTCCAGCTATGCCCTGGTATAAATATAAAATTATGAGAAATATGGATATGTAAGAAAGATAGAGGCCACTTCCCAGGGAGGAAATATGAATATGGATATGAAGAGGAAGATGGCTCTGATTGTCTGATCTATTTCTCATAATTCAAAGTACTTCTACCTGATCTGCCCGCCAACCTACGTTCCAGAGAAACTAATGCAACTTCGTTCAATTTCCCTCGACAGCCAATAATCGCTAAGCCAGGCAACATTCTGGTAAATATCTACTTCGACCTCTCCAAAGCTTCCACATTATTCCCATAATGGGGCGACAGAATCCTCGAAATGCGGAGTCATCAAAGCTGTACATTACTTGCCGACTCGTGCTCATTACACCGACCGATGAAAGCAAGCCACCCGCCTGTGGTAAATAAAATGCTGGAGGAACTGTGGTTAGCAAGCGGCATCTGCGAAGAGAGAACTGAGACTAACCTCAGGTCGGGACCCCGATGCTGACTGACTGGGGTCGGGTCTTGGAAGCTGAAAGAGAGATTGGGTAGAGAAAAACTTGGCGGGTCATCAGTGAATAAAGATGGGGATGAGTGATTTGTAGAAAGGTAGAATAAGTTACAAAAGCAATTGATGTAAACGGGGCAAAGACGATTTGCATAAGGAAAGAACCGGACGAGCGAAATATGGATAGAGGTAGGGATGTAGGTAGATGAGAAGAGGGGAGGGGAAAGAGTGGCCTTGCTGGCAGGACCCCCCACCCCAGGGCAGTTGCATTGTGTTGGCTCAACCAGATGACAGTGGGAGAGGCGGTCGTGCTTTGCGATGTGGCAAATTGCATCAACATAAGTGGGCTGCTTTGGGAAATAAATGCCCTGCATTGAAGTGGATCAATTACACTGGTGCTGCATCATCATGACCAAGGTGGCACTGAGCAGCGAGCTGCATTGGTGTGGGCTTTCCGCACTAAAGACATTGAGACAGCACGATTGAACTTCCTGCAACCTCGCTGGATTGGAATGCTGACATTATGTTAGCGGACAGTGGCTGAGCAGCATTGATGTGATTGCTCTGCTATGGAAGCTGGGCTGCATTGAGTGTACTGACACTGAAGAGATGTGACACTGAAGAAATGTACCACTGGAGATGTGCCACTCGGCCGGACCGTTGGCAATCGCCCAGGAGTCGGTGTGCAGTCGGACTGGTATTGTCGTTGGATAAGTGAAGGGTGGCCGCCACAAGCTCGGCCATTTGACACGAGCCACCAGAGCCATCACATAGACTCGCGTATCATCGAATGCACTCTCAAACCCCGTGTACACAGCAGAGCACGCGGCCGGATCGTTTCCTGTTGTTCACCTGGCACCGTTCGAAACCGGGGTTCTCTTTTCCTGGAAGGGCGCCTGACACGGTCATTTATGGCGTTTCTCGTCCATTCAGACCGTGCCATACCCCCTCCCGTGAGCCAGTCATAAGCCCGTTGTGCGCAACGTTTCTGCACTAATAGCAGTAGGTGGTCCGCCCAGCTATTGCAGTGTTTTTGCATAGCAATATGCATGGATATTCGGGGAAAGGAAGGATATTCAGTCAACCTAGGCCTGCAGTTCATCCTCCAGCACCTGTACCGCGAGGGGACTTAAGCAAGATTTGGTTTGTGGATTTAGCTCTGCATTCAACACCATTGAGAGGGGGTCTTATCGAAACGTATAAGATTATTAAGGGGTTGGACACGTTAGGGGCAGGAAACATGTTCCCAATGTTGGGGGAGTCCAGAACAAGGGGCCACAGTTTAAGAATAAGGGGTAGGCCATTTAGAACTCAGATGAGGAAAAACATTTTCAGTCAGAGAGTTGTAAATCTGTGGAATTCTCTGCCTCAGAAGGCAGTGGAGGCCAATGCTCTGAATGCATTCAAGAGGGAGCTAGTCAAGTCAAGAGAGAGCTAGGGTAGCGCAGTCAGGGGCTATGGGGAGAACGCAGGAACGGGGTACTGATTGAAAAGGATCAGCCATGATCAAATTGAATGGTGGTGGTGGCTTGAAGGGCCGAATGGCCTACTCCTGCACCTATTGTCTATTATCTATTGTCCATTAAGTCAACAAGTAATGTTACAGCTTTGACGACTCCGCATTTCGAGGATTCTGGCGCCCCATTATGTGAAAAATGTGGAAGCTTTGGAGAGGTCGAAGAAGATATTGACCAGAATGTTGCCTGGCTTAGCGATTATTAGCTGTAGGGGGAAATTGAACGAAGTTGCATTAGTTTCACTGGAACGTAGGTTGGCGGGGAGATCAGGTAGAAGAACTTTGAATTTTGAGAAATAGGTGAAACATCAGAGCCATCTTCCTCTTCATATCCATATTCTTATTTCCTCCCTGTGAAGTGGTCTTTCACTTTCTTACCTGTCTTATTTCTCCATTTTATATTTATAACAGAGTACAGCTAGAGAGCATAGATTTAATGTGAGATGGACAATGTTTTAAGGAATGTGTGCGGGGCAGGAACATTTTACACAGAGGGGCGTTTGCATCTGGAACACGCTGCCAGTGCTGGCAGTGGAACCAGTTTAAATACTGGCATGTAAAAGGCTTTCAGATGAGTATATGTATTGCTCTATGTTCTATGTTTTGAATGTACTTCTAAACTGCCACGTTGAGTCCCTTGGTCTCACCCAGCCGGCGACGTTCCTATTGTATTGCCCATTCGTCACCACCTCTCTCCTGCTTAAGACTGTCTTCGTTTCCTCTTTCATCGTTCTATGAAGGGTCCCTGACCTGAGTCTGCAATAGTTTCTCGTTCGCCCACGGATTATCTGTCCTGCTGGGTGATTCCAACATGGTCTGTGTCTCTGTTAACTTCCTTAGCTTTACAGTATTTAAGATGTTCACGCTGAAGAATCCGACTGATGGGACTGTTCTGACAGCGGGAGAGAAATCGAGTCGCGACCGTCCATTTCATTTTCAAAGGTAATGTAAAACTAATTTAGCGTGTATTTAATTCAAGCAAACTTATACGTTTCACGTCACCATTTTATCCCTTGGAACACTTCTCAATCATACACGTTGGCACTGGGCTTATTTCAAGTTTTGCACGGGGATTTCTCGGTTCAATCGATAGCAATAGCTCTCTGCACAATATCCCCAAGTGAATCAAAACGCCACATTCGCCCACGGTTAAACAGTGAACTTGTAATTCGGTTTGAATAGTATTTTGTGAATCAAAGGCACAGCAATTGCTCCAATGCCCCGCCCGTCATCCATAACAATTGACTTGGAAGAGACATGGCGCTTTGGGCGCTCAGTGCAACAACGAGCTCGTTATCTGCAGAACCTTCTCTGGATCCGCAGATCAGGCTTCCTGTCTAATTAACAGGAGGCCCACAAACGAGGATGAACCCCCTCCTTGCTTCAGGTGTTACGTTTTTGGAGGCCTTGTAGCGCTAGGATATATATGACAGAAAATGAGGATTTTCGCAACTGTGTATGAAGTGTCCACCACATGTCCAAGGATACAGAATGGCAACAACGTAGTTTGATACGGAGACTCATAAAAGGATGGAGGGTATTAAACTGCACATAGAATATAAGATCAGGAAGCCATAAATCCAAGTACATTTAAAAATCTGCAGGCCATCTTGTCGGCGCCGGCTGTTTAAACGTATCTCATACGTATTTCACCCGCAAAAAAATGTTGAGCCTGTTGTGCTCTTTACGATTTGCAGTGGCCAATTCCATTCCATCCTCCGCATATCTGGGACAAGGAAGCAAGGCCAAAGCAGCCAGCGAAGCGAAATAAAAGGCTGGACAAAACCAGCGGCTGAGGCTCCACCTCTGGAGTGGACGGACAGACGACACCATGTCGGGGCACTTCTTCATACTGAGAGTGTCGGGCGAGAAACCTGGAACAGAGAGTAGGAGGTGGGCCAATGTCCGGAAATGATAGGCGGATGAGCCAAAACATTATGACCACTGACAGGCGAAATGAATAACATTGATAATCTTACAATGACACTGTCAAGGGGTAGGAGAAATTAGGCAGCATGTGAACCGTCAGTTCTTGAAGTTGATGTGCTAGATGCAGGAGAAATGGGCAGGAAATGAGCGACTTTGACAAGGTCCAAATTGTTATGGCCAGACGACTGGGTCAGAGCATCTCTGAAATGGCAAGGCTTGTGGGGTGCTCCCGGTCAGCAGTGGTGAGTACCTACCGACAGTGGTCCGAGAAGGGATAAACCACAAACCGGCGACAGACAGTGTAATGGCAGTTTCTATACATTCTCAAAGTCCAACTTCGATAGCCATTACTGCTCGGGGATGGAATGGTATAGCTTACGCACACACCGCACTCCGAGATAAGAAAGACGAATCTTCCAAACGCTGTTTCTTAATTAATTGGTCTTTATTAAAGTAGCACAAATCAAAAGAGTAATTCATAACTTTTCGTTCTTATCAACTGTTTTTTCTTCAAGCAATACAATAAAAACCGTGTAGTCGTTACCGTGTGCTCCTTGTGAGTGTAGCTGGCGCCAATGTGGCAGTCGAGGGTGTGGCAGTCGAGAGTGTGGCAGACATGAATGTGGTAAAAAAATGTATTCTTTCCATCCTCCGAGACTAAACTGACCCACAATCTCTGTCGCTACGCTAGTCTCCTCCCATGTCGACACTCCCCATTACGTATCGAATCACACCCCCAAGCATGCAAAAAAAGACAGAAACTAGAAATATTAAACATAGCCATAATACAATGACAGTAACTAAATTAAGCGTAAATGGCTCCTACACACCGGCCCCTAATTGTTCTGCGTATATAACGAAGCAATTAGCAATAGATACTAAAAGGAGCTATAAAAGCTTAATATTTATCAAAGACAAAAGTAATATGCATTATATTTTGGCATTCAAACTTCTTTAACGATTCTTCAATCTTCTCCTTCACCTTCTAGAAGCAGACATATCTTGGTTATCGGTCTTACCAAGATGATGTCCTTAGTCTGAAGTCGTACAGTACACAAAAAACCTTTAACGTCTGGCATGACCTCCAGTATCTTTTTACGAAGTTTTGACAAGATGTGATTTCTTCCTCCATGTCCGATCTGTTCATGAATATGTCGTAACAGCAATGTTGAAATATGAAAGTCCTTCGAGAGAATAATAGGATGCTTAGCTTCTTCAGGCACCGCTAGTTTATTTAGGTGACCACCTACTCTCAGAAGTCCTTTATCCAGTATCGGGTCAAGCCTGTATAAAAAACTACTTATTTTAACACCACGTTCACCAGCTTGTAATGCTGATAGCTCTTCCTTATATTCTTGTATTTGACAGAAAGAGATAACTGCATTTTCTGCCTTAAAAAGATCAGCCGGACATAAACACTGTCCCCGGTACGATACTCAACCTTTTCTTTCAGCTTGCCAGGATCCGTTTCAAAGCCACTTATAGGAGCCCGCGTTTCATTTTTCTTACGAGTCCACTGCAAAAGCATTGTTTTTAATTTACGAAACTAAGCCACTACAGTCTTCAACTTATTCCATGATGAGAAAAGGGTAATTAAATAGTTTGTTGAATCTAATGGGTCCTTAATAATGGCGTTCACTAAGATGTCTTCCTTGATCTCCGGATCATTAGCAGAGATTTCAATTTCCAGGTTAGACTTTGTCCATTCTCGGTCTGTTTACATAGAAACTCTGGCCCATTGATCCATCTCTTACTGCTTAAGAAGCGGTCTGCTGTTAATCCTCTAGAGGCTTCATCCGCAGGATTTTCCTTGGTATTAATATACTTCCACTGTGATACATTAGTAGCATACCTTATAAAAGAGATCCTGTTTGCGACAAATGTTAGGAAGCGTTTATTTTCAACGTTGGTGTACCTAAGCACTGTCATGCTATCAGTACAGAAGGTAGATTCCTCCAGCTTAAGCTGCAGTTCTTTTTGCAGCAATGTGTAAATTCTGACAGCGAAGACTGCGGCTGCAAGCTCCATTCTGGGAATCGTCATTTGCTTCAATGGTGCCACTCTGGCCTTTCCCATTAAGAATGCAGCATGTACATCATTAATATCATTTCCAGTCTCAGATATGAAACAGTACCGTAACCACTTTCACTTGCATCAGAAAGGTGATGCAGGTGTGCAAATCTGATTCGACCAAAGTTTGTCGCCTTCATACACCGGTCCTAACCCTAACCGGTCCGAGATCTTGTCGAGATTTTCTAACCACTCTGTCCATCGCTGAGAGAAGATTTGCGTTATACTCTCATGCCATCCAAGTTTCTTGTTACAGAGATCCTGCAAAATTAACTTGGCTGATAGTGTAAATCGTGCAATAAATCCCAAAGAGTGTGGCAGTCGAGAGTGTGGCAGACGTGAGGGTGACTGGCGCGGGTGTGGTAAAAAACTGTAGTCTCTCCATCCTCCAGACTAAACTGACCCACAATCTCTGTCGCTACGCTAGCATCCTCCCATATAGACACTCCCCATTACGTATCAAATCACACCCACAAGCATGCAAAAAAAGACAGAAACTAGAAATATTAAACATAGCCATAATACAATGACAGTAACTAAATTAAACGTAAATGGCTCCTACAGATAGGGTGTTGCGATGCGCGAGGGCACGATGGCTATTCCATCTGGTCCGAACCGACAGAAGGTCTACTGTGGCACAAGTCACAGAAAATGGTAATGGCGGTCACGGGAGGAATGTGTCACAATACACAGCGCATCGCGTCCTGCTGCGTATGGGGCTGCACACGGAGGACCAACAGCATATTAGGGCATAATGCTTTAGCTTATCAGGTTATAATGTTTTGGCTCATCGGTGTATATGTAGGACCGATGAGTGGAGACGCCGACAAGGGTGAGAGATGAAAAGAAAACAAAGGCTGTGAAATAAGGAGATAAGTTGAGGAATTGAATGTAAACCGCAGCGAGGAAGATGGTGGAAGTGGACGTTATGGGAGGGAGTAGTGGGAATCTGAAAGGGAACTGAGGATCTCGGGGAAGGGATATATGCGTACGAGGAGGAGGAAGTAGCAGGGTGACAAGGCATGGGAGAAATATTTGTGCACCAGTGTGGGGGAGGGGTAAGATCGGGTGTAGGGGATATTACTTGAACGGACATCTGGTATTCCTTGGCGCATAGAACGCACATTCTCAGCGAAATGGTGAAATCGTCGTCCCCTGCGGTTGAAAAGAGGACTCGCATAGAGGGATTCCATGGTCTTGTTTTAGCAGAGCGGTGAGATGAATCTCCGCGACCCAGGCCGCACAGCAGGATGTCACGTTACAACTTTGTAACACAAAGTCACATTTGAAATATGGGGTCGAATCGCGGACTGCGTAACCGTCAGAGGGTGTAGGTGGACTACGATGCCAGAAGAAGTGGTGACTGCTGCCCGCGAGTACAGGCGAGGCAAGTGCGTTTAGAATCAGAGATGAACCAGGAGTGGGGTTCTGTTTGAAGTTCACAAACCTACGAGGGCCGTAGCGAGACTAGAGACGAGAGAAACGTATCGCCGTAGCATAGGTTGCCATAATCGGAGCGCAGGCGCTTTAGATGACGGGGTAAGTTGGTGATGGATGCAGGCACTGTCAGCGCTTGAAAAAGTTAAGATGAATCTTTGAAATGGAATGACAAGAACGGCTACCATCCGAGTGATGGGACCACTGAGGAATGCCGACAGGTACATAATGAACGGCGAAGACACCGTGGGCAGAATGTTCTTCCCCCTGTAGTGCGTGTCTCTGTGGCCCTGAGTCACACTCGTTCAGGAGAATATCTGGACAAGAACGTCAACTTACAATGTTTGTTGATCAGAGACGTTAATCACCACAGCTATGTGGCGTTTAGATTCGTTGGCTCTGTGGCTTTCAGATGTTATGCAATAAAATCGGAGTGAGGTGCAGATTTTAATAGCGTCGAAGGGGCGAGAGGCGGTGTTCCGGCCGTTGCTTGCTGGGAAAGATTTGCAAAAAAATAACAACAGTGGGACTGAAACCATGGGAGACGTTTCATCCGGTTTGGCGCGTTCCAATCATGTTCAGCTATATCCTATGAAACGTGCGAATGAAATCCCCAATTAACCATTCATCAGCCCACCTGCCCAACATGTCAAGATCCTGTTGCAATTTTGACAACCATCTTCGCCATCTATAATACCACCCACTTTAGTGTCACCTGCAAACGTATTAATTGTGCCTTGTCTATTCTCTTCCAAATCATTGATATAGATAACAAACAGCAATGGGCCTAGCACCGAACCCTGGAGCACCCACTACTCACCGGCTGCCAGTCCGAAAAACAACGTTCTACCGTCACCTTCTGCTTCCTTCCATGAATCCAATTTTCTATCTATTCGGCTAGATGTCTTTTGTTCCCAAGCCATGCAGCCTTTCGGAGCAGCCTGCCACGCGTACCTTCTCAAATACCATGATCAAATCCATATATACGCCGTCCTCAGCTCTGCCCTCAACAACCTTTTGCTGAGATTTTCAAAAGCGAACGGGAAACTACAGGAAACTTGATCAATCACCTTGTTTAATTCTCGTTTGTATGGAACAATTCAGGATACGTGCCAATCACATAAAGCCCAACTTTCACCTGCAAAGAATAAACTCACTGAAACCGCCAAGTACTGGAAAACAAACTTCACATTGGTGGAACTTGTAGAGCTGCTGGCAAATCACTGCGGTTTCAATCCGAACACGTAGTGCTGATAGTGTGGAGTTTGAACGCTCTCCCTGAAACCTCATGGATTCTACCAGTGTCCCCAGAGTTCCTCCGATACTTGAAAGACTCGGGTGTTGTTCGGCTGATTTGACTGTTTAAGGTGTGTCGACGGGTGATAGCACCTGGAGGAGCTAATGGGAATGCGGGGCACTTTGAAACGAATGTTGTCTGTAGGTCCTTGATCAATGACGGGATATATCGGGGACCAGGTTGTGAACACATTATGTGACTACATGGTACAAATGTGGGTAGTTGTGCAGATAGTGAGAATGGTTGTGAAAAACATTGCAGCAGGATCTTCAGTTCAGTTGTGTTCAGTTTATTGTCACGTGTACGGACGTGCAGTAAAAAGCTTTTGTTGCGTGCTAACCAGTCAGCAGAAAAGCATGATTACAATCGATCAATTTACAGTGTATAACTAATGCACACGAGAAGGGAATAACGTTTAATGCTAGGTAAAGCCAGCAAAATCCGATAAGTCTTGATCGATTGGTCAGGTGCGCTGAGGAAAAGTTGATGGAATTTAATACAAAGGGATGTGAAATTTTGGTAAGACTAACATGGGCAGGGCTTACACAGTGAATGGTAGGCATCTGGCGAGTCTTGTGGAGCCCAGGCCAGGGGTGTAGGAGTGCAGGTGCGTGGTTCCCGAAGGTGCAATCGCAGGCAGATCTGATGGGCGAAAAGGCTTTTGGCGAAAGCAAACAAGAAAAAAAATAGAGGGGTCGTAACGCAACGTTCCATGTAGATATCTCGGTTTTGATTTAACTGTAACAGATAAAGTCTAATCGGCTGAGGCTGGGAAATGAGCGGTTTGCAGAAATCGTGATGAATATTTGTTTTCTCCGAAGTGCCTGAACAATTGTTCGGCGTTGTGCTTCACCTGAATAACCACATGGTACTTACTTCAATAGACAATAGACAATAGGATTAGGCCATTCGGCCCTTCGAGCCAGCACCGCCATTCAATGTGATCATGGCTGATCATTCTCAATCAGTACCCCGTTCATGCCTTCTCCCCATACCCCTTGACTCCGCTATCCTTAAGAGCTCTATGTAGCTCTCTTGAATGCATTCAGAGAATTGGCCTCCACTGCCTTCTGAGGCAGAGAATTCCACAGATTCACAACTCTCTGACTGAAAACGTTTTTCCTCATCTCCGTTCTAAATGGCATACCCCTTATTCTTAAACTGTGGCCCCTTGTTCTGGACTCCCCCAACATTGGGAACATGTTTGCTGCCTCTAACGTGTCCAACCCCTTAATAATCGTATACGTTTCGGTAAGATCCCCTCTCATCCTTCCAAATTCCAGTGTATACAAGCCTAGTCGCTCCAGTCTTTCAACATACGACAGTCCCGGCATTCCGAGAATTAACCTAGTAAACCTACACTGCACGCCCTCAATAGCAAGAATATCCTTCCTCAAATTTGGAGACCAAAACTGCACACAGTACTCGAGGTGCGGTCTCACTAGGGCCCTGTACAACTGCAGAAGGACCTCTTTGCTCCTATACTCAACTTCTCTTGTTATGAAGGCCAACATTCCATTGGCTTTCTTCACTGCTTGCTGTACCTGCATGCTTCCTTTCAATGACTGATGCACTAGGACACCCAGATCTCGTTGTACGTCCCCTTTTCCTAACTTGACACCATTCAGATAATACTCTGCCTTCCTATTCTTACCACCAAAGTAGTTCTCCAACCTGAACGACTACCGCCCGGTTGCCCTAACGCCGATAGTCATGAAGTGCTTTGAGAGGCTGGTACTCTCACACATCAAATCCAACATCCCTGACTCACTGGACCCACATCAATTTGCATACAGGGCAAATAGATCCACAGAGGACGCCATCTCTCTGGCTCTTCACACTGTCCTGACTCACCTAGAGAGACAGGGCACGTACGTGAGGATGCTATTCATAGACTATAGCTCCGCCTTCAACACGGTCATCCCCACCAAGCTCATCACCAAACTCCACCAGCTAGGCCTCAGCTCCTCATTATGTGACTGGATCCTGGACTTCCTGCTGGAACGACCGCAGGCAGTGAGAATGGGCCCGCACCTGTCCCCCACTATCACCCTGAGTACCGGCACACCATAGGGCTGTGTTCTGAGCCCCATGCTCTACTACCTCTTCACACACGACCGTGTTCCTGCATTCGACACCAACACCATTGTCAAGTTTGCAGACGACACAACGGTGATCGGGCTTATCACCAACGGGGATGAAACAAACTATAGAGCGGAGGTGCAGAACCTGGCGGACTGGTGCTCAGGATAACAATCTGTCCCTAAATACCACCAAGACCAAGGAGCTGATAATCAACTTCCGTAGGTCACGTAACGGGGAATATGCCCCGATCTCTATCAACGGGGACAGTGTGGAGAGAGTGTCCAGCTTCATGTTTCTGGGCACTCACATTTCGGAGGACCTAACATGGTCCAATAACACCGCTGCGCTGGTCAAGAAGGCACAACAAAGACTGTTCTACTTAAGAACACTGAAAAAGTCTGGTCTACCCCAACAGCTGCTGACGACCTTCTACCGCTGCACCATAGAGAGCATCCTAACGCATGGCATCCCTGTGTGGTACCTCAGCTGCACGGAGGCAGAAAGGAAAGCTCTACAGCGGGTAGTCCACAGAGCTCAGAGGGCCATCGGAACACAGCTACCAGACTTGGAGGGCATCTACAACATACGATGCCTCAGAAAAGCCACCAGCATCCACAAAGACTCTTCACACCCCTGCAACAGTCTGTTCGAACTCCTTCCATCGGGCAGACGATACAAGGCCTTCTACGCCCGCACCTCCAGACTCAGGAACAGCTTCATCCCCAGGGCCATAGCTGCTATGAACCGGTCCTGCTGAGCCGGATGGCCACAACGCATAGATCAACTTGCACTTTACCCTGTCTAAAACTGTTACAATTGTTTCGTTTCGTTGGGTTGCTGTTGTCTAAATTACTTAAATTATTGCATCGTATGGGAGGCGCATTCCCAATCTCGTTGTACCCCTGGGTACAATGACAATAAAGATATATTGTATTGTATTGTATTGTATTAAACTGCATCTGCCATGCATCTGCCCACTCACACAACCTGTCCAAGTCACACTGCAACCTCATAACATCTCCCTCACAGTTCACACTACTACCCAGCTTTGGATCGTCTGCAAATTTGCTCATGGTACTTTTCATCCCTTAATCAAAGTCATTAATGTATATTGTAAATAGCTGCGGTCCCAGCACCCCACTAGTTACTGCCTGCCATTCTGAAAGGGACCAATTTATCCCCACTCTTTGCTTTCTGTCTGTCAACCAATTTTCTATCCATGTCAGTACCCTACCTCCAATACCATGTGCTCTAATTTTGCCCACTAATCCCCTATGTGGAACCTTGTCGAAGACTTCACAATATTATGCAACACTCTGTGAACAATAGGTTTGCTCAGGGACTGTGATCAACATGAAACGATGACACCCAACGGTCCCGCAGGGATAATCCCTTTCCTTCAAATAAGGGAACCTTTTCAATGAGATATTCCACAATCAAATAGGATAAGAGGTGACAAGGAGATGGGCGAACTACAGATTGTTAGAGTCATATACGAGATCCAAAAGATATACTACCCGATCCTGGCTATTGTCGGTGTTCCGGGTAAGTGAGGAGAGCTGTCGTTTACGCTGTGCATATTTGAGAATCTGGCTGTATGTCTCTCGAAACTGCCTCTTTTAATTTCAAATTCAGTGATCGCACTGCCGAGGGATTATTAATGCGCGAACCATTCTTGCTGTGACTGTCACTTTGAACATCGTATTTTGCAGGATTAAACGCAGAGTGATCTGCAACTTCCCGGTGTTTGCACTGGTTAACATCGAGCACAGTCACGTTGTATTGAATCCATTATGCCCATTGACCAGTTCCAGCTGAATTGATGGAACACACAAAGTCACAGTGGATGGTGGAAATGCTAAATGTTAAAGGAACCCCATTAGTAAGTTGGGCAGCAGCTGTGCCGGTCAATGTTTCAATTCAGTGCCCTTCCAATGGGGGATTTCGTGGCTTACATTACCACAGCAGGACCGGGTGAATTGCGGAGCGGGTTTAGAACTGCAGACTCAATGTGAATTATTAACCATTTCGAACCTAATCATGTTTCTGTCGAAATCATCCCAGTCTCCTCTTTGCATCAACTGATCTTCTCTTTGCGATTAAAATCTGCGTTTCATGTTTGCCGTTTAGTTCGATTGATTGATTTCCAAAACTTCCTTTGAAGAGAAAGTTGCACGTCATCGAGATGTTGTGTGATGCACTTCACAGTGCTAGGAGAACGGGCTTTGTTCCCTCTCTCTATGGTAACTGTGTAACTTAGCAAGTGTGCGATCATTCGATATCACACTCATTCCTCAATTGCAATTGCAATTACTCCAATCACAAATATACCAGAAATCACACATTCCCATCAGTAACCAAGTCAAAGATAAGCATCATCTGGGTGAATTGCAAAATGGAAGTTAATCTATATTTACCAACTGCATGGTAAACGCCAATCTGAGTCACGCTAATGTAATTTTGGGTCCCTGTCTAATACTGAACCACATGTCAGGGGTGATCTCCACGCATTCACACAACATAAACGGACCGCTTTGTTGCTACGGATATTTATATTGCGCAGTGCATTACCCGCATCGTATTATTAACCCTTAACCCACAACATTGCTCTTTGCTTTCGGAATCACACAGATGCTATGGTGAAATTGCTGATGAACTTCATAAAAGTAAAGTGTGTTTGTTCACGGTGTTTAACTCATGCAAAGCACATAATGCGGAGGTTGCAATCATCTTGCACTAAAAATATGATCATTCTTTTTGCATCACAGTGAATCTGGTGACAATTGTGGTCCTGTCTCGAGGAAAGTGTGGCCTCTCCAGATGTGTGACCCGCTACCTGGTGGCCATGGCAGCGGCAGATCTACTGGTCATTATCTTTGACCTGATATTGAGACAGATTCCGATTGCTCATCGCCTATATTTTGTGAAGCTCATCCCCCTGTGTAATATCCACGCCGTCTTGCTTTACACAGTGACCGACTGTTCTGTGTGGTTCACCGTCTCCTTCACCTTTGACCGATTTGTTGCCATCTGTTGCCAAAAATTGAAGCATAGATATTGCACCGAGAAAACAGCGGCTGTGGTTCTGAGCACAGTGAGTGTACTGAGCAGCGCCAAGAATGTTTACTGGTATTTCATGTATACACCTTGGTACAGATTGGCGAATACCCCCTGGTTTTGTTACATGGATGTCCGTGTTATGACTTCAATTACCTGGTCAACGATTGAGTCTCTTCATTATATTCTCACCCCCTGTGTCCCGTTTGTGTTGATTCTGCTGCTCAATGCTTTAACGGTGAGACATATTTTGGTGGTCAGCAGAGCCCGCAGGAGACTCCGGGACCAGAAAAGTGCGAAGAGCCCCAGTGATCCCGAAATGGTGAATCGAAGGAAATCCGTGATATTGTTGTTATTTATCTCCGGAAATTTCGTTCTGTTATGGGCAACATTTACATTTTATATAATAAGTAGACGTGTGTGTTATTTCGAAGAATGTTTTTTTTCCCTCCCTACCTTTGTATCGGAAATAGGATTCATGCTTCAATTACTTAGCAGTTGCACAAACACGTGCATATATGCGGTGACACAGAAGATGTTTAGAATGCAATTGTTGACTGTGTTAACATATCCCCTTCCTCGACTGATAAGATTAATTAAGCACTGAAAAATAATGAAAAACTGGAGCATCTAAAGCATCATAATCAAATATTAGAACCAGAACTGTTGAAATGCTTTACGCAAACAGACTCGGCACCCATTGTGACCGCGCTCGGCATTAACCATCCACTTACACTAATCTGACATTGATTCTATTCTCCATACATTGGATTAATCCCAGAGCCCTTCTACCCAATTCGGAATTAAGGGGCATTATCGGAGGAATTCGCAGAGGACGCACAACGTCCACATTGCTTGTCATTGGAAGGTGGGAGGTAACATATATTTTCAGGCTAAACCTATGTGGTCACAGAGAGAAAGCGCAAAGTCCACAAGCCAGCATGCGAGGTTAGGACTGAACCCGGGTCTGTAGCGTCATGAGGCAGACGCTCTCATAGCTGCGAGACTATTTTCCGCTGTTCCCGCAGCTTCGTTGCAAATACGGGGAATTTAGTTGGATAGTGCTCATCCCATTTTTGACCTCTAGTTGTGTCTAGCGTTGTCCAAATTAGTGTATATCCCCAAGTAGATTAAACAGTTCTAACACTGTTCGGTGGGTACCCCGACTCAGTCAGTTCTTGTGCCGTCAACACACTTCTTTCCTTGAACTCCAAGGTTAATTTCGCAATAAATATAATTTCTCACTGTGAGCGATCAGAGGAACACCAAGGCTGGCGAACCAGCATATTGACAGAGCATCCAAACTACACGTTTACAAAATATCCGCTTGGCTCCCCGACTCATTTCCGCCAAAGATTTAGTCAGTGATCGTGGTTTCCATTAAAAAAACGAAGATGCCCAAATAAGGGATGGCATACATCACGGAGTTTGCATAATCCACAGCGAATCAATAATCTAAAGACAATCCTCTGGGAAGGTGATGGACGGACGAGTTCCAACACTGGGTTTCTGATAGGGACAGACAAGATAGTTGGGAGATAACCCGTACTCAATGGTCCATCAGTGAACCGTGATTAAAACCACGTCCTTGGTCATTTCAGGGAAGTGTCCCATCAAATACCCGCAGCAGAGATTTCACTCCTGGAAGCGGGAGATCTTGTGTGTAAAGGTGACGTCGCAAATTATGGAAGTCATTAGAAATTTGGCAAGTTTGTCATATATTTAACCCAAAATCTTACATATTAAGAGAGTAAAAGCAAACGTGTTTAATTGTCATGTGTATCATTTCAAAAATGTAAAATGCGCATGGAACCATTGTGACGCGAGCTATAGAAACTGTAACTGCTGTGAATGCGTGAAAAATGTGGGTTCTCTCAGAATGTTTTCCAGTATACGCTGTGAAGCTCTATGAAGTTCTGTAAATGTTTGAGAAAACCACCGCATCTCTATGAGATTTCTTACTGTCTTCCCCTGATTTGGGCCATAATTCTGAGTGCGACTGGTCCTCGTGTGAAGCCAGATTCAGGGTACTGGTCAGGCACACAATTCCCTCCAACACACGACACAGCGAGCAGGGGGCTACATAGAACCACATGGCTGCAAACCCGGGATGTTTAGTTTTGCTACCTACATTTGTTCTATTGGGCCCCACATTGTTGTCGTGCGATTGTAAATTGTGGTACTATAAGATAACAAATTGGAGGGAAAGGAAATAATGCTGACTTTATTGGGCGAGAGCAGTAGAGGGTTAGGGCTCTGTGTGGAGATGCGGCAACATGCGGCAACACACACACACGCACACGCACACGCACGCACACGCACACGCACACGCACGCACACGCACGCACACGCACACACACACACACACACAAGTATACATATACAACATATGTACAAAACGACAGCTAATGAATAACACGAAGGTGACATCAAATAATATGATGTAACGGCAGGGCACTCGAAGTTCAAATGTAAGCTGCAGATCGGAAACTCGCTGCCATGAAATGGACACCCGAGAGACCCAGAGTACAACGAATAGCGGATAATAATTTAGAATCTTTAGAAAATGGACATATTATGGTCGGAGACGATCTTGAATTTGGAATTTGGACGGTGGGCCATGTAGATATCATATAACATATAACATATAACAACTACAGCATGGAAACAGGCCTGTCCGGCCCTACCAGTCCACGCCGACCATTCTCCCTGACCTAGTCTCATCTACCTGCACTCAGACCATAACCCTCCAATCCCCTCCTATCCATATACTTGTCCAATTTACTCTTAAATAATAAAATCGAGCCAGCCTCCACCACTTCCACCGGAAGCCCATTCCATACAGCCACAACCCTCTGAGTAAAGAAGTTCCCCCTCATGTTACCCCTAAACCTTTGTCCCTCAATTCTGAAGCTAGATCGGTATGATCATTGCTGTTTGTTATCTATATCAATGATTTGGATGCGAACAGCAAGGCATAATTAATAAGTTTGCAGATGACACTAAAGTGGGTGGTATTATAAATGGCGAAGATGGTTGTCAAAATTGCAACAGGATCTTGACATGTTGGGCAGGTGGGCTGATGAATGATTAATGGGGATTTCATTCGCACGTTTCACAGCATATAGCTGAACATGATTGGAACGCGCCAAACCGGATGAAACGTCTCCGCTGGTTTCAGTTCCACTGTTGTTATTTTTTTTGCAAATCTTTCCCAGCAAGCAACAGCCGGAACACCGCCTCTCGCCACTTCCGCGCTGTTAATATCTGCACCTCACTCCGATTTTGTTGCATAACCTGAAAGCCATAGAGCCAACAATTCTAAACGCCACAGAGCTGTCGTGATTAATGTCTCTGATCAACAAACATTGTAGGTTGACGTTCTTGTCCAGATATTCTCCTGAACGAGTTTGATTCAGGACCACAGAGACACGCACTACAGGGGGAAGAACATTCTGCCCACGGTGTCTTCGCCATTCATTATGTACCTATCGGCATTCCTCAGTTGTCCCATCACTCGGATGGTAGCCGTTCTTGTCATTACATTTCAAAGGTTCATCTTAATGGGGGTTTTTTTCAAACGCTGACAATGGCTGCATCCATCACGAACTCAAGCAATGCGTTCTTGAAGCTAATACTAAGTGGCATAACCCTTGCTCATACACCCTCTTACCCCGTCATTTAAACAGCCTGCGCTCCGATTACGGGAACCTATGCGAAGCCGATACGTTTCTCACGTCTCTCGACCCGCTCCGGCCCTCATCGCTTTGTGAACTTCAAACAGAACCCCGCTCCTGGTTCATCTCTGGTTCTAAACGCACATGTCCCGCCTGTACTCGGAGACAGCAGCCACCACTTCAGGTAACATCCTAGTTCACCTGCAACCTCTGTCGTTTGCACAGTCCACGATTCCACCCAATATTTCAAATATGACTTTGATTTACAAAGTTGTAACGTGACATCCTGCTGTGCGGCCTGGCTCACGGAGATTCATCTCCCCGCTCTGCTTAACCCAGACCATGGAATCCCTCCATGCGAGTCCACTTTTCAAACGTAGGGTCATCGCTTTCACCATTTCGCTAAGAACGTGCCCTCTGTGCGCCAAGGAATACCAGATGTCCGTTCAAGTTATATCCCCGACACCCGATCTTACCCCTCACCCACACAGGTGCACAAATATTTCTCCCTTGCCTTGTCACCCTGCTACTTCCTCCTCCTCGTACGCATATATCCCTTCCCCGAGTTCCTCACTGCCCTTTCATATCGCCACTACTCCCGCCCCTAACGTCCACTTCCACCATATTCCCCGCTGCGGTTTACATTCCAGTCCCCAACATTTCTCCTTATTTGACTGCCTTTGTTTTCTTTTCATCTCTCACCCTTGTCCGCGTCTCTACTCATCGGTCCCACATATACATCCGCCTATCGTTGCCGGGCATTGGCCCACCTGCTGTTCTCTGTTCCAGGTTTCCCTACACCCTCAGTATGAAGAAGTGTCCCGACACGGTGTCGTCTGTCCGTCCCCTCCAGAGGTGGAGTCTAAGCCGCGGGTTTGTCCAGCCTTTAATTTTGTTTCGCTGGCTGCTTCGGCTTTGTTTCCCTGTCCCAGATATGCGGAGGATGGAATGGAATTGGCCACTGTAAATCGTGAAGAGCACAACAGGCTCAACATTTTTAGCGGGATGTAATACGTATGAGATACGTTTAAACAGCCGGCGCCGACAAGATGGCCTGCAGATTTGTATATGTACTTGAATTTATGGCTTCCTGATCTTATATTCTATGTGCAGTTTAATACCCTCCATGCTTTTATGAGTCTCCTTATCAAACTACGTTGCTGCCATTCTGTTTCCTTGCAAATGTGGTGTACACTTCATACACAGTTGTGAGGATCCTAATTTTCCATCATTAATGCCCAACAAGGCCTCCAAAAACGTGACACCTGAAGCAAGGAGGGGTTTCATCCTCGTTTGTGGGCCTCCTGTTAATGAGACAGAAAGCCTGATCTGCGGATCCAGAGAAGGTTCTGCAGATAACGGGCTCGTTGTTACACCGAGCGCTCAACGCGCCATGTCTCTTCCAAGTCAATTGTTATGGATGACGGGCGGGGCATTGGAGCAATTGCTATGCCTTTGATTCACAAAATACTATTCAAAATGAATTACAAGGCCACTGTTTAACGATGAGCGAACCTGGCGTTTTGATTCACTTGGGGATATTGTGCAGAGAGTTATTGCTACCGACCAAGGCTTGATCCGAGAAATCCGTGTGCAAAACTTGAAATAAGCTCAGTGCCAACGTGTATGACTAAGCGTTCCAATGGATAAAATGGTGACGTTAAACATATATGTTTGTTTGAATTAAATACACGCTAAATTAATTTAACATTTCCTTTGGGAAGGAAGTGGACGGTCGCACCTCGATTTGATTCCCGCTGTCAGAACAATCCCATCAGTAGGATTCTTCAGCTTGAACATTTTAAATACTGTAAAGCTAAGGAACTTAACAGAGACACAGACCAAGCTGGAATCACCCAGCAGGACAAATAATCCGTGGACGAACGAGAAACTATTGCAGACTCAGTTCAGTGACCCTTCATAGAACGAGGAAAGAAGACATGGAGACAGACTTCAGCAGCAGAGAGGTGGAGACAAATGGGCCGTACAATAGGAACGTCGCCGGCTGGGTGAGAGCAAAACACTCATTGTGGCAGTTTAGAAGACTATAATACATTGAATATATAAAACATAGAGCGATACATATAGTCATCTAAAAGCCTTTTACATGCCAGTGTAGTAACTGGTTCCACTGCCAGCACTGGCAGCGTGTTCCACAGGCAAACGTCCCTCTGTGTAAAAAGTACCTGCCCCGCACACATTCCTTGGAACATTGTCCATCTCCCATTAAATCTATGCTCTCCAGCTATGCCCTGGTATAAATATAAAATTATGAGAAATATGGATATGTAAGAAAGATAGAGGCCACTTCCCAGGGAGGAAATATGAATATGGATATGAAGAGGAAGATGGCTCTGATTGTCTGATCTATTTCTCATAATTCAAAGTACTTCTACCTGATCTGCCCGCCAACCTACGTTCCAGAGAAACTAATGCAACTTCGTTCAATTTCCCTCGACAGCCAATAATCGCTAAGCCAGGCAACATTCTGGTAAATATCTACTTCGACCTCTCCAAAGCTTCCACATTATTCCCATAATGGGGCGACAGAATCCTCGAAATGCGGAGTCATCAAAGCTGTACATTACTTGCCGACTCGTGCTCATTACACCGACCGATGAAAGCAAGCCACCCGCCTGTGGTAAATAAAATGCTGGAGGAACTGTGGTTAGCAAGCGGCATCTGCGAAGAGAGAACTGAGACTAACCTCAGGTCGGGACCCCGATGCTGACTGACTGGGGTCGGGTCTTGGAAGCTGAAAGAGAGATTGGGTAGAGAAAAACTTGGCGGGTCATCAGTGAATAAAGATGGGGATGAGTGATTTGTAGAAAGGTAGAATAAGTTACAAAAGCAATTGATGTAAACGGGGCAAAGACGATTTGCATAAGGAAAGAACCGGACGAGCGAAATATGGATAGAGGTAGGGATGTAGGTAGATGAGAAGAGGGGAGGGGAAAGAGTGGCCTTGCTGGCAGGACCCCCCACCCCAGGGCAGTTGCATTGTGTTGGCTCAACCAGATGACAGTGGGAGAGGCGGTCGTGCTTTGCGATGTGGCAAATTGCATCAACATAAGTGGGCTGCTTTGGGAAATAAATGCCCTGCATTGAAGTGGATCAATTACACTGGTGCTGCATCATCATGACCAAGGTGGCACTGAGCAGCGAGCTGCATTGGTGTGGGCTTTCCGCACTAAAGACATTGAGACAGCACGATTGAACTTCCTGCAACCTCGCTGGATTGGAATGCTGACATTATGTTAGCGGACAGTGGCTGAGCAGCATTGATGTGATTGCTCTGCTATGGAAGCTGGGCTGCATTGAGTGTACTGACACTGAAGAGATGTGACACTGAAGAAATGTACCACTGGAGATGTGCCACTCGGCCGGACCGTTGGCAATCGCCCAGGAGTCGGTGTGCAGTCGGACTGGTATTGTCGTTGGATAAGGGAAGGGTGGCCGCCACAAGCTCGGCCATTTGACACGAGCCACCAGAGCCATCACATAGACTCGCGTATCATCGAATGCACTCTCAAACCCCGTGTACACAGCAGAGCACGCGGCCGGATCGTTTCCTGTTGTTCACCTGGCACCGTTCGAAACCGGGGTTCTCTTTTCCTGGAAGGGCGCCTGACACGGTCATTTATGGCGTTTCTCGTCCATTCAGACCGTGCCATACCCCCTCCCGTGAGCCAGTCATAAGCCCGTTGTGCGCAACGTTTCTGCACTAATAGCAGTAGGTGGTCCGCCCAGCTATTGCAGTGTTTTTGCATAGCAATATGCATGGATATTCGGGGAAAGGAAGGATATTCAGTCAACCTAGGCCTGCAGTTCATCCTCCAGCACCTGTACCGCGAGGGGACTTAAGCAAGATTTGGTTTGTGGATTTAGCTCTGCATTCAACACCATTGAGAGGGGGTCTTATCGAAACGTATAAGATTATTAAGGGGTTGGACACGTTAGGGGCAGGAAACATGTTCCCAATGTTGGGGGAGTCCAGAACAAGGGGCCACAGTTTAAGAATAAGGGGTAGGCCATTTAGAACTCAGATGAGGAAAAACATTTTCAGTCAGAGAGTTGTAAATCTGTGGAATTCTCTGCCTCAGAAGGCAGTGGAGGCCAATGCTCTGAATGCATTCAAGAGGGAGCTAGTCAAGTCAAGAGAGAGCTAGGGTAGCGCAGTCAGGGGCTATGGGGAGAACGCAGGAACGGGGTACTGATTGAAAAGGATCAGCCATGATCAAATTGAATGGTGGTGGTGGCTTGAAGGGCCGAATGGCCTACTCCTGCACCTATTGTCTATTATCTATTGTCCATTAAGTCAACAAGTAATGTTACAGCTTTGACGACTCCGCATTTCGAGGATTCTGGCGCCCCATTATGTGAAAAATGTGGAAGCTTTGGAGAGGTCGAAGAAGATATTGACCAGAATGTTGCCTGGCTTAGCGATTATTAGCTGTAGGGGGAAATTGAACGAAGTTGCATTAGTTTCACTGGAACGTAGGTTGGCGGGGAGATCAGGTAGAAGAACTTTGAATTTTGAGAAATAGGTGAAACATCAGAGCCATCTTCCTCTTCATATCCATATTCTTATTTCCTCCCTGTGAAGTGGTCTTTCACTTTCTTACCTGTCTTATTTCTCCATTTTATATTTATAACAGAGTACAGCTAGAGAGCATAGATTTAATGTGAGATGGACAATGTTTTAAGGAATGTGTGCGGGGCAGGAACATTTTACACAGAGGGGCGTTTGCATCTGGAACACGCTGCCAGTGCTGGCAGTGGAACCAGTTTAAATACTGGCATGTAAAAGGCTTTCAGATGAGTATATGTATTGCTCTATGTTCTATGTTTTGAATGTACTTCTAAACTGCCACGTTGAGTCCCTTGGTCTCACCCAGCCGGCGACGTTCCTATTGTATTGCCCATTCGTCACCACCTCTCTCCTGCTTAAGACTGTCTTCGTTTCCTCTTTCATCGTTCTATGAAGGGTCCCTGACCTGAGTCTGCAATAGTTTCTCGTTCGCCCACGGATTATCTGTCCTGCTGGGTGATTCCAACATGGTCTGTGTCTCTGTTAACTTCCTTAGCTTTACAGTATTTAAGATGTTCACGCTGAAGAATCCGACTGATGGGACTGTTCTGACAGCGGGAGAGAAATCGAGTCGCGACCGTCCATTTCATTTTCAAAGGTAATGTAAAACTAATTTAGCGTGTATTTAATTCAAGCAAACTTATACGTTTCACGTCACCATTTTATCCCTTGGAACACTTCTCAATCATACACGTTGGCACTGGGCTTATTTCAAGTTTTGCACGGGGATTTCTCGGTTCAATCGATAGCAATAGCTCTCTGCACAATATCCCCAAGTGAATCAAAACGCCACATTCGCCCACGGTTAAACAGTGAACTTGTAATTCGGTTTGAATAGTATTTTGTGAATCAAAGGCACAGCAATTGCTCCAATGCCCCGCCCGTCATCCATAACAATTGACTTGGAAGAGACATGGCGCTTTGGGCGCTCAGTGCAACAACGAGCTCGTTATCTGCAGAACCTTCTCTGGATCCGCAGATCAGGCTTCCTGTCTAATTAACAGGAGGCCCACAAACGAGGATGAACCCCCTCCTTGCTTCAGGTGTTACGTTTTTGGAGGCCTTGTAGCGCTAGGATATATATGACAGAAAATGAGGATTTTCGCAACTGTGTATGAAGTGTCCACCACATGTCCAAGGATACAGAATGGCAACAACGTAGTTTGATACGGAGACTCATAAAAGGATGGAGGGTATTAAACTGCACATAGAATATAAGATCAGGAAGCCATAAATCCAAGTACATTTAAAAATCTGCAGGCCATCTTGTCGGCGCCGGCTGTTTAAACGTATCTCATACGTATTTCACCCGCAAAAAAATGTTGAGCCTGTTGTGCTCTTTACGATTTGCAGTGGCCAATTCCATTCCATCCTCCGCATATCTGGGACAAGGAAGCAAGGCCAAAGCAGCCAGCGAAGCGAAATAAAAGGCTGGACAAAACCAGCGGCTGAGGCTCCACCTCTGGAGTGGACGGACAGACGACACCATGTCGGGGCACTTCTTCATACTGAGAGTGTCGGGCGAGAAACCTGGAACAGAGAGTAGGAGGTGGGCCAATGTCCGGAAATGATAGGCGGATGAGCCAAAACATTATGACCACTGACAGGCGAAATGAATAACATTGATAATCTTACAATGACACTGTCAAGGGGTAGGAGAAATTAGGCAGCATGTGAACCGTCAGTTCTTGAAGTTGATGTGCTAGATGCAGGAGAAATGGGCAGGAAATGAGCGACTTTGACAAGGTCCAAATTGTTATGGCCAGACGACTGGGTCAGAGCATCTCTGAAATGGCAAGGCTTGTGGGGTGCTCCCGGTCAGCAGTGGTGAGTACCTACCGACAGTGGTCCGAGAAGGGATAAACCACAAACCGGCGACAGACAGTGTAATGGCAGTTTCTATACATTCTCAAAGTCCAACTTCGATAGCCATTACTGCTCGGGGATGGAATGGTATAGCTTACGCACACACCGCACTCCGAGATAAGAAAGACGAATCTTCCAAACGCTGTTTCTTAATTAATTGGTCTTTATTAAAGTAGCACAAATCAAAAGAGTAATTCATAACTTTTCGTTCTTATCAACTGTTTTTTCTTCAAGCAATACAATAAAAACCGTGTAGTCGTTACCGTGTGCTCCTTGTGAGTGTAGCTGGCGCCAATGTGGCAGTCGAGGGTGTGGCAGTCGAGAGTGTGGCAGACATGAATGTGGTAAAAAAATGTATTCTTTCCATCCTCCGAGACTAAACTGACCCACAATCTCTGTCGCTACGCTAGTCTCCTCCCATGTCGACACTCCCCATTACGTATCGAATCACACCCCCAAGCATGCAAAAAAAGACAGAAACTAGAAATATTAAACATAGCCATAATACAATGACAGTAACTAAATTAAGCGTAAATGGCTCCTACACACCGGCCCCTAATTGTTCTGCGTATATAACGAAGCAATTAGCAATAGATACTAAAAGGAGCTATAAAAGCTTAATATTTATCAAAGACAAAAGTAATATGCATTATATTTTGGCATTCAAACTTCTTTAACGATTCTTCAATCTTCTCCTTCACCTTCTAGAAGCAGACATATCTTGGTTATCGGTCTTACCAAGATGATGTCCTTAGTCTGAAGTCGTACAGTACACAAAAAACCTTTAACGTCTGGCATGACCTCCAGTATCTTTTTACGAAGTTTTGACAAGATGTGATTTCTTCCTCCATGTCCGATCTGTTCATGAATATGTCGTAACAGCAATGTTGAAATATGAAAGTCCTTCGAGAGAATAATAGGATGCTTAGCTTCTTCAGGCACCGCTAGTTTATTTAGGTGACCACCTACTCTCAGAAGTCCTTTATCCAGTATCGGGTCAAGCCTGTATAAAAAACTACTTATTTTAACACCACGTTCACCAGCTTGTAATGCTGATAGCTCTTCCTTATATTCTTGTATTTGACAGAAAGAGATAACTGCATTTTCTGCCTTAAAAAGATCAGCCGGACATAAACACTGTCCCCGGTACGATACTCAACCTTTTCTTTCAGCTTGCCAGGATCCGTTTCAAAGCCACTTATAGGAGCCCGCGTTTCATTTTTCTTACGAGTCCACTGCAAAAGCATTGTTTTTAATTTACGAAACTAAGCCACTACAGTCTTCAACTTATTCCATGATGAGAAAAGGGTAATTAAATAGTTTGTTGAATCTAATGGGTCCTTAATAATGGCGTTCACTAAGATGTCTTCCTTGATCTCCGGATCATTAGCAGAGATTTCAATTTCCAGGTTAGACTTTGTCCATTCTCGGTCTGTTTACATAGAAACTCTGGCCCATTGATCCATCTCTTACTGCTTAAGAAGCGGTCTGCTGTTAATCCTCTAGAGGCTTCATCCGCAGGATTTTCCTTGGTATTAATATACTTCCACTGTGATACATTAGTAGCATACCTTATAAAAGAGATCCTGTTTGCGACAAATGTTAGGAAGCGTTTATTTTCAACGTTGGTGTACCTAAGCACTGTCATGCTATCAGTACAGAAGGTAGATTCCTCCAGCTTAAGCTGCAGTTCTTTTTGCAGCAATGTGTAAATTCTGACAGCGAAGACTGCGGCTGCAAGCTCCATTCTGGGAATCGTCATTTGCTTCAATGGTGCCACTCTGGCCTTTCCCATTAAGAATGCAGCATGTACATCATTAATATCATTTCCAGTCTCAGATATGAAACAGTACCGTAACCACTTTCACTTGCATCAGAAAGGTGATGCAGGTGTGCAAATCTGATTCGACCAAAGTTTGTCGCCTTCATACACCGGTCCTAACCCTAACCGGTCCGAGATCTTGTCGAGATTTTCTAACCACTCTGTCCATCGCTGAGAGAAGATTTGCGTTATACTCTCATGCCATCCAAGTTTCTTGTTACAGAGATCCTGCAAAATTAACTTGGCTGATAGTGTAAATCGTGCAATAAATCCCAAAGAGTGTGGCAGTCGAGAGTGTGGCAGACGTGAGGGTGACTGGCGCGGGTGTGGTAAAAAACTGTAGTCTCTCCATCCTCCAGACTAAACTGACCCACAATCTCTGTCGCTACGCTAGCATCCTCCCATATAGACACTCCCCATTACGTATCAAATCACACCCACAAGCATGCAAAAAAAGACAGAAACTAGAAATATTAAACATAGCCATAATACAATGACAGTAACTAAATTAAACGTAAATGGCTCCTACAGATAGGGTGTTGCGATGCGCGAGGGCACGATGGCTATTCCATCTGGTCCGAACCGACAGAAGGTCTACTGTGGCACAAGTCACAGAAAATGGTAATGGCGGTCACGGGAGGAATGTGTCACAATACACAGCGCATCGCGTCCTGCTGCGTATGGGGCTGCACACGGAGGACCAACAGCATATTAGGGCATAATGCTTTAGCTTATCAGGTTATAATGTTTTGGCTCATCGGTGTATATGTAGGACCGATGAGTGGAGACGCCGACAAGGGTGAGAGATGAAAAGAAAACAAAGGCTGTGAAATAAGGAGATAAGTTGAGGAATTGAATGTAAACCGCAGCGAGGAAGATGGTGGAAGTGGACGTTATGGGAGGGAGTAGTGGGAATCTGAAAGGGAACTGAGGATCTCGGGGAAGGGATATATGCGTACGAGGAGGAGGAAGTAGCAGGGTGACAAGGCATGGGAGAAATATTTGTGCACCAGTGTGGGGGAGGGGTAAGATCGGGTGTAGGGGATATTACTTGAACGGACATCTGGTATTCCTTGGCGCATAGAACGCACATTCTCAGCGAAATGGTGAAATCGTCGTCCCCTGCGGTTGAAAAGAGGACTCGCATAGAGGGATTCCATGGTCTTGTTTTAGCAGAGCGGTGAGATGAATCTCCGCGACCCAGGCCGCACAGCAGGATGTCACGTTACAACTTTGTAACACAAAGTCACATTTGAAATATGGGGTCGAATCGCGGACTGCGTAACCGTCAGAGGGTGTAGGTGGACTACGATGCCAGAAGAAGTGGTGACTGCTGCCCGCGAGTACAGGCGAGGCAAGTGCGTTTAGAATCAGAGATGAACCAGGAGTGGGGTTCTGTTTGAAGTTCACAAACCTACGAGGGCCGTAGCGAGACTAGAGACGAGAGAAACGTATCGCCGTAGCATAGGTTGCCATAATCGGAGCGCAGGCGCTTTAGATGACGGGGTAAGTTGGTGATGGATGCAGGCACTGTCAGCGCTTGAAAAAGTTAAGATGAATCTTTGAAATGGAATGACAAGAACGGCTACCATCCGAGTGATGGGACCACTGAGGAATGCCGACAGGTACATAATGAACGGCGAAGACACCGTGGGCAGAATGTTCTTCCCCCTGTAGTGCGTGTCTCTGTGGCCCTGAGTCACACTCGTTCAGGAGAATATCTGGACAAGAACGTCAACTTACAATGTTTGTTGATCAGAGACGTTAATCACCACAGCTATGTGGCGTTTAGATTCGTTGGCTCTGTGGCTTTCAGATGTTATGCAATAAAATCGGAGTGAGGTGCAGATTTTAATAGCGTCGAAGGGGCGAGAGGCGGTGTTCCGGCCGTTGCTTGCTGGGAAAGATTTGCAAAAAAATAACAACAGTGGGACTGAAACCATGGGAGACGTTTCATCCGGTTTGGCGCGTTCCAATCATGTTCAGCTATATCCTATGAAACGTGCGAATGAAATCCCCAATTAACCATTCATCAGCCCACCTGCCCAACATGTCAAGATCCTGTTGCAATTTTGACAACCATCTTCGCCATCTATAATACCACCCACTTTAGTGTCACCTGCAAACGTATTAATTGTGCCTTGTCTATTCTCTTCCAAATCATTGATATAGATAACAAACAGCAATGGGCCTAGCACCGAACCCTGGAGCACCCACTACTCACCGGCTGCCAGTCCGAAAAACAACGTTCTACCGTCACCTTCTGCTTCCTTCCATGAATCCAATTTTCTATCTATTCGGCTAGATGTCTTTTGTTCCCAAGCCATGCAGCCTTTCGGAGCAGCCTGCCACGCGTACCTTCTCAAATACCATGATCAAATCCATATATACGCCGTCCTCAGCTCTGCCCTCAACAACCTTTTGCTGAGATTTTCAAAAGCGAACGGGAAACTACAGGAAACTTGATCAATCACCTTGTTTAATTCTCGTTTGTATGGAACAATTCAGGATACGTGCCAATCACATAAAGCCCAACTTTCACCTGCAAAGAATAAACTCACTGAAACCGCCAAGTACTGGAAAACAAACTTCACATTGGTGGAACTTGTAGAGCTGCTGGCAAATCACTGCGGTTTCAATCCGAACACGTAGTGCTGATAGTGTGGAGTTTGAACGCTCTCCCTGAAACCTCATGGATTCTACCAGTGTCCCCAGAGTTCCTCCGATACTTGAAAGACTCGGGTGTTGTTCGGCTGATTTGACTGTTTAAGGTGTGTCGACGGGTGATAGCACCTGGAGGAGCTAATGGGAATGCGGGGCACTTTGAAACGAATGTTGTCTGTAGGTCCTTGATCAATGACGGGATATATCGGGGACCAGGTTGTGAACACATTATGTGACTACATGGTACAAATGTGGGTAGTTGTGCAGATAGTGAGAATGGTTGTGAAAAACATTGCAGCAGGATCTTCAGTTCAGTTGTGTTCAGTTTATTGTCACGTGTACGGACGTGCAGTAAAAAGCTTTTGTTGCGTGCTAACCAGTCAGCAGAAAAGCATGATTACAATCGATCAATTTACAGTGTATAACTAATGCACACGAGAAGGGAATAACGTTTAATGCTAGGTAAAGCCAGCAAAATCCGATAAGTCTTGATCGATTGGTCAGGTGCGCTGAGGAAAAGTTGATGGAATTTAATACAAAGGGATGTGAAATTTTGGTAAGACTAACATGGGCAGGGCTTACACAGTGAATGGTAGGCATCTGGCGAGTCTTGTGGAGCCCAGGCCAGGGGTGTAGGAGTGCAGGTGCGTGGTTCCCGAAGGTGCAATCGCAGGCAGATCTGATGGGCGAAAAGGCTTTTGGCGAAAGCAAACAAGAAAAAAAATAGAGGGGTCGTAACGCAACGTTCCATGTAGATATCTCGGTTTTGATTTAACTGTAACAGATAAAGTCTAATCGGCTGAGGCTGGGAAATGAGCGGTTTGCAGAAATCGTGATGAATATTTGTTTTCTCCGAAGTGCCTGAACAATTGTTCGGCGTTGTGCTTCACCTGAATAACCACATGGTACTTACTTCAATAGACAATAGACAATAGGATTAGGCCATTCGGCCCTTCGAGCCAGCACCGCCATTCAATGTGATCATGGCTGATCATTCTCAATCAGTACCCCGTTCATGCCTTCTCCCCATACCCCTTGACTCCGCTATCCTTAAGAGCTCTATGTAGCTCTCTTGAATGCATTCAGAGAATTGGCCTCCACTGCCTTCTGAGGCAGAGAATTCCACAGATTCACAACTCTCTGACTGAAAACGTTTTTCCTCATCTCCGTTCTAAATGGCATACCCCTTATTCTTAAACTGTGGCCCCTTGTTCTGGACTCCCCCAACATTGGGAACATGTTTGCTGCCTCTAACGTGTCCAACCCCTTAATAATCGTATACGTTTCGGTAAGATCCCCTCTCATCCTTCCAAATTCCAGTGTATACAAGCCTAGTCGCTCCAGTCTTTCAACATACGACAGTCCCGGCATTCCGAGAATTAACCTAGTAAACCTACACTGCACGCCCTCAATAGCAAGAATATCCTTCCTCAAATTTGGAGACCAAAACTGCACACAGTACTCGAGGTGCGGTCTCACTAGGGCCCTGTACAACTGCAGAAGGACCTCTTTGCTCCTATACTCAACTTCTCTTGTTATGAAGGCCAACATTCCATTGGCTTTCTTCACTGCTTGCTGTACCTGCATGCTTCCTTTCAATGACTGATGCACTAGGACACCCAGATCTCGTTGTACGTCCCCTTTTCCTAACTTGACACCATTCAGATAATACTCTGCCTTCCTATTCTTACCACCAAAGTAGTTCTCCAACCTGAACGACTACCGCCCGGTTGCCCTAACGCCGATAGTCATGAAGTGCTTTGAGAGGCTGGTACTCTCACACATCAAATCCAACATCCCTGACTCACTGGACCCACATCAATTTGCATACAGGGCAAATAGATCCACAGAGGACGCCATCTCTCTGGCTCTTCACACTGTCCTGACTCACCTAGAGAGACAGGGCACGTACGTGAGGATGCTATTCATAGACTATAGCTCCGCCTTCAACACGGTCATCCCCACCAAGCTCATCACCAAACTCCACCAGCTAGGCCTCAGCTCCTCATTATGTGACTGGATCCTGGACTTCCTGCTGGAACGACCGCAGGCAGTGAGAATGGGCCCGCACCTGTCCCCCACTATCACCCTGAGTACCGGCACACCATAGGGCTGTGTTCTGAGCCCCATGCTCTACTACCTCTTCACACACGACCGTGTTCCTGCATTCGACACCAACACCATTGTCAAGTTTGCAGACGACACAACGGTGATCGGGCTTATCACCAACGGGGATGAAACAAACTATAGAGCGGAGGTGCAGAACCTGGCGGACTGGTGCTCAGGATAACAACCTGTCCCTAAATACCACCAAGACCAAGGAGCTGATCATCAACTTCCGTAGGTCACGTAACGGGGAATATGCCCCGATCTCTATCAACGGGGACAGTGTGGAGAGAGTGTCCAGCTTCATGTTTCTGGGCACTCACATTTCGGAGGACCTAACATGGTCCAATAACACCGCTGCGCTGGTCAAGAAGGCACAACAAAGACTGTTCTACTTAAGAACACTGAAAAAGTCTGGTCTACCCCAACAGCTGCTGACGACCTTCTACCGCTGCACCATAGAGAGCATCCTAACGCATGGCATCCCTGTGTGGTACCTCAGCTGCACGGAGGCAGAAAGGAAAGCTCTACAGCGGGTAGTCCACAGAGCTCAGAGGGCCATCGGAACACAGCTACCAGACTTGGAGGGCATCTACAACACACGATGCCTCAGAAAAGCCACCAGCATCCACAAAGACTCTTCACACCCCTGCAACAGTCTGTTCGAACTCCTTCCATCGGGCAGACGATACAAGGCCTTCTACGCCCGCACCTCCAGACTCAGGAACAGCTTCATCCCCAGGGCCATAGCTGCTATGAACCGGTCCTGCTGAGCCGGATGGCCACAACGCATAGATCAACTTGCACTTTACCCTGTCTAAAACTGTTACAATTGTTTCGTTTCGTTGGGTTGCTGTTGTCTAAATTACTTAAATTATTGCATCGTATGGGAGGCGCATTCCCAATCTCGTTGTACCCCTGGGTACAATGACAATAAAGATATATTGTATTGTATTGTATTGTATTAAACTGCATCTGCCATGCATCTGCCCACTCACACAACCTGTCCAAGTCACACTGCAACCTCATAACATCTCCCTCACAGTTCACACTACTACCCAGCTTTGGATCGTCTGCAAATTTGCTAATGGTACTTTTCATCCCTTAATCAAAGTCATTAATGTATATTGTAAATAGCTGCGGTCCCAGCACCCCACTAGTTACTGCCTGCCATTCTGAAAGGGACCAATTTATCCCCACTCTTTGCTTTCTGTCTGTCAACCAATTTTCTATCCATGTCAGTACCCTACCTCCAATACCATGTGCTCTAATTTTGCCCACTAATCCCCTATGTGGAACCTTGTCGAAGACTTCACAATATTATGCAACACTCTGTGAACAATAGGTTTGCTCAGGGACTGTGATCAACATGAAACGATGACACCCAACGGTCCCGCAGGGATAATCCCTTTCCTTCAAATAAGGGAACCTTTTCAATGAGATATTCCACAATCAAATAGGATAAGAGGTGACAAGGAGATGGGCGAACTACAGATTGTTAGAGTCATATACGAGATCCAAAAGATATACTACCCGATCCTGGCTATTGTCGGTGTTCCGGGTAAGTGAGGAGAGCTGTCGTTTACGCTGTGCATATTTGAGAATCTGGCTGTATGTCTCTCGAAACTGCCTCTTTTAATTTCAAATTCAGTGATCGCACTGCCGAGGGATTATTAATGCGCGAACCATTCTTGCTGTGACTGTCACTTTGAACATCGTATTTTGCAGGATTAAACGCAGAGTGATCTGCAACTTCCCGGTGTTTGCACTGGTTAACATCGAGCACAGTCACGTTGTATTGAATCCATTATGCCCATTGACCAGTTCCAGCTGAATTGATGGAACACACAAAGTCACAGTGGATGGTGGAAATGCTAAATGTTAAAGGAACCCCATTAGTAAGTTGGGCAGCAGCTGTGCCGGTCAATGTTTCAATTCAGTGCCCTTCCAATGGGGGATTTCGTGGCTTACATTACCACAGCAGGACCGGGTGAATTGCGGAGCGGGTTTAGAACTGCAGACTCAATGTGAATTATTAACCATTTCGAACCTAATCATGTTTCTGTCGAAATCATCCCAGTCTCCTCTTTGCATCAACTGATCTTCTCTTTGCGATTAAAATCTGCGTTTCATGTTTGCCGTTTAGTTCGATTGATTGATTTCCAAAACTTCCTTTGAAGAGAAAGTTGCACGTCATCGAGATGTTGTGTGATGCACTTCACAGTGCTAGGAGAACGGGCTTTGTTCCCTCTCTCTATGGTAACTGTGTAACTTAGCAAGTGTGCGATCATTCGATATCACACTCATTCCTCAATTGCAATTGCAATTACTCCAATCACAAATATACCAGAAATCACACATTCCCATCAGTAACCAAGTCAAAGATAAGCATCATCTGGGTGAATTGCAAAATGGAAGTTAATCTATATTTACCAACTGCATGGTAAACGCCAATCTGAGTCACGCTAATGTAATTTTGGGTCCCTGTCTAATACTGAACCACATGTCAGGGGTGATCTCCACGCATTCACACAACATAAACGGACCGCTTTGTTGCTACGGATATTTATATTGCGCAGTGCATTACCCGCATCGTATTATTAACCCTTAACCCACAACATTGCTCTTTGCTTTCGGAATCACACAGATGCTATGGTGAAATTGCTGATGAACTTCATAAAAGTAAAGTGTGTTTGTTCACGGTGTTTAACTCATGCAAAGCACATAATGCGGAGGTTGCAATCATCTTGCACTAAAAATATGATCATTCTTTTTGCATCACAGTGAATCTGGTGACAATTGTGGTCCTGTCTCGAGGAAAGTGTGGCCTCTCCAGATGTGTGACCCGCTACCTGGTGGCCATGGCAGCGGCAGATCTACTGGTCATTATCTTTGACCTGATATTGAGACAGATTCCGATTGCTCATCGCCTATATTTTGTGAAGCTCATCCCCCTGTGTAATATCCACGCCGTCTTGCTTTACACAGTGACCGACTGTTCTGTGTGGTTCACCGTCTCCTTCACCTTTGACCGATTTGTTGCCATCTGTTGCCAAAAATTGAAGCATAGATATTGCACCGAGAAAACAGCGGCTGTGGTTCTGAGCACAGTGAGTGTACTGAGCAGCGCCAAGAATGTTTACTGGTATTTCATGTATACACCTTGGTACAGATTGGCGAATACCCCCTGGTTTTGTTACATGGATGTCCGTGTTATGACTTCAATTACCTGGTCAACGATTGAGTCTCTTCATTATATTCTCACCCCCTGTGTCCCGTTTGTGTTGATTCTGCTGCTCAATGCTTTAACGGTGAGACATATTTTGGTGGTCAGCAGAGCCCGCAGGAGACTCCGGGACCAGAAAAGTGCGAAGAGCCCCAGTGATCCCGAAATGGTGAATCGAAGGAAATCCGTGATATTGTTGTTATTTATCTCCGGAAATTTCGTTCTGTTATGGGCAACATTTACATTTTATATAATAAGTAGACGTGTGTGTTATTTCGAAGAATGTTTTTTTTCCCTCCCTACCTTTGTATCGGAAATAGGATTCATGCTTCAATTACTTAGCAGTTGCACAAACACGTGCATATATGCGGTGACACAGAAGATGTTTAGAATGCAATTGTTGACTGTGTTAACATATCCCCTTCCTCGACTGATAAGATTAATTAAGCACTGAAAAATAATGAAAAACTGGAGCATCTAAAGCATCATAATCAAATATTAGAACCAGAACTGTTGAAATGCTTTACGCAAACAGACTCGGCACCCATTGTGACCGCGCTCGGCATTAACCATCCACTTACACTAATCTGACATTGATTCTATTCTCCATACATTGGATTAATCCCAGAGCCCTTCTACCCAATTCGGAATTAAGGGGCATTATCGGAGGAATTCGCAGAGGACGCACAACGTCCACATTGCTTGTCATTGGAAGGTGGGAGGTAACATATATTTTCAGGCTAAACCTATGTGGTCACAGAGAGAAAGCGCAAAGTCCACAAGCCAGCATGCGAGGTTAGGACTGAACCCGGGTCTGTAGCGTCATGAGGCAGACGCTCTCATAGCTGCGAGACTATTTTCCGCTGTTCCCGCAGCTTCGTTGCAAATACGGGGAATTTAGTTGGATAGTGCTCATCCCATTTTTGACCTCTAGTTGTGTCTAGCGTTGTCCAAATTAGTGTATATCCCCAAGTAGATTAAACAGTTCTAACACTGTTCGGTGGGTACCCCGACTCAGTCAGTTCTTGTGCCGTCAACACACTTCTTTCCTTGAACTCCAAGGTTAATTTCGCAATAAATATAATTTCTCACTGTGAGCGATCAGAGGAACACCAAGGCTGGCGAACCAGCATATTGACAGAGCATCCAAACTACACGTTTACAAAATATCCGCTTGGCTCCCCGACTCATTTCCGCCAAAGATTTAGTCAGTGATCGTGGTTTCCATTAAAAAAACGAAGATGCCCAAATAAGGGATGGCATACATCACGGAGTTTGCATAATCCACAGCGAATCAATAATCTAAAGACAATCCTCTGGGAAGGTGATGGACGGACGAGTTCCAACACTGGGTTTCTGATAGGGACAGACAAGATAGTTGGGAGATAACCCGTACTCAATGGTCCATCAGTGAACCGTGATTAAAACCACGTCCTTGGTCATTTCAGGGAAGTGTCCCATCAAATACCCGCAGCAGAGATTTCACTCCTGGAAGCGGGAGATCTTGTGTGTAAAGGTGACGTCGCAAATTATGGAAGTCATTAGAAATTTGGCAAGTTTGTCATATATTTAACCCAAAATCTTACATATTAAGAGAGTAAAAGCAAACGTGTTTAATTGTCATGTGTATCATTTCAAAAATGTAAAATGCGCATGGAACCATTGTGACGCGAGCTATAGAAACTGTAACTGCTGTGAATGCGTGAAAAATGTGGGTCCTCTCAGAATGTTTTCCAGTATACGCTGTGAAGCTCTATGAAGTTCTGTAAATGTTTGAGAAAACCACCGCATCTCTATGAGATTTCTTACTGTCTTCCCCTGATTTGGGCCATAATTCTGAGTGCGACTGGTCCTCGTGTGAAGCCAGATTCAGGGTACTGGTCAGGCACACAATTCCCTCCAACACACGACACAGCGAGCAGGGGGCTACATAGAACCACATGGCTGCAAACCCGGGATGTTTAGTTTTGCTACCTACATTTGTTCTATTGGGCCCCACATTGTTGTCGTGCGATTGTAAATTGTGGTACTATAAGATAACAAATTGGAGGGAAAGGAAATAATGCTGACTTTATTGGGCGAGAGCAGTAGAGGGTTAGGGCTCTGTGTGGAGATGCGGCAACATGCGGCAACACACACACACGCACACGCACACGCACGCACACGCACACGCACACGCACGCACACGCACGCACACGCACACACACACACACACACAAGTATACATATACAACATATGTACAAAACGACAGCTAATGAATAACACGAAGGTGACATCAAATAATATGATGTAACGGCAGGGCACTCGAAGTTCAAATGTAAGCTGCAGATCGGAAACTCGCTGCCATGAAATGGACACCCGAGAGACCCAGAGTACAACGAATAGCGGATAATAATTTAGAATCTTTAGAAAATGGACATATTATGGTCGGAGACGATCTTGAATTTGGAATTTGGACGGTGGGCCATGTAGATATCATATAACATATAACATATAACAACTACAGCATGGAAACAGGCCTGTCCGGCCCTACCAGTCCACGCCGACCATTCTCCCTGACCTAGTCTCATCTACCTGCACTCAGACCATAACCCTCCAATCCCCTCCTATCCATATACTTGTCCAATTTACTCTTAAATAATAAAATCGAGCCAGCCTCCACCACTTCCACCGGAAGCCCATTCCATACAGCCACAACCCTCTGAGTAAAGAAGTTCCCCCTCATGTTACCCCTAAACCTTTGTCCCTCAATTCTGAAGCTAGATCGGTATGATCATTGCTGTTTGTTATCTATATCAATGATTTGGATGCGAACAGCAAGGCATAATTAATAAGTTTGCAGATGACACTAAAGTGGGTGGTATTATAAATGGCGAAGATGGTTGTCAAAATTGCAACAGGATCTTGACATGTTGGGCAGGTGGGCTGATGAATGATTAATGGGGATTTCATTCGCACGTTTCACAGCATATAGCTGAACATGATTGGAACGCGCCAAACCGGATGAAACGTCTCCGCTGGTTTCAGTTCCACTGTTGTTATTTTTTTTGCAAATCTTTCCCAGCAAGCAACAGCCGGAACACCGCCTCTCGCCACTTCCGCGCTGTTAATATCTGCACCTCACTCCGATTTTGTTGCATAACCTGAAAGCCATAGAGCCAACAATTCTAAACGCCACAGAGCTGTCGTGATTAATGTCTCTGATCAACAAACATTGTAGGTTGACGTTCTTGTCCAGATATTCTCCTGAACGAGTTTGATTCAGGACCACAGAGACACGCACTACAGGGGGAAGAACATTCTGCCCACGGTGTCTTCGCCATTCATTATGTACCTATCGGCATTCCTCAGTTGTCCCATCACTCGGATGGTAGCCGTTCTTGTCATTACATTTCAAAGGTTCATCTTAATGGGGGTTTTTTTCAAACGCTGACAATGGCTGCATCCATCACGAACTCAAGCAATGCGTTCTTGAAGCTAATACTAAGTGGCATAACCCTTGCTCATACACCCTCTTACCCCGTCATTTAAACAGCCTGCGCTCCGATTACGGGAACCTATGCGAAGCCGATACGTTTCTCACGTCTCTCGACCCGCTCCGGCCCTCATCGCTTTGTGAACTTCAAACAGAACCTCGCTCCTGGTTCATCTCTGGTTCTAAACGCACATGTCCCGCCTGTACTCGGAGACAGCAGCCACCACTTCAGGTAACATCCTAGTTCACCTGCAACCTCTGTCGTTTGCACAGTCCACGATTCCACCCAATATTTCAAATATGACTTTGATTTACAAAGTTGTAACGTGACATCCTGCTGTGCGGCCTGGCTCACGGAGATTCATCTCCCCGCTCTGCTTAACCCAGACCATGGAATCCCTCCATGCGAGTCCACTTTTCAAACGTAGGGTCATCGCTTTCACCATTTCGCTAAGAACGTGCCCTCTGTGCGCCAAGGAATACCAGATGTCCGTTCAAGTTATATCCCCGACACCCGATCTTACCCCTCACCCACACAGGTGCACAAATATTTCTCCCTTGCCTTGTCACCCTGCTACTTCCTCCTCCTCGTACGCATATATCCCTTCCCCGAGTTCCTCACTGCCCTTTCATATCGCCACTACTCCCGCCCCTAACGTCCACTTCCACCATATTCCCCGCTGCGGTTTACATTCCAGTCCCCAACATTTCTCCTTATTTGACTGCCTTTGTTTTCTTTTCATCTCTCACCCTTGTCCGCGTCTCTACTCATCGGTCCCACATATACATCCGCCTATCGTTGCCGGGCATTGGCCCACCTGCTGTTCTCTGTTCCAGGTTTCCCTACACCCTCAGTATGAAGAAGTGTCCCGACACGGTGTCGTCTGTCCGTCCCCTCCAGAGGTGGAGTCTAAGCCGCGGGTTTGTCCAGCCTTTAATTTTGTTTCGCTGGCTGCTTCGGCTTTGTTTCCCTGTCCCAGATATGCGGAGGATGGAATGGAATTGGCCACTGTAAATCGTGAAGAGCACAACAGGCTCAACATTTTTAGCGGGATGTAATACGTATGAGATACGTTTAAACAGCCGGCGCCGACAAGATGGCCTGCAGATTTGTATATGTACTTGAATTTATGGCTTCCTGATCTTATATTCTATGTGCAGTTTAATACCCTCCATGCTTTTATGAGTCTCCTTATCAAACTACGTTGCTGCCATTCTGTTTCCTTGCAAATGTGGTGTACACTTCATACACAGTTGTGAGGATCCTAATTTTCCATCATTAATGCCCAACAAGGCCTCCAAAAACGTGACACCTGAAGCAAGGAGGGGTTTCATCCTCGTTTGTGGGCCTCCTGTTAATGAGACAGAAAGCCTGATCTGCGGATCCAGAGAAGGTTCTGCAGATAACGGGCTCGTTGTTACACCGAGCGCTCAACGCGCCATGTCTCTTCCAAGTCAATTGTTATGGATGACGGGCGGGGCATTGGAGCAATTGCTATGCCTTTGATTCACAAAATACTATTCAAAATGAATTACAAGGCCACTGTTTAACGATGAGCGAACCTGGCGTTTTGATTCACTTGGGGATATTGTGCAGAGAGTTATTGCTACCGACCAAGGCTTGATCCGAGAAATCCGTGTGCAAAACTTGAAATAAGCTCAGTGCCAACGTGTATGACTAAGCGTTCCAATGGATAAAATGGTGACGTTAAACATATATGTTTGTTTGAATTAAATACACGCTAAATTAATTTAACATTTCCTTTGGGAAGGAAGTGGACGGTCGCACCTCGATTTGATTCCCGCTGTCAGAACAATCCCATCAGTAGGATTCTTCAGCTTGAACATTTTAAATACTGTAAAGCTAAGGAACTTAACAGAGACACAGACCAAGCTGGAATCACCCAGCAGGACAAATAATCCGTGGACGAACGAGAAACTATTGCAGACTCAGTTCAGTGACCCTTCATAGAACGAGGAAAGAAGACATGGAGACAGACTTCAGCAGCAGAGAGGTGGAGACAAATGGGCCGTACAATAGGAACGTCGCCGGCTGGGTGAGAGCAAAACACTCATTGTGGCAGTTTAGAAGACTATAATACATTGAATATATAAAACATAGAGCGATACATATAGTCATCTAAAAGCCTTTTACATGCCAGTGTAGTAACTGGTTCCACTGCCAGCACTGGCAGCGTGTTCCACAGGCAAACGTCCCTCTGTGTAAAAAGTACCTGCCCCGCACACATTCCTTGGAACATTGTCCATCTCCCATTAAATCTATGCTCTCCAGCTATGCTCTGGTATAAATATAAAATTATGAGAAATATGGATATGTAAGAAAGATAGAGGCCACTTCCCAGGGAGGAAATATGAATATGGATATGAAGAGGAAGATGGCTCTGATTGTCTGATCTATTTCTCATAATTCAAAGTACTTCTACCTGATCTGCCCGCCAACCTACGTTCCAGAGAAACTAATGCAACTTCGTTCAATTTCCCTCGACAGCCAATAATCGCTAAGCCAGGCAACATTCTGGTAAATATCTACTTCGACCTCTCCAAAGCTTCCACATTATTCCCATAATGGGGCGACAGAATCCTCGAAATGCGGAGTCATCAAAGCTGTACATTACTTGCCGACTCGTGCTCATTACACCGACCGATGAAAGCAAGCCACCCGCCTGTGGTAAATAAAATGCTGGAGGAACTGTGGTTAGCAAGCGGCATCTGCGAAGAGAGAACTGAGACTAACCTCAGGTCGGGACCCCGATGCTGACTGACTGGGGTCGGGTCTTGGAAGCTGAAAGAGAGATTGGGTAGAGAAAAACTTGGCGGGTCATCAGTGAATAAAGATGGGGATGAGTGATTTGTAGAAAGGTAGAATAAGTTACAAAAGCAATTGATGTAAACGGGGCAAAGACGATTTGCATAAGGAAAGAACCGGACGAGCGAAATATGGATAGAGGTAGGGATGTAGGTAGATGAGAAGAGGGGAGGGGAAAGAGTGGCCTTGCTGGCAGGACCCCCCACCCCAGGGCAGTTGCATTGTGTTGGCTCAACCAGATGACAGTGGGAGAGGCGGTCGTGCTTTGCGATGTGGCAAATTGCATCAACATAAGTGGGCTGCTTTGGGAAATAAATGCCCTGCATTGAAGTGGATCAATTACACTGGTGCTGCATCATCATGACCAAGGTGGCACTGAGCAGCGAGCTGCATTGGTGTGGGCTTTCCGCACTAAAGACATTGAGACAGCACGATTGAACTTCCTGCAACCTCGCTGGATTGGAATGCTGACATTATGTTAGCGGACAGTGGCTGAGCAGCATTGATGTGATTGCTCTGCTATGGAAGCTGGGCTGCATTGAGTGTACTGACACTGAAGAGATGTGACACTGAAGAAATGTACCACTGGAGATGTGCCACTCGGCCGGACCGTTGGCAATCGCCCAGGAGTCGGTGTGCAGTCGGACTGGTATTGTCGTTGGATAAGGGAAGGGTGGCCGCCACAAGCTCGGCCATTTGACACGAGCCACCAGAGCCATCACATAGACTCGCGTATCATCGAATGCACTCTCAAACCCCGTGTACACAGCAGAGCACGCGGCCGGATCGTTTCCTGTTGTTCACCTGGCACCGTTCGAAACCGGGGTTCTCTTTTCCTGGAAGGGCGCCTGACACGGTCATTTATGGCGTTTCTCGTCCATTCAGACCGTGCCATACCCCCTCCCGTGAGCCAGTCATAAGCCCGTTGTGCGCAACGTTTCTGCACTAATAGCAGTAGGTGGTCCGCCCAGCTATTGCAGTGTTTTTGCATAGCAATATGCATGGATATTCGGGGAAAGGAAGGATATTCAGTCAACCTAGGCCTGCAGTTCATCCTCCAGCACCTGTACCGCGAGGGGACTTAAGCAAGATTTGGTTTGTGGATTTAGCTCTGCATTCAACACCATTGAGAGGGGGTCTTATCGAAACGTATAAGATTATTAAGGGGTTGGACACGTTAGGGGCAGGAAACATGTTCCCAATGTTGGGGGAGTCCAGAACAAGGGGCCACAGTTTAAGAATAAGGGGTAGGCCATTTAGAACTCAGATGAGGAAAAACATTTTCAGTCAGAGAGTTGTAAATCTGTGGAATTCTCTGCCTCAGAAGGCAGTGGAGGCCAATGCTCTGAATGCATTCAAGAGGGAGCTAGTCAAGTCAAGAGAGAGCTAGGGTAGCGCAGTCAGGGGCTATGGGGAGAACGCAGGAACGGGGTACTGATTGAAAAGGATCAGCCATGATCAAATTGAATGGTGGTGGTGGCTTGAAGGGCCGAATGGCCTACTCCTGCACCTATTGTCTATTATCTATTGTCCATTAAGTCAACAAGTAATGTTACAGCTTTGACGACTCCGCATTTCGAGGATTCTGGCGCCCCATTATGTGAAAAATGTGGAAGCTTTGGAGAGGTCGAAGAAGATATTGACCAGAATGTTGCCTGGCTTAGCGATTATTAGCTGTAGGGGGAAATTGAACGAAGTTGCATTAGTTTCACTGGAACGTAGGTTGGCGGGGAGATCAGGTAGAAGAACTTTGAATTTTGAGAAATAGGTGAAACATCAGAGCCATCTTCCTCTTCATATCCATATTCTTATTTCCTCCCTGTGAAGTGGTCTTTCACTTTCTTACCTGTCTTATTTCTCCATTTTATATTTATAACAGAGTACAGCTAGAGAGCATAGATTTAATGTGAGATGGACAATGTTTTAAGGAATGTGTGCGGGGCAGGAACATTTTACACAGAGGGGCGTTTGCATCTGGAACACGCTGCCAGTGCTGGCAGTGGAACCAGTTTAAATACTGGCATGTAAAAGGCTTTCAGATGAGTATATGTATTGCTCTATGTTCTATGTTTTGAATGTACTTCTAAACTGCCACGTTGAGTCCCTTGGTCTCACCCAGCCGGCGACGTTCCTATTGTATTGCCCATTCGTCACCACCTCTCTCCTGCTTAAGACTGTCTTCGTTTCCTCTTTCATCGTTCTATGAAGGGTCCCTGACCTGAGTCTGCAATAGTTTCTCGTTCGCCCACGGATTATCTGTCCTGCTGGGTGATTCCAACATGGTCTGTGTCTCTGTTAACTTCCTTAGCTTTACAGTATTTAAGATGTTCACGCTGAAGAATCCGACTGATGGGACTGTTCTGACAGCGGGAGAGAAATCGAGTCGCGACCGTCCATTTCATTTTCAAAGGTAATGTAAAACTAATTTAGCGTGTATTTAATTCAAGCAAACTTATACGTTTCACGTCACCATTTTATCCCTTGGAACACTTCTCAATCATACACGTTGGCACTGGGCTTATTTCAAGTTTTGCACGGGGATTTCTCGGTTCAATCGATAGCAATAGCTCTCTGCACAATATCCCCAAGTGAATCAAAACGCCACATTCGCCCACGGTTAAACAGTGAACTTGTAATTCGGTTTGAATAGTATTTTGTGAATCAAAGGCACAGCAATTGCTCCAATGCCCCGCCCGTCATCCATAACAATTGACTTGGAAGAGACATGGCGCTTTGGGCGCTCAGTGCAACAACGAGCTCGTTATCTGCAGAACCTTCTCTGGATCCGCAGATCAGGCTTCCTGTCTAATTAACAGGAGGCCCACAAACGAGGATGAACCCCCTCCTTGCTTCAGGTGTTACGTTTTTGGAGGCCTTGTAGCGCTAGGATATATATGACAGAAAATGAGGATTTTCGCAACTGTGTATGAAGTGTCCACCACATGTCCAAGGATACAGAATGGCAACAACGTAGTTTGATACGGAGACTCATAAAAGGATGGAGGGTATTAAACTGCACATAGAATATAAGATCAGGAAGCCATAAATCCAAGTACATTTAAAAATCTGCAGGCCATCTTGTCGGCGCCGGCTGTTTAAACGTATCTCATACGTATTTCACCCGCAAAAAAATGTTGAGCCTGTTGTGCTCTTTACGATTTGCAGTGGCCAATTCCATTCCATCCTCCGCATATCTGGGACAAGGAAGCAAGGCCAAAGCAGCCAGCGAAGCGAAATAAAAGGCTGGACAAAACCAGCGGCTGAGGCTCCACCTCTGGAGTGGACGGACAGACGACACCATGTCGGGGCACTTCTTCATACTGAGAGTGTCGGGCGAGAAACCTGGAACAGAGAGTAGGAGGTGGGCCAATGTCCGGAAATGATAGGCGGATGAGCCAAAACATTATGACCACTGACAGGCGAAATGAATAACATTGATAATCTTACAATGACACTGTCAAGGGGTAGGAGAAATTAGGCAGCATGTGAACCGTCAGTTCTTGAAGTTGATGTGCTAGATGCAGGAGAAATGGGCAGGAAATGAGCGACTTTGACAAGGTCCAAATTGTTATGGCCAGACGACTGGGTCAGAGCATCTCTGAAATGGCAAGGCTTGTGGGGTGCTCCCGGTCAGCAGTGGTGAGTACCTACCGACAGTGGTCCGAGAAGGGATAAACCACAAACCGGCGACAGACAGTGTAATGGCAGTTTCTATACATTCTCAAAGTCCAACTTCGATAGCCATTACTGCTCGGGGATGGAATGGTATAGCTTACGCACACACCGCACTCCGAGATAAGAAAGACGAATCTTCCAAACGCTGTTTCTTAATTAATTGGTCTTTATTAAAGTAGCACAAATCAAAAGAGTAATTCATAACTTTTCGTTCTTATCAACTGTTTTTTCTTCAAGCAATACAATAAAAACCGTGTAGTCGTTACCGTGTGCTCCTTGTGAGTGTAGCTGGCGCCAATGTGGCAGTCGAGGGTGTGGCAGTCGAGAGTGTGGCAGACATGAATGTGGTAAAAAAATGTATTCTTTCCATCCTCCGAGACTAAACTGACCCACAATCTCTGTCGCTACGCTAGTCTCCTCCCATGTCGACACTCCCCATTACGTATCGAATCACACCCCCAAGCATGCAAAAAAAGACAGAAACTAGAAATATTAAACATAGCCATAATACAATGACAGTAACTAAATTAAGCGTAAATGGCTCCTACACACCGGCCCCTAATTGTTCTGCGTATATAACGAAGCAATTAGCAATAGATACTAAAAGGAGCTATAAAAGCTTAATATTTATCAAAGACAAAAGTAATATGCATTATATTTTGGCATTCAAACTTCTTTAACGATTCTTCAATCTTCTCCTTCACCTTCTAGAAGCAGACATATCTTGGTTATCGGTCTTACCAAGATGATGTCCTTAGTCTGAAGTCGTACAGTACACAAAAAACCTTTAACGTCTGGCATGACCTCCAGTATCTTTTTACGAAGTTTTGACAAGATGTGATTTCTTCCTCCATGTCCGATCTGTTCATGAATATGTCGTAACAGCAATGTTGAAATATGAAAGTCCTTCGAGAGAATAATAGGATGCTTAGCTTCTTCAGGCACCGCTAGTTTATTTAGGTGACCACCTACTCTCAGAAGTCCTTTATCCAGTATCGGGTCAAGCCTGTATAAAAAACTACTTATTTTAACACCACGTTCACCAGCTTGTAATGCTGATAGCTCTTCCTTATATTCTTGTATTTGACAGAAAGAGATAACTGCATTTTCTGCCTTAAAAAGATCAGCCGGACATAAACACTGTCCCCGGTACGATACTCAACCTTTTCTTTCAGCTTGCCAGGATCCGTTTCAAAGCCACTTATAGGAGCCCGCGTTTCATTTTTCTTACGAGTCCACTGCAAAAGCATTGTTTTTAATTTACGAAACTAAGCCACTACAGTCTTCAACTTATTCCATGATGAGAAATGGGTAATTAAATAGTTTGTTGAATCTAATGGGTCCTTAATAATGGCGTTCACTAAGATGTCTTCCTTGATCTCCGGATCATTAGCAGAGATTTCAATTTCCAGGTTAGACTTTGTCCATTCTCGGTCTGTTTACATAGAAACTCTGGCCCATTGATCCATCTCTTACTGCTTAAGAAGCGGTCTGCTGTTAATCCTCTAGAGGCTTCATCCGCAGGATTTTCCTTGGTATTAATATACTTCCACTGTGATACATTAGTAGCATACCTTATAAAAGAGATCCTGTTTGCGACAAATGTTAGGAAGCGTTTATTTTCAACGTTGGTGTACCTAAGCACTGTCATGCTATCAGTACAGAAGGTAGATTCCTCCAGCTTAAGCTGCAGTTCTTTTTGCAGCAATGTGTAAATTCTGACAGCGAAGACTGCGGCTGCAAGCTCCATTCTGGGAATCGTCATTTGCTTCAATGGTGCCACTCTGGCCTTTCCCATTAAGAATGCAGCATGTACATCATTAATATCATTTCCAGTCTCAGATATGAAACAGTACCGTAACCACTTTCACTTGCATCAGAAAGGTGATGCAGGTGTGCAAATCTGATTCGACCAAAGTTTGTCGCCTTCATACACCGGTCCTAACCCTAACCGGTCCGAGATCTTGTCGAGATTTTCTAACCACTCTGTCCATCGCTGAGAGAAGATTTGCGTTATACTCTCATGCCATCCAAGTTTCTTGTTACAGAGATCCTGCAAAATTAACTTGGCTGATAGTGTAAATCGTGCAATAAATCCCAAAGAGTGTGGCAGTCGAGAGTGTGGCAGACGTGAGGGTGACTGGCGCGGGTGTGGTAAAAAACTGTAGTCTCTCCATCCTCCAGACTAAACTGACCCACAATCTCTGTCGCTACGCTAGCATCCTCCCATATAGACACTCCCCATTACGTATCAAATCACACCCACAAGCATGCAAAAAAAGACAGAAACTAGAAATATTAAACATAGCCATAATACAATGACAGTAACTAAATTAAACGTAAATGGCTCCTACAGATAGGGTGTTGCGATGCGCGAGGGCACGATGGCTATTCCGTCTGGTCCGAACCGACAGAAGGTCTACTGTGGCACAAGTCACAGAAAATGGTAATGGCGGTCACGGGAGGAATGTGTCACAATACACAGCGCATCGCGTCCTGCTGCGTATGGGGCTGCACACGGAGGACCAACAGCATATTAGGGCATAATGCTTTAGCTTATCAGGTTATAATGTTTTGGCTCATCGGTGTATATGTAGGACCGATGAGTGGAGACGCCGACAAGGGTGAGAGATGGAAAGAAAACAAAGGCTGTGAAATAAGGAGATAAGTTGAGGAATTGAATGTAAACCGCAGCGAGGAAGATGGTGGAAGTGGACGTTATGGGAGGGAGTAGTGGGAATCTGAAAGGGAACTGAGGATCTCGGGGAAGGGATATATGCGTACGAGGAGGAGGAAGTAGCAGGGTGACAAGGCATGGGAGAAATATTTGTGCACCAGTGTGGGGGAGGGGTGAAATCGGGTGTAGGGGATATTACTTGAACGGACATCTGGTATTCCTTGGCGCATAGAACGCACATTCTCAGCGAAATGGTGAAATCGTCGTCCCCTGCGGTTGAAAAGAGGACTCGCATAGAGGGATTCCATGGTCTTGTTTTAGCAGAGCGGTGAGATGAATCTCCGCGACCCAGGCCGCACAGCAGGATGTCACGTTACAACTTTGTAACACAAAGTCACATTTGAAATATGGGGTCGAATCGCGGACTGCGTAACCGTCAGAGGGTGTAGGTGGACTACGATGCCAGAAGAAGTGGTGACTGCTGCCCGCGAGTACAGGCGAGGCAAGTGCGTTTAGAATCAGAGATGAACCAGGAGTGGGGTTCTGTTTGAAGTTCACAAACCTACGAGGGCCGTAGCGAGACTAGAGACGAGAGAAACGTATCGCCGTAGCATAGGTTGCCATAATCGGAGCGCAGGCGCTTTAGATGACGGGGTAAGTTGGTGATGGATGCAGGCACTGTCAGCGCTTGAAAAAGTTAAGATGAATCTTTGAAATGGAATGACAAGAACGGCTACCATCCGAGTGATGGGACCACTGAGCGGCGAAGACACCGTGGGCAGAATGTTCTTCCCCCTGTAGTGCGTGTCTCTGTGGCCCTGAGTCACACTCGTTCAGGAGAATATCTGGACAAGAACGTCAACTTACAATGTTTGTTGATCAGAGACGTTAATCACCACAGCTATGTGGCGTTTAGATTCGTTGGCTCTGTGGCTTTCAGATGTTATGCAATAAAATCGGAGTGAGGTGCAGATTTTAATAGCGTCGAAGGGGCGAGAGGCGGTGTTCCGGCCGTTGCTTGCTGGGAAAGATTTGCAAAAAAATAACAACAGTGGGACTGAAACCATGGGAGACGTTTCATCCGGTTTGGCGCGTTCCAATCATGTTCAGCTATATCCTATGAAACGTGCGAATGAAATCCCCAATTAACCATTCATCAGCCCACCTGCCCAACATGTCAAGATCCTGTTGCAATTTTGACAACCATCTTCGCCATCTATAATACCACCCACTTTAGTGTCACCTGCAAACGTATTAATTGTGCCTTGTCTATTCTCTTCCAAATCATTGATATAGATAACAAACAGCAATGGGCCTAGCACCGAACCCTGGAGCACCCACTACTCACCGGCTGCCAGTCCGAAAAACAACGTTCTACCGTCACCTTCTGCTTCCTTCCATGAATCCAATTTTCTATCTATTCGGCTAGATGTCTTTTGTTCCCAAGCCATGCAGCCTTTCGGAGCAGCCTGCCACGCGTACCTTCTCAAATACCATGATCAAATCCATATATACGCCGTCCTCAGCTCTGCCCTCAACAACCTTTTGCTGAGATTTTCAAAAGCGAACGGGAAACTACAGGAAACTTGATCAATCACCTTGTTTAATTCTCGTTTGTATGGAACAATTCAGGATACGTGCCAATCACATAAAGCCCAACTTTCACCTGCAAAGAATAAACTCACTGAAACCGCCAAGTACTGGAAAACAAACTTCACATTGGTGGAACTTGTAGAGCTGCTGGCAAATCACTGCGGTTTCAATCCGAACACGTAGTGCTGATAGTGTGGAGTTTGAACGCTCTCCCTGAAACCTCATGGATTCTACCAGTGTCCCCAGAGTTCCTCCGATACTTGAAAGACTCGGGTGTTGTTCGGCTGATTTGACTGTTTAAGGTGTGTCGACGGGTGATAGCACCTGGAGGAGCTAATGGGAATGCGGGGCACTTTGAAACGAATGTTGTCTGTAGGTCCTTGATCAATGACGGGATATATCGGGGACCAGGTTGTGAACACATTATGTGACTACATGGTACAAATGTGGGTAGTTGTGCAGATAGTGAGAATGGTTGTGAAAAACATTGCAGCAGGATCTTCAGTTCAGTTGTGTTTAGTTTATTGTCACGTGTACGAACGTGCAGTAAAAAGCTTTTGTTGCGTGCTAACCAGTCAGCAGAAAAGCATGATTACAATCGATCAATTTACAGTGTATAACTAATGCACACGAGAAGGGAATAACGTTTAATGCTAGGTAAAGCCAGCAAAATCCGATAAGTCTTGATCGATTGGTCAGGTGCGCTGAGGAAAAGTTGATGGAATTTAATACAAAGGGATGTGAAGTTTTGGTAAGACTAACATGGGCAGGGCTTACACAGTGAATGGTAGGCATCTGGCGAGTCTTGTGGAGCCCAGGCCAGGGGTGTAGGAGTGCAGGTGCGTGGTTCCCGAAGGTGCAATCGCAGGCAGATCGGATGGGCGAAAAGGCTTTTGGCGAAAGCAAACAAGAAAAAAAATAGAGGGGTCGTAACGCAACGTTCCATGTAGATATTTCGGTTTTGATTTAACTGTAACAGATAAAGTCTAATCGGCTGAGGCTGGGAAATGAGCGGTTTGCAGAAATCGTGATGAATATTTGTTTTCTCCGAAGTGCCTGAACAATTGTTCGGCGTTGTGCTTCACCTGAATAACCACATGGTACTTACTTCAATAGACAATAGACAATAGGATTAGGCCATTCGGCCCTTCGAGCCAGCACCGCCATTCAATGTGATCATGGCTGATCATTCTCAATCAGTACCCCGTTCATGCCTTCTCCCCATACCCCTTGACTCCGCTATCCTTAAGAGCTCTATGTAGCTCTCTTGAATGCATTCAGAGAATTGGCCTCCACTGCCTTCTGAGGCAGAGAATTCCACAGATTCACAACTCTCTGACTGAAAACGTTTTTCCTCATCTCCGTTCTAAAAGGCATACCCCTTATTCTTAAACTGTGGCCCCTTGTTCTGGACTCCCCCAACATTGGGAACATGTTTGCTGCCTCTAACGTGTCCAACCCCTTAATAATCGTATACGTTTCGGTAAGATCCCCTCTCATCCTTCCAAATTCCAGTGTATACAAGCCTAGTCGCTCCAGTCTTTCAACATACGACAGTCCCGGCATTCCGAGAATTAACCTAGTAAACCTACACTGCACGCCCTCAATAGCAAGAATATCCTTCCTCAAATTTGGAGACCAAAACTGCACACAGTACTCGAGGTGCGGTCTCACAAGGGCCCTGTACAACTGCAGAAGGACCTCTTTGCTCCTATACTCAACTTCGCTTGTTATGAAGGCCAACATTCCATTGGCTTTCTTCACTGCTTGCTGTACCTGCATGCTTCCTTTCAATGACTGATGCACTAGGACACCCAGATCTCGTTGTACGTCCCCTTTTCCTAACTTGACACCATTCAGATAATACTCTGCCTTCCTATTCTTACCACCAAAGTAGTTCTCCAACCTGAACGACTACCGCCCGGTTGCCCTAACGCCGATAGTCATGAAGTGCTTTGAGAGGCTGGTCCTCTCACACATCAAATCCAACATCCCTGACTCACTGGACCCACATCAATTTGCATACAGGGCAAATAGATCCACAGAGGACGCCATCTCTCTGGCTCTTCACACTGTCCTGACTCACCTAGAGAGACAGGGCACGTACGTGAGGATGCTATTCATAGACTATAGCTCCGCCTTCAACACGGTCATCCCCACCAAGCTCATCACCAAACTCCACCAGCTAGGCCTCAGCTCCTCATTATGTGACTGGATCCTGGACTTCCTGCTGGAACGACCGCAGGCAGTGAGAATGGGCCCGCACCTGTCCTCCACTATCACCCTGAGTACCGGCACACCATAGGGCTGTGTTCTGAGCCCCATGCTCTACTACCTCTTCACACACGACCGTGTTCCTGCATTCGACACCAACACCATTGTCAAGTTTGCAGACGACACAACGGTGATCGGGCTTATCACCAACGGGGATGAAACAAACTATAGAGCGGAGGTGCAGAACCTGGCGGACTGGTGCTCAGGATAACAACCTGTCCCTAAATACCACCAAGACCAAGGAGCTGATCATCAACTTCCGTAGGTCACGTAACGGGGAATATGCCCCGATCTCTATCAACGGGGACAGTGTGGAGAGAGTGTCCAGCTTCATGTTTCTGGGCACTCACATTTCGGAGGACCTAACATGGTCCAATAACACCGCTGCGCTGGTCAAGAAGGCACAACAAAGACTGTTCTACTTAAGAACACTGAAAAAGTCTGGTCTACCCCAACAGCTGCTGACGACCTTCTACCGCTGCACCATAGAGAGCATCCTAACGCATGGCATCCCTGTGTGGTACCTCAGCTGCACGGAGGCAGAAAGGAAAGCGCTACAGCGGGTAGTCCACAGAGCTCAGAGGGCCATCGGAACACAGCTACCAGACTTGGAGGGCATCTACAACACACGATGCCTCAGAAAAGCCACCGGCATCCACAAAGACTCTTCACACCCCTGCAACAGTCTGTTCGAACTCCTTCCATCGGGCAGACGATACAAGGCCTTCTACGCCCGCACCTCCAGACTCAGGAACAGCTTCATCCCCAGGGCCATAGCTGCTATGAACCGGTCCTGCTGAGCCGGATGGCCACAACGCATAGATCAACTTGCACTTTACCCTGTCTAAAACTGTTACAATTGTTTCGTTTCGTTGGGTTGCTGTTGTCTAAATTACTTAAATTATTGCATCGTATGGGAGGCGCATTCCCAATCTCGTTGTACCCCTGGGTACAATGACAATAAAGATATATTGTATTGTATTGTATTGTATTAAACTGCATCTGCCATGCATCCGCCCACTCACACAACCTGTCCAAGTCACACTGCAACCTCATAACATCTCCCTCACAGTTCACACTACTACCCAGCTTTGGATCGTCTGCAAATTTGCTAATGGTACTTTTAATCCCTTAATCAAAGTCATTAATGTATATTGTAAATAGCTGCGGTCCCAGCACCCCACTAGTTACTGCCTGCCATTCTGAAAGGGACCAATTTATCCCCACTCTTTGCTTTCTGTCTGTCAACCAATTTTCTATCCATGTCAGTACCCTACCTCCAATACCATGTGCTCTAATTTTGCCCACTAATCCCCTATGTGGAACCTTGTCGAAGACTTCACAATATTATGCAACACTCTGTGAACAATAGGTTTGCTCAGGGACTGTGATCAACATGAAACGATGACACCCAACGGTCCCGCAGGGATAATCCCTTTCTTCAAATAAGGGAACCTTTTCAATGAGATATTCCACAATCAAATAGGATAAGAGGTGACAAGGAGATGGGCGAACTACAGATTGTTAGAGTCATATACGAGATCCAAAAGATATACTACCCGATCCTGGCTATTGTCGGTGTTCCGGGTAAGTGAGGAGAGCTGTCGTTTACGCTGTGCATATTTGAGAATCTGGCTGTATGTCTCTCGAAACTGCCTCTTTTAATTTCAAATTCAGTGATCGCACTGCCGAGGGATTATTAATGCGCGAACCATTCTTGCTGTGACTGTCACTTTGAACATCGTATTTTGCAGGATTAAACGCAGAGTGATCTGCAACTTCCCGGTGTTTGCACTGGTTAACATCGAGCACAGTCACGTTGTATTGAATCCATTATGCCCATTGACCAGTTCCAGCTGAATTGATGGAACACACAAAGTCACAGTGGATGGTGGAAATGCTAAATGTTAAAGGAACCCCATTAGTAAGTGGGGCAGCAGCTGTGCCGGTCAATGTTTCAATTCAGTGCCCTTCCAATGGGGGATTTCGTGGCTTACATTACCACAGCAGGACCGGGTGAATTGCGGAGCGGGTTTAGAACTGCAGACTCAATGTGAATTATTAACCATTTCGAACCTAATCATGTTTCTGTCGAAATCATCCCAGTCTCCTCTTTGCATCAACTGATCTTCTCTTTGCGACTAAAATCTGCGTTTCATGTTTGCCGTTTAGTTCGATTGATTGATTTCCAAAACTTCCTTTGAAGAGAAAGTTGCACGTCATCGAGGTGTTGTGTGATGCACTTCACAGTGCTAGGAGAACGGGCTTTGTTCCCTCTCTCTATGATAACTGTGTAACTTGGCAAGTGTGCGATCATTCGATATCACACTCATTCCTCAATTGCAATTGCAATTACTCCAATCACAAATATACCAGAAATCACACATTCCCATCAGTAACCAAGTCAAAGATAAGCATCATCTGGGTGAATTGCAAAATGGAAGTTAATCTATATTTACCAACTGCATGGTAAACGCCAATCTGAGTCACGCTAATGTAATTTTGGGTCCCTGTCTAATACTGAACCACATGTCAGGGGTGATCTACACGCATTCACACAACATAAACGGACCGCTTTGTTGCTACGGATATTTATATTGCGCAGTGCATTACCCGCATCGTATTATTAACCCTTAACCCACAACATTGCTCTTTGCTTTCGGAATCACACAGATGCAATGGTGAAATTGCTGATGAACTTCATAAAAGTAAAGTGTGTTTGTTCACGGTGTTTAACTCATGCAAAGCACATAATGCGGAGGTTGCAATCATCTTGCACTAAAAATATGATCATTCTTTTTGCATCACAGTGAATCTGGTGACAATTGTGGTCCTGTCTCGAGGAAAGTGTGGCCTCTCCAGATGTGTGACCCGCTACCTGGTGGCCATGGCAGCGGCAGATCTACTGGTCATTATCTTTGACCTGATATTGAGACAGATTCCGATTGCTCATCGCCTATATTTTGTGAAGCTCATCCCCCTGTGTAATATCCACGCCGTCTTGCTTTACACAGTGACCGACTGTTCTGTGTGGTTCACCGTCTCCTTCACCTTTGACCGATTTGTTGCCATCTGTTGCCAAAAATTGAAGCATAGATATTGCACCGAGAAAACAGCGGCTGTGGTTCTGAGCACAGTGAGTGTACTGAGCAGCGCCAAGAATGTTTACTGGTATTTCATGTATACACCTTGGTACAGATTGGCGAATACCCCCTGGTTTTGTTACATGGATGTCCGTGTTATGACTTCAATTACCTGGTCAACGATTGAGTCTCTTCATTATATTCTCACCCCCTGTGTCCCGTTTGTGTTGATTCTGCTGCTCAATGCTTTAACGGTGAGACATATTTTGGTGGTCAGCAGAGCCCGCAGGAGACTCCGGGACCAGAAAAGTGCGAAGAGCCCCAGTGATCCCGAAATGGTGAATCGAAGGAAATCCGTGATATTGTTGTTATTTATCTCCGGAAATTTCGTTCTGTTATGGGCAACATTTACATTTTATATAATAAGTAGACGTGTGTGTTATTTCGAAGAATGTTTTTTTTCCCTCCCTACCTTTGTATCGGAAATAGGATTCATGCTTCAATTACTTAGCAGTTGCACAAACACGTGCATATATGCGGTGACACAGAAGATGTTTAGAATGCAATTGTTGACTGTGTTAACATATCCCCTTCCTCGACTGATAAGATTAATTAAGCACTGAAAAATAATGAAAAACTGGAGCATCTAAAGCATCATAATCAAATATTAGAACCAGAACTGTTGAAATGCTTTACGCAAACAGACTCGGCACCCATTGTGACCGCGCTCGGCATTAACCATCCACTTACACTAATCTGACATTGATTCTATTCTCCATACATTGGATTAATCCCAGAGCCCTTCTACCCAATTCGGAATTAAGGGGCATTATCGGAGGAATTCGCAGAGGACGCACAACGTCCACATTGCTTGTCATTGGAAGGTGGGAGGTAACATATATTTTCAGGCTAAACCTATGTGGTCACAGAGAGAAAGCGCAAAGTCCACAAGCCAGCATGCGAGGTTAGGACTGAACCCGGGTCTGTAGCGTCATGAGGCAGACGCTCTCATAGCTGCGAGACTATTTTCCGCTGTTCCCGCAGCTTCGTTGCAAATACGAGGAATTTAGTTGGATAGTGCTCATCCCATTTTTGACCTCTAGTTGTGTCTAGCGTTGTCCAAATTAGTGTATATCCCCAAGTAGATTAAACAGTTCTAACACTGTTCGGTGGGTACCCCGACTCAGTCAGTTCTTGTGCCGTCAACACACTTCTTTCCTTGAACTCCAAGGTTAATTTCGCAATAAATATAATTTCTCAGTGTGAGCGATCAGAGGAACACCAAGGCTGGCGAACCAGCATATTGACAGACCATCCAAACTACACGTTTACAAAATATCCGCTTGGCTCCCCGACTCATTTCCGCCAAAGATTTAGTCAGTGATCGTGGTTTCCATTAACAAAACGAAGATGCCCAAATAAGGGATGGCATACATCACGGAGTTTGCATAATCCACAGGGAATCAATAATCTAAAGACAATCCTCTGGGAAGGTGATGGACGGACGAGTTCCAACACTGGGTTTCTGATAGGGACAGACAAGATAGTTGGGAGATAACCCGTACTCAATGGTCCATCAGTGAACCGTGATTAAAACCACGTCCTTGGTCATTTCAGGGAAGTGTCCCATCAAATACCCGCAGCAGAGATTTCACTCCTGGAAGCGGGAGATCTTGTGTGTAAAGGTGACGTCGCAAATTATGGAAGTCATTAGAAATTTGGCAAGTTTGTCATATATTTAACCCAAAATCTTACATATTAAGAGAGTAAAAGCAAACGTGTTTAATTGTCATGTGTATCATTTCAAAAATGTAAAATGCGCATGGAACCATTGTGACGCGAGCTATAGAAACTGTAACTGCTGTGAATGCGTGAAAAATGTGGGTCCTCTCAGAATGTTTTCCAGTATACGCTGTGAAGCTCTATGAAGTTCTGTAAATGTTTGAGAAAACCACCGCATCTCTACGAGATTTCTTACTGTCTTCCCCTGATTTGGGCCATAATTCTGAGTGCGACTGGTCCTCGTGTGAAGCCAGATTCAGGGTACTGGTCAGGCACACAATTCCCTCCAACACACGACACAGCGAGCAGGGGGCTACATAGAACCACATGGCTGCAAACCCGGGATGTTTAGTTTTGCTACCTACATTTGTTCTATTGGGCCCCACATTGTTGTCGTGCGATTGTAAATTGTGGTACTATAAGATAACAAATTGGAGGGAAAGGAAATAATGCTGACTTTATTGGGCGAGAGCAGTAGAGGGTTAGGGCTCTGTGTGGAGATGCGGCAACATGCGGCAACACACACACACACGCACACGCACACGCACACGCACGCACACGCACGCACACGCACACACACACACACAAGTATACATATACAACATATGTACAAAACGACAGCTAATGAATAACACGAAGGTGACATCAAATAATATGATGTAACGGCAGGGCACTCGAAGTTCAAATGTAAGCTGCAGATCGGAAACTCGCTGCCATGAAATGGACACCCGAGAGACCCAGAGTACAACGAATAGCGGATAATAATTTAGAATCTTTAGAAAATGGACATATTATGGTCGGAGACGTTCTTGAATTTGGAATTTGGACGGTGGGCCATGTAGATATCATATAACATATAACATATAACAACTACAGCATGGAAACAGGCCTGTCCGGCCCTACCAGTCCACGCCGACCATTCTCCCTGACCTAGTCTCATCTACCTGCACTCAGACCATAACCCTCCAATCCCCTCCTATCCATATACCTGTCCAATTTACTCTTAAATAATAAAATCGAGCCAGCCTCCACCACTTCCACCGGAAGCCCATTCCATACAGCCACAACCCTCTGAGTAAAGAAGTTCCCCTCATGTTACCCCTAAACCTTTGTCCCTCAATTCTGAAGCTAGATCGGTATGATCATTGCTGTTTGTTATCTATATCAATGATTTGGATGCGAACAGCAAGGCATAATTAATAAGTTTGCAGATGACACTAAAGTGGGTGGTATTATAAATGGCGAAGATGGTTGTCAAAATTGCAACAGGATCTTGACATGTTGGGCAGGTGGGCTGATGAATGATTAATGGGGATTTCATTCGCACGTTTCACAGCATATAGCTGAACATGATTGGAACGCGCCAAACCGGATGAAACGTCTCCGCTGGTTTCAGTTCCACTGTTGTTATTTTTTTTGCAAATCTTTCCCAGCAAGCAACAGCCGGAACACCGCCTCTCGCCACTTCCGCGCTGTTAATATCTGCACCTCACTCCGATTTTGTTGCATAACCTGAAAGCCATAGAGCCAACAATTCTAAACGCCACAGAGCTGTCGTGATTAATGTCTCTGATCAACAAACATTGTAGGTTGACGTTCTTGTCCAGATATTCTCCTGAACGAGTTTGATTCAGGACCACAGAGACACGCACTACAGGGGGAAGAACATTCTGCCCACGGTGTCTTCGCCATTCATTATGTACCTATCGGCATTCCTCAGTTGTCCCATCACTCGGATGGTAGCCGTTCTTGTCATTACATTTCAAAGGTTCATCTTAATGGGGGTTTTTTTCAAACGCTGACAATGGCTGCATCCATCACGAACTCAAGCAATGCGTTCTTGAAGCTAATACTAAGTGGCATAACCCTTGCTCATACACCCTCTTACCCCGTCATTTAAACAGCCTGCGCTCCGATTACGGGAACCTATGCGAAGCCGATACGTTTCTCACGTCTCTCGACCCGCTCCGGCCCTCATCGCTTTGTGAACTTCAAACAGAACCCCGCTCCTGGTTCATCTCTGGTTCTAAACGCACATGTCCCGCCTGTACTCGGAGACAGCAGCCACCACTTCAGGTAACATCCTAGTTCACCTGCAACCTCTGTCGTTTGCACAGTCCACGATTCCACCCAATATTTCAAATATGACTTTGATTTACAAAGTTGTAACGTGACATCCTGCTGTGCGGCCTGGCTCACGGAGATTCATTTCCCCGCTCTGCTTAACCCAGACCATGGAATCCCTCCATGCGAGTCCACTTTTCAAACGTAGGGTCATCGCTTTCACCATTTCGCTAAGAACGTGCCCTCTGTGCGCCAAGGAATACCAGATGTCCGTTCAAGTTATATCCCCGACACCCGATCTTACCCCTCACCCACACAGGTGCACAAATATTTCTCCCTTGCCTTGTCACCCTGCTACTTTCCTCCTCCTCGTACGCATATATCCCTTCCCCGAGTTCCTCACTGCCCTTTCATATCGCCACTACTCCCGCCCCTAACGTCCACTTCCACCATATTCCCCGCTGCGGTTTACATTCCAGTCCCCAACATTTCTCCTTATTTGACTGCCTTTGTTTTCTTTTCATCTCTCACCCTTGTCCGCGTCTCTACTCATCGGTCCCACATATACATCCGCCTATCGTTGCCGGGCATTGGCCCACCTGCTGTTCTCTGTTCCAGGTTTCCCTACACCCTCAGTATGAAGAAGTGTCCCGACACGGTGTCGTCTGTCCGTCCCCTCCAGAGGTGGAGCCTAAGCCGCGGGTTTGTCCAGCCTTTAATTTTGTTTCGCTGGCTGCTTCGGCTTTGTTTCCCTGTCCCAGATATGCGGAGGATGGAATGGAATTGGCCACTGTACATCGTGAAGAGCACAACAGGCTCAACATTTTTAGCGGGATGTAATACGTATGAGATACGTTTAAACAGCCGGCGCCGACAAGATGGCCTGCAGATTTGTATATGTACTTGAATTTATGGCTTCCTGATCTTATATTCTATGTGCAGTTTAATACCCTCCATGCTTTTATGAGTCTCCTTATCAAACTACGTTGCTGCCATTCTGTTTCCTTGCAAATGTGGTGGACACTTCATACACAGTTGTGAGGATCCTAATTTTCCATCATTAATGCCCAACAAGGCCTCCAAAAACGTGACACCTGAAGCAAGGAGGGGTTTCATCCTCGTTTGTGGGCCTCCTGTTAATGAGACAGAAAGCCTGATCTGCGGATCCAGAGAAGGTTCTGCAGATAACGGGCTCGTTGTTACACCGAGCGCTCAACGCGCCATGTCTCTTCCAAGTCAATTGTTATGGATGACGGGCGGGGCATTGGAGCAATTGCTATGCCTTTGATTCACAAAATACTATTCAAAATGAATTACAAGGCCACTGTTTAACGATGAGCGAACCTGGCGTTTTGATTCACTTGGGGATATTGTGCAGATAGTTATTACTACCGACCAAGGCTTGATCCGAGAAATCCGTGTGCAAAACTTGAAATAAGCTCAGTGCCAACGTGTATGACTAAGCGTTCCAATGGATAAAATGGTAACGTTAAACATATATGTTTGTTTGAATTAAATACACGCTAAATTAATTTAACATTTCCTTTGGGAAGGAAGTGGACGGTCGCACCTCGATTTGATTCCCGCTGTCAGAACAATCCCATCAGTAGGATTCTTCAGCTTGAACATTTTAAATACTGTAAAGCTAAGGAACTTAACAGAGACACAGACCAAGCTGGAATCACCCAGCAGGACAAATAATCCGTGGACGAACGAGAAACTATTGCAGACTCAGTTCAGTGACCCTTCATAGAACGAGGAAAGAAGACATGGAGACAGACTTCAGCAGCAGAGAGGTGGAGACAAATTGGCCGTACAATAGGAACGTCGCCGGCTGGGTGAGAGCAAAACACTCATTGTGGCAGTTTAGAAGACTATAATACATTGAATATATAAAACATAGAGCGATACATATAGTCATCTAAAAGCCTTTTACATGCCAGTGTAGTAACTGGTTCCACTGCCAGCACTGGCAGCGTGTTCCACAGGCAAACGTCCCTCTGTGTAAAAAGTACCTGCCCCGCACACATTCCTTGGAACATTGTCCATCTCCCATTAAATCTATGCTCTCCAGCTATGCTCTGGTATAAATATAAAATTATGAGAAATATGGATATGTAAGAAAGATAGAGGCCACTTCCCAGGGAGGAAATATGAATATGGATATGAAGAGGAAGATGGCTCTGATTGTCTGATCTATTTCTCATAATTCAAAGTACTTCTACCTGATCTGCCCGCCAACCTACGTTCCAGAGAAACTAATGCAACTTCGTTCAATTTCCCTCGACAGCCAATAATCGCTAAGCCAGGCAACATTCTGGTAAATATCTACTTCGACCTCTCCAAAGCTTCCACATTATTCCCATAATGGGGCGACAGAATCCTCGAAATGCGGAGTCATCAAAGCTGTACATTACTTGCCGACTCGTGCTCATTACACCGACCGATGAAAGCAAGCCACCCGCCTGTGGTAAATAAAATGCTGGAGGAACTGTGGTTAGCAAGCGGCATCTGCGAAGAGAGAACTGAGACTAACCTCAGGTCGGGACCCCGATGCTGACTGACTGGGGTCGGGTCTTGGAAGCTGAAAGAGAGATTGGGTAGAGAAAAACTTGGCGGGTCATCAGTGAATAAAGATGGGGATGAGTGATTTGTAGAAAGGTAGAATAAGTTACAAAAGCAATTGATGTAAACGGGGCAAAGACGATTTGCATAAGGAAAGAACCGGACGAGCGAAATATGGATAGAGGTAGGGATGTAGGTAGATGAGAAGAGGGGAGGGGAAAGAGTTGCCTTGCTGGCAGGACCCCCCACCCCAGGGCAGTTGCATTGTGTTGGCTCAACCAGATGACAGTGGGAGAGGCGGTCGTGCTTTGCGATGTGGCAAATTGCATCAACATAAGTGGGCTGCTTTGGGAAATAAATGCCCTGCATTGAAGTGGATCAATTACACTGGTGCTGCATCATCATGACCAAGGTGGCACTGAGCAGCGAGCTGCATTGGTGTGGGCTTTCTGCACTAAAGACATTGAGACAGCACGATTGAACTTCCTGCAACCTCGCTGGATTGGAATGCTGACATTATGTTAGCGGACAGTGACTGAGCTGCATTGATGTGATTGCTCTGCTCTGGAAGCTGGGCTGCATTGAGTGCACTGACACTGAAGAGATGTGACACTGAAGAAATGTACCACTGGAGATGTACCACTCGGCCGGACCGTTGGCAATCGCCCAGGAGTCGGTGTGCAGTCGGACTGGAGTATTGTCGTTGGATAAGGGAAGGGTGGCCGCCACAAGCTCGGCCATTTGACACGAGCCACCAGAGCCATCACATAGACTCACGTATCATCGAATGCACTCTCAAACCCCGTGTACACAGCAGAGCACGCGGCCGGATCGTATCCTGTTGTTCACCTGGCACCGTTCGAGACCGGGGTTCTCTTTTCCTGGAAGGGCGCCTGACACGGTCATTTATGGCGTTTCTCGTCCATTCAGACCGTGCCATACCCCCTCCCGTGAGCCAGTCATAAGCCCGTTGTGCGCAACGTTTCTGCACTAATAGCAGTAGGTGGTCCGCCCAGCTATTGCAGTGTTTTTTGCATAGCAATATGCATGGATATTCGGGGAAAGGAAGGATATTCAGTCAACCTAGGCCTGCAGTTCATCCTCCAGCACCTGTACCGCGAGGGGACTTAAGCAATATTTGGTTTGTGGATTTAGCTCTGCATTCAACACCATTGGGCCAGTGCCTCTACACTCCAAACTCTCCTGGTTGGCTGTGCCTGAACCCCTCTGTCAGTGGATCACCAACTTCCGGACAGACAGGAAGCAGCTTTTGAGGCTGGGTAGGCACACCTCTGATCCGCTGATCCTCACAGCACAAGAACATCTCACGACTGCGTACTTGCCTTTACTCTCTACACCAACGACTGCACCTCCACATACACCTCTGTCAATCTTTTGAAGTGTGCAGAGAACACAACCCCTGATTGAACTGATCTAGCATAGGGAGGAATCTGCCTACAGACGGTAAGTTCCTTGGTGCCATCATCTCCAGGCCCCTTAAATGGGAGGCCACCATCGACTCCACAGTCAAAACGGCCCAACAGAGGATGCACTTCCTGCGGCTGCTGAGAAAACACAATCTGCCACAGGCACTGATGGTCCAGTTTTATACTGCCATCATGGAGTCTGTCTTCACCTTCTCCATCATGGTCTGGATTGGCTCAGCCTCCAAGCATGACATCCGGAGTTAGCAGCGCATCGTTCGATCAGCTGCGAAGTTTGTTGGCTGCAACCTTTCCCCCATTGCCGAACTCTGCTCTGCAAGGGCCAGGAAGGGAACGGCTAAGATCATGTCTGATACGTCTCACCATGGCCACAACCTCTTTGAAGCACTTCCCTTCTGGGAGGCGACTCCGGACTGTCAAAGCCGCCACAGCCAGACATAAAAACAGCGTTTTTTCCCCACGAGCAGTAGCTCTCAACAGCCAAAAGTCTGTAGCTCCCTTTTGCTCGGGTATTTTATTTTATTCTTCACATGTTTAAATTTTAATGTTTTCTTTTTAGTTGTCCACTGTATGTCGTGTTATCTTTGCGAGCAAAGCAATTTGTACGAATTTATCCAATTAAATTCAATTCACTTCTATGCATGCTCATCCTTCCTCTGGCCTACTGACAAGAATTTCGAAAAGTACTCCAGGTGCGGTCTAACCTGTCTTTGCAAAGTTACAAAAGAGCGTCGCCAGATTTATGTTCCATGCACCGACCTGCGGTATTAACCGCGTTATTAGGGTGTTCACAGGGAAACTACTCGTGTCCCCTCTATCGGCCAGCAGGAGACTTCAATTGCAAGAACTTTCTTCAACAGATATTCCGTTGTGCTCCGGGGACACAGGTGACTGCAGTTGCTGAAACCTGGAGCAAAGCACAAACTACCCTGAGAAACACAGCGGGTCAAGCAGCATGTGGGTCATAGAATAGAATAGAATTTCTTTATTGTCATTGTGGTGGTACATAAAAGGAAATTCAGGCGCACTGCCTAAGCGGAGCTCAAATGTACAAGATAAAAAATAACAATGAAGTAACAGTAAAAGAGTGAGAAAATCCAAGGGATAGACGAAGTGGAGGTAAGTGTAGACCTGGTGGTTACATGGTTTTCAGATGTCTGCAAATTTGGGGAGCGCGAACAATAAGGGAGCCTATAAAAGATACATCGTTGATAGATATGAACGAAGATGAAGTAAGTGGAGGGCTATCCGGGAAAGTACAAGATGGGAGGTGAAATATAAGGGGAAGATATAACATTAATGAATGACCCTTAAAACCTTGACCTTCAGAACAATATTGGGGTGGAGTCCATCATCCCAGGTAAGTGGCAACGCAAGTAGGTAGAGATGTAAAGAGGCGTATGGTATATTGTATTCGGTAGCCCTGATGAGGCTTCCCTCCTTTCTGCGAGATTATTAGTGTAGACTTGGCGATGGTTTCGTCGGATACTTGCACTCTGTCAGCAAAGTCATGCTCGAGCTCCCGTTTATGAACTATTTTAACTCCGCTGCCCGTTTCCGTATCCATGTTTCAGCCCTTGGCACCTTGGGTTGCAAGGGTGAAGCCACACGAAAACGGGAGAATCAGCGCCTCGTATTTCAACCCAGCCGCATGGACACTGAATTCTCCAATTTCAAGTAATACACCGCAAACGCCGTCTCTCTTTCCCCGGTCACGGACCCCTCCACAGATGTACACATTCCCCTATCATCTCGCACTACACTCATCATACTCCGTTCTCCTCTCGCTCTTATCCCACACCGTGCCACACACTTGCATTGATCCGTCTTATCTTCCCTCCCCTCTTCTCATCTACCTTCATCCCTACCTTTGTCCATATTTCACTCTTCTGGTTCTTTCCCTATTCAAATCGTCTTTGCCCCGTTTACATCAATAGTTTTTGTAACTTATTCTACCTATCTCCAAATCACTCGACCCCATCTCTATTCACATCAGCCGACAGGTTTTCTCTACCCAATCTCTCTATTTCAGCTTTCTGGATCCGACTCCAGTCAGTCAGCATCGGGGTCCCAACCCGAGGATAGTCTCTCTTCTCTCTCCGCAGATGCTGCTTCATAATCGGAGTTCCTCCAGCATTTTATTTACCACCGACTTGTGTCTTGCTTTCATCGGTCGGGGCGATGAGTATGAGTCCTTCTGCAGTTGTATAGGGCCCTAGTGAGACCGCACCTGGAGTACTGTGTGCAGTTTTGGTCTCCAAATTTGAGGAAGGATATTCTTGGTATTGAGGGCGTGCATCGTAGGTTTACTAGGTTAATTCCCGGAATTGCGGGACTGTCGTATGTTGGAAGATTGGAGCGGGTAGGCTTGGAAACACTGGAATTTAGAAGGATGAGAGGGGATCTTATCGAAACGTATAAGATTATTAAGGGGTTGGACACGTTAGAGGCAGGAAACATGTTCCCTATGTTGGGGGAGTCCAGAACCAGAAGCCACAGTTTAAGAATAAGGGATGGGCCATTTAGAACGGAGATGAGGAAAAACTATTTCAGTCAGAGAGTTGTAAATCTGTGGAATTCCCTGCCCCAGAAGGCAGTGGAGGCCAATTATTTGAATGCAATCAAGAGAGAGCTAGGGTAGCGCAGTCAGGGGGTATGGGGAGAAGGCAGGAACGGGGTACTGTTTGGGAATGATCAGCCATGATCACATTGAATGGTGGTGCTGGCTTGAAGGGCCGAATGGCCTACTCCTGCACCCATTGTCTATTGTCCATTGAGTCAGCAAGTAATGTTACAGCTTTGATGACTCCGCATTTCGAGGATACTGGCGCCCCATTATGTGAAGAATGTGGAAGCTTTGGAGAGGTCGAAGAAGATATTGACCAGAATGTTGCCTGGCTTAGCGATTATTAGCTGTAGGGGGGAATTGAACGAAGTTGCATTAGTTTCTCTGGAACGTAGGTTGGCGGGGATATCAGGTAGAAGAACTTTGAATTTTGAGAAATAGGTGAGACATCAGAGCCATCTTCCTCTTCATATCCATATTCATATTTCCTCCCTGGGAAGTGGCCTTTGACTTTCTTACCTGTCTTTATTTCTCATAATTTTATATTTATAACAGAGCATAGCTAGAGAGCATAGATTTAATGTGAGATGGACAATGTTTTAAGGAATGTGTGCGGGGCATAAACTTTTTCCATAGAGGGGCGTTTGCATCTGGAACACGCTGCCAGTGCTGGCAAAGGAACCAGTTAAAATACTGGCATGTAAAAGGCTTTCAGATGAGTATATGTATTGCTCTTGTTCAATGTTTTGAATGTATAATAATCTACTTCTAAACTGTCACGTTGAGTCCCTTGGTCTCACCCAGCCAGCGACGTTCCTATTGTACGGCCCATTCGTCACTACCTCTCTCCTGCTTAATTCTGTCTTCGTTTCCTCTTTCATCAAAAGAGTAATTCATAACTTTTCGTTCTTATCAACTGTTTTTTCTTCAATCAATACAATAAAAATCGTGTAGTCGTTACCGTGTGGTCCTTGTGAGTGTAGCTGGCGCGAGTGTGGCAGTCGAGAGTGTGGCAGTCGAGAGTGTGGCAGATGTGAGTGTGACTGGCGCGGGTGTGGTAAAAATGTATTCTTTCCATCCTCCGAGACTAAACTGACCCACAATCTCTGTCGCTATGCTAGTCTCCTCCCATGTCGACACTCCCCATTACGTATCGAATCACACCCACAAGCATGCAAAAAAAAGACAGAAACTAGAAATATTAAACATAGGTATGTAGGTTAATTGGCTGGGTAAATGTAAAAATTGTCCCTAGTGGGTTAGTGTTAATGTACGGGGATCGCTGGGCGGCACGGACTTGGTGGGCCGAAAAGGCCTGTTTCCGGCTGTATATATATGATATGATATGATATGATAGCCATAATACAATGACAATAACTAAATTAAGCGTAAATGGCTCCTACACACCGGCCCCTAATTGTTCTGCGTATATAACGAAGCAATTACCAATAGGTACTAAAAGGAGCTATAAAAGCTTAATATTTATCAAAAACAAAAGTAATATGCATTATATTTTGGCATTCAAACTTCTTTAGCGATTCTTCAATCTTCTCCTTCACCTTCCAGAAGCAGACATATCTTGGTTATCGGTCTTACCAAGATGATGTCTTTAGTCTGAAGTCGTACAGTACGCAGAAAACCTTTAACGTCTGGCATGATCTCCAGTATCTTTTTACGAAGTTTTGACAAGATGTGATTTCTTCCTCCACGTCCGATCTGTTCATGAATATGTCGTAACAGCAATGTTGAAATATGAAAGTCCTTCGAGAGAATAATAGGATGCTTAGCTTCTTCAGGCACCGCTAGTTTATTTAGGTGACCACCTACTCTCAGAAGTCCTTTATCCAGTATCGGGACAAGCCTGCATAAACAACTACAACTACTTCTTTTCACACCATGTTCACCAGCTTGTAATGCTGATAGCTCTTCCTTATATTCTTTTCTTTGACAGAAAGAAATAACTGCATTTTCTGCCTTTAAAATATCATTCGGACATAAACACTGTCCCCGGTACAATACTCAACCTTTTCTTTCAGCTTGCCAGGATCCGTTTCAAAGCCACTCATAGGAGCCCGATTTTCCTTTTTCTTACGAGTCCACTGCAAAAGCAATGTTTTTAATTTAAGAAACTAAGCCACCACAGTCTTCATCTTATTCCATGATGAGAAATGGGTAATTAAATAGTTTGTTGAATCCAATGGGTCCTTAATAATGGCGTTCACTAAGATGTCTTCCTTGATCTCCGGATCATTAGCAGAAATTTCAGTTTCCAGGTTAAACTTTGGCCATTCTCGGTCTGGTTTACATAGAAACTCTGGCCATTGATCCATCTCTTACTGCTATCTATAGGTAACTTATTCTACCTATCTCCAAATCCCTCGTCCCCATCTCTATTCACATCAGCCGACAGGTTTTCTCTACCCAATCTCTCTATTTCAGCTTTCGAGACCCGACTCCAGTCAGTCAGCATCGGGGTCCCGACCCGAGGATATCCTCTCTTCTCCCTCCGCAGATGCTGCTTGATAAACGGAGTTCCTCCAGCATTTTTTTTACCACAGGCTTGTGGCTTGCTTTCATCGGTCGAGGTGATGAGTATAAGTCCTTCTGCAGTTGTACAGGGCCTTAGTGAGACCGCACCTGGAGTACTGTTTCATCACCACTAGATGGCAGCGCGTGCAGACGCAGCGGCCCCACACTCTCCCGATTTTTCGAGTGTTTTTAATGTTTTATCAAGTTCGTCATGTTTGTCACTTCAACAACTCTGGACAGTCAGCAGTAGACAGTATAGTCGTGAGTTCTTGCTGGACAAGAAAACAACATCATCAACACTGGACGCTATGCTTGCAGAGGAACTTAGCGGCCTCAGAATACTCTGCCTGACCTCGACCTTGGCCTCGAGTGCTGCCCCCCGGCTGGAAAGGAGACACCGCAGGCGGTGTGAGAGGAAGCAGAAGAGGGGTAAGCGCGGAGGCATCCGGGCTAGGCTAGCGGCTAGCCCACACAGACCGGCTATTCCGAGCATGCTAATGGCTAATGTACGCTCACTGGACAATAAAATGGACACTATAAGACTTCTCCGGTCGACCCAGCGTGAGGTGAGGGAATGCTGTGTTTACGTTTTTACGGAAACATGGCTTAATGACAACATCCCGGACTCCGCTGTTCAGCTCGACCGGCTAACATGCTACCGATCGGACAGAGCTACGGTTAGCGGGGGGAAGACTCGCGGCGGCGGTGTGATTGTTTACATCAGTGATGCTTGGTGTCGGGACGCTGTGTTGGTCTACAAACACTGTTCACCGCTGGCGGAGTTTATGGTTGTGAAGTGCCGACCTTTCTACCTCCCGAGGGAGCTAACAGCTATCCTGTTAGTCGCTGTTTACATCCCTCCCAGTTCCAACAACAAGGACAGAGAGGAGGCACTCTGCGAACTGTACCGGGCCATCTCTGAGCAGCAGACAGCACACCCAGATGGCTTTCTCATCGTAGCTGGGGACTTCAACCATGCTAACCTAAAAACTGTCATGCCCAAAGTATACCAGCATGTTGATTTCCCAACACGAGAAGACAACACCTTGGACCTTGTCTACACGACCATCAAAGGAGCATACAAGGCTTCCCCCCTCCCCCACATCGGCCTCTCTGATCACCTCACCGTTCTGCTGAAACCGGCATACAGACCCCGGGTGAAAGTCACCAAACCGGTTTCAAAAGAGGTACGTGTGTGGTCAGAGGACAGCACAGCTGCACTCCAAAACTGCTTTGAGACTACAGACTGGGACATGTTCAAGCAGGCAGCAACATACAACAACACAACCAACATTCAGGAATACACAGAGACAGTTCCAGGCTACATCACCAAATGCATTGACGATGTGACCCACACCAGAGCCATCACCATCCGGGCTAACCAGAAGCCATGGCTGACAGGGGAGGTCCATGGGCTGCTGAGGGTCCGCAACGCTGCCTTCAGAGAGGGCAATCCAGCCGGTCTCAGAGCAGCCAGGGCCAACCTTTCCAGTGGCATCAGGAAAGCCAAACAACACTACACCCGGCGCATCACAGCCCACTTCAGTGACAGCAGAGACACACGGAGCCTGTGGAAGGGTATTAGGACTATCACGGACTACAAACCCTTACCACAGACCTGTGACAGTGACACCTCTCTCTTGAACGACCTCAACGGCTTCTTCGCACGCTTTGAAGCACAGAGCAACACACCTGCGCAGAAAACAACTCCCCCCCCCCAACGACCAGGCTATTTGTCTGTCTCCAGGCAGTGTGAGGAGCACACTGTTAAGGATTAACACCCGGAAAGCTTCTGGACCTGACAACATTCCTGGTCGTGTGCTAAAAGACTGCGCAGCTGAGCTCACAGATGTCCTCACAGACATCTTCAACATCTCCCTGAGCCAGGCTGTTGTTCCCTTGTGCTTCAAAGAAACCACCATCATACCTGTGCCCAAGAAGTCTTCTCCATCCTGCTTCAACGACTACCGCCCTGTAGCGCTGACTTCAACCATCATGAAGTGCTTCGAGAGGCTGGTCATGAAGCAGATCAGATCCAACCTCCCCCCTCCCTGGACCCGTTTCAGTTTGCATATCGAGCTAAGCGGTCCACTGAGGATGCCATCTCCTCTGCTCTACACCCAGCCCTCACCCACTTGGACACTAAAAACTCATATGTTAGGATGCTGTTCATAGACTTTAGCTCAGCATTTAACACCATCATCCCCCAGCAGCTGGTTTGTAAACTAACAAATCTGGGCCTCAGCCCCCTTCTCTGCAACTGGCTGCTGGACTTCCTCACTGCCAGACCCCAGTCCGTACGGGTCGGCAGCAACACATCGGACACCATCACGCTGAGTACGGGTGCCCCACAAGGATGTGTGCTAAGCCCCCTGCTCTTCACCTTGCTGACCCACGACTGCACACCCACCTACAGCTCCAACCACTTCGTCAAGTTTGCGGATGACACAACAGTGGTGGGTCTCATCAGCAACAACGACGAGACCCACTACAGGAAGGAGGTGGACCAGCTGGCCGCGTGGTGCACAGACAACAATCTCTTCCTGAATGTGGAGAAAACAAAGGAGATTGTTGTCGACTTCAGGAGAACGCACACCCAACACCCCCACCCACTGACCATCAATGGTGCTGCTGTGGAGCAGGTGAGCAGCACCAAATTTCTGGGGGTGAACATCACCGAGGATCTCTCCTGGAGCAACAACATCACGTCCATCGCCAAGAAAGCCCAGCAGCGCCTCTACTTCCTCCGCAAACTGAAGAGAGCGGGAGCCCCCACACCCATCATGTACACTTTTTACCGAGGTGCCATCGAGAGCATCCTCAGCAGCTGCATCACTGTGTGGTTCGGAAGCTGCACAGCCTCCAGCCGTAAGACCCTGCAGCGCATAGTGAACACTGCTGAGAGGATCACTGGCGCCTCACTCCCAACACTCCTGGTCCTTTACACCACCCGCCTCACCCGCAAAGCATTGAGCATTGTGGGTGACCCCTCCCACCCCTCCAACAGCCTCTTCACCCTCCTGCCTTCAGGGAGAAGGTTTCGCAGCCTGAGGTCAAGCACCACCCGACTAAAGAACAGTTTTTTCCACCAGGCTGTCAGGATGCTGAACTCTCTCCCCTCCCTTCCTCCTCTCTCCCCTGCCCCTATGGGACCTGGACTTTAACACCCCACACACACGCACCAGACACTTTTTTTTTTTTTTTAATTTGAAGTGACTATATTTTATATTTTATATTTTATGTTGATTGTTGTTTGCTGTGCCTTTTGTTTTATGCACTTTGTTCCTCGGGATTGTGGGAAACGGTATTTCGATTTTCTGTCTGTGTAAACTGGCTGAGGATTGACAATAAAATTGACTTTGACTTGACTTTGACTTGACTGTTTGCAGTTTTGGTCTCCAAATTTGAGGAAGGATATTCTTGCCATTGAGGGCGTGTAGCGTAGGTTTACTAGGTTAATTCCCGGAATTGCGGGACTGTCGTATGTTGGAAGACTGGAGCGACTAGCCTTGTATACACTGGAATTTAGAAGGATGAGAGGGGATCTTATTGAAACATATAAGATTATTAAGGGGTTGGACACGTTAGAGGCAGGAAACATGTTCCCAATGTTGGGGGAGTCCAGAACCAGGGGCCACAGTTTAAGAATAAGGGGTAGGCCATTTAGAACGGAGATGATGAAAAACGTTTTCAGTCAGAGAGTTGTAAATCTGTGTAATTCTCTGCCGCAGAAGGCAGTGGAAGCCAATTCTTTGAATGCATTCAAGAGAGAGCTAGATAGAGCTCTTAAGGGTAGCGGAGTCAGGGGATATGGGGAGAAGGCAGGAACGGGGTACTGATTGAGAATGATCAGCCATGATCACATTGAATGGTGGTGCTGGCCTACTCCTGCACCTGTTGTCTATTTTTTTTTTTTTTAAATTTTTTAAAAATATTTTATTTAAGTTTTAACAGAACCCATACGTTATACATTTTACATTCCTTAGTAAACAATAGTCACTGACCTATAACTTCGTTTATACACGTATTGTTCTGTATTTTCTCCCCCTCCCCCCACCCCCCCCCACCCCCAGTTCAAAAGAAGGAAAAAGAAAAAGCAGAAGAAAGAAAGAAAAAGAAAAACCTGGAGTCCCGAGGGAGTCACTTCCGAGTAATTTCTTTTTAAATTCTTGTTAGGTATCAAAGCAATCCTGAATTTAACTACTTCCTATTCTTAATCCTAGCTTTTCCATGAATGGGTTCCACACCTTCAAAAAGAAGTCATATCCATTTCTCAGATTATACGTTGCTTTTTCTAATGGGATACAACTCCGCATTTCTGCATGCCATCTTTCAAATCTTATTTCATTTTGTTCTTTCCATGTGACCGCAACACATTTTTTTGCTACTGCTAATGATATTTTGAGAAATCTTTCCTGATGTTTATCCAAACTTAGCTTTGGTATTATTCCTTTTGTATCTCCTAGCAAAAACAACCTTGAATCCATTGGTATGATCTTATTCATCAATTGATCTAAAAACTTTTTTAGGTCTTGCCAAAAAGGAATTACCTTCTGACATGCCCATGTAGAGTGTATAAAAGTGCCCACGTCTTGGTTGCATCTAAAACACCTTTCAGATGAGTTTGGTTTAAATTTATTTAATTTTTCCGGGGTTAAATATAGTTGCTGCAAAAAATTATACTGTACTAAGCTGTATCTCACATTAATAGTATTTTTCATACTATCTAAACACAGTCTTTCCCAACTTGGTTCATCAATAATAATATTAAGATCTGTTTCCCATCTTTGTCTTGCTTTATGAATTCCTATCTTTGGACTAGATATCTGTAGTAGTTTATACATTGATGATATAAAAAATTTCATTCCCTTGCCCTGAATCAAGGATTCGATTCCTTTAATCTGAAATAGAGACATTGAATTACCTAACTTTTCCCTTAAAAAAGATTGTAATTGATAATAGAAAAAAATACTATTCCCTGGAATTTGATATTTATTTCTCAATTGCGAAAATGTCAAAAAGATATTCCCTTCATAGCAGTCTCCTATATTTTTAATACCCTTCTGTTCCCAGAGTTGTAGTATTTGATTATTCCAAGCAAACGGCAATAATCCATTTTTTACTAATGGAGTTTTAGCTGTTAAGAAAAATCTTTTATCCTTAACTTTAACTGTTTTCAACAATGTATTAATTAAATGTTTTAGCAAAGGTGACTCTTTATCCTTAACTAATAGCTTCGCTTCCCATTTATATATAAATTCTTCTGGACAAGATTCTTTTATTTTATCCATTTCAATTTTAACCCATGCTGTTTTTCCACCCTCTTGATAAAAGGATGAAATAAAACTCATTTGTGCTGCCAGATAGTAATTTTTAAAATTTGGTAATTGCAATCCACCTAATTCAAATTTCCATGTTAATTTTTCCAGAGACACTCTTGGCATTTTACCTTTCCAAAGAAAATTCCTCACAGTTTTGTTCAATTCTTGAAAAAAATTATTTGGCAAAGGTATAGGCAGTGTTGAAAATAAATACTGTATCCTCGGAAAAATATTCATCTTAATACAATTCACTCTCCCTATCAATGTAATTGGAAGATTCATCCATTTCTTCAGGTCCTCATCTACTTTTTTTATTAGTGGTTTATAATTTAATTTATACAAATTATTTAACTTATTATCTACATTAACTCCTAAAAACTTAATGCCTTCTTTTTGCCATTTAAACGGACTTTCTCTTTTACATTGATCATAATTGCCTTCAACAAGAGGCATTATTTCAGTTTTATCTTTATTAATTTTATATCCTGATACTTTCCCATATTCTTCCAGTCTGAAATATAATTTTCTTAAGGATTCCAATGGTCTAGTAAGACAAATTAAGACATCATCAGCAAATAAAGTAATTTTGTGATCTTCCTTATTAACTTTAAATCCTTTAATATCTAAATCTGCTCTTATTAGCTCTGCCAGAGGTTCAATGGCCAATACAAATAAAGCCGGTGACAAGGGACATCCCTGTCTACTAGATCTTTCCAAATTAAATGATTGAGAAGATTGGCCATTTGTCACCACTTTGGCTTTAGGTTGTTTATAAAGACCTTTTACCCAGTTAATAAAACCATTTCCTAATCGATACTTCTCTAATACTTTAAATAAAAAATCCCATTCTAACCTGTCAAACGCCTTTTCAGCATCTAAAGCAACTGCTACGCTCAATTCCTTTCTTTTCTGTGCTAAATGTAAAATACTTATAAATCTTGCTACATTATCAGATATTTTCCTTTTTTTGACAAATCCAGTTTGGTCCTCTTTAACCAGCTTTGGTAAATATTCTGCCAATCTCCTTGCTAAAAGTTTAGCAACTATTTTATAATCTGCATTCAACAATGATATTGGTCTATAAGAAGATGCATTTAAAGGGTCTTTCCCTTTTTTTTAAATTACAGTTATAATTGCCAATGAGAAGGAGTCTGGTAATGTAGAAGTTTTTTCCGCTTGATGTATCACTTCCATAAATAGTGGTAACAACAAATCTTTAAATTTTTTATAGAACTCAGGCGGAAAATCATCTTCCCCTGGAGATTTATTACTTGGTAAAGAATATAATACGTCCTCCACCTCTCTCAAAGTAAAGGAGGCATTTAGTCCCATCTGCTCCTCATTAGAGATTGTTGGTAATTGTATCTTGGATAAAAAATTATTTATCTTAATTTCATTCTTTTCAGATTCAGAATGATACAGATTAGTGTAGAATTGCTTAAATACCTCATTGATTTCTCTAGGTTTATAAGTAATAATGTTCTGATCTGTTCTAATTGAATTTATTGTTCTTGATATTTGTTCTTCTTTCAGTTGCCATGCCAATACCTAGTGCGCTCTTTCTCCTAATTCATAATATCTTTGGTTAGTTCGTAATATTCGTTTTTCTGTTCTGTGAGTATGTAAAGTATTGTATTGAAATTTTTTATTTGCAAGTTGTGTTTTTTTTGTATCTGAAGAAGTTTTCTGTAAGTCTTTTTCTAATACGGTGATTTCTTTTTCTAATCTTTCAGATTCCTTCCTATAGTCTTTTTTATCTTAGATGAGTAGCTTATAATTTGGCCTCTCAAATAAGCCTTCATTGCATCCCATACAATAAATCTATCATCCACTGAATTTAAATTTGTCTCCAAATATAATTCAATTTGTCCTCGAATAAAATCACAGAAGTCTTGTCTTTTCAATAGTAAAGAGTTGAGTCTCCATCTATACACTGACTGTTCTTTATCTGGCATCGTAATTTTCATGAATAATGGTGAGTGATCCGATAACAATCTAGCCTTGTAATCTATTTGTATTATTCTACCGCTTAATTGAGCTGAAATCAAAAATAGATCTATTCTAGAATATGTATCATGTCTATTGGAATAAAAAGAGTAATCTGTTGTCTATTGTCTATTGAGTCAGCAAGTAATGTTACAGCTTTGATGACTCCGCATTTCGAGGATTCTGTCGCCCCATTATGTGAAGAATGTGGAAGCTTTGGAGAGGTCGAAGAAGATATTGGCCAGAATGTTGCCTGTCTTAGCGATTATTAGCTGTAGGAGGAAATTGAACGAAGTTGCATTAGTTTCTCTGGAACGTAGGTTGGCGGGGAGATGGGTAGAAGTACTTTGAATTTTGAGAAATAGGTGAGACATCAGAGCCATCTTCCTCTTCATATCCATATTCATATATCCTCCCTGGGAAGTGGCCTTTGACTTTCTTACCTGTCTTTATTTCTCATAATTTTATATTTATAGCAGAGCATAGCTAGAGAGCATAGATTTAATGTGAGATGGACAATGTTTTAAGGAATGTGTGCGGGGCAGGAACATTTTACACAGAGGAGCGTTTGCATCTGGAACACGCTGTCAGTGCTGGCAGTGGAACCAGTTAAAATACTGGCATGTAAAAGGCATTCAGATGAGTATATGTATTGCTCTATGTTCTATGTTTTGAATGTATTATAATCTACTTCTAAACTGCCACGTTGAGTCCCTTGGTCTCACCCAGCCGGCGATGTTCCTATTGTACGGCCCATTCGTCACCACCTCTCTCCTGCTTAAGTCTGTCTCCGTTTCCTCTTTCATCGTTCTATGAAGGGTCCCTGACCTGAGACTGCAATAGTTTCTCGTTCTTCCACGGATTATCTGTTCTACTGGGTGATTCCAACATTTTCCGTGTCTCTGTAAAGTTTTTTAGCTTTACAGTATTTAAGATGTTCAAGCTGAAGAATCCGACTGATGGAACTGTTCTGACAGCGGGAGACAAATCGAGTCGCGACCGTCCACTTCTTTTCCAAAGGTAATGTAAAACTAATTTAGCGTGTATTTAATTCAAGCAAACTTATACGTTTCACGTCACCATTTTATCCCTTGGAACACTTCTCAATCATACACGTTGGCACTGAGCTTATTTCAGGTTTTGCACCGGGATTTCTCGGATCAATCGATAGCAATAAGTCTATGCACAATATCCCCAAGTGAATCAAAACACCACATTCGCCCACGGTTAAACAGTGAGCTTGTAATTCGGTTTGAATAGTATTTTGTGAATCAAAGGCACAGCAATTGCTCCCATGCCCCGCCCGTCATCCATAACAATTGACTTGGAAGAGATATGGCGCTTTGAGCGCTCAGTGTACCAACGAGCCCGTTATCTGCAGAACCTTCTCTGGATCCGCAGATCAGGCTCCCTGTCTAATTAACAGGAGGCCCATAAACGAGGATGAAACCCATCCTTGCTTCAGGTGTTACGTTTTTGGAGGCCTTGTAGAGCTAGGATATATATGACAGAAAATGAGGATTTTCGCAACTGTGTATGAAGTGTCCACCACATGTCCAAGGATACAGAATGGCAACAACGTAGTTTGATACGGAGACTCATAAAAGGATGGAGGGTATTAAACTGCACATAGAATATAAGATCAGGAAGCCATAAATTCAAGTACATTTAAAAATCTGCAGGCCATCTTGTCGGCGCCGGCTGTTTAAACGTATCTCATAAGTATTTCACCCGCAAAAAAATGTTGAGCCTGTTGTGCTCTTTACGATTTGCAGTGGCCAATTCCATTCCATCTTCCGCATATCTGGGACAAGGAAGCAAGGCCGAAGCAGCCAGCGAAGCGAAATAAAAGGCTGGACAAAACCAGCGGCTGAGGCTCCACCTCTGGAGTGGACGGACAGACGACACCATGTCGGGGCACTTCTTCATACTGAGAGTGTCGGGCGAGAAACCTGGAACAAAGAGTAGCAGGTGGGCCAATGTCCAGGAAATGATAGGCGGATGAGCCAAAACATTATGACCACTGACAGGCGAAATGAATAACATTGGTAATCTTACAATGACACTGCCAAGGGGTGGGATATATTAGGCAGCAAGTGAACCGTCAGTTTTTGAAGATGATGTGTTAGATGCAGGAGAAATGGGCAGGAAATTAGCGACTTTGACAAGGGCCAAATTGTTATGGCCAGACGACTGGGTCAGAGCATCTCTGAAACGGCAAGGCTTGTGGGGTGCTCCCGGTCAGCAGTGGTGAGTACCTACCGACAGTGGTCCGAGAAGGGATAAACCACAAACCGGCGACAGACAGTGTAATGGCAGTTTCTATACATTCTCAAAGTCCAACTTCGATAGCCATTACTGCTCGGGGATGGAATGGTATAGCTTATGCACACACCGCACTCCGAGATAAGAAAGATGAAACTTCCAAACGCTGTTTCTTGATTATTTGGTCTTTATTAAAGTAGCACAAATCAAAAGAGTAATTCATAACTTTTCGTTCTTATCAACTGTTTTTTCTTCAAGCAATACAATAAAAACCGTGTAGTCGTTGCCGTGTGCTCCTTGTGAGTGTAGCTGGCGCGAATGTGGCAGTCGAGGGTGTGGCAGTCGAGAGTGTGGCAGACATGAGTGTGGTAAAAAAATGTATTCTTTCCATCCTCCGAGACTAAACTGACCCACAATCTCTGTAGCTACGTTAGTCTCCTCCCATGTCGACACTCCCCATTACGTATCGAATCACACCCACAAGCATGCAAAAAAAAGACAGAAACTAGAAATATTAAACATAGCCATAATACAATGACAGTAACTAAATTAAGCGTAAATGGCTCCTACACACCGGCCCCTAATTGTTTTGCGTGTATAACGAAGCGATTATCAATAGATACTGAAAGGAGCTATAAAAGCTTAATATTTATCAAAAACAAAAGTAATGTGCATTATATTTTGGCATTCAAACTTCTTTAGCGATTCTTCAATCTTCTCCTTCACCTTCTAGAAGCAGACATATCTTGGTTAGCGGTCTTACCAAGATGTTGTCCTTAGTCTGAAGTCGTAAAGTACGCACAAAACCTTTAACGTCTGGCATGATCTCCAGTATCTTTTTACAAAGTTCAACAAGATGTGATTTCTTCCTCCATGTCCGATCTGTTCATGAATATATCGTAACAGCAATGTTGAAATATGAAAGTCCTTCGAGAAAATAATAGGATGCTTAGCTTCTTCATGCACCGCTAGTTTATTTAGGTGACCACCTACTCTCAGAAGTCCTTTATCCAGTATCGGGTCAAGCCTGTATAAACAACTACTTCTTTTAACACCATGTTCACCAGCTTGTAATGCTGATAGCTCTTCCTTATATTCTTGTCTTTGACAGAAAGAGATAACTGCATTTTCTGCCTTAAAAAGATCATCCGGACATAAACACTGTCCCCGTACCTTTTCTTTCCGCTTGCCAGGATCCGTTTCAAAGCCACTCATAGGAGCCCGGTTTTACTTTTTCTTACGAGGCCACTGCAAAAGCATTTTTTTTAATTTAAGAAACTAAGCCACCACAGTCTTCAACTTATTCCATGATGAGAAATGGGTAATTAAATTGAATGTTGAATCCAATGGGTTCTTAATAATGGTGTTCACTAAGATGTCTTCCTTGATCTCCGGAACATTAGCAGAGATTTCAGTTTCCAGGTTAAACTTTGGCCATTCTCGGTCTGGTTTACATAGAAACTCTGGCCATTGATCCATCTCTTACTGCTATCTATAGTTAACTTATTCGACCTATCTCCAAATCACTCGTCCCCATCTCTATTCACATCAGCCGACAGGTTTTCTCTACCCAATCTCTCTATTTCAGCTTTCGAGACACGACTCCAGTCAGTCAGCATCGGGGTCCCGACCCGAGGATATTCTCTCTTCTCTCTCCGCAGATGCTGCTTGATAATCGGAGTTCCTCCAGCATTTTATTTACCACAGGCTTGTGGCTTGCTTTCATCGGTCGGGGTGATGAGTATGAGTCCTTCTGCAGTTGTACAGGGTCCTAGTGAGACCGCACCTGGAGTACTGTGTGCAGTTTTGGTCTCCAAATTTGAGGAAGGATATTCTTGCAATTGAGGGCATGCAGCGTATGTTTACTAGGTTAATTCCCGGAATTGCGGGATTGTCGTATGTTGAAAGACTGGAGCGACTAGCCTTGTATACACTGGAATTTAGAAGGATGAGAGGGGATCTTATTGAAACATATAAGATTATTAAGGGGTTGGACACGTTAGAGGCAGGAAACATGTTCCCAATGTTGGGGGAGTCCAGAACCAGGGGCAACAGTTTAAGAATAAGGGGTAAGCCATTTAGAACGGAGATGATGAAAAAAAAATTCAGTCAGAGAGTTGTAAATCTGTGTAATTCTCTGCCGCAGAAGGCAGTGGAGGCCAATTCTTTGAATGCATTCAAGAGAGAGCTAGATAGAGCTCTTAAGGGTAGCGGGGTCAGGGGGTATGGGGAGAAGGCAGGAACGGGGTACTGATTGACAATGATCAGCCATGATCACATTGAATGGTGGTGCTGGCTTGAAGGGCCGAATGGCCTATTCCTGCACCTGTTGTCTATTGTCTATTGAGTCAGCAAGTAATGTTACAGCTTTGATGACTCCGCTTTTCGAGGATTCTGTCGCCCCATTATGTGAAGAATGTGGAAGCTTTGGAGAGGTCGAAGAAGATATTGACCAGAATGTTGCCTGGCTTAGCGATTATTAGATGTCGGGCGGAATTGAACGAAGTTGCATTAGTCTCTCTGGAACGTAGGTTGGCGGGGAGATCGGGTAGAAGTACTTTGAATTTTGAGAAATAGGTGAAACATCAGAGCCATCTTCCTCTTCATATCCATATTCATATTTCCTCCCTGGGAAGTGGCCTTTGACTTTCTTACCTGTCATTATTTCTCATAATTTTATATATATAACAGAGCATAGCTAGGGAGCATAGATTTAATGTGAGATGGACAATGTTTTAAGGAATGTGTGTGGGGCAGGAACATTTTACACGGAGGGGCGTTTGCATCTGGAACACGCTGCCAGTGCTGGCAGTCGAACCAGTTAAAATACAGGCATGTAAAAGGCTTTCAGATGAGTATATGTATTGCTCTATGTTCCATGTTTTGAATGTATTATAATCTACTTCTAAACTGCCACATTGAGTCCCTTGCTCTCACCCAGCCGGCGACGTTCCTATTGTACGGCCCATTCGTCACCACCTCTCTCTTGCTTAAGTCTATCTCCGTTTCCTCTTTCATCGTTCTATGATGGGTCCCTGACCTGAGTCTGCAATAGTTTTTCGTTCGCCCACGGATTATCTGCCCAGCTGGGTGATTCCAACATGGTCTGTGTCTCTGTTAACTTCCTTAGCTTTACAGTATTTAAGATGACCACGGTGAAGAATCCGACTGATGGGACTGTTCTGACAGCGAGAGACAAATCGAGTCGCGACCGTCCACTTCATTTTCAAAGGTAATGTAAAACTAATTTAGCGTGTTTTTAATTCAAGCAAACTTATACGTTTCACGTCACCATTTTATCCCTTGGAACACTTCTCAATCATATACGTTGGCACTGAGCTTATTTCAAGTTTTGCACGGGGATTTCTCGGATCAATCGATAGCAATAGCTCTCTGCACAATATCCCCAAGTGAATCAAAACGCCACATTCGCCCACGGTTAAACAGTGAGCTTGTAATTCGGTTTGAATAGTATTTTGTGAATCAAAGGCACAGCAATTGCTCCCATGCCCTGCCCGTCATCCATAACAGTTTACTTGGAAGAGACATGGCGCTTTGAGCGCTCAGTGCAACAACGAGCTCGTTATCTGCAGAACCTTATCTGAATCCGCAGATCAGGCTTCCTGTCTAATTAACAGGAGGCCCACAAACGAGGACGAACCCCCTCCTTGCTTCAGGTGTTACGTTTTTGGAGGCCTTGTAGCGCTAGGATATATGTGACAGAAAATGAGGATTTTCGCAACTGTGTATGAAGTGTCCACCACATGTCCAAGGATACAGAATGGCAACAACGTAGTTTGATACGGAGACTCATAAAAGGATGGAGGGTATTAAACTGCAGATAGAATATAAGATCAGGAAGCCATAAATTCAAGTACATATACAAATCTGCAGGCCATCTTGTCGGCGCCGGCTGTTTAAACGTATCTCATACGTATTTCACCCGCAAAAAAATGTTGAGCCTGTTGTGCCCTTTACGATTTGCAGTGGCCAATTCCATTCCATCCTCCGCATATCTGGGACAAGGAAGCAAGGCCGAAGCAGCCAGCGAAGCGAAATAAAAGGCTGGACAAAACCAGCGGCTGAGGCTCCACCTCTGGAGTGGACGGACAGACGACACCATGTCGGGGCACTTCTTCATACTGAGAGTGTCGGGCGAGAAACATGGAACAGAGAGTAGGAGGTGGGCCAATGTCCGGAAATGATAGGCGGATGAGCCAAAACATTATGACCACTGACAGGCGAAATGAATAACATTGATAATCTTACAATGACACTGTCAAGGGGTAGGAGAAATTAGGCAGCAAGTGAACCGTCAGTTCTTGAAGTTGATGTGTTAGATACAGGAGAAATGGGCAGGAAATGAGCGACTTTGACAAGGGCCAAATTGTTATGGCCAGACGACTGGGTCAGAGCATCTCTGAAACGGCAAGGCTTGTGGGGTGCTCCGTTCAGCAGTGGTGAATACCTACCGACAGTGGTCCGAGAAGGGACAAACCACAAACTGGCGACAGGCAGTGCAATGGCAGTTTCTATACCTTCTCAAAGTCCAACTTCGATAGCCATTACTGCTCGTGGATGGAATGGTATAGCTTACGCACACACCGCACTCCGAGATAAGAAAGACGAATCTTCCAAACGCTTTTTCTTGATGAATTGGTCTTTATAAAAGTAGCACAAATCAAAAGAGTAATTCATAACTTTTCGTTCTCATCAACTGTTTCTTCTTCAAACAATACAGTAAAAATCGTGTAGTCGTTACCGTGTGGTCCTTGTGAGTGTAGCTGGCGCGAGTGTGGCAGTCGAGAGTGTGGCAGACGTGAGTGTGACTGGCGCGAGTGTGATAAAAAACTATTCTCTCCACCCTCGGAGACTAAACTGACCCACAATCTCTGTCGCTACGCTAGCCTCCTCCCATGTCGACACTCCCCATTACGTATCAAATCACACCCACAAGCATGCAAAAAAAGACAGAAACTAGAAATATTAAACATAGCCATAATACAATGACAGTCACTAAATTAAGCGTAAATGGCTCCTAAACACCGGCCCCTAATTGTTCTGCGTATATAACAAAGCAATTACCAATAGATACCAGAAAGAGCTATAAAAGCTTAATATTTATCAAAAACAAAAGTTATATGCAGTATATTTTGGCATTCAAACTTCTTTAGCGATTCTTCAATCTTCTCCTTCACCTTCTAGAAGCAGACATATCTTGGTTATCGGTCTTACCAAGATGTTGTCCTTCGTCTGAAGTCGTACAGTACGCACAAAACCTTTAACGTCTGGCATGATCTCCAGTATCTTTTTACAAAGTTCAACAAGATGTGATTTCTTCCTCCATGTCGGATCTGTTCATGAATATGTTGTAACGGACACGTTGAAATATGAAAGTCCATCGAGAGGAAAATAGGATGCTTAGCTTCTTCAGGCACCGCTAGTTTATTTAGGCGACCACCTACTCTCAGAAGTCCTTTATCCAGTATCGGGTCAAGCCTGTATAAACAACTACTTCTTTTAACACCATGTTCACCAGCTTGTAATGCTGATAGATCTTCCTTATATTCTTGTCTTTGACAGAAGGAGATAACTGCATTTTCTGCCTTAAAAGATCATCCGGACATGAACACTGTCCCCGGTATGATGCCTTAAAGACTTGCATCTCTTTGTCAACCTTTTCTTTCAGCTTGCCAGGAACCGTTTCAAAGCCACTCATAGCAGCCCGAGTTTCCTTTCTCTTACGAGCCCACTGCAAAAGCATTGTTTTTAATATAAGAAACCAAGCCACCACAGTCTTCAACTTATTCCATGATGAGAAATGGGTAATTAAATAGTTTGTTGAATCCAATGGGTCCTTAATAATGGCGTTCACTAAGAATGTCTTCCTTGATCTCCGGGTCATTAGCAGAGATTTCAGTATCCAGGTTAAACTTTGGCCATTCTCGGTCTGGTTTACATAGAAACTCTGGCCCATTGACCCACCTCTTACTGCTTAAGAAGCGGTCTGCCGTTAATCCTCTAGAGGCTTCATTCACAGGATTTTCCTTGGTATTAATATACTTCCACTGTGATACATTAGTAACATCCCTTATAAAAGAGATCCTGTTTGCGACAAATGTTAGGAAGCGTTTATTTTCATTGTTGGTGTACCTAAGCACTGTCATGCTATCAGTACAGAAGGTAGATTCCTCCAGCTTAAGCTGCAGTTCTTTTTGCAGCAATATGTCAATTCTGACAGCTAAGACTGCGGCTGCAAGCTCCATTCTGGGAATCGTCATTTGCTTCAATGGTGCCACTCTGGCCTTTCCCATTAAGAATGCAGCATGTACTTCATTGTTATCATTTTCCAGTCTCAGATATGAAACAGTACCGTAACCACTTTCACTTGCATCAGAAAAGTGATGCAGGTGTGCAAATCTGATTCGACCAAAGTTTGTCGCCTTCATACACCGGTCCTAACCCTAACCGGTCCCAGATCTTGTCGAGATCTTCTAACCACTCTGTCCATCGCTGAGAGAAGATTTGCGTTATACTCTCATGCCATCCAAGTTTCTTCTTACAGAGATCCTGCAAAATTAATTTGGCTGATAGTGTAAATGGTGCAAGAAATCCCAAAGAGAGTGTGGCAGTCGAGAGTGTGGCAGACGTGAGGGTGACTGGCGCGGGTGTGGTAAAAAAACTGTATTCTCTCCATCCTTCAGACTAAACTGACCCACAATCTCTGTCGCTACGCTAGCATCCTCCCATGTAGACACTCCCCATTACGTATCAAATCACACCCACCAGCATGCAAAAAAAGACAGAAACTAGAAATATTAAACATAGCCATAATACAATGATAGTAACTAAATTAAACGTAAATGGCTGCTACAGATAGGGTGTTGGGCGCCCAAGGCTCATCGATGCGCGAGGGCAACGATGGCTATTCCGTCTGGTCCGAACCGACAGAAGGTCTACTGTGGCACAAGTCGCAGAAAATGGTAATGGCGGTCACGGGAGGAATGTGTCACAATACACAGCGCATCGCGTCCTGCTGCGTATGGGGCTGCACACGGAGGACCAACAGCATATTAGGTCATAATGTTTTAGCTTATCAGGTTATAATGTTTTGGTTCATCGGTGTATATGTAGGACCGATGAGTGGAGACGCCGACAAGGGTTAGAGATGAAAAGAAAACAAAGGCTGTGAAATAAGGAGAATAGTTGAGGAATGGAATGTAAACCGCAGCGAGGAATATGGTGGAAGTGGACATTAGGGGAGGGAGTAGTGGGAATCTGAAAGGGAACTGAGGATCTCGGGGAAGGGATATATGCGTACGAGGAGGAGGAAGTAGCAGGGTGACAAGGCATGGGAGAAATATTTGTGCACCAGTGTGGGGGAGGGGTGAAATCGGGTGTAGGGGATATTACTTGAACGGACATCTGGTATTCCTTGGCGCATAGAGCGCACATTCTCAGCGAAATGGTGAAAGCGTCGTCCCCTGCGGTTGAAAAGAGAACTCGCATGGAGGGGTTCCATTGTCTGGGTTAAGCAGAGCGGTGAGATGAATCTCCACGACCCAGGCCGCACAGCAGGATGTCACGTTACATCTTTGTAAAACAAAGTCATATTTGTAATATGGGGGTCGAATCGCGGACTGCGTAACCGTCAGAGGGTGTAGGTGGACTACGATGCTACAAGAAGTGGTGACTGCTGTCCGCGAGTACAGGCGGGGCAAGTACGTTTAGAATCAGAGATGAACCAGGAGTGGGGTTCTGTTTGAAGTTCACAAACCTATAATGGCCGTAGCGAGACTAGAGACGAGAGAAACGTATCGCCGTAACATAGGTTGCCATAATCGGAGCGCAGGCGCTTTAGATGACGGGGTAAGAGGTTGTATGAGAAAGGGTTATGCCATCTAGTATTAGCTTCAGATCTAGAACGCATTGCGCGAGTTGGTGATGAATGCAGGCACTGTCAGCGCTTGAAAAAATTAAGATGAATCTTTGAAATGGAATGACAAGAACGGCTACCATCCGAGTGATGGGACAACTGAGGAATGCCGACAGGTACATAATGAATGGCGAAGACACCGTGGGCAGAATGTGCTTCCCCCTGTACTGCGTGTCTCTGTGGCCCTGAGTCACACTGGTTCAGGAGAATATCTGGACAAGAACGTCAACTTACAATGTTTGTTGATCAGAGACGTTAATCACGACAGCTATGTGGCGTTTAGAATCGTTGGCTCTGTGGCTTTCAGATGTTATGCAATAAAATCGGAGTGAGGTGCAGATTTTAATAGCGTCGAAGGGGCGAGAGGCGGTGTTCCGGCCGTTGCTTGCTGGGAAAGATTTGCAAAAAAATAACAACAGTGGGACTGAAACCATGGGAGACGTTTCATCCGGTTTGGCGCGTTCCAATCATGTTCAGCTATATCCTATGAAACGTGCGAATGAAATCCCCAATTAACCATTCATCAGCCCACCTGCCCAACATGTCAAGATCCTGTTGCAATTTTGACAACCATCTTCGCCATCTATAATACCACCCACTTTAGTGTCATCTGCAAACGTATTAATTGTGCCTTGTCTATTCTCTTCCAAATCATTGATATAGATAACAAACAGCAATGGGCCCAGCACCGAACCCTGGAGCACCCACTACTCACCGGCCGCCAGTCCGAAAAACAACGTTCTACTGTCACCTTCTGCATCCTTCCATGAATTCAATTTTCTATCTATTCGGCTAGATGTCTTTTGTTCCCAAGCCATGCAGCCTTTCGGAGCAGCCTGCCAGGCGTACCTTCTCAAATACCATGCTCAAATCCATATATAAGCCGTCCTCAGCTCTGCCCTCAACAACCTTTTGCTGAGATTTTCAAAAGCGAACGGGAAACTACAGGGAACTTGATCAATCACCTTGTTTAATTCTCGTTTGTATGGAACACTTCAGGATACGTGCCAATCACATAAAGCCCAACTTTCACCTGCAAAGAATAAACTCACTGAAACCGCCAAGTAACTGGAAAACAAACTTCACATTGGTGGAACTTGTAGAGCTGCTGGTAAATCATGCTGTTTCAATCCGAACACGTAGTGCTGATAGTGTGGAGTTTGAACGCTCTCCCTAAGACCTAATGGATTCCACCAGTGTCGCCAGAGTTCCTCCGATACTTGAAAGACTCGGGTGTTGTTCGGCTGATTTGACTGTTTACGGTGTGTCGATGGGCGATAGCACATGGAGGAGCTAATGGGAATGCGGGGCACGTTGAAACGAATGTTGTCTGTAGGTCCTTGATTAATGACGGAATATATCGGGGACCAGGTTGTGAACACATTATGTGACTATGGTTTAGATTTGAGTGAAGCGCCCAGTTGAAAATGGTTTAAAATCATTGCTGAGACGTCGCTTATCATTGGCAGTAATATTCTAGAATCCAAGACAGTTGGTGGGAATGCGGAAGAATAAAAGGAAATTAGTGTCAAACGGATTAAGTAGGCCAACTGCACGGATCTGATTGCCTTCTCTCTGCACCTGCAACGATTGTTCGCCATCCAAGACTAATGTGGGCAGAAATTAGTTTGAACCAATTCTATTTTAGCCAAATATGAGAACACAATCTGGTGTCTCCGGCATTTGAAGCGTGTTTTAATTGTCATCCACTGGATTGTCCACTAATGGAAGAGAAGATCAGGCCGTATTAAATTATGCCTATAATAAGTTATGTTTCCATGCACGGGGCCGACTTTTGGATTGAATTAAGAGTCTTTTGATTTGAACCCAATCACATTCCATTGGTATTTCCTTGATGACGATTTGGAATGACAACTCATCCCTTCAGACAATGTATGGCATCAGCGATTCAATGTGAAGTTAAATGTGTCACCTCTAGTGGACAGAAAATTGGCTTCATGGAAGGAAGCAGAGGGTAATGGTGGAAGGTTGCTTCTCGGACTGGAGGCCTGTGACTAGTGGTGTGCATCAGGGTTCGGTGTTGGGTTCGTTACTGTTTGTCATCTATATCGATGATTTGGATGACAACATACAGGGCAAGGTTAGCAAGTTTACTGATGGTACAAATGTGGGTAGTTGTGCAGATAGTGAGAATGGTTGTGAAAAACATTGCAGCAGGATCTTCAGTTCAGTTGTGTTTAGTTTATTGTCACGTGTACGGACGTGCAGTAAAAAGCTTTTGTTGCGTGCTAACCAGTCAGCAGAAAAGCATGATTACAATCGATCAATTTACAGTGTATAACTAATGCACACGAGAAGGGAATAACGTTTAATGCTAGGTAAAGCCAGCAAAATCCGATAAGTCTTGATCGATTGGTCAGGTGCGCTGAAGAAAAGTTGATGGAATTTAATACAAAGGGATGTGAAGTTTTGGTAAGACTAACATGGGCAGGGCTTACACAGTGAATGGTAGGCCTCTGGCGAGTCTTGTGGAGCCCATGCCAGTGGTGTAGGAGTGCAGGTGCGTGGTTCCCGAAGGTGCAATCGCAGGCAGATCGGATGGGCGAAAAGGCTTTTGGCGAAAGCAAGCAAGAAAAAATAGAGGGGTCGTAACGCAACGTTCCATGTAGATATTTCGGTTTTGATTTAACTATAACAGATAAAGTCTAATCGGTTGAGGCTGGGAGATGAACAGTTTGCAGAAATCGTGATGAATATTTGTTTTCTCCGAAGTGCCTGAACAATTGTTCGGCGTTGTGCTTCACCTGAATAACCACGTGGTACTTTCTTCAATACACAATAGACAATGGGATTAGGCCATTCGGCCCTTTGAGCCAGCACCGCCATGCAATGTGACCATGGCTGATCATTCTCAATCAGTACCCCGTTCCTGCCTTCTCCCCATACCCCCTGACTCCGGTATCCTTAAGAGCTCTATCTAGCTCTCTTGAATGCATTCAGAGCATTGGCCTTCACTGCCTTCTGAGGCAGAGAATTCCACAGATTCACAACTCTCTGACTGAATACGTTTTTCCTCATCTCCGTTCTAAATGGCATACCCCTTATTCTTAAATTGTGGCCCTTGTTCTGGACTCCCCCAACATTGGGAACATGTTTCCTGCCTCTAACGTGCCCAACCCCTTAATAATCTTATATGTTTCGGTAAGATCCCCTCTCATCCTTCTAAATTCCAGTGTATACAAGCCTAGTCGCTCCAGTCTTTCAACATATGACAGTCCCGCCATTCCGAGAATTAACCTAGTAAACCTACGCTGCACGCCCTCAATAGCAAGAATATCCTTCCTCAAATTTGGAGACCAAAACTGCACACAGTACTCGAGGTGCGGTCTCACTAGGGCCCTGTACAACTGCAGAAGGACCTCTATGCTCCTATACTCAACTCCTCTTGTTATGAAGGCCAACATTCCATTGGCTTTCTTCACTGCTTGCTGTACCTGCATGCTTCCTTTCAGTGACTGATGCACTAGGACACCCAGATCTCGTTGTACGTCCCCTTTTCCTAACTTGACACTATTCAGATAATACTCTGCCTTCTTATTCTTACCACCAAAGTGGATAAACTCACACTTATCCACATTAAACTGCACCTGCCATGCATCCGCCCACTCACATAACCTATCCAAGTCACACTGCAACCTCATAGCATCTCCCTCACAGTTCACACTACCACCCAGCTTTGTATCATCTGCAAATTTGCTACTGGTACTTTTAATCCCTTCATCAAAGTCATTAATGTATATTGTAAATAGCTGCGGTCCCAACACCCCACTAGTTACTGCCTGCCATTCTGAAAGGGACCAATTTATCCCCACTCTTTGCTTTCTGTCTGTCAACCAATTTTCTATTCATGTCAGTACCCATTCCTCCAATACCATGTGCTCTAATTTTGCCCACTAATCCCCTGTGTGGAACCTTGTCGAAGACTTCACAATATTATGCAATACTCTGTGAACAATAGGTTTGCTCAGGGGCTGTGATCAACATGAAACGATGACACCCAACTGTCCCGCAGGGATAATCCCTTTCCTTCAAATAAGGGAACCTTTTCAATGAGATATTCCACAATCAAATAGGATAAGAGGTGACAAGGAGATGAACGACGTATGGATTGTTACAGTCATATACGAGATCCAAAAGATATACTACCCGATCCTGGCTATTCTCGGTGTTCCGGGTAAGTGAGGAGAGCTGTCGTTTACGCTGTGCATATTTGAGAATCTGGCTGTATGTCTCTCGAAACTGCCTCTTTTAATTTCAAGTTCAGTGATCGCACTCTGCCGAGGGATTATTAATGCACGAACCATTCTTGCTGTGACAGTCACTTTGAACATCGTATTTTGCAGGATTAAATGCAGAGTGATCGGCAATTTCCCGGTGTTTGCACTGGTTAACATCGAGCACAGTCACGTTTTATTGCATCCATTATGCCCATTGTCCAGTTCCAGCTGAATTGATGGAACACACAAAGTCACCGTGGATGGTGGAAATGCTAAATGTTAAAGGAGTTTAGTAAGTGCCGGTCAATGTTTCAATTCAGTGCCCTTCCACTGGGTGATTTCGTGGCTTACATTACCACAGCAGGATCGGGTGAATTGCGGAGCGGGTTTAGAATTACAGACTCAATGTGAATTATTAACCATCTCGAACCTAATCATGTTTATGTCGAAATCATCCCAGTCTCCTCTTTGCATCAACTGATGTTCTCTTTGCGATTCAAATCTGCGTTTAATGTTTGCCGTTTAGTTCGATTGATTGATTTCCAAAACTTCCTTTGAAGAGAAAGTTCCACGTCATCGTGGTGCTGTGGGGGTGCACTTCACAGTGCTAGGAGAATGGGCTTTGTTCCCTCTCCCTCGGATAACTGTGTGACTTAGCAAGTGTGCGATCATTCGATATCAAACTCCTTCCTCAATTGCAATTGCAATTACTCCAATCACAAATATACCAGAAATCACACATTCCCATCAGTAACCAAGTCAAAGATAAGCATCATCTGGGTGAATTGCAAATTGAAGTTAATCTATATTTACCAACTGCATGGTAAACGCCAATCTGAGTCACGCTAATGTAATTTTGGGTTCCTGTCTGATACTGAACCACATGTCAGGGGTGATCTACACGCATCCACACAACATAAACGGACCGCTTTGATGCTACGGATGTTTATATTGCGCAGTGCATTACCCGTATCGTATTATTAACCCTTATTCGTTGAGACCCATAACATTGCTCTTTGCTTTCGGAATCACACAGATGCAATGGTGAAATTGCTGATGAACTTCATCGAAGTAAAGTGTGTTTGTTCACAGCGTTTAACTCATGCAAAGAACATAATGCGGAGGTTGCAATCATCTTGCACTAAAAATATTATCATTCTTTTTGCATCACAGTGAATCTGGTAATAATTGTGGTCCTGTCTCGAGGAAAGTGTGGTCTCTCCAGCTGTGTGACCCGCTACCTGGTGGCCATGGCAGCGGCAGATCTACTGGTCATTATCTTTGACCTGATATTGAGACAGATTCCGATTGCTCATCGCCTATATTTTGTGAAGCTCATCCCCCTGTGTAATATCCACGCCGTCTTGCTTTACACAGTGACCGACTGTTCTGTGTGGTTCACCGTCTCCTTCACCTTTGACCGATTTGTTGCCATCTGTTGCCAAAAACTGAAGCATAGATATTGCACCGAGAAAACAGCGGCTGTGGTTCTGGGCACAGTGAGTGTACTGAGCAGCGCAAAGAATGTTTACTGGTATTTCATGTATACACCTTGGTACAGATTGGCGAATACCCCCTGGTTTTGTTACATGGACGTCCGTGTTATGACTTCAATTACCTGGTCAACGATTGAGTCTCTTCATTATATTCTCACCCCTGGTGTCCCGTTTGTATTGATTCTGCTGTTCAATGCTTTAACAGTTAGATACATTTTGTTGGTCAGCAGAGCCCGCAGGAGACTCCGGGACCAGAAAAGTGCGAAGGGCCCCAGTGATCCCGAAATGGTGAATCGAAAGAAATCCGTGATATTGTTGTTATTTATCTCCGGAAATTTCGTTCTGTTATGGGCGGTATTTACATTTTGTATTATAAGTAGACGTGTGTGTTATGTGGGACATTGTGCTATTTCCCTTCCTACCTTTGTATCGGAAATAGGATTCATGCTTCAATTACTTAGCTGTTGCACAAACACGTGCATATATGCGGTGACACAGACGATGTTTAGAAAGCAATTGTCGACTGTGTTAACATATCCCCTTGCTCGACTGATAAGATTAATTAAGCACTGAAAAATGATTGAAAACTGGAGCATTTAAAGCAGCATAATCAAATATTAGGATCAGACCTGTTGAAATGCGTTACGTAAATAGGCTCGGCACCCATTGTGACCACGCTGAGCATCAACCATCCACTTACACTAATCTGACATTGATTCTATTCTCCATACATTGGATTAATCCCAGAGCCCTTCCCCCAAATCGAAATTAAACGGCATTATCGGGGGAATTCACAGAGGACGCACAACGTCCACTTTGCTTTTCATTTGAAGGTGGGACGTAACGGAAACTTTCGGGCTAAGCCTGTGGGGGTCACAGGGAGAAAGTGCAAAGTCCACAAGCCAGCAGGCGAGGTTAGGACTGAACCTGTGTCTGTAGCGTCATGAGGCAGACTCTCTAATAGCTGCGGTACTCTTCTCCGCTGTTCCCGCAGCTCCGTTGCAAATACGGGGCATTTAGTTGGATACTGCTCATCCCATTTTTGCAATCTAGTTGTATCTAGCGCTGTCCAAATTAGTATATATCCCCAGGTAAAGTAGATTAAATAGTTGCAACACTGATCGGTGGGTACCCCGACTCAGTCAGTTCTTGTGCCGTCAACACACTTCTTTCCTTGAACTCCAAGGTTAATTTCGCATTAAATATAATTTCTCAGTGTGAGCGATCAGAGGAACACCAAGGCTGAGGAACCAACATATTGACAGAGCATCCAAACTACACGTTTACCAACTATCCGCTTGGCTCCCCGACTCATTTCCGCCAATGATTTAGTCAGTGATCGTGGTTTCCATTAAAAAAAACACGAAGCTGCCCAAATAAGGGATGCCATACATCACGGAGTTTGCATAATCCACAGCTAATCAATAATCTAAAGACAATCCTCTGGGAAGGTGATGGGCGGACGAGTTCCAACACTGGGGTTCTGATAAGGCCAGACAAGGTAGTTGGGAGATAACCCGTACTCAATGGTCGGAGATTAAAACCACGTCCTTGGTCATTTCAGGGAAGTGTCCCATCAAATACCCGCAGCAGAGATTTCCCTCCGCGGAGCGGGAGATCTTGGGTGTAAAGGTGATGTCGCAAATTATGGAAGTCATAACAAATTTGGGCAAGTTTGTCATATATTTAACCCAAAATCTTACATAATAAGAGAGTTAAAGCAATAGTGTTTAATTGTCATGTGTATCATTTCAAAAATGTAAAATCCTCATGCAACCATTGTAACGCGAGCTATAGAAACTGTAAGTGCTGTGAATGCGTGAAAAATGTCAGAGTGTTTTCCAGTATACTCTGTGAAGCTCTGTGAAGTTCTATAAATGTTTGAGAAAACCACCGCATCGCTACGATATTTTCTCTCCTGATTTCAGGCATAATTATGAGTGCGACTGGGCCTCGCGTGAAGCCAGATTCGGGGTACTGGCCAGCACACAATTCCCTCCAACACATGACACAGCGAGCAGGGGCTGCATAGAACCACATGGCTGCAAATCCGTGATGTTTAATTTTGCTACCCGCATTTATTCTATTAGATCCCATTTTGTTGTCCGGCGATCGCAAATTACGGGACTCAGATAACAAAATCAAGGGAAAGAAAAGAATGCTGACTTCGTTGGGCGAGAGCAGTGGAGGATTATGTCTCTGTGCGGAGATGCGGCAACATGCGGCAACACACACACACGCACACACACGCACACACACACACACACACACGCGCGCGCGCACACACACGCACACGCACACGCACGTACATGCACATAGAAAATAAAACATTTATAAGACGACAGCTGGTGAATAATTCGAACGTGACACAAAATAATATGATGTAACGGTAGGGCATTCGAAGTTTTGATGTTAGCTACAGATCTGAAACGTGCTGACATTAAATGGATACGCAAGAGACCCTTAGTACAACGAATTGCGGATAATAATTTAGAATCTTTAAAGAATGGACATATTGTGGTCGGAGACGATTTTGAATGGAGAATTTGCACAATGGGCCATGTATGATTAAAGCTATGGCTACCCTGACACTATCCAGTGGACGTCTAGAACGCACCCGCAGTCCTACGCCCATTCACACGGTATTCCCGCACGTCGCCCAATTCTTTTCCGCTCGTCACTTTAATTTCATGTTTCATGTATTTTGTGTTTCGATTTCCCTCCTGTGCTAAATAAAGTTCAATCGTATCGTATTGTATCCATGTTCCTGTCTAATTGCTTCTGAAAAGTTGGGATAGTTCCTGCATCATCTACCTCCTCCGGCAACTTGCTCGATACACTCCACACCCTTTGTGTGAAAAGGTTACCTATAAAATCTTTCCCCTTCACCTTTTTCCCTGTTGCTTTTGGTTGTCCATTCCCAACTCTGGGAACTCTTTGCGTATACCCGATCTATTTTCCTCATGATTTTATACACCTCTTTAAGATCACCGCTCATTCTCCTGCGCACCAGAGAAGAGCCCATCCTGCATACCCTCTCCTAAGAGCTCACACACTAAAATCCTGACAACATCCTTGTAAATGTTCCCTGCACCATTTCCAATTTAACAATATATTTCCTATAACATGGTGCCCAGAACTGAACACAATACTCTAAATGAAGTCCCAACAACGTCTTATATAACGGCAGCGATCTCCCAACTTCTATCCTCTATACTCTGACTGACAGCCAATATGCCAACAGCCTTTTTGACCACCCCATCTATCCGTGACGACCTTCACTTCCTTTCCATTCTTCCAGGGATACGCTTGCTGCCAGAAGCCAGTAGCTACCCATGCCTCCTTTTTTTCCTGACCAAACCCTCAAATCTGTCGTCAACAAGGCTCGCTTCCTTACTTCCATCTGTTTTGCCCTGAACTCTAACAGGAACATCCATGTTTTGAGTTCTCACAGTCACGTTTTTAAAAGTATCCTGCTTTCCGGATATGACTTCATCCGCAAACACCCTACTCCAATCAGCGTTTGTAATTTGCAGCATGGTCCCGTAAAGTTGGTCAGAACTTGTCGGCCATTCAACTATCCTATTCAATAACAAATTGTAAGCTAGCAAACCTGTCGTCGTTGGTGCAAACATCCTTGCCTATTGACATTCTAGACACAATAGACAATAGATAATAGGTGCAGGAGGAGGCCATTCGGCCCTTCGAGCCAGCAGCGCCATTCAATGTGATCATGGCTGATCATTCTCAATCAGTAACCCGCTCCTCCCCATAAACCCTGACTCCGCTATCCTTAAGAGCTCTATCTAGCTCTCTCTTGAATGCATTCAGGAATTGGCCTCCACTGCCTTCTGAGGCAGAGAATTCCACAGATTTACAACTCTCTGACTGAAAACGTTTTTCCTCATCTCAGTTCTAAATGACCTAACCCTTATTCTTAAACTGTGGCCCCTTGTTCTGGACTCCCCCAGCATTGGGAACATGTTTCCTGCCTCTAACGTGTCCAACCCCTTAATAATCTTATACGTTTCGATAAGATCTCCTCTCATCCTTCTAAATTCCAGTGTATACAAGCTCCAGTCTTTCAACCTATGACAGTCCCGCCATTCCAGGAATTAACCTAGTAAACCTACACTCCACGCCCTCAATAGCAAGAATATCCTTCCTCAAATTTGGAGACCAAAACTGCACACAGTACTCCAGGTGCGGTCTCACTAGGGCCCTGTACAACTGCAGAAGGACCTCTTTGCTCCTATACTCAACTCCTCTTGTTATGAAGGCCAACATTCCATAGGCTTTCTTCACTGCCTGCTGTACCTGCATGCTTCCTTTCAGTGACTGATGCACCAGGACACACATATCTCATTGTACGTCCCCTTTCCCTAACTTGACACCAGTCAGATAATACTCTGCCTTCCTATTCTTACCACCAAAGTGGATAACCTCACACTTATCCACATTAAATTGCATCTGCCATGCATCCGCCCACTCACGCAACCTGTCCAAGTCACCCTGCAACCTCATAGCATCTTCCTCATAGTTGACACTACCACCTAGCTTTGTATCATCTGCAAATTTGCTAATGGTACTTTTAATCCCTTCATCCAAGACACTTTCCCTTCGCATCTGCCTTTTTGTACGTCACGCTTTGACCACTCCCTTGTCGAGGATTCTACATGTTGGCTATGGAAACTTTCCTGAATGCATTTGACAAATTCCTCCTCGTTAAATCCCTTGGTACTGTGATAGTCGCAGTCCATTTTGGCAAAATTAAAGTCCCCTATAATGGCAAGTTTATTAGTCTAGCAGCTAAATGCAATCCCCCAACATATTTGTTCTCCTAATTCCTCTATATCGTATCTATTAATGGCACTGCTAACAAGGTGATCACCACCTTTTTATTTTCAAATCCACCCACATAGCCTGGCTAACGATCCATCACTAATGCCATCTCGGACGCTTTCTTTATTTAGCAAACGAGATCCGCCGCCAATGTTAACCCTATCTCTATTTCGCCTGTCGCACATGTTCCCTGGAGCATTAAGAAGCCAGTCGTGTCCGTTTCCTAGACAGGTTTTGGTTACGGCTATAACATCCGTACATATCAACGTGCTCAGTTCACCACCCTTATCCGTCCGGCTTCCTACACTGAAATAAATCTAATTCAATCCTACTCCTGCCTCTCTCCCTGCCATGTTGCTACCTATCCCGTGCCCTTAAAATGCTTTCATCGCCTACCGTACCGACTTCAAGCCTCTCCCGCGCCTCAGCTCTACATGGGATCTGCCAATCTAATGTTAACCATCTCAAATAGCATTCGTCAACCTGGTGGTCGCCCCCCCGCCTCCCCCAGCTCTTCTACAACCCATCCCTCTTGTACAGATCACCTCTGTCCCAGAATGATCCGTATGGCCCTCTCCACTTCTGGTGAACCCATTCCCCTTGTAAGGGTCACCTCTGCCTCAGGATAATCCCATTGCTCCAAACATGTGAATACCAGCCCTCTGCACCAGTTCCTTAGCCATGCACTCACCTGGTCTATCTCCTGTTCTTACTCTCACCAGCATGCGGATCCTGGAGCAAACCGGAGATTACTACCCCAGAGATCTTGCTTTTGTAACATTTTACCTCGCTCCCTCTATTCACTGCGAGACCTCGTTCATTTTCTTAATAATCTCATATGTGCCAATTTAACCAGCGACTTCCGGCTGCTCATCTTCTCCCTTGAGAATGTATCCAGCCGCTCCGAGCAATTTTGGACCTTGGTACCAAGGAGGCAACACACCTTCCTGTGGACGTTTGCTACCACAGAATCTCATGTCTTCCAACATATGTAACGAATTTCCTATCACTATGGACTGTCTGTCTCCATATTTTCCCGCCGTGCCTCAGAGCCAGGGTCGCGGCTGCGCCATACACCTGACTTCTACAGAACAGACATCCTCCCGGCAATATCCATTGAGGCGTAGCTGTTGTCGAGGGAACTGCCCCAGTGGATTACTGCACTCTCTTCCTTCTGCCTTTCCTAGTGGTCAAGTATTGGCATTATTTGCTGCACTCGCTTCGAATTCATACTGTTCCTTTTTCTGTTATTTCACAATTTAAAATAAAATCCCTCACCAACCATTTTTCTAAGGTAGAGTCTGACGTATCTGACAACCACACTATTGAATGAGTTCAGCCCGTACCTTTGTACCTTTGGTGCGACCACTTCACTATAACACATATCTCTAATACCCACAGTCACCCGAGTGATCCTGGTCTCCCCCAGTTGCTCATAGATCGGAACAAGTGTGGATTAATTTCAATATTACTTTTCCGAAAATGTAGAAGATAGCTTGAGTCACAGACTTTGATTTATTTCAGGAAAGATTGTTTTGACGTAATTGCTATTTTGTCTGGCAAATGCAAATGACCAGCCCGGGCTCCTGTCGCCGAGAATGCAAAAATGTGGTTGCATACTGCAAATGTGGGTTCATTCAATAGTGTGGTAGTCAGATACGTCAGACTCTACCTTAGAAAAAGGGTTGGTGAGGGATTTGTTTTAAATTGTGAAATAACAGAAAAAGGAACAGTATGAATTCGAAGAGAGGGCAGCAAATAATGCCAATGGTGCATACATTTCCCACCAGCTATGGAAAAAGTGGATACAACATTCCATATTGAAGCAGTAAATAAGAAAGGGTTGAAGAGATTTATTGGACGTTGTAATGGGAAGAGTTGGAACAGGATTGAAGCCATCTGAACGGAGAACCGTTAACAATGTGAGAGACAGACTGAAACTAAATTGTTACATTTCTGCAGGAACTCCGCATGGGTTAGGTGTTCGTTAAGAGTTATTATTGCCACGTACACCGAGGCACATTGATAAGCGTTGTTTTGCATGGTATCCAACCAGATCAGATAATAACATACAGTAATACGGTCGTCAAACTCGAGTACAATAAGTAGGTACAGAGTGTGTAGGAAGGAACTGCAGATGCTCGTTTTCACCGAAGATAGAAACAAAATGCCGGAGTAATTCAACGGGACAGGCACCATCTCTGGATAGGAATGGATGAAGTCGCGGTTCGAGACCCGTCTTCAGACTGAAAGTCAGGGGAGAGGGAGACACGGAGATATGGAAGGGTAAGGTGTGAAAATGAGACGTCAAACGGAACGCAGTTCAAGGAAAACGTAGAAAAGATCATTGTAACCTAGGGAAAGGTGATATTGAAGCATACAAATATAAAATTCAATCAGGAAGACAGACAGACTGCTAGGATAACGACAATGGCGGAAGGGTGGAGAGCGAGGGAAAGCAAGGGTTATTTGCAGTGAGAGAAGTCAATATTCATACCATTGCGTTGTAAGCTGTCCAAGTGAAATATGAGGTGCTATTCTTCCAATTCAAGTTGGGCCTCACACTGACAGTGGAGGGGGCCCAGGACGGAAAGGACAGTATGGGAAATAAAGTGTTTAGCAACCGGGAGATCATGTAGGTTTAGGTGAACTGAGCAAAGGTGTTTAGCGAAACGACCGCCATGCCTGTGCTTGGTCTCGTCGATAAATAAGAGTCCACACCTGGATCAGCGGATAAAGTAGATGAGGTTGGAGGAAGTCCAAGTGAACCTGTGCCTCACCTGAACGAGCAGTCGGCGACAAGGACAGAGTCGAGGTAGGAGGTATAGGGACTGGTGCTGCATGTCCTGCGGTTGCAGGGGGAAAGTACCTAAGGAGGTGGTGGTTTGAGTGAGAAGGGATGAGTTAACCAGGAAGTTGCGGACGTAATGGTCTCTGAGGAAAGCGGAATGGCAGAGAGAGGGGAAGATGTGGCTAATGGTGGGATCCCGTTGGAGGTGGCGAAAATGTCAGAGGATCATGTGCTATATGCGACAGCTAACAGGTGAGGACTATGTTCTTTGTTTCAAATACATACAATGGTCATACCTTACTCGGTTATAACGACACTCGTCTAAATCGGACAACCTCCACCCACGTATGGTCCGTTCTAACGAGGGTTTACTGTACTATAACGAAAGGAAGTTACCGTGTAGATAGTGAGCTTTTGTTTTCCATGGTTGGGGTGTCTACAACGTCAGGACATTGGTAGGATAAGAAGGAGGAGGCTTAACCTTCTTAAGTGGGCAGCCCGTGGAGGCGGTGGAAGCCGGAGAGTAACAATATTTAAGAAGCGTCTTAACAGAGCAAGTCACCAAGGGATATGCGATTAATACTGTACATTGAAATGCCAATAGTATAGAATGGCATGATGATCGGAATAGACGTAGTTGTCCAAAGAGCCTGTTTCCATGAAGGACAATGACGACACTATGAATAGACTAAATATTGTTAATTAAACTTGAACTGAACCGAAAGGGGACACAGCTGGGCTCACCATTATGCTGAGAGGAGGCACGCTCGCCCAGTCCAAAGTATTGCCGTGCACATATGTAGAACGGCACACTGGGGATCTGAGAGGAGAATTCTCACACAGAGAATGTTGAGGATCCAAAATACACTGCTTGAGAGGGTGGTTGAAGCAGAGTCGCTGCAGTTTTACAGACGTATCTAAGCGAGTAAATCAATCAACTGTGCCTACGCAGAAAGTGCAGTAATGTGTATGCATCGGCCAAAGTGCTGGTGCTAATGGTTGGTGTCCGCCAGCACCATACCCTGCCCGCCAGCACCATACTGTCGTATACTGTCAGATATTCGACACATCGGGTTATCATATATTCGACCCGCCGAACAACCGCGCCGTGTGAAGAACCCAGGTCCAACTCATATAATCATGATAAGGTCACCAGGTCATAAGAGATATGATTGGAATTAGGCCGTTGACCCATCAAGTCTACTCCGCCAATCAATCATGGCTGATCTATCTGTCCCTACTCACACTATTCTTCAGTCCTCTCCCCAAAACCTCCGACACCTGTACTAATTAATAATCTATCTGTCACTGACTTAATAATATCCACTGACGTGGCCTCCACAGCCGTATGTGGTCGCTATTTGCATACTTTGGCTATGCAAGCAAAGAAATTCACTGTGCCTTGTCACACGTGACAATAACGTATTCCATTCTATTCCATATTGTCACGTGTCCTCTGAACATGAGCATGATCTCCGTTATTGCACTGTTCTCTCTGACATTACCGCGCAGAGTTTTTCTGATGCAAAAACTGAAGGCAGAGGGAGAAGTGGAATCTTGTTGCAAGTAAGAATCTGCTTTTTAAAAGATAAACTATTTAAAACTCGGCGGAAAAAAAGTTAGAGTCGCAGTTTCAAAGTGCTAATTGTGGAGGCAGAGTGAAGCAGGCGTCCAATAGGCTTAGCTGGAGATTGTTTGCAGCAAATTAAAGGGAAGCCAGTCTAGGGGATGGAAATGAGGGGAAATGCCTTGTGGAGGAAAAGTGCATCTCGAGGCTTTGACTCGAGGGGCTACGGCGAGAAGGGATGAGGAGGGGAGCGGGCCTGCAAGACCCAGAGCAACAGCAAGTAAAGGGTTGTGAGATACGCAAAGGAGACATGCGGGATCACGCGATGTGTTGCAGCTCCATGATGTGGGAGCTGGTGGACCCCTTGGTCAATCCTGGTGACCACATCTGCAGCAAATGCTGGTTGAGTGAAGATCTAATACTGAAGGTGGACGACCTGGAGTCCGAGCTGCAAAACGCTGAGGCACATCAGGGCTGGGGAGAATTACCTGGACACAGTGTTTCTGGAGGTAGTTACGCCCGCTGGAGTAACAGCTTCCAAAGTGGTCCGTGGTGACGGAGAGAGTGTGAGTGCTGGAGAGGCAGGCAGGAGACAGAGCTGAGGGCTGAGTTGAAGGAATGTAGCAAGGATGAGCAACCTGATCAGGGCATCGTGGTTCAGGAGGCCATTCGAGAGGGAACAAGGAAGAAAAACGTAGTTGTCATTGGGGACATTGTGGTTGGAGGCGTTGACACTGTTCTCTGTAGCAAGGATCGAGAGTCCCGAAGGCTGTGTTGCCACGCTCGTGCCCGAGTTCAAGACAACTCGTCTGACCTGCAGAGGAACTTGGAGTGGAAGGGGAAAGATCCGATCTTTGTGGACTATGTTGGTACCATTGACCTAGGTAGAACGAGGAAAGAGGTTCAGTTAAAAGAATTTGATCAGCTAGGTACCAAATTAAAAAGCAGAATTAAGAAGTTCATAATCTCTGGATTGCCACCCGAGCCACGTGCAAATTGGCATAGGGTTTAGAGGATTAGAGAGATGATTGCGTGGCTCAAAGAATGGTGTAGAAGAAATGATTTTGAATTTGTAGGACATTGGTACCAGTATTGGGAAAGGAGGAAACTGTTCTGATGGGAAGGACTACACTGGAACCCGACTGGATCCTAGACTGTATAACCAGGGCTGTGGATTGAGCTTTAAACTAAATAGTTGGGGCGCAACAAATTGGAAGTGTAACGGTGGAGCTAAACGGAAAGAGAATGCAGGAAATGTTACGGAAGTCTCCTGAATTAATGGGATGGCAAGTTCAAGAAGGGACAAGAGAGTAAGGACGTGTAAAATCGGGACCGGTATAACAAGGGAGATGAATACCGAATTATAGGTGTTGCATTTGAATGTGCATAGTATAAGAAATAAAGTGGATGAGCTTGTATCACAGATATAAATTTGTGGGTGTGATGTTGTGGGAATTATAGAGACGAGGCTGCAAGAGGATCGCAGCTGGAAGCTGAATATTCGGGGTTGTGCGTTGTATGGGAAAGACAAAAAGGTGGGCAGAGGGGGTGAGGTAGCTCTGATGGTTAGGAATCAAATTCCTTTCTTGGCAAGGGGCGATCGAGGATCAGATGTACAGTCATTGTGGATAGAGGGTAAAAAGACCCTATTGGGGGTTATTTACAGGCCACGAAACAGTAGCCAGGATATAGCGTACAATTACATCGAGATAATAATTGGCATGTGAAAAAAGTTTTTTTTTTGTTGAAGGCGGTTATGGGAGTTTTCAATATACACGTAGACTGGGAATATCATGTTGGTGCTGGACCCCAAGAAAGGGAATTTGTAGAGTGCCTCCGAGATGGATTCTTAGAGCAGCTTGTTGTGGAGCCTACAAGGGAAGAGGCTATTCCGGATTTAGTTTTATGTAATGAACCGGATTTGATCAGGGAACGCAAGGTATAGGAACCATAAAGGGGTGGCGACCACGATATGATAAGTTTTAATCTGCAATTTGAGAGGGAGGAGGTGAAATCGGGTGTGTCGGTCTTGCAGACGAGGAAAAGGCACTACAAAGGCATGAGTGCGGAGCTGACCAAACATGACTGTAAAGGGACCCTAGCGTGCAACAGCAATGGAAGGAATTGCTGGGAATAATCTGGAGGATGCAGGATCTTTTCATTCCAAAGAAGAAGAAAGATTCTATGGGGTGAAAGAGACGACCGTGGCTGTCAAGGGAGATCAAGGACACTATAAAACTAAAAGTGAATGCGTATAACATAGCAAAGAATAGTGGAAAGCCAGAGGATTGGGAAGATTTTAAAGAACAACAGAAGGCAACTAAAAAGGCAATACGGGGAGAAATGGTGAAATACGAAAGGAAGCTAACCAATAATATAAAAGAGGATTGCACGAATTTCTTCAGTTATACAAAGAGTAAGAAAGAGGCAAGAGTGGGCGTTGGGCAGCTGAAGAATGATGCAGGATAAGTGATAACGGGAAATAAAGTACTGGCAGAGGAGTTTCATAACTTTTTTGCAACAGTCTTCACAGTGGAAGACACCAGCAAAGTGCCTGAAATTGAAGAGAGTCAGGGAGTAGATGTTAATGGATGGCTATTACAATGGAGTAGGTGATTGGGATGCTGAATGGGCTGAATGTGGATAATTCATTTGCACTTAATGGAAAGCAACCTAGGGTTCTGAAAGTGGTGGCATTACAGATTGTGGAGGCATTGACAGTGATATTTCAAGAATCACTGGAGCCAGGAGTGGTCCCAGACGATCGGGAAATTGTCAACATTACCCCGCTGCACAAGAAGGGAGCAAAGCAGAATAGAGGGAACTTTTGTCTGGTTAGTGTGACTAAAGTGGTTGGTAAGATTTTAGAGTCCACTATAAATGATGAGGTCACGGAGTACAGCGAAGTTCACGATAAAATAGGTCCAAGTCAGCAAGGCTTTGTGAAGGAGAGGTCTTGCGTCACACGTTTGCTTGAATTATTTGAAGAAGTAAATAGCAAGACAGACAAAGTAGAGTCAGAAGATGTTGCTTCCTTAGATTTTCAGGAAGCCTTTGATAAGATGCCGCACGTGAGTCTGCAAAAGAAGATGAGAGCCCACAGTATCAAAGGGCACATACCCTTTACGAATTGCAATAAAGGGGACTTTTTCTGGTTGGCTGCCAGTGACCAGCGGTGTTCCGCAGGGGTCGGTGCTGAGGCCGCTACTCTTCACGTTGTATATTAATGATTTGGACGAGGGGATTGGGGGCTTTGCAGCCAAGTTTGTGGATTATACGAAAATAGGTGGAGGGGCAGGTTGTTTAGAGAAAGCAGGGATTCTACAGAAGAACTTGGGCATGTGGAATATAGCGTGACAAAGTGTGGAGTCATGCATTTTGGTAGTGGGAATAAAGGCACAGATAATATTTTCTAAACGGGAGAGAATACAGAAATCGGAGGTGCAAAGGGACTTTGTAGTGTTCGTGCCGGATTCCCAAAAAGTTAATCTGCAAGTCGACTCAGTAGGAAGGAAAGCAAACTCATTTATTTCAAGAGGGCAGGTATACAAAAACAGTGATGTAATTTTTAAGCTCCAGAATGCGCTGATAAGGCCTTTGAAATAATGTGAGCAATTTTGGGCACCATATCTGAGGAAGGATGTGATGGCTCTGGAGAGGGTCTAAAGGAGGGTTACCAGTGATCTCAGGAATGAGTAGGTTAACCAATCATGAACGTTTGCCGGCACTGGGCCTGTACTGGTTGGATTTTAGAAGAATAACGGGGGCCTCATGGAAACATAGAGAATAGTGAAAGGCTTGGGTAGAGTGGATGTGGAGAGGATGTTTCCACAGGTGGGAGAGTCCAGGACTAGAGGTCATAGCCTCAAAATTAAAGAACGTTCTTTTAGGAAGGAGATAAGGACATTTTCATTAGTCAAAGGGTGGTGAATCTGTGGAATTATTTGCCACAGAAGGCTGTGGAGGCCAAGTCAGTGGATATTTTTAAGGCAGAGACAGCGAGATTCTGGAATAGTTCAGGTGTTAGAGGTTTTGGGGGAAAGTAGGAGAGTGGAGTTAGGAGGGAGAGATTGGTCAGCCATGAGTGAATGGCGGAGTAGACTTGATGGGCCGAATTGTTTAATTCTACTCCTATCACTTATGGCTTATCTGAGGCTGCACCTGACCTGAGATTTTCTGCTCAGGATTTCAAAGAATAGGCTTACCTCATTGGTGTTCAGAATGTTTTAGTGTACGGAATAGATCACTTGTTTCAAACACCAGGATACTTAATGTACCAGGTGTCTTGGTATAGACATTGTCAGGCCACTATGGTGGAAGACAGTGTCCTTGCCCCACCCAGCCCTTCGTTTCATCCGCTTTCGTTCCATTGACCTGGCGGCCTTAAGGCCAATATTGCGGGAATCAGTGAGAGTTCCTGGGAACTTGGTTTAGGACCGAGTCATATCATCATATCATATCATATATATACAGCGCGGAAACAGGCCTTTTCGGCCCACCAAGTCCGCGCCGCCCAGCGATCCCCGCACATTAACACTATCCTACACCCACTAGGGACAATTTTTTACATTTACCCAGTCAATTAACCTACATACCTGTACGTCTTTGGAGTGTGGGAGGAAACCGAAGATCTCGGAGAAAACCCACGCAGGTCACGGGGAGGACGTACAAACTCCTTACAGTGCAGCAACCGTAGTCAGGATCGAACCTGAGTCTCCGGCGCTGCATTCGCTGTAAAGCAGCAACTCTACCGCTGCGCTACCGTCCTTGCAGCAATGTTACTCATACCTCGTCCCGATGCTAGTTGACGTTCCATGTTGTGGGGAATGCTGCGCAGGGTGTTCTCGGAGACTGGGTAGCATGCAGGGCCGCCGATGTAGCATCTCCTGGCCTTATCTGCGTGACAGTTTTTGTCCTGCTGCACTGGGCCGCGGGAATGAGTGAGAGGATCACAGTGTAACAGGACTGTGTGTGTCGCTGTGTGGCGCTGTTCTGGTGTCTGAGTGGTCGCCTCGGATTTATGTCCGTTCCCGGCCAGTCTCACAAGGGCACTGCAGGGACAATCACCTTGGTGGGACTTGGTGCGGCAACGCGTGGCGACACTTGTGTACCGTCTAGATTGTGTGCAAAACAAAGTATTTCACTGAACCTAGGTATCCAAGGTATATGTGACAATAAAGTATCTTTCTAGCTAAACGAGAGCAAGTCTGAGGACATCCTATTCGGCCGCCCCCCCCCCCCCCCCCCCCCCCCCCCCGTCTCCATCAAAACCACAACAGGCAGCCTTGGAAGCCTATCCACCCTAGTCAAACCTCATGTCAAAAACCTTGGCGTGATATTTGACTCCGCTTTTAAGTTTGACTAACAAGTCAACTCTGTGGTAAAGGCCAGTTTCTTCCAGCTTCGTATCATAGCTAAAATCAAACCATTCCTCCAATTTGAAGATCTAGAAAAAAATCATCCACGCATTTATTTCCTCCCGCCTGGACTATTGCAACTCCTTATACACTGGGATCAGCCAATCATCCCTGTCCCGCCTGCAATTGGTCCAAAACGCGGCAGCAAAACTCCTGACGGGTACCCGTAAAAGGGACCACATCACCCTGATTCTGGCCTCTCTCCACTGGCTCCCAGTACGGTACAGAATCGACTTCAAGCTCCTCCTATTTGCATACAAATCCCTAAACGGGCTCCCCCCCCCCCCCCCCCCCGCCCACCACCCCCATATCAAAAATCTTCTAACCCACCACTCTAACTCCAGGTCCTTCAGGTCGGCCAACTTGGGGCTACTGACAATCCCGCGGTCTAGGCTTAAGAGGCTTAAGCTCAGGGGTGACCGCGCTTTTGCGGTTGCAGCTCCCAGACTGTGGAACTGCATCCCACTCCCCATCAGAATTGCCCCCTCCATCGACACCTAAGTCCAGGCTCAAAATTACATATATTCCCTACCGTTTGAGGCCCTCTGAGGGGACGCAGTTAACTGTTTATGTCTGTGTTGTTAGGTGTGTGTGCTATTGTATGTTTCTTTAGTACCTGCACTAATGTACACACTTTGGTCAACGTGGGTTGTGTTTAAATGTGCTAGACAAATAAAATTGACTTGACTATACTATCAGTTACATATGGGCCAGGCCCAGTATGGATGGCAGCTGTCACTTCCACGCAATCAGAAGCTGTCACAAAATGTGATGTGGCATTTAACAATACACTTCATAATTTGACCCCATGCATTTTTGCAACGCACTCTTCATGATCACATTTTCACAATTGCTGCACCAGAATGAGTCCATTCCGTGTCGGTCATTTTTAGCCACAACACCTAGTGTGGCAGGACTAGCACCCGGACAGTAACGAGTCTGCTCCAAACAGTGAAGCAACGGGTTGGTCAGTTCGTCCTGCCCGATTTCTGCATAGACTCTGTACACTTTAGCCAATGTTCACTGCCATGTAAACCAAAGACTGCTTTCTGATGTTTGACGCGTCACTTTAAGTCAGTAATTCCCAAAGCAGTGCTAATCTGGGAGCAGCTGGCGTGACGTGTTTGTTCAGTGAGTGTTACTGACGTCGTTGGCCAGGAGACTGGTGCCCCTGGAGATTTCTCTCTGCTATAACAAGGGATGCCATCACTCTTTCGGCAACAGTCCTGGCGTGTTGTATCACAGAGGAGTCGTCACTCACCGAGAACATGGATATCTCAATACTTGATCAAATAATGTCGATTTACTATCCGATTCTGGCCGCGGTTGGTGTTCCCGGTGAGTGGTTACTCACAGGTACTTACCGTGTTTATCACTCTTTTATCTGACATCCGCGATGGCTGCGCGCCGTATTGACCGCTTGTCCCACTGTTGGACGATTCTGTGTATGGTATTTAGCGAACGGTGACGTTGATGTTAAAATAACCACGTATCTTCATTCAAGCGGTAGTCTCAGGCAAGATGGTCCTTTGTTATGTTGACTCCAAAATGTCTAGCAGTGGATCTATGAACCTGCCGCCACTGTCCCGTCAGCAGTATCGTTGTGAATGCACAGTACATTCTGGTGTGTGGACTAATTAGATTAACAGACTGCTGATACCAAGCTTTTGTGAAATGCATCTTGAAATAATCCAGTATAAGTGTTCAGGATAAGTGTTCAGATAATCCAGGAGCTGCCAGTTGTTACAGCACTGAGTGTAACTGTCCGGCTGCCAATTACATTCTTGCTTTTTCCGGGAATAAAAATCAGCCGTTGATGTTCCCGCCCGAATGTGAGACCAGTGTTGTTGCTCTGCTGCCAGAGAAACGCTCCAGTTTCACTCCGCGCACTTTCTTTATTCACAGGCGGCGTGGAATATTTCCATATTTTGGAAATAATCCCCGCTGGCCTGGAGTGAATGCGAAAATGCTTGAAACCGCATGTCTGGGAGCATTTGTGGAAAGAGAAAGAGTTAAAGTTTCAAATCTAAATTTCTTTCTCGGGAAGCCAGGAAGGGAACAAACACGTTGATCTGAGCGGCAGGGACGCTAGTAGTCAGTTTGAAAAGTCCGGGAGCAGAGCAAGGACGCCCGTTGGCTGAGAAGACAAGTGAGTGCTGATTACAGTGGAAAAGGCAGATAAATTGGACAATCAGGCAATTTAATTGGTGATATAAGTAAGACTTGCAAAAGGGTGCAGCCCTGTTCAGGTGCAGCCCAGTGAGGGAAGTGCCCAGTGAGAAAAGTGGAGCATTTGGCTGCGAGTCTTCGGCTGCGAGTCTTCGGCTGCGAGTCTTCGGCGAGGAGGCTGAGGTGAGGAGGGTACAATTGTTTTAAGCCAGACACAAGGTAATGGTGGAAAAGTTGGTGCACTGTGTTTCCTGCAGGATGTGGGAAGACAGGGATGTCGCTGGAGCTTCTGGGAGCTACACCTGCAAGAACTGTGTCCAGGTGCAGCTCCTGAAGGGACGTGTGGTGAAGTTGGAGAGGCAGTTGGATGACCTCAGGGCCATCCGGGAATGCAAGAGTTTCCTCGACAGGACCTATTGTGAGGCTGTCACGCCAAGGGTCCAGGTCGAGCGAAGGTGGGAGACTGTTTCAGGGGGGAGTGGACGTGGACTACAGGAGACCCCAATGGCTGTGCCTATTGCAAATAGGTATACCCTCTTGGGAACTGTCGGGGCAGAAGACGTTTGCAGTCCGAGTGGCGGACCTGTTGGCAAGGATACTCGACTGGAGACCGAAGTCAGGAAGAGCCGTAGTGGTCGGTGACTCCATAGTCCGAGGGACGGATAGAATATTCTGTGGCAGCAGGAGGGACTTGAGGATGGTCTGTTGCCTCCCTGGTGCCAGGGTTCAACACATCACGGACCGGCTCCAGAAAATCCTAGTGAGGGAAGGCGATCAACCTGAAGTCGTTGTGCATGTGGGCACGAATGACGTCGGGCGGAAGAGGAAGGAGGTGCTACAGCGGGAGTTTAGAGAGTTGGGAAAAACACTGAGAAGTAGGCCGTCTAAGGTTGTTATCTCTGGACTGCTACCGGTACCTCGTGCTGGTGAGGCCAGGAACAGAGAGATAGAGGGTATGAATATATGGCTGAGGGGCTGGTGCAGAGAGCAGGGATTTAGATTTCTGGACCACTGGGATCTCTTCTGGGCTAGGGGTGACTTGTACAAAAGGGACGGGTTACATCTTAACAGCAGGGGGACAAACATTCTGGCAGGCAGGTTTGCTAGTGTGACACCTGTGGCTTTAAACTAAGTAGTGGGGGGGAGGGGTTGACAAATTGTGAATATGAAGATGAGGTAAAAAAAAGGGAATACAGGAGATATTGCAAAAGACTCTCGGAAGAATGGGAACAGAAGTTCTAGAGGGGAAAAGAAATTAAGGGCAGGGCCAATTGTGACCGATGTGAGAGGGGAGGTAAATACAGAAGTTAAAGTGTTGTACTTAAATGCGCGTAGTATAAAAAATAAAGTGGATGAGCTTGAGGCTCAGTTAGTCATGGGCAAGTATGATGTTGTAGGGATCACTGAGACATGGCTACAAGAGGACCAGGGCTGGGAACTGAATATTCAGGGGTACACAACGTATAGAAAAGACAGACAGGTGGGCAGAGGGGGTGGGGTTGCTCTGATGGTAAGGAATGATATTCATTCCCTTGCAAGGGGTGACATAGAATCAGGAGATGTTGAATCAGTATGGATAGAAATGAGAAATTGTAAGGGTAAAAAGACCCTAATGGGAGTTATCTATAGGCCCCCAAACAGTAGCCTCGACATAGGGTGCAAGTTGAATCAGGAGATAAAATTGGCGTGTCAAAAATGTAATGCTACGGTGGTTATGGGAGATTTCAACATGCAGGTAGACTGGGAAAATCAGGTTGGAAATGGACCCCAGGAAAGAGAGTTTGTAGAGTGCCTTCGAGATGGATTCTTAGAACAGCTTGTACTGGAGCCTACCAGGGAGAAGGCAATTCTGGATTTAGTGTTGTGTAATGATCCTGATCTGATAAGGGGACTAGAGGTAAAAGAGCCATTAGGAGGCAGTGATCACAACATGATAAGTTTTACTCTGCAAATGGAAAGGCAGAAGGGAAAATCGGAAGTGTCGGTATTACAGTATAGCAAAGGGGATTACGGAGGCATGAGGCAGGAGCTGGCCAAAATTGACTGGAAGGAGGCCCTAGCTGGGAAGACGGTAGAACAGCAATGGCAGGTATTCCTGGGAATAATGCAGAGGTTGCAGGATCAATTTATTCAAAGAGGCGGAAAGACTCTAAGGGGAGTAAGAGACACCTGTGGCTGACAAGGGAAGTCAGGGACAGCATAAAAATTAAGGAGAGGAAGTATAACATGGCAAAGAAGAGTGGGAAGACAGAGGATTGGGACTCTTTTAAAGAGCAACAAAAGTTAACTAAAAAGGCAATACGGGGAGAAAAGATGAGGTACGAGGGTGAACTAGCCAATAATATAAAGGAGGATAGCAAAAGTTTTTTTAGGTACGTGAAGAGGAAAAAAATAGTCAAGGCAAATGTGGGTCCCTTGAAGACAGAAACAGGGGAATTTATTATGGGGAACAAAGAAATGGCAGACGAGTTAAACCGTTACTTTGGATCTGTCTTCACCGAGGAAGATACACACAATCTCCCAAATGTTCTAGGGGTCGGAGAACCTAGGGTGATGGAGGAACTGAAGGAAATCCACATTAGGCAGGAAATGGTTTTGGGTAGACTGATGGGACTGAAGGCTGATAAATCCCCAGCGCCTGATGGTCTGCATCCCAGGGTACTTAAGGAGGTGGCTCTAGAAATAGTGGAAGCATTGGAGATCATTTTTCAATGTTCTATAGATTCAGGATCAGTTCCGGTGGATTGGAGGATAGCAAATGTTACCCCACTTTTTAAGAAAGGAGGGAGAGAGAAAACGGGTAATTATAGACCAGTTAGTCTGACATCAGTGGTGGGGAAGATGCTGGAGTCAATTATAAAAGACGAAATTGCTGAGCATTTGGATAGCAGTAACGGGATCATTCCAAGTCAGCATGGATTTACGAAGGGGAAATCATGCTTGACAAATCTACTGAATTTTTTTGAGGATGTAACTAGGAAAATTGACAATGGAGAGTCAGTGGATGTGGTGTACCTCGACTTTCAGAAAGCCTTCGACAAGGTCCCACACAGGAGATTAGTGGGCAAAATTAGGGCACATGGTATTGGGGGTAGGGTACTGACATGGATAGAAAATTGGTTGACAGACAGAAAGCAAAGAGTGGGGATAAATGGGTCCCTTTCGGAATGGCAGGCAGTGACCAGTGGGGTACCGCAAGGTTCGGTGCTGGGACCCCAGCTATTTACGATATACATTAATGACTTAGACGAGGGGATTAAAAGTACCATTAGCAAATTTGCAGATGATACTAAGCTGGGGGGTAGTGTGAATTGTGAGGAAGATGCAATAAGGCTGCAGGGTGACTTGGACAGGTTGTGTGAGTAGGCGGATACATGGCAGATGCAGTTTAATGTAGATAAGTGTGAGGTTATTCACTTTGGAAGTAAGAATAGAAAGGCAGATTATTATCTGAATGGTGTCAAGTTAGGAGGAGGGGGAGTTCAACGAGATCTGGGTGTCCTAGTGCATCAGTCAATGAAAGGAAGCATGCAGGTACAGCAGGCAGTGAAGAAAGCCAATGGAATGTTGGCCTTCGTAACAAGAGGAGTTGAGTATAGGAGCAAAGAGGTCCTTCTACAGTTGTACCGGGCCCTGGTGAGACCGCACCTGGAGTACTGTGTGCAGTTTTGGTCTCCAAATTTGAGGAAGGATATTCTTGCTATGGAGGGCGTGCAGCGTAGGTTCACTAGGTTAATTCCCGGAATGGCGGGACTGTCGTATGTTGAAAGGCTGGAGCGATTGGGCTTGTATACACTGGAATTTAGAAGGATGAGGGGGGATCTTATTGAAACATATAAGATAATTAGGGGATTGGACACATTAGAGGCAGGAAACATGTTCCCAATGTTGGGGGAGTCCAGAACAAGGGGCCACAGTTTAAGAATAAGGGGTAGGCCATTTAGAACGGAGATGAGGAAGAACTTTTTCAGTCAGAGAGTGGTGAAGGTGTGGAATTCTCTGCCTCAGAAGGCAGTGGAGGCCAGTTCGTTGGATGCTTTCAAGTGAGAGCTGGATAGAGCTCTTAAGGATAGCGGAGTGAGGGGGTATGGGGAGAAGGCAGGAACGGGGTACTGATTGAGAGTGATCAGCCATGATCGCATTGAATGGCGGTGCTGGCTCGAAGGGCTGAATGGCCTACTCCTGCACCTATTGTCTATTGTCTATTGTCTATTGTCTATTGATGCTGGAAAGAACAACGGCTGGAGTGTAGCGAATGTAGGTTTTTGCTGAATAGATCATTGAACTACATTATCTGTGTAACTTGTTCCTAACCTTGTCGTTATGCATTTCGTGTGCGGTTTTACTGTTGGTGACGGTGTGAATTCGGGTGGATTTGTACAGTCCGGTCGAGTGGGACCTGCCCAGGATATTCCAGCATTTCCAGTTGTTGGCAATATTTTCTGATTTATCTCAGATTTGTAACATCCACAATTTATTCTTGACTTTCCCGCTGGCCCGTGGTTGTGATGCTCCGCTTTCTGGAACGGGGCCGCTTTAGCTTCTCCCTGGCAACGTTGCTTGAGTTCGGTCGTTTCTGGGTTAATGACAGTTCAGGCAGTGGTCAAGAGAGATGGCGCCGTATTATTGGGTGGACTGAGTACATTTCAATTCTTATCTATGTTTTGTCCCAACCTGAGATCAGATCTGTATATTGCGGCGGGGGGCACGGATGACAGCCCAGCCGCGGGTCTGTTTCTGTTCCTCGTTACCTGTTGCTCTGTGAGAGGAACCCCGCTGTTCCAGAACGGTCGCATCAACTGACTGCGGAGAAGTTGTGGAACCGTTGCCGCTGCGAGTGGTGACGTTGCTGCCAACGTGGTGTGCGGTGAGGATATCCGACTCTGCGATCATTCTCAGTGACCAAAGGCAGCATGTGGTCAATTTGAAAATAGTCTTTGAGCTGCAGGACACTGGGGCTGGGGTTGACGACTGAAGTGAGCTGCAGGAAAGGCAATTTGATGGGATGTTGCGTTGTAACAGGTCCCCGCGGTCACTCATTGGTAGCTGAGAATTGTTGCTGATTCTTCTGCACGTCTCAGATTTCCCGACTTACTTACTGGCATGTTACAATTTCGTCATTTAACCTTCGTTTTACTGAGAATGTGCGGTGTTGCAGCTCGTCTGAGATGTGTTGATTTTGGTTCTTGTACAGGCGTGTGCAGTCCCGACTTGTTTCCAACAAGTCATGACTGACTTCTGTGTCTGGTTCTGAATTTTCTTTTTCCATAGTAGGTTCAGTTATGTAGCTGGTAGCTCTGTGGCCTCACAGATCAAGCGAACGAGCTCCGATCTTGCACTGCTTTTTATGATGTCGACGCATTCTGTCCGTGAACGTATCTGTTTCCTCCATTTGCTCCGGTTTCCTTTCTCGACCCGGCATGTGCAGTTTGTTAGGTAATTCGCTGCTGTAAGTTACCTGTATGCCAGCAGAAGAATAGTAGTATTTGAGGTAAATTGTTGTTAATGTCGTTGAATTAAAACAGCATGATTCGAGGAAATGGTTGCTCGACTTTTGACACCTGATTCTGTGAGCCGAAGGACATGTATTTTATAAGCTTCTAACTCCATGCCGCATCCAGGTAAATTATTCTGCCAACCAGCTTGTGTGTCCAAAGGAAACCAGGGTGAAGAAAGCAGGCCAATCAGGCATTTAAAATAATATTTTTTTCGTATCTTTTCCCAGAGCTGCGATATTCTGTTTGACTGGCGTAAATCACCAGTCAGGTTCCAGTTTGAAGATTGCATTTAGGTTCTGTCAGCTGAGATGCTGAGATGAGCGGGCAATTAGGAATGGTTGGATAGAGCGGAACAACTTGAATGGGAAACCGTTTATTTGGCAGAGAGCAGGCATTTCCAGTACGATGCGAGGAGATGGATGGTGATAATAAATTGATTCAGACATCGCGAACGGTCCAGAACTGTCCGCAGAAAGTCTGGAAGATGAAAGACTTAACTTACATGTAAACCCTAGAATGTGTATTTGCAAGCACTGATCTAAACGATTATACACTCACGTTGCAAAGCCCGATTATTCGGCACAGAAACAATGAGCCAAATGGTCCGCATACACGTAGGAAGTTTTCTACGAATACACTATTAATTTACTTGCAACTGGTTGATCGGAGAAATTCCGCTACAGATATGCATACCATACCATGGCCGTCTCCAAGGAGATTACCCAATCTTCTGCACTCGGTACACATCAGCATCAACATTCCCTTCTCCCCTACCAACAGCTTCCTGAGTCTGCATTCACTAATAACTCGGGTGAAGCTGGAGTAAACCCGGGGCAGAGGGTAGGCTCCTAGAAAGGATTATCTTTCGAACCCGATGGTGTACAAGCCCAAAGATCTTCGGAGGCGGCATTACAGGTACTGTCAGTATAAGAAAAATAACGGCAGATGCTGGTACAAATCGAAGGTATTTATTCACAATACAGGTACTGTCGATCAGTTGTCATTGAATGTGTATGTGACATTTTATTTTTCCTGCCGCACAAACAAACCAAGAGCAGAGTGGTTGGGGTACAGCTTTATACGATGTTCGCTAGCCCACATCTGCACTTCTGTGGGCACCTCTAGTCACCACACTGTAGGAAGAACTTAACTGCTAGGTCGAAGGTGGGGAGGAGATCCATGAGCATGTTTTCTGCGATGGCAAAGTTTGGTAATGACGGGAGAGTCGATAGACTGAGGTTATTTTATTTTCATGAAAAAGACACAGTGAAGATCCAACAATTGGACAAATTAAGGGGCATGGACAGGATACGTGCTATGAAACATGTCCCAAACAAGACAGAGCTATATCCAGAGGGCATTGGTTTAGATTAAATGTTTTTTTTTAATTAATTTTATTTAAATTTTAACAAAACAAATACATGTATGAACTCATAGTACGCGATGGTACCTACATTATAAATTCGATTATACATTTTAAATTCGATTATACTTGTAGTGTTCTGTATTTTCTCCCCACCCACAACCCCCCCTCCCCCCCCCCCCCCAGTTAGAAACAAGAGGAAAAAGGAGAAGGAGATAGATTTTTAAAAAAGAAGAAAAAAAAAGGAAAGAAAGAAGGAAACCTGGAGACAAGAAGGAAACACTTCCGGCTAATTTCTTAATAATTTTTTTTAGGGGTATCAAAACAATCCTGAAATTAAATATTTCCAATTCTTAATCCTAGTTTTAAAGTGAATGGGTTCCAAAGTTTCAAAAATAAATCATATTTATTTCTCAGATTATAAGTAGCTTTTTCTAATGGGATACAACTACGCATTTCTGCATACCATCTTGCAATTCTTATTTCATTGTGATCTTTCCAAGTGACCGCCACACATTTTTTTGCTATTGCTATTGCTATTTTGAGAAATCTTTCCTGATATTTATCTAAAATTAATCTTGGTAATATTCCTTTAGTATCTCCCAATAAAAACAACCTTGAATCCAATGGTATGGTCTTATTCATCAATTGTTCCAAAAAGTTTTTTAGGTCTTTCCAAAAAGGAGTTACCTTCGGACATGCCCATGTGGAGTGTAAAAAAGTACCCACATCCTGGTTGCATCTAAAAAAAAATCAGGTAAATTTGAATTTAAATTGTTTAATTTTTTCGGAGTTAAATATAGTTGATGTAAAAAATTGTATTGTACTAAACTATATCTCACATTAATAGTATTTTTCATACTTTCTAAACATAATCTTTCCCAACTTGGTTCATCAATGCTAATATTCAGATCTGTTTCCCATCTTTGTCTTGATTTTTGAATTCCTGTCTTTGGACTAGATTATTGTAACAATTTATACATTGAAGATATACATTTTTTAGTTCTCTTGCCCTGAATCAGGGATTCAATTCCTTTAATTTGAAATAAAAACATTGAATTACCTAACTTTTCCCTTAAAAAAGATTGTAATTGATAATAGAAAAAAATACTATTCCCTGGAATTTGATATTTGTTTCTCAATTGAGAAAATGTCAAAAAATTATTTCCTTTGTAGCAATCTCCTATATGTTTAATACCCTTCTGTTCCCAGACTTGTAATATTTGATTATTCCAAGCAAACGGCAGTAATCTATTTTTTACTAATGGAGTTTTAGCTGTTAGAAAAAATCTTTTATCATTAGCTTTAACTGTTTTCAACAATATAATAATTAAATGTTTTAGCAAAGGTGACTCTTTATCCTTAACTAATAGCTTCGCTTCCCATTTATAGATAAATTCTTCTGGGCATAGTTCTTTTATTTGATCCATTTCAATTTTAACCCATGCTGTTTTTCCTCCCTCTTGCTAAAAGGGATGAAATAAAACTCATTTGTGCTGCCAGATAGTAATTTTTAAAATTTGGTAATAGCAGTCCACCTAATTCAAATTTCCATGTTAATTTTTCCATAGACACTCTTGGCATTTTACCTTTCCAAAGAAAATTTCTCACAATTTTATTCAATTCTTGAAAAAAATTATTTGGTAAAGGTATAGGCAGTGTTTGGAATAAATACTGTAACCTCGGAAAAATATTCATCTTAATACAGTTCACTCTCCCTAGCAATGTAATTGGAAGATTCATCCATTTCTTCAAGTCCTCCTCAATTTTTTTCATTAGTGGTTTATAATTTAGTTTATACAGATTATTTAACTTATTATCTACTTTAACCCCTAGGTACTTCATGCCTTCTTTTTGCCATTTAAACTGACTTTCTCTTTTACATTGATCATAATTACCTTCAGAAAGAGGCATTATTTCAGTTTTATCTTTATTAATTTGTGAGAAGTGAGAAGGATTCTGGTAATGTAGAAGTTTTTCCCGCTTGATGTATCACTTCCATAAATACTGGTAACAACAAATCTTTAATTTTTTTATAGAACTCAGGCGGGAAACCATCTTCCCCTGGAGATTTATTACTTGGTAAAGAATATAATACATCCTCCACTTCTCTTAAAGTAAAGGAGGCATTTAGTCCCATCTGCTCCTCATTAGAGATTGTTGGTAATTGTATCTTGGATAAAAAATTATTTATCTTAATTTCATCCTTTTCAGATTCAGAATGGTACAGATTAGTGTAGAATTGCTTAAATACCTCATTGATTTCTCTAGGTTTATAAGTAATAATGTTTTGATCTGTTCTAATTGAATTTATTGTTCTTGATATTTGTTCTTCTTTCAGTTGCCATGCCAATACCTTTTGCGCTCTTTCTCCTAATTCATAATATCTTTGGTTAGTTCGTAATATTAGTTTTTCTGTTCTGTAAGTATGTAAAGTATTGTATTGAAATTTTTTATTTGCAAGTTGTGTTTTTTTCATATCTGAAGAAGTTTTCTGTAAATCTTTTTCTAATACGGTGATTTCTTTTTCTAATCTTTCAGATTCCTTCCTATAGTCTTTCTTTATCTTAGATGAGTAGCTTATAATTTGGCCTCTCAAATAAGCCTTAATTGCATCCCATACAATAAATTTATCATCAACTGAATTTAAATTTGTTTCCAAAAATAATTCAATTTGTCCTCGAATAAAATCACAAAAGTCTTGCCTTTTCAATAGTAAAGAGTTGAGTCTCCATCTATACACTGACTGTTCTTTATCTGACATCGTAATTTTCATTAATAATGGTGAGTGATCCGATAACAATCTAGCCTTGTAATCTATTTGTATTATTCTACCCCTTAATTGAGCTGAAATCAAAAATAGATCTATTCTAGAATATGTATCATGTCTATTGGAATAAAAGGAGTAGTCTCTTTCCCTGGGATGGCTTTTCCTCCAAACATCTATTAAATTTACATTTTCCATTAAATTCAAGGTTGTCTTCGCTGCTCTTGTCCTTGTCGTTGTCCTTGATGATCTATCCATTACTGGATCTAAAGAAAAATTGAAATCTCCCCCTATCAATATATTTTCATGTGCTTCCGCCAGATTTAAAAAGGTACCCTGCACAAACTTCTCATCATCTATATTTGGTGCATATATATTCATTAAGGTCCACAATTCTGAGAAAATTTGACAATGTACCATTACAAATGTACCTACTGGGTCACTTACAATATTTTGTATCTTAATTGGTAGCGTTTTCTTAAATAGGATAGCAACCGCTCTTGCTTTTGAGTTAAAAGAAGATGCGACCATACTTCCTACCCAATCTCTCTTTAACTTTTGATGCTCTTTTTCCGTTAGATGTGTTTCTTGCAAGAAAGCTATATCTACTTCCAATTTTTTCATCTGTGTTAAAATTCTCTTCCTTTTTATCGGTCCATTTAACCCATTCACATTATAGCTTAAAAAATTTAAGGTATTATCCATTCATTCCTTTTTTTTTCCTTTCCTTTTTCCTTACCTTGATACCTCTTCCGGTATTTACATTGTGCCGTATTTCAGTGTGCTCCCGTCCATAGTCCAGGTATAAAAACAGAAAAGAAATAAGAAAGATAGAGAAATAGACCCTCCCTCTAATGTTGTTAATAAATAGATTAGCAACATTACCCCCCTCTATTATACGAGGTGTGGTCCGCACCACACTTGTGCCCATGATTATGGTGGAGCATCCACATTCTCCAACCCCCCCCCCCCGATATATCAAGTACTTCTAAAAATTAACAATCCTTAATACAGTTAATCCCCTCTATAGTATACAGATCTTATTAATAATCATTCATTCATGAATCTTCTTAAGCATATCTCGATGGCAATTCTTCCGCATACTCTTCTGCTTTGACAAAGTCTTTAAAAAAATTATTTTCTCCAGTGTTGATCATAATCTTCAAAGTAGCCGGATGCAGTAAAATAAACTTATAGCCTTTCTTCCATAGAATATTTTTTGCCTTATTAAATTCTTTTTTTCTGCACAACGAGGCATTACTGATGTCTGGGTAAAAGATTATTTTGGTGCCTTCATGTTCTATTGGTTTTCCCTCTCTTATATTATTCCCGACTGTTTTGAAAACCAATTCTCGATCTTGGTATCTTAAAAATTTAATCAACACAGATCTTGGCTTTTGATTAGCTGAGGGTTTCGGTCTTAGAGCCCTATGTGTCTTTCTATTTCCATCCGACCTTGTTTATCTATTCCCAGAGTGGTCACTATCCAATCTTGAAAAAAGTTAATTGGGTCTTCCCCCTCCACTCCCTCTGGCAAACCAACAATTTTAACATTATTTCTCCTGCTATAGTTTTCCAAGGCATCCAACTTCTCCGCCATCTTTTTGCTTTCAATTGCTGCAGCAGTAATACTGTCTTCATTTTTTTCCACTCTAGATTTTAACATTTCATTTTCCATTTGTATATTATCCACTTTATTTGTCACTGTTTGAAATTTCTCCTCCATTTTTTTCAAAGTCTTATGAAATTTCTTGTTATCTCTCCTCGTTAATTTGTTATCTCCTTCAATTTTCTTAAGCCTGTTAATAATTTCTTGAAGCATCGTTTTCATATTAGTCTCTGTATCTTCTTGCTTTTCTACTTCTTCCTCATTTTCACTTCCACTGCTAGTGGAGTCTCCCGTTACCTCATCATCACTCATGTCCGAAACTCCAGACACAACATCAGCAACCTCTCGGCAAACAGTGGGCCTTTTTGGTAACTCACGGCGACTCCCTCGTATTTTGACCCAAGTCAAAGAGCGCTTGCTGGGAGTAGCCGACTCCAGCTTCGTACCGGAGCCCTCCCCAGACTCACCGCCTGCCGAGGGGTCACCAAATCTAGTCCCCTGCTCCATCAGAGCTGTGGGCCTACCTTCGATTTTTTTTCTTGATTCCTTTGCTTGCTTCTGTGGCAGTTGTACTCCTCCTTTTACTTTCTTGGAAGGCATCCGTACGTTCTGTATACTTTCTGATTTAATTTAAAGTACTTGATTCCTTTAGTTTGTCTTTTTTTAGCAGTTTAAGGCTTTGTTTTTGGGAGTGCTGAAAAGTTATGTCTACTCAGCCAAGCATTGAACACGCCCCCTTAGATTAAATGTTTGAAATAATCTGATGTGGTATCTTCTCATTCAGACTCGGAATCTAGGACGCTACTAAAGAGTTTGACGGAGGCAGGGACACCAAAGTCATCAAGAGGAACACTTGAAACTCCAAGGCATGGGGACTACGGGTTCTGTGGGTACATCCATGTCAGTTTGGCTGTGGTGGGTGTAATGGCTTGTTTCCGAGCTGTGGGAAGCTCTCCCTCTGGGGAAGGAACTGGAGAATGCGGTGGATGGAAGCGCTACAAAGTGTATTGATGGGAAATGGGAATATGGAGGTGGAGTGTGCGAGAACGTTGGAGACAGAGTGGAGAGCGTGGGTCGGGGTGTGGACTGCAGCGTGGGCATACACTGAATGCGTTGTACATGGAACAATCAATGTGGTTTGTAGTTTCAGGACATCTGCTGTAATTCGACAGAACACTTCTGACTGTAGCATTTGCTTCCAGGTCAGATCACCCATAGTCAACCCGCAAATTCCCTGATCAGCATGACATAAAACATTACAATGGAAATCCGCACGATAAGCCACCCGGGGTTGCTCACTCCCCACTGTTATCTATCCTGACGTGCAGTCTGTCCCTCCGCTGTACACCCTACTCTAAACAGTCCGCACTGCACCTTCCCCCTGCACCTTCATCCCGCCCGCGGCTTGGCCCGGCCCAGTCCCAACTGCACCGTCAACCTGCCCAGTGCCCGTTGACCATGCCCAGTCCCCACATTAACCTCACCCTGCCCGGTACCCACTGCCCGGTACCCACTGCCCAAACGTGACTGCACCTTACGCTGCCGAGTCTCCACTGCACTTTCAACCTGCCCAGTCCCCACTGCACCGTAATTCTGCCCAGTCCCCACTGCCCGCTGACCATGCCCAGTGACCACTACACCATCACCCTGCCCAGTGACCACTACACCATCACCCTGCCCAGTCCCCACTGGCCAGTCACCCAGCCAATTCCCCACTTTCACCACATCCTGCCCATTCCACACTGTAACTTCACCCTGCCCATTCCCCACTATAAACTCACCCTGACCAGTCCCCGTTGTAACCTCACCCTGACCAGTCCCCACTGTACCTTCACCCTGCCCAGTCCCCACTGCCGGTTGACCCTGCCCAATCACAATGTTGGGTATTGACCTTGAAGTGATGCCTTTCTTTTATGTGGAATGTATGCACGGATCTGCAGGCGGGTCATTCTGATATCGGTGGTAGCAAATTTGCCTGAGGGAATTCAGTGCTACACGACTCATCGGAATTTGGAAAGGTAAACACTGATTATAAATACGGAGCGTGAGTTTGTTCCTGAGAAACTGTGTCTCAAGAATATAACATAACATAACATAACAACACTTTATTGTCACTCGGCACAACACCGAGCGAAATTTCAGCAGTCACACAAAATACAGCAAAAAAGAAAAGAACACAGGACACCCGACCCCAACACAAACATCCATCACAGTGACTCCAAACACCCCCTCACTGTGATGGAGGCAACAAAACTTCCCCTCTCTTCCCCCCGCACCCACGGACAGGCAGCTCGACCCCTACCGAGGCAAACGACAGGCACAGCCCCCGCAAGGGGATGGAAGGCCCCCCGGCCGAGCCGCCCCGGGCACCGAAACGTCACGCGGCCACACCGGGCGATGTTAAGTCCAACGGCCGAGCCGCACCGGGCACTGAAACGTCCCGCGGCCGAACAGCGCTGACGATGTTAAGTCCAGCGGCCAAGCCGCACCGGGCACTGAAACGTCCCGCGGCCACACCGGGCGATGTTAAGTCCAGCGGCCAAGCCGCACCGGGCATTGAAACGTCCCGCGGCCGAGCCGCACCGGGCACTGAAACGTCCCGCGGCCACACCGGGCACTGAAACGTCCCGCGGCCACACCGGGCGATGTTAAGTCCAGCGGCCAAGCCGCACCGGGCACTGAAACGTCCCGCGGCCGAGCCGCACCGGGCACTGAAACGTCCCGCGGCCGCACCGGGCGATGTTAAGTCCAGCGGCCGAGCCGCACCGGGCACTGAAACGTCCCGCGGCCGAGCTGCGCCGGCAATGTTAAGGCCCGCAGCCGAGCCGCACCGGGCACTGAAACGTCCCGCAGCCGAGCTGCGCCGGCAATGTTAAGGCCCGCAGCCGAGCCGCACCGGGCACTGAAACGTCCCGCAGCCGAGCTGCGCCGGCAATGTTAAGGCCCGCAGCCGAGCCGCGCCGGGCACTGAAACGTCCCGCAGCCGAGCTGCGCCGGCAATGTTAAGGCCCGCAGCCGAGCCGCGCCCCGGGGAAGAGACCTAATAAAAGAAAGGTTTCCCCCCGCCCCACCCCCCCCACCCCACCCCACACCCCGACCACACACCCCCACCACACATACACAGCCAAAAACAGAAACAAAAACCATCCCAACACCGACACAAACAAAAAAAAAGAAAAAAAGACAACAGACTGCCAGAGAGCCGCAGCCGTTAGGCGCAGCCAACTCCTCCTATGATTCAACTTTTCAAATAAATAACCAAGGGAATTAACCTGGGCATGATGGCTGACGTGTACTTTAGCCGTGGCTTTCACAGGGTCCCGCATGGTCGACTGGCCTGGAAGGTTATCGCACACAGGATCCAGTTGGGAAGAATTAGATACAAAGTTGTTCCAGTGGTAGGAGTCGGGTGGTGACAGGAAATTATTTTAAACAAAATATAAATCATAGAACTGTCCATCACAAACCAGGCCATTCGGTCCACAATGTCTGTGTCGAACATGATGCCAAGGCCAACTCCTATTTGCCTGAGCTAACACATATCCCTCTATTTTCTGCAAATCTATTTACGTATCCAAATGTCTCTGAAACACCACTTTTCGACTTGGCCCAAACACCAACCCACGCCCCCACCCTGGCAGCGTCCGGGCACTTAGCCTTTGTGTATTAAGAAAATGGCGCTAACACCTTCCTTCAGCTTTGCCCTTCACATTTTAGATCTCTTCCCTCTAATATTTGGTTTTCCTATCCTGGAAATAAGGTTGCTATTTTCTATACTTCTGTTAGGTCGCCCCGCATCCTCCAGCATTCCAGAAACAAACAATCCAATTCTATCCAACCTGTAACCAATACCCTCTGATCCAGGCATCATTCTCGTAAACCCTTGTACCCTCTCCAGGCCATCACATCCTTCCTGTAATGTGGCGACCAGAACTAAAAAACGGGGTAAAGAAGCCTTTGAAGATTGCTTTGAAATTAGTGGAAACTTTGCAGGACTGGAAACTGTTGGACGATTTCAAATTGAATTGTTATTGCCCCAGTTACAGACTCTGGTCTTCACAAATTGTGGCGATTGTGTTTTTCGGCCCAATATTTGAACCTTTTGACAGGTACATGGATAGGAAGGGTTTAGAAGGATCTAGACCAAACATGCGCAGGTGGAACAAGAGTAGATGAGGCATGGGCAAGCTGGGCCGAAGAGCCTGTTTACACGCGGAAGGACTCTACCTCTATCTGTGCATTTTGCTCCAATAACGACATTTATCTTTCGGTAAGGAGGACAAACGGTCTATCTAGATTTGCCATTCCCAAAGAGGAATACTGTCAGCCTCTCGGCTATCTTCTGATTTACTTTGAGCCTGCAGATTATTCTCCCAAACTGATCCACGCACCGCCACTGGCACACTTGTCATCTGCATTGCGAAGTCAATTAGAGCACCCAGCTAAGATACGGAATGATCTCTCGATTGGATTAGGTAACTGGTGCTACGACGGAAAGCATCCGTTCGCGCGGGAACCGACGGAAAGCCCGAGTCAGAGGAGAGGATCCAACCCGGATCCCGAGAGCTGTGCGGGCCGCGTATCTTTTCATTATCTATCTGCTGATATGTCTTGTAATTTAATTTATTCTGGAAACTCAGTAGTAAATGTCACTAGGAAATCCTTTCAGTTCAGAGTATTGTTCGTGATCACCAGATAACATCCTTCGTTCGTTCTTTTGCAGTTAACTTGGTGACGATTGTGATCCTGTCCCGTGGAAAGTGCGGTCTCTCCAAATGCATCACTCGCTACCTGGTGGCAATGGCAGCGGCCGACCTCATGGTCCTCATCATTGATGTCATAATAAGGTCCATTTTTGTGATGTATTTCCCACTGTCGTTCTTCACCATCACCCCCGTGTGCTCCATCAACTGGGCCCTGGCCTTTGCAGCCACAACAATCTCTGTCTGGTTTACTGTGGGTTTCACGTTTGATCGGTTTGTGGCCATTTGTTGTCAGAAGCTGAAAACAAAATATTGCACCGAGCGAACGGCGAGTGTTGTTATCGGAACCGTAATCGCTCTGAGCTGTTTAATAAACGTACCGTGGTATTTTACATTCGAGTCAGCATATATCAGCGACAATAAACCCCGAGGTTGTGCCTGGACAAAGTCTTTCTTAACTTCACCTCCATGGACTTCGTTTGAGTTCTTCTACCTGATTGTAACTCCTTGTCTCCCGTTCGTTTTTCTTTTGTTGGTCAATTCACTGACCGCCAGGTACATTCTAGTCTCTGGTAGAGTCCGCAGATTGCTCCGGGGCCGCAACAGTGGAGAGAATGGCAAAGACCCGGAGATGGAGAACCGCAGGAAGTCCATCGTTTTACTCTTCAGCATATCAGGCAGTTCCATTGCGTTGTGGAGCACAGTGGTTGTTTATGCTGTGTCTGAGCGCGCTTTGGGCGCTGAGTACTTCGCAGACAGTGATCTTCCGACAATTTCGTTGATGCTCCAGGTTCTGAGTACCTGCACCAACACGTGTATTTATGTCCTGACCCAGAGAAATTTCCGAGAGGAGCTGAAGAACGTGGTTAAATACCCCGTGAATTTCATTGTGAAATTAATCATATCATTGAAACATTAGTATTCTCAGTCTAGTTATAAATATAGCAGAACGTTGAACAGATGTACGCATCTTAAACTGACGTTTTCAGGAGGTATCCGGGTGTGCGAATTATGTAACTCAGTAGCAGCCATTTACAACCAACAAATCAGCATCTGCAACTCCTTTCTACACAATATCATCTCAATCATGTCCAAGTGTAGCAATACTGTTTATTGTAAGTCACGGGATAACAGCGCTCAGTCACATCACCTTGTACGTGAATCACACAGGAAACAGGTTGTTCATAGTGACCGGGAATAAACTATTCTAATCACTTCTGATAACTGTCTCCTTGTTGCTGGGTGGATGGAATGGTGCTGGGGACCGGGTTCTCAAAGGGGATATGGAGCGTCTATATATATGAGAATAATTAGAATATATATGGATGCTAATAATGAGAATTGGTAAGGACACGGGTGACACAACCTAATCGCTGCTGAGGTCACCCTTCTCTCAGGGGAGGACGCAGTAGTGATCGGCTCTCCCTCAGGTAGTGGGAAACAACGATTCCTCATTCCGCAACGTTCGGCGACGTTGAGATTGATCTGTGTGGAGAATCTGTGATTTGTGAAATGATCGTTTCAAGTTTACCCCCTTCGATACCGGTGAACAAACTGGCTCCGTGACTGGCGACAATGACCCGAATGCATTGAGCCACCCCCCCCCCCACCCCCACCCCCTCCCACCCCCACCCCGAGGGGATGGTGACGCGGTCCGCCTAAAATGTAAGACAGAATAATGTCAAGATGCCCTTGTAGTGTGTTTGACTTGTATTATCCGTCTGTTGTTAAATAAAGTTGACACGAACAAAATTAATGTTATGACTAATGAAATAATTGGTTCCCATTTAGTAGATAGCATATTTTCGGAAAGTTGTATCTTACAAAAAACAAAAGTTGTTTAGTGCACACTATAACTGTCGGCTAAATCTGCTGTGAAGTCAGAGAACTGGTGGGCAGTTTACTGCCGCCATCTCTCCATGATATCGTACAATATAGTCTCGAAGCAAACCTGCAAAGTCTCCGATTTGTATTTTCGTTTAATTCCCTCAAAATTAATTTCTTCCACAGAATTTGACGTCGTTGGCAGGATCCCAAATGTAACGGGATTCGAACGAATACAAGTGGGAAATAAAAGGGAATGATAAAATGGCCATGAACGAAAGGGGGACGGGGGGGGGGTCTTCCCAGAGAGGAGGGAGAGCCCCCGGACAACCTGGCTTGTCTGGCCGGAGACTCACGCTGAGCCAAGAGCCAAGAGGTGGAATAATGCGGAGAAGATTAATTTACTCACGCTGGGCGTAGAAGATAAATTGAAGCAAGTGCCTTAATGCGCGCTTTAAAAATTGAAACGTGTCTTCGAGGTTTGCGGACGGAGTGAATAATAATAATAATGCATTACATTTATATAGCGCTTTTCAAACACTCAAAGACGATTTACAGGGATTACTAGAACATAGAGAAGAAAATAAATAGATAAATAAGTAAACGAATATAATATAATAGTATATTATAACAAGTTGTCCGCGGAAACCTAACTTCTGTTTCAAAGACTTGTGAAAAGAATATGGGAAGCAATAGTAGTCGATCGGAGAAATCTGATCCTACTGATAGAGGGAGGCTTGAGGAAAAGAAACAGGTCGTCCAGGAGGGAAAGGTGCAGATAAGAGAGAACATTGCCAAGGTGATTTAAAAAAGACCATAAGACACCGGGAAAAGGTAGGAGATCCCATTGTTCCACCGGGATCGCCAGCAGATCTGGTAATAAAAAACAACGGAGATGACCAATGTGTGGTAATTTTTTGTGGTAATCCAGCTGATCGGTCAAATGGAGATTGGCCGGATGGGGGAAGCTATAAGCTATCTCTGTCCTACTCATTTCTAAAAAAGAAATGGATTGGCGAGATGGGAACACAATTAATATTTGCAGTGGCAGTGTTATTAGTTATATTTGGAGTGCTGGGTATACCTTTAAAATTGATAGAAATAATAAGGAAATGGGTGGGGATGGAGAGAAGACACCAGCCCCTGGAGGAGGGAAAATGTGTTAAGCAGAAAGAGGGAAATGAGGGACCTGTGCCTATAATACCAAAGGAAGTGGCAGCAATATACCCCCGACTCCCAGTATACCCCCAATATACCCCCAGTACTACAAAATGGCGGCACTGCCCTAGCAGCTGCCGCTCACCTGCGGTCCATTTGTCTTGTGTTTTTGTTGGGGTTTTTTTTGGTCTTAATTGTAGTTGTGATGTGGTGTTTTTGTGTTTGTGTACTATGTGTGTATGTGGGGGGGAGGGGGAAACTGTAACACTATAAATATGTGTCCCTTCAGAACGGAGACCCGACCTTTGTGTTCTGGGCCGTGTCTCCGTTCCTGCTGCGGCCTACCATCGGCCCAACTCCTGGAGCTGGCGGCCTCCAGGGCTCTGGTTCGCAGAGCCCGCGGATCGGACTCACCATCAGCGGAGCCGGCCGTCTTCGGAGGCTGCGGGAGCGGCTGCGACTCGCCTTAGGCTCGGGCCGCGTGGATGCCGACATCGGGAGCTCCGGCAGCGGCAGCGTGTTCACCCGCCCCGGATCGCGGGGCTTGGGGCGCGGACATTTCACCGTCCGGCGCGGCCTAAGATGGCCGCGGGATATTTCTCTGCTGGGCGGGGGTTTCAATGTCGGGAGCCACGACCGCCCCGACGTGCAACAACAGCGGCAGCAGCAGCGTGTTCGCCCGCCCCGGATCGGACTTATCATCAGCGGAGCCGGCCGTCTTCGGAGGCTGCGGGAGCGAGGACAGCGGGAGAAGGGAAAGACATTGTGGCCTTCCATCACAGTGAGGAGAGGACTGGAGGAGACTCACTGTGATGGATGTTTCTTTGATGGATGTTTCTTTTTTTGTGTGTTTTTTTGGGGTTGGGTGGTTTGAGTGCCTGATTGATGTTTTTATTGTTGGACTGTGTTTTTGGGGGTTTTAGGGTGTGTGATTTGAATGCCTATTTAATGCTTCTATTGTTGGACTGTGTTTTGGGGGGGTTTTGGGGTTGTGTTATTTGGGTGCCTGTTTAGTGCTTTTATTGTTGGACTGTGGGTGATTGAATTAACATTTTGTTCAAGATGGCCGCGCCGTTGTGTTTGGCTGCCTGCCACTGTATGTTTCTTTTTTTCCTAGTCAGATGTGCAGCACTTTGGTCAACGTGGGTTGTTTTTAAATGTGCTATACAAATAAATTGACTTGACTTGACTTGACTTGACTCCCTGTGGAGAAGGCACCCCCAGTAGAGGATGAATTTGATGATCTGTTGATGATGGCGACTGCATTTCGCCCGCGACAACCTCCGTATAACCCGGCGTGTATAGAAGGAGAACAGGCCGCTGCCCCGTCAGGTGCTGAGGCTCTGTTTCTACCTTTGGGGTCTCGTGTGGATCAGTCCATCAGTAAAGGAGCCATAGCTCCTCCGACAAGTCTGTCAGAAGCAGATAGTACCTCTGAGAGGGACCTGATACACGATCTTGGAGATATCAAAAATATATCATGAAGGATGAGCAAACAAAGCTCCAGATGATGAATGTTGAGGAAGAGTCTAAGTCCGAGTCACTGATGTAGTCGTCCCCTACCCCCCCCCCCCCCCCCCCCGTACTATGATAGGAGAAGTCCCCGTGTTGAAACCCTGGACCCCAGCTGAAGTTAGAGCCGTGGTTGCCAAAGCTCCAGATCCCTTAAATTGAAAGGGGGCGTGGCTGTGTTCTGCAGCTGCGGCTCACCGGCAGTCTCTCTGTCTTTTTTTTTGTTTTTTTGTCTGTCATCGTTTAATGTACGTTTTGTTTTATTTTTAACTCTGTGTATGTGGGGGGTGGTGGGGGGGTTGGGGGAAACCTTTTTTCAAATCTCCTCCTCAACGGAGATGCGACCTTTACCGTGTCGTATCTCCGTTCGCGCTACGGCCTAACATCGTGGAGTCGGAGGCCTCCAGCTGGGATCGACCTCAAAGACTCCGGTCGCAGGGCCTGGGACTTACCATCTCGGAGGCTTCGGCCGTGGGCCCTGCAGACCGCAACATCGGGAGCTCGCAGGTCCCTGGCTGGCGACCGGCTTTTGGGAACTCCAGCCGTAGCAGCTTCAACCGTCCCGAAGTGCGAGGTATGATCGACCCGCCCGCGGGCCCTTCATCGTCCTGCGTGGCTCGGCCGCAGCACTTTCCATCGCCCGGTGGGGGCTCAGGACTTTCATCGGCCTGCTCGGCTCGGCCCTGGGACTTTCCATCGCCCGGTGGGGGCTCAGGACTTTCATTGGCCTGCTCGGCTCGGCCCTGGGACTTTCCATCACCCGGTGGGGGCTTCATAAAGTTGGGAGCCTCGATCACCTCGTGGCACCACGGGAGAAGAATGAGGAGGAGATAAGACTTTGCCTTCCATCACAGTGAGGGTATGCCTAGAGCAATCACTGTGATGGCTGTTTGTGTAAAAATTGTATCTGTGTGTCCTGTGCTTTTTGTTGTCTACTGCCGGACCCTGACGTGAGAGGTCGCTGGCGTTGTTTATTCGCCGCTTTTCCGTTAGGATAGTTTGTCTGTTTGTTTTTATGTTGATTGTTTTTGTAAGGCGCTTTGAGCACCCGATAAGGCGCTATATAAAATAAATGAATTATTATTATTATTATTAAGAAAGCCCAATGTATTTCTTAATTGGTTAATCTAGAATGGCAAAATAAGCCATGGGATAATGTGATAACAGCGCTTGTGAACATGGAGAGGGAATGGCTGTTTGCCCAAGCGAGAGAACCGAAACCAAACCATCGGGCCAGTATTACACGGGGAAAGGGGGCTGGGGAAGAGGAAAAAGTTGTCGAGGTAGGGGCCGAGGAACGGGACAATGGCAAATAAAAGATATAACACGAGGCAGATGCTGGAGATGTGCTAAAATGGGGCATTGGGCTCGAGATTGCAGACGTTCCCCACAGCAACAGGGAAGGGATCCAGGCCCGGCCCCCTTCTCATTCAGTAACCCCTTCCTATCCGGTAATCCTAATCCATCACCACAGGGATGCCGCAGAGGTAAGGCGGTACAGGCGGCTGTGATCAGATTGTCTAAATCAGAAGAAGAACCCAAAGCTGCAGGCAAGATAGTTGACTGCCATTTAGACCTTCTGGTCGATACCGGAGACACTATGTCCTCTGTGCCCCCACCCCCCTCCCCTCCGTGGACATCCCCGTCAGTAATTCAAATAGTAATACTATTGGGGTTGCCGGTGTCCCCATGATAGAACCATTATCAGAACCCACTCGTGTGCAGGTAAATGGCAAGCCTCTTACTGACACTTTTATAATCTCTAGAACAGCGCCACTCCCGTTACTGGGAAGACAAGTTCTGCAAACTGGGAGCAGTCTTACACTGTACTGCAGTCGGCATGTTTATGGAACCCCCTCAAATGCACACACATCAATTGCTAAATTTAATTAAGGAGGAAGAACAAGGGTAAAAGATGCCCATCCGATATTGTTGCCAATTGAGTAGCAATCCGTACAGTCAATTGGTTAATCAAATCCGTTGTGCTCTGCAAAGAGTGCAGGATTTAAAAGGCCGGTATTTACAGTATCTTGTCGAAACCAGCCAAGAACATAAGCGAACACATTGCACTGCATTATACACGCGCCTCCCTAATGCCGGGTACCAGGAAATAGTCTCCCCCTGGTTGAATAACATCGAACAATTAGCGGTCACCCCTTATTTGTTTTTTGGGGTCCCGGGATTAGTAATAATGGTCCACCTCTCTAAAAACCAAAGGGATCGATTGGAGATGGGAGACACTTCTGAGTCACACCTGACCTCCAGCAACAGGGAAGGAAATAGGAGAAATTATTTTTTAAAAGGCTGAAGGACAAACAGTCAATTCATGTTTTAAAGTTACCAATGGCAAAAGGAGAGGTCCTGATTGACTTCTTTAATGACACAGAAGGAAAGATCACATGGGTCAGAAAGGAATGGGACACTATTTTTGAAAAGCAACAGCCACCAACTGAGGATCCGTCAAGGTTGCCAATGGCTCTGGTCCAAGTACCCTCTGAACTATGGGCAAAGCATAAGAATCATGTGGGGCGAGTGCGTTCAGCCCCTGAACATAAAGTGACTTTAAAAAAGGGTATCACAAAATGCTGGAGTAACTCAGCGGGTCAGGCAGCATCTCAGGAGAGAAGGAATAGGTGACATTTCACGTTGAGATCCTTCTTCAGATTCATGTCAGGGGAGGGGGCGGGGCAAAGAAAGGGTGTAGTTGGAGGCAGGAAGACAGCAGGAGAGCTGGGAAGGGGAGGGGAAAGAGAGGGACAGAGGAGCTATCTAAAGTTAGAGAAATCAATGTTCATACCGCTTTAAAAAGGGTGCTGCCTTGCCATGTTTAAAACAGTATCGACTGACCCCGGAGACTTAAGAAGGGATAGCTATAGTCATCATTTATTTATTACAACAAGAAGTATTAATGAAAACGCAAAGTCCGTGTAATACTTCCATTCTGCCAACCGAGGCCTGAGAACTACTAGCACAATGGTGATCCCGATTGCTCCTTTAGTGCCTGATACCAATATTATTCTGCCATCTATACCGGCGGAAGCCGACACCTTTACAGTAATTGGCCTATGTTCAGTCTTTTTCTCCATACCCCTGCATAAAGACAACTAGTTCCTGTTTGCTTTTACCTACAAAGATCAACAATACACCTGGACTAGGCTACACCAGGGGTATACAGAAAGCCTGGCCGTATATGCAGCAGCGGTGAAAAATAGTCTTGAGGAATGTCAATTAGCAGCAAGGTCTACTTTGATCCAGTATGTCAATTACCTTTTGGTAGCCTCTGTGACAGGTCCTGATTGTAAAGAAGCCTCAATTAAATTGCTGCAACATTTAGCAGAAAGAGGGCATAAATTATCCCAGGAAAAATTACAGTTCTGTCAGCCTAGAGTACAGTATCTGGGATTCCAGCTGCAGGAGGGCAGAAGGAGATTTGGAAAAGAAAGAATAAAGGCAATAGAGAACGTCCCGGTCCTGAAGACAAAGAAGGACATTCTCTCCTTCTTTGGCATGGTGGGTTACTGCAGACAATGGATCCATGACTACAGGGAACTAGATGCAGCATTACGTTCAGCCACCTTGCAGACTGAGCCCTCCAGAGTAGTATGGACTGCAGAAAGAGACCAGACGTTTAGAAATCTAAAGAACGCTATGGTTTACTATCTATCTAATCTAAAGAACGCTATGGCCCTGGGATTGCCAAATTATAAAAAGCCCTTTCAACTTTATGTAAATGAATCAAAGTGGTTTGCGACTGGAGTCCTGATTCAAGAACACGGAGGGGGAAAAAGACGGGTAGCCTATTATTCCGTGGCTTTACAAACTGCAGTAAATGCCATGCCAGCCTGCTCGAGAGCTGTAGTGGCAACGGCTATGATAGAAAACACAATCCCCATCGTTCTTGATCACCCATGTGTAGTGACTGTTCCTCATGCCGTGATGTTATTATTGAACTCTGCAGCCAAACAACATTTCACAGCCGCTAGAAGAACAGGTTATGAAGTTATCCGTTTGTCACACCCCAACTATACTTATCAGCAATCAACTGCTATAAATCCAGCTACCTTTGTACCACTGCCAGAAGAAGGATATGCCCATAATTGTCTATTGCTTGTAGAAGCCACTGCCACTCTCCGGCTGGACTTACAGAGTCATCCGATTGATAATCCTGACCTGGTCCTATTTACTGATGGCTCTTCACACCGACCTAGCGATCCCAGATTATTAGCAGGATATGCGGTGGTCACACCACACCAAGTGCTGGAGGCATACGCTTCACCATCCGGAACGTCTGCTCAGGTAGCTGAGCTGTATGCCCTGACTCGTGCCTGCATATTGGCAAAAGATAAAAGTGCTAATATCTACACTGATTCTCGCTATGCGTTTGGGGTTGTACAAAACTTTGGGCAGTTATGGAAAAATAGAGGATTCATTACATTAATAAGAAAGACTATTAAGCATGATAAACTGGTCTTAAATATATGGGATTCTATTCAATTGCCACGGCAGATTACATTTATTAAATGCGAGGCTCATACATCATCGGATGATGATGCATCAAAGGGAAACAGATTAGCTGATTATGTAGCCAGATTGCCCTCAGGCAAACCCCGCAATTATAAGCGGCTAAAATTAAGTCTGCAGCACAAAGGATGCTCCCGGTTAGCATTGATGTAACCCAGTTACAGGATGCCCAGAGCCTAGTATCATTCCAGGAAATGAATTCCTGGAGCAAAGCAGGGTGTTATCAAGACCCCATTGTCTGGGTCCACCCTGATGGTCGTGTAGTTTCCCCCAGGAGCATATTTTAGCCCCTGTCTCGCCTAGCCCATAGACGGGCTCACATGGGAAAAGGGGGGATGGCATACGCATTGTCCCAACAATGGTATGTACCTTGGATAACAATCATAATTGATAAAGTTTCAAGAACATGCCTGGTGTATCAACAAAATAATACAGGGAAGACGCCTGTAAAATTTGAACACCTACCACAACCTGAAATGCCTTTTGAGAATTTGCAAATTGATTTTGTACATATACCCGCAGCAAAGGTTTTTAAGTACATTCTGGTCATAGTTGATATGTTCTCCAGATGGATGGAAGGGATGATGCAAATCTGTAGTCAATATTTTAATGAAAGATATAATACCAAGATCCGGGATACCCATGAGTATAAACAGTGACAGAGGAACTCATTTCACAAGTAAATTAGTTCAGAACTTGTCAAAGGCTTTTGGCTCCCAATAGAAATCGCGCATACCATATCAACCACAGTCCTCGTGGATGGCAGAAAGAGTAAATTGAGGGATAAAAGCTACTTTAGCAAAGTATGCCAGTAAAATAGATTGTTGTGGCCAGACGCCATGGCCCATTGTGATGTACGTCCTGGGAAATCAGCAAAATAGAAACACGGGCCTAACACCTCACGAGGTTTTGATGGGGCTACCTATGACAACAGAAACATGACCACCGATGACTCCTGAGAAGGTGGCACTAATTTCAATAAGATATGCTCAAGCCATGTGTGAAACGATTGGTAAAATCTATGAGAAAAGCACCCGTTAAAACCCAGAGATCTGGTTTATGTGCGAGCAATAAACAAAGATTCTTTCTCTCCTAGATGGAAAGGACAATATGTGGTGCTGCTAACAACACGAACAGCAGTAAAAGTTAAAGAAAAACCTGATTGGATACATGCCACCAGATGTAAACTGCATCACTGAGACAGAACCCTCCAGGAGAAGGAAACGCAAGAACCGTAAAATGTTGTAGTGATAAAAAAGTGTCAAAATGTAGACATATTCTTTATTAACTATATTTATAGTATTAAATACTTATGAATATAGTAACTTTATATGGGGTCATAGAGGACATGAGAGCAAAGAGAAGCATCTAGTTATGAGAAACAGGATGAAGGTAGAAGTTGGAGTATGAAATTCAACTAACAACGTTCACACAGAACACAGTGAACTCGCAGCTGAAAGAAAAACAGGCTTCCTTATCTGATTAGAATGTTGGGTTTGTGCCCATATCCCTTCGCCTGCAGAAGGAGGAATCCCTTTGCAAGCCCAAGGACGGGTTCCAACCAAAATTATATTCGGACACGTATGCCTCCATTTTTGCAACTGATCAAGGAGAGAAAATATTAAAATCCTTTCTTATAATAATATAAGTGTTGATCATAAAGATCAACAAGGAAGGAACTGTGGAAGAAAATATTAATATCCTTTCTTACTTAATTTTGATTGGAATTGAACAAGGAAACGAAAGGGTGCTTGAATGTGACAATTGGCAACTCTCGTTGACCAGGTGCAGAAGATGTTCGTGGGTTTCGGCAAAGTAAAATTAGACGTGTCCAGGAATATGTTGAAGGGTGGATGGTAAATGTAAACATGAAATAGTAGACGGAGATAAGGAAGCCAATAGTCAATAATCAATAGTCAATAGTTGTTTATTTGTCACATACACATAAATGTGTAGTGAAATGAAACATTACATCCCTTCCTTTAAGCTTGTGAAAGCATCATCTTTTCACTGTACTGTTCTCATTATGTGGCGACACAATTTAACAGCCAGCCAAACTCCGTCCAATAAATGCATAAGAGTCAGGGATCATCTTAGTTGTGCCTTTTATTAAGATGCCGTTGTAGGTGCATTCTTGATTCATGAATGCACCTACAACGGCATCTTAATAAAAGGCACAACTAAGATGATCCCTGACTCTTATGCATTTATTGGATGGAGTTTGACTGGCTGTTAAATTGTGTCGCCACATAATGAGAACAGTACAGTGAAAAGATGATGCTTTCACAAGCTTAAAGGAAAGGGTGGCACCAGATATACAAGTTTGCTTCTTGGACTGCCTGATTGTTTCTCTCAGCAGTGTGTTACAGTAGACTACCCGCACCCCCTACCACTAGTAGCATAGAAATGTTACTGTAAATAGGGGGCTTATGATTGGCTCGGATAGGGGAGGGTGGCGCGGTCCGCCGATAGGGTGAGATAGAATAATGCCAAGATGCCCTTTTATTGTGTTTGACTTGTATTAATCATCTGTTGTTGAGTAAGATTAACATAAACAAAAAGTATGTTATGATGAATGAAATAATTGGTACCCCTGTAGTAGATAGTATATTTTCGTAAAGTTGTATCTAACAAAAAAACAAAAGTTGCTTACTGCTCAGTATAACTGTCGGCTAATTCTGTTGTGAAGTCAGAGAACTGGTGACCAGTTTACTGCCGCCATTTCTCCATGATATTATGCAATAAAGTCTCTTGAAGCAAACCTGCGAAGTCTGTTGCTTTTCATTTCCCTTTAATTTCCCTCTAAATTAATTTCTTCCACACCACTGGTTCTTTCTTCATGACCCTTTGTTCAGCGTTCACACCCACCGCCGTGGTTGGGGCCGAGCAGGGGCCGGGCTCCGCGGTTTCCCTCAACCGGTTCTGCAGCAGGCGAGCAAGGCGTGCTGTCGGGGGTGAGGGATCATCTTAGCACCGATGTCAGCTCTTTTCCAGCTTCCACCACGCACTAAAATCAGTCGGAAGAAGGGTCCCAACCAGAAACGTCACCTCCCAATGTTCCCAGATTTGCTGACGTACTTACTCCAGCACTTAGTGTCTATTTTTTCCAAGACATAGTAAATCTATTTTGTTTGATATGTTCTTCATAACAGTATTTTGACAATGCTTAAGCAATAAAAAAAATATCTTTTCTGTAAATCAAAATCCCAACTATTGAGAATTTGTACACACGTTATTTCCTCTAGTGTGTCAAAACATCCAATTCTTCTTAAAGCAAACTTTTCTACGGTTTTGCTGAATTGGAAACTGATTCAATTAATAATGCAGGATTTGACTGGCAGTGGAATCTTTAGAGCATTTTAAAAAATCACAACCAAATGAACTTGCACGATAGTACGGCTTCAGCATGTATATAGAAACAAGCACAGGTTTTCAGTGCAAGCTGTTGCGAGTGTGGGTCGGCTTTACTTCACAAAGGTACACTGCACGTACCCACACATATTCACGAGACTGATAAAATATAGAATATATCACATGACACAAATCATACCATTCTAGTACAGTTCTTAAAGTTACAGTTACCATTATATGCACTGCACTGCTCTCCCCTTAGAAAGTAAACTAACTTGTAAATTAGACAAAGAAGAATAATTTTAGAAATTTAATCTGACGACTGGTTTACGCACTCTTTCTGATCGCCTGAGTAGTTTAGGGGGAGTGTCAGGTTGTGGTTCTAAAGGAGAGTCAAGTTCAGGATCATTTATCTTTGTCTCTATTTTCTTTGGAGATGCTGATTTTACTTCTGAACGGAATAATATCAAAGTCTGACAGATCTACTTCGTCTATGCTTTGCTCTTGTACCGGTTCATCCCTTGTTGGGATCATGTGGTTTATGTGCACACTTCTAACACGTCCTCCAAATTTTACCAAGTCCCTCCGAGTACCACACACTTCAACTGCTGTTCCCACCTCCCATTTGTTTGCTTTGTAAGGGGGGCTGAGAATATGGGAGATAATACGATATTATTTTATACATTAGACATTGTTGTTTAAGGTTTGTAACTACTTAGGCATTAGGTGCCTCTCTGTAACTAATTAAGGCACTCTAGACATTCCTTGACACGTGTCTGTAACTGCTGCTCAGGAGGAGGAGAAACATTGATGGGTGAACCAGGATAGAAGATAAGGGTGGAAGGAAACATTTTAGGAAATACAGACATCCATCAATGAGTGGGGGATTACTTGAAAGTTTAATGGTGGCAGAGTGGAAGGAAACATTTTAGGGAATACAGACATTCATCAATGAGTGGGGTTTAATGGTGGTAGGGTAAACAGGGTGACTACAAAGAGATGAATAACTGTAAAGAGGAGTGTGAGGGCGAGATAAGGAAAAGAAGATAAGGCTGAAAGAATCCTATAAAAATAGGCTGCCCGATGTACTAAGTGGGCAGTCAGATGGTTGACATCCTGATTGTTCCAGCCGTTGTTTGCAAATAAAGGCTTTTAACTTCTTGAAGAATTCTCCGTGTCATCTGCTTCATTTTGAACACCGGTAACCACGACAAAATTGGCGTAGTCGGCAGGATCGGAAAGATGCCCGTTCGATAACGGACGACCAGCCAAGGGCGCTTCCTAGCCCCACGGGGGCTCCCCGGAACAACAGGACAAGGGTGGCCACCCGCTAAAAGGTAGGCGGTTTTCTGCTTCATTCGGACTTATAACCTGTTGAAACGGGGGGCTGCTGGTGACACAGAAGCGTCTAGGCGGTTAAAGGGCCTCTCCGATCCAAAGAATCTGTCTAAAATATTTTAAAAAGAGACCCGGAGGATTGCTCAAGAAGGCTGCGCAGTGGGGTAAGTAGAAAATAGATAAGTTAAGAAAGTAGATTTAGTTGAGTAAGAGTTTGTGACGTCACTAAAATCTCGTGGATACCGCCCTAAGAGGATAGGGGACTGAATAGACGAGACGTCCTGTGGATACCGCCCTAGTTAACTAGGGATCACTCTGGTTAGCTAGGGGTCTGTACGGGCAGGATCAGAAGACCTTGTGGATACCGCCCTAAGAGGATAGGGGACTGAATAGACAAGGCGTCCTGTGGATACCGCCCTAGTTAACTAGGGATCACTCTGGTTAGCTAGGGGTCTGTACGGGCAGGACCAAAAATAATAATAATACTGTGGATACCGCTCTAGTTAACCGGGGATTACTCTGGTCGGCTAGGGGTCTGTACGGGCAGGATCAAAAAATTGGAATAATTGGATAACATAAAAAATAAAAATTGCAAAATATTAAAGGAATATAGTAGAACTGTAGAAAATAGAAATAGCGTATTAGGTAACCTAGTGACTATAGAGACAGAACGGAGTGTGAACAAGGACTGCATTTAAACTGACTGACCAAGTGCACTAAAAAAAAAACCCAAAAAAAACCAAGTACAATAAATAAATTAACTGCAGTTGAAATACTAAGTAAGAAATTCCCCGTATCCAAAGAAGATATTAGAAAACATTCTGAAAAATGGGAAAAAAGGACGAAAAAATTAGTTACGAAATGGCCCAAGGAAGGCACGTTTGATATATGTATGTGTGACGAAATGGAAGTGCTGATTAAAAACTATAAGCCTAAGGATAAATCAAAAACCCGAGTAACGAAAAAGGAAAAAGAACTAGACGTACTTAAATTGTTTAGAATAGAAGGAGAAAGGCTGAGGAAAGCATACCAGGAAAAGAATACCACCCCAAACAGTGAAAACCCCCCAAACAGCATGAGAGTCAGGAGCTTCAGGAGAAAAAATCAACTCTGTATCCCAGCCTAAGGGACCCTGAGTATCCCCCTCCCTATTTCAGCCAGGACGGAATAAAACAGTGCCCTTTGGTGAAAGGGATAGTGGAGATAGAGGGAGAAGTCGAAGTTTGGAGGAATGGGCAAGACATAAAGGAATATAGACAAAGAGGGGGACAGCGAGAAAAGGAAAGGATGAAGCAGGAGGAACGGGAACTAGAAGAAGACATTAGAAGGTTGCAGGACCTCAGGGACCTCAGGGACAGAAAGATTTATGAGACCCGTCAGGCAGCAGATGAGGGGTGTGAGGGAAACAACAACGCAGAATCACAGGCAAATAATCAGCAGGCATCAGAGAGAGGTCAAAACTGTGAGAGTGAAGCAGAATTAGAAGGTGATGGGGAAATAACAAGGGAGCGTAGAAGGGAAATAAAGGCATCCATGAAGCGCTTAGAGATTGAGATAAGGGAGATGGAAAGAAATATAGAAAGAGAAAGAAAGGAAAGCGAGGGGTACACCAAGGAAGGAATGAGGTGGGAAAGCATACAAGTAGAAACACAACAAGAGATGGCAAACGAGAGACAGGAGCTAAAGGGTGGAATGATGCCGTTACTTGTGAAAAAGGCAGGACAAACTCAGTATATTCCTTGGGCGACCCGAGAACTAGAAGGGCTGAAAAACACCTTGCCCAGTATATATAGCGGGGCAGGAAAATGGATTTGGGCCTTTGAGGAGGAAACTACAGGATGATTATTGGCTATGGGAGATTTGAAGGCACTACTGGTGAAGGTAATAGGAACCACGAAATTAGCAGAACTATGTGAAATGGCTGGGATAAAAAACGCGGCAAGTAACCCGATGATTGATGGCACGCCATTTGATCAAGTCAGGCAGAGGGTATGGCAGGCCCTCAGAGACTGTTACCCGCTCAAGGTGGACTTAAAGACATTGAAAGGAGACCCGCTGGGGGACACTGAGAACCCAGCGGCTTATCTGGAGGATCAACTGAAAAAGTGGAGACTTGAAACCGAACAAAACATAGACGGTAACGAGTTGATGACCGCTTTGTTTCGGACCGCTATAGTGGACGCCATGTCTCCACGAGTTAAGTCCAGACTGGAGGAGGTGGTGGAATTGTCAACCATACCCCACTCCCAGTTCAGGGACCACCTGGTTCATGCAGTTGACAAATGTCGTACGGAGAGACAAAAAATGGTGAACCAACAAGAAGAGGTGCAGAGAAAGTTGATGCAAATGCAACTAGAAGAACTAAAAAAGAAAGAGCGTGAAAGAGGAAAGAAAATGCTGACAGTAACAGCAGACCTGGCTGAAACAGCAGAAGTGAACGATACACCAATGCACAGTGAGTCCTATGACAGAGCCAGGCAGAGGCCAGAGAATCCCATGCCAATAATAAATGTCTTTGGGGGAGCTTCTCCTCAAATGTCCTACCAGGGGCAAATCAGATCAGGGAATCAGCCACGACAGGATTGGGCCCCTCAAGGGGGAGCACAAGGAAGGGGAAGAGGAAGGCCAGTAAGTAGACAGGTAGTTGATAGAATATGTTGGGGATGTAATCAGGTAGGGCACCTGAGGACGAACTGCCCATACCGACCGTGGCCCGGCCCATACCAACAGGGACCCACAGGGGATGAGTAGGGTTTTAACCCAGGGCAAGCCCTAGCGGGCTCGACAGGAGGCCCGCCTGGACTCATGAACCCCTATGCTAGATACTAGGGGTGCCCAGAGAACCCGGATGGGAAAGGACTTTACCCAATGATAACGCAACAAGCAGAAGAGGAACCCATGGTTCAGGTAAATTTGGCAGGACGGTTAACACCTATGATGATAGATACTGGAGCCACATATACTGTGTGCAGCCGCAGTATGCCTCCCACCTTCCCATGTCAGGAAAATTTGTTAAAACTGTAGGGTTCTCGGGAAAAACACAGTTAACACGATGCACAACCCCCGTAAGTTTAAAAATGAGCGATAGAGAAATAGTATTGCCGGTACTGGTGTCCAAAGGAACCCCCATTAATCTGATAGGCAGGGATGCCTTGTTGAAACTAGAATTAAAGTTAGAATGTACCAAAAATGGCCCGAATGTGGAGAAATTGAATACCCAGCTGTTTATGGGGGAAGCTAGAAAAGCTCATGTATTTTAGGTAGGAAATATAGAAGATCAAATTTGGAATACGTGGAACAGATGGAAAGAGGGAGTAATGACAATATTACCTGAAGCAACCCCGCCCAAGACTGAGCTACATTGTACGGTACGTTTTGACGAGACCCAGGGCATAGAGCAGGAAAGGTTGTGGTGCCTGGGAGTATGCGGCCAGCAGCACCTAAGGGCAGAAGCCATAATAATTGGAAAACAAGGGGCAGCCTTGCAAATTAAAGGGAACATCTTTCTTGACAAGTGGTTTAGGGTGCCAGGAGCTGCACCTCATGTGACATTACTAGTAAATAAGGGACATCAGTCCAGGGACTTGGGGCTCATGATGAAGCAAGTAAACACTATGGTTAACTGGAAAAAAATTACACCAAAGGTATGGAAATCTGAGGACGATAATTATGTCAAGATAGAGGTGAGCATAGATATGATGGGAACAACAAAAGAGGTTGAAATTAGCCCCCAGCACCATCTCTTTTTAGTACAGAAGGGAGAAGGTCAGACAAAGGAAAACATGTTCAACAGGCTGCCACATGGCTTATGGTCACAGCATGATACAGATGTCAGGAAAGTGAAATCCGCAAACCCAGTAGAAATAGAACTAAAACAAGAGGCGATTCCGCCAAGGAGACCACAATACCCCTTAAAGCCAGAAGCAGAGGAAAGCATAGCAATAACTATACAGGGTCTGTTGGAAGCGGGAGTACTTGTTAGAACAAAAAGTCCCTGTAACACCCCGCTATTACCAGTTTTAAAAGCAGACAAATCAAGGTGGAGATTAGTGCATGATCTACGAGCAGTCAATGAGGTAGTGAGAGATTGGCCAGCAGTGGTTCCAAACCCACACACACTGCTGACTAACATTCCACCGGAGGAAGCGTACTTTTCAGTGATTGATCTCTGCTCAGCATTCTTTAGCGTGCCGTTAGCGGAAAGATGCCAGTTTTTGTTTGCATTTACTTACAGGGGCATTCAATATACTTATACTAGGATGCCGCAGGGATTTAAACACTCGCCTCATGTTTTCAATCAGGTACTGAAGGCAGATTTGGAAGGTATATCCCTACGTAGTGATTTGTTGGTCTGCTCTGAAAGTGAGGAGCAATGTGAGCAAGACACCCTGACTCTTTTAGAAAGGCTGGCAGACGGAGGCCATAAAGTGTCCAGGAAAAAGTTGCAGTTCTGTAAGCAACAGGTAGAATATTTAGGACGGTTGATCTCCAAGGGAGTAAAGGCTATAGCACCAGATCAAATTGAGGCAATAATTAAAGCTCCCAAGCCTCGGACAGTAAAGCAAATGATGACATTTTTGGGAATGTCTGGATATAGCTCAGACTGGATTGGAGAATATGCTGAAATTGTGATGCCATTGAGAAAAATACTGAAGGAAGCAGGACACATAAATTTTAGAAACATTTTACAATGGAATGAGGAGGCGGAGACAGCTTTTAACACCATTAAGCGAGAGTTACAGTCAGCCCCAGCCCTGGCCCTGCCAAATTATGAGAGAATCTTTCACTTATACGTTTCCAACAGGCAGGAGGGCTATGCTGCAGCAGTACTGACGCAGGAAACAGGCATAGGTAAAGCTAAGCAGCCTGTGGCATACTACAGTACAAAATTGGATGAGGTGGCGCAGGGTTACCCACCCTGCTATCAGGGACTGGCTGCGTTGCACTATGCATACAACAAAGCCTCATCTATAACCATGGGCTATCCTGTAACTATATATACACACCATAAAGTAGTAGAGCTGTTGGAGAAGGGGAAGTTTGTATTAACACCAGCCAGAATAATAGCATTTCAAATGCTGTTGACATTCCCAGACATTACAATACAAAGATGCACCACAAGTAACATAGCTGATTATGTTCCACTTAACTATGAGGGGGAACCCCATGATTGCGTTGGGGAAACGATGGTTTTTTCTAAATTAAGGGCAGACTTACAATCAGAACCATTGAATGATGAGGACAAGAAAGTTTTGTTTGTGGATGGTTCATGCTATAAGGATTATGATGGCAATCATGCAGGATTTGCAGTAGTGCAGCAGGACCAATCAGGTTTTCAAACAATCGGATTAGAAGCTTGCCCACAACCTTGTTCAGCCCAGTTAGCAGAGATTAAGGCTTTAACAACAGCGTGTGAAATGATGGAGGGTGAGAAAGTTGACATTTACACAGATTCAGCATATGCACATGGGGTCTGTCACCTGTTTGGGGCAGTATGGAAGCAGCGTGGCTTCAAGAAAAGCAATGGGGACCCCATACAGCATTTTCAGCAAATTTCAGACCTAATAGGGGCACTGACTAAACCTAAGGCACTAGCTATCGTTAAATGCCAGGCACATAAAAAGGGAAACGACATGATCACAAAGGGCAATCATGCCGCAGAAAAGCATCTGGATGCCAATCAGCCATTATTGCCCCGCAGGTAGATTTGAGCCCGCAACCCACACAGGAGGATATAATTGCAATGCAAGGTAGGGCTACTTTAGCTGAACAAATAATGTGGAGACAGAGGGGAGCCAAACAGAATGCAGAGGGCCTGTGGACTATGGACGAAGGTTTGCTGGTAGCACCTACACCTCTGCTGACCATTCTCATCTCAGAAGCGCATGGGCTAGACCACTGTGCTAGGGGGGAAGTGTTAAGGAAGATAAAGAGAGATGGATTTTGGTCACCCTATCTACAGGCTTCAGTAAATTACATTTTGTCACAATGTGAGATATGTGCTCGACACAATGTTAGAAAGGGAATAACAACACCTATAGGACATATACCTGTGCCCGAAGGACCATTTAGGCACCTAGTTATTGACTATGTGGACATGCTGAAAAAAGTAAGAGGGAAAAGGTATATGCTGGTAGTAATTGATAGATTTAGCAGATGGGTAGAGGCAGAACCGTCTAAGGATTTAGGTGCAGGAACTGTAGTCAAGTTTCTGACAAATGAGGTAATCCCACGATTCGGTATACCAACCGAAATCAGTTCCGACAATGGAGCGGCTTTTATTCAAAAAACAGTTAAGTTGGTGCTGCAAGCCCTGAGAGTGAAACAAAGATTTGGGTGTGTGTACCACCCTCAATCTCAGGGTATGGTAGAAAGAGTTAATGGAACATTGAAGGCTAAATTAAACAAGATTTGCGCAACTACAAAGTTCAATTGGATTGATGCCCTGCCATTGGCATTAATGAGCTGTCGCATGCAAACTAATCCAATAACTCATTTAACACCACATGAGATGCTCACTGGCAGACCCATGCCAATACCCAAATGGAGAGGTCCTTACAAGGGACCAAGTTTGGAGCAATTAGAGGTAGAACTGAAACAATATATGCAACAGTTAACTATGATACACGTCTATTTACACACAGGAAAAGCAAAAGGAGCCAGAGGCAGACCAGGACGAAGGACCTATTAAACCCGGAGATCAGGTCTATGTGCGAGCCTTTTGACGAAGGTGGAATGAGCCGAGAAGGGAAGGACCGTTCACAGTAATTAAGGCCTCACCGACTGCTGTTCAGGTAGAGGGCCGGTCCACGTGGTACCATCTCAATCATTGTACAAGGACTGTCCCACAGGCACAACCTGTTAATGACCTTGAGGTAAACAGGCAAGAGAACGAAAATACAGGAGAAGGGGTAAGCGAGCGTGAGAACGAAAATGCAGGGGAAGGATCAAGCATTGACCAGATCATAAAGGAAGTCTTGGGGGACATTAGTGACTCTGAGGTTGTTGAAGATGAGGTTGTGGGCATCTGTCCTCCTCGCGACAATGTGGACAGGGGTGACAGGGTGGGGGACAATAATGCTTCTCCCTAAGCAGACCGTGCCTCTCCCGAATCAGATCTGGGAGTCCTCGATTTCACAGCTTTGGACTGGGTGGAACCAGACTGGTCCTAATACTACCCTGCTAGAGTTAGGGGAACAGAGGCGGAATCGAAGGAACATTGAGGATAGGGATGGCGATGACTCACATAACTTAGTTGCATGGCGCACAGCGACCACTAATGATTGGCATAAGTGGGCACAGTACACGGCACACACTATGCAACGATCACAATGTATCGTATGCTCCAAAGCGAAAGAACAAATACTGGCCATACCAGACCCTCACAACTTTACGCATTGTACAAGATTAGACGACCCTTCAGCGGACATAGAACATTGGTATGTTGATTATTACTGCCCAATCGAGTGTCTAAATGAAGCAGGATCATCCCAAGTGATGCCCTCAGAGTACTGTGATGTATGGAACTTTACACAGGTCAGGAAAACCTACCCCATGCCACCGCAAGGGGTTAAGATAAATGAAACGGAACAATTTGAGTGTTATTCTGCATTAAACGGCAGACGTCCAGTAGGGAAATTCCCGGGCAATTGTAAAAAGATCTGGATATGCAACCAGGAAAATCCGAGTCAGCTTGCTGTAGGGGTGCCCATGCACACTGGTGTTGTCCTACTGCCAAGATGTGACGCTATTTTGAGAGCAGATATAGCCATAGCAGATAGATTCTGGATGTGCGGAGGTGGCCCCAAGAATGTACTTCCACGTAGCTGGACTTGGCTATGTGCAAGGGTGATGTTAGTCCAATCGGTCCTCGTGATCAGCCCACAGGAGGCATCACAAGAGGTATTTGAGAACACTCGGCAGAAGAGAGCGTTTGACCAAATGCCCAAGGGCGTCCACCTGGATGTGATAGGGCAACCAAGAGGAATCCCCAATGAATTCAAAGCTAGAAATGAGATTACTGCGGGGTTGGAATCAATATTTTTTTGGATCACGCCTGCGAAAAACACAGAATGGATCAATTACATTTATTACAATCAGCAAAGGTTTATTAATTACACTGAGGATGCACTATCAGCCTTAGGGGAACAGCTTGATGCCACTAGCAGAATGGCATGGCAAAACAGGCAGGCCCTGGATTGGTTACTGGCTGAAAAAGGAGGGGTCTGTGTCCTTTTTGGGGAACATTGTTGTACGTTTATACCCAATAACACCAGTCCGGATGGACTTTTCACTAAAGCAATGGAAAAATTGAGAAATCTGAGGAAAGAGGTTAAACAGAATACAGGTTACGGGCACCAACTCTTTGGCTGGCTAGAAAACATTCTAGGCGGATGGGGAGCGTGGTTGGTTAAGGTTGGGATGACTATCAGAATCACCCTACTTATAATTGCTATTGTATTGTGTTGTGTTTTTCCATGTATTAAATCTCTTCTAGTGAAAGCTACTGCGAATCAGCTGCCGTTGGTCCAGGATACAGGCACAATTCACCTCCAAAAGAAACAGATCCCTCCGATCGAATACTATACTGATGAGCAATTTACTCTGGAGAATTACTAAGAACGTAGTTGTAAGGGAAGCTGGGTCTTTTTTTCCTACCCTAGACATATGGGGGTAGGTTTTTGGCCGAGTGACCCAGGATATTAGCATGATGGAAGGAGAACACTGACAAACTGCACATTATTTATAAAATCCTAAATTGGGGGGCTAATGGTTGAGAGTGGATTTATGATTTCAGTTAACAACATGTGCATTTTTGTGGTTTTCTTTTTCTGTGAGACCGTGTAGGTCTCAAAGGGGGGAAATATGGGAGATAATACGATATTATTTTATACATTAGACATTGTTGTTTAAGGTTTGTAACTACTTAGGCATTAGGTGCCTCTCTGTAACTAATTAAGGCACTCTAGATATTCCTTGACACGTGTCTGTAACTGCTGCTCAGGAGGAGGAGAAACATTGATGGGTGAACCAGGATAGAAGATAAGGGTGGAAGGAAACATTTTAGGAAATACAGACATCCATCAATGAGTGGGGGATTACTTGAAAGTTTAATGGTGGCAGAGTGGAAGGAAACATTTTAGGGAATACAGACATTCATCAATGAGTGGGGTTTAATGGTGGTAGGGTAAACAGGGTGACTACAAAGAGATGAATAATTGTAAAGAGGAGTGTGAGGGCGAGATAAGGAAAAGAAGATAAGGCTGAAAGAATCCTATAAAAATAGGCTGCCCGATGTACTAAGTGGGCAGTCAGATGGTTGACATCCTGATTGTTCCAGCCGTTGTTTGCAAATAAAGGCTTTTAACTTCTTGAAGAATTCTCCGTGTCATCTGCTTCATTTTGAACACCGGTAACCACGACAAGAACACAAACATGATCAAGGGTATTGAGCCTACATTTTTTTAACTTCCACCATAATGACGTTTCTGATCAGATTATTTGAGTTCAACCTTAGGAGATAGGTTAGGTAGAACCGAACAGTCTAGTTCTGAGCCTTCTTTTCATAAGTTCAGCTGGCATATACCCTGTGGTAGATTGTGGCGTGCTACGATATTTCAGTAAGAAACTAGCTAGCCGCTGTGACATACTGAATATAGAATCCACTTCAAGAACATGTTTCTTGAGAGCTCCTTTGACTTTCCTGACTGACGTTGTGGCTGCACCTTTAGAGGCCGGATGATAAGTTGATACCATTTAGCTCCATGAAAGTTTGGAACAGTGCAGCATGAAATTGGGGGCCGTTGTTAGAGACAAGCTCTTCAGGTAATCCATGACATGCAAAGATAGACCACAATGCGTCTATTGAGCATTCTGTTGTTGCGTTTGTACCCATATGTACCACCTCAATCCACTTTGAGTGGCAATCTACCAAAACAAGAAAATTATCATTCCCGTGTTCACAGAAATCCACATGAACCCTCTGAAAGAGTCTAGTAGGCCAAGATCATATTTACAAATGGATTTGGGCAGGCCTACTTCTACACAACTGATGGGTACTACATTTGATTGCCATTGCTTCTATGTCATTGTCCAATCCTGGCCAATACATGTAACCCCTGGCTGAGGACTTCATTCCCACAATACGTGTGTGTTCACTATGGAGTTCTATAAGTAATCTTTGTCTTAAAGAATTGGGTACTACTACTCTGTGACCTGATTTAATACACCCTTGCTCACATGACAGTTCATGTCGTCTATTGTGATCAGGTTTTAGTTAATTAGTACATGGATTTATTTCTGACCATCTACACAATGTTCAAGGTTCAAGGTCAGTTTATTGTCATATGTACCAGTCAAGGTACAGTGAAATTCGAATTACCATACAGCCATACTAAACAAAATGCAACAAGACACACATCTAAATAAAAGTTAACATAAACATAAGTTAACATAAAGTTTGTTCATAGACTTGTTTTAGCACTGTGTCCTTTTGAGTTTCAGCAGCAATTTCAGCTGCTGTGACTGGAAAGTCATAGTCCACAGCTTCTGTGATGTGGATAGCACCTTCAGTGCCCACATCTGATTCCTCATGAGGCAAACGCAACAATGCATCAGCGATAGCATTTTCTTTTGAGCTGTAGTCATACTGTGACAGGAGAACTGCCCATCGCTGCATCCTCGAGGCTGCCATTGCAGGTATTGCTGACCGAGGACCAAGAATAAGTGTGCATGCTGCAAATGCTCTTGGCTTTTCTTGTCCATGTTCCATTTCATGGGAAATTACAGCTCCTACCCCACAACTAGGTGCATCACAAGCTAACTTTAACTCACGATTTGTATCGGAGTAAAGAAGTAATGCATCACTGGTCAAGTTCTTCTTACATGCATCATAAGCATTTTGTTGCTCTTTGGACCATT